>NC_133167.1:80791666-81440000 GCF_040802235.1 Manis javanica | reverse complement strand
ATCATAGTCCTTTAAACCTCGCGGATGTGTAAAGTTCATAATCTGGCCTAGTGATACTTGCTGACCTCAGAATCTAAGATTCCCACTTGTCTTCCCAAGTCATTAAATGAGATGGAAAAGAAGAAAACAGAACACAGCTCTTTTGAGAGAGCCCTAGATGCCAGGCTTCATGAGTGTTCCTTCAGCTGTGTTTCTTCCTGTGATCTTTGCAAGAACTGTCTGGGCTCAGCTGCATTTGGTATTTACCAAGTAGACTGAAGCTCAGAAATGTGAGTGACTTGGCACAAGATTCACACCCAAAGCCATCTCCAAGGACATAATTAAGTTAATTTCAAAAATGTGCAGAACCTCCTTCTTTATAGTTTGTTGTTATGCTGGCATTTTGGTAAACTGGCTAAATCGGTTTAATGTCATCAATGCATTTGACACAGGACACTGAAGTTCACCCCCCACCACCTGGACATTTCTGGAGACACCTGGGCCTTAAAAAGCACATACCAAGTTTCAATTCTCAAATCATCACCTGGAGTCTTTGCCCCTGGCGACAGGTCAGTCCCCCAGGGTCTCCTTCCTAGAGCCACAAAGGAAAGAGAAGCAGAGAAAATAATTCAAGCTGTGGGTGGGAGGGATCTGTTCTTAGGTCCCAGAGCCCCTACTGGCTGAGTACAGTGGTCACTGCCCACCGCTTTCTCTCCCTGGTCCTGAGTAACACCTGAGACCCTGCTCCCGGGGGCCAGGGGGGCTGCGGATGGAGCTGTAGCCAAACCTTTCCTGTTTGGACTGAATGGCTTGTCCCAAGCTGGGGGTGGGGAGGGAGGAAAGCTCTAGATAGGGTGAGGGGATGGGCGTGTCAGGGAAGCAACCGTGCTGTGTGGCTGTTCCCATAAACTGATTTAAAGTTAATAAATAAAAAGTGTGCCTGCATGCTGCGGTGCTCTGGCAATACATGCTCACCAGTGCCATGAACTGACTGTTGGGAACACTTTAGATGGGGAAGGAAGGAACACCGTGGGAGAGAAAGGAGGGGCCATGTGCAGACGCTCACCTGAGTGCGTCCAGATGGGCCATTAGCAGAGCCTGTGCAGACGGGAAGCCGTCCTCCCATCCCTCCCACCCTCCACTCCGGCCCAGCCCACACTTGCTCCAAAGATTTTCCTCTTATTTCAAGAGTAAATTTCAGAGGTAAGGCCATTAAATTATAATCACTCAGAAATTGTTATTTGTCCCATATAGCTGAGAATTATTTCTGAATTCCACCCATTTAAAAAAAAAAACTAGAAATCAATCTTCACTTGCCCACAGCCCACATCCAAAAGTTCACCCACGGCTATTGATGTTACTTCTGAACCATTTCTCAAAGCCCCCGCCACGGCTGCCCCACGGCGCCAGCAAGCTTCCTCAGCTCTTCCCGAGTGGTCCCTGTCTTACATCTCACCCCCCAGGTGTGCATCTCCGGGCAGTGATCACAGAGCACCCCTGAAAAATGAAGATCTGCCCACGCTTCTGCCCTGCCCAAAAGCCAAAGGTTTCCCTTCACTCGCCACAGAGCTGGCTTACCTTCTCCACAGGGTACAGTAAGCCTATGGAAGTCATTCATTTAGTTGATAAATATTTACTGAGTGCCTGCCCCATAAGGGCTGACTAGATCAGGGTCATGCTGTAAGAGGATGAGCCGACCTCTGCCAGTTCCCTTCCGAGATGTGCCCGTGCCTGCTGCCTGCCCTTTGTTCCAGGACCACTGGAATCCCACGGGGCACCTGCCGTGCTCCTCCACGGCTGTGCTGACGCCACATGGACCCGCCACCCGCACACTTCCCTCTCTTCCCCACTGAGCCAGCTCATCCTCCCCTTCCACACTCAGGTGACTCCCAACTTCGTCTGGGAATCAAGCACAGATGCCCCGGTGAGATCAGCGTCCCCTCCACCTGTGCCCCTGCACTACCTGGGCACATTTTCTCCCGAGCCCTGGCCAGCCTCTCATGATTTCCTCCCCAGCTGTGTGTCTCCCTTGTCATACACAAGCCCAGGAGTTATCAAACCTGAGCAGGCATCAGGATCACCTGCTAACTCCCCACAAAAAGAACTACTGACTCGGTAGGTCAGATGTGGGAATCTTCGTTTCTCAGAAGGTCCCAGGAGATGGTGAAGCTGGAGGGTAGAGGGGAGCACCCTTCAGTTCACCTTGTCTAGCACCCAAAGGCTGCAGCCAAGTTTAGTTCATGTCTATCCCCTGATCTCAGCACCACACTTGGCTTTGGGTAGAAGCCCAAGAATGTTTTGTTGTGCACCAGGGCACATTTGGCTGATGGAGAAGAAGGGAAGTAGAGTACATGAATGCTAAGCTCTCTTCCCTCTTGGATAATCTTCAAGTGGTGCATCCTTCTGTTGGCAAAGTTCTCGGCGTTGATGGTGAGCACCTGGGTTTCTTCCTTGTTTAGCTGATAACAAACTTGTAAGCTTCCTTGAAACAAAAATATCAGAAATTAGAATTAAAAATAGGAACCATAAAATGCAAAAATATGATAAGGTTGTCTTTTGATTGTCATTGTGTTCTAGGAACCTAAGTCTGTCTCGACCCTTCCATCACGTAAAAGTTTAACAGATACGCTGTTATTGTAGCATCTGGTTCTCTGCAGAAAACCCTGAATAGTTGTGAAATAAGTGTGTGTGCATGCACATGTATATGTGCATACATACATGCATGTGTGCATGTATACATGTGTTAGCAGAACTGAGATACCAGCCTGGAAAATAAAACCACTACAAGTCAATTTTGTAATTGGATTCTGAAAACTTTACCAATATAGAGTTAAATACTTGGCCATTCTCACTTTGTTCCCTACTGCTTCCCGTATCTGCCTTTCTTCCTAACTGCCTTCGTGGAATTTCAGAATATGGAATGTGAAATAAGATCATAATGTAATCTTAAGGCAGAACAGGAGAACACAGTTTGGGAGGAGAAAACAGTCGGACTGTGAGTGGACTGTAAGGCCATTATTCAACAGTCAGGAAACAGAAGGAACTTCCTACAGTGGACCCTGGTTGTCCTGACTCATTCTTCCTTTGGGTATGACCATTACAGATTCCCAAATGTTTATTTTGTCACTTAACACTTCCTACCAGCTCTCCAGCCTAGCAGGGCTGGTACTGAAGGGCTGGGCAGGGCGGCACTGCAGAAGTGTGGATGTGGCCAGGAGCCCCACTGGCCGTGCGTGGGAAAGGCCCATCCCGTGCCCTGGGGGGCCCAGTGTGGCACCCTCTTCCACCCTCCGTGTAACATTTGGTTCAACCCAACAACCAAGTCAGTGTGTGGTAACCACACAGTGGTGAGCACCCCTTCCTTGAGGGGCTGACAGCCTTGCTGTCTGCTCACTGTTGGGGTAATTCCGACACACGTGCATATTCTGTGTACATATTCTGTATGTATTTGTCCATTTCAGAAATCATTTCTACTTTACACACCTTTACTGACATTGGCCTCATGACCATCCCTCTTAGATATAATCTCAAAAGGGACTCTGTCTGTGAAAGTTTCCAGAAGCTTCCTCAACATCCCACTTTATGCCTAAAAGACCTCAACCACTTCTTCCAGAGCCATGGAAGTACAGGTCCCGCCTCCACAGAAGCAGTCCAGCTTGCTCCAGGGAGGACGGTTTCCCTGTGGGTCACAGGGACCCCAGGCGATCATCTCAGCCCAGAAAGTTCTCCAGCCTTTCTCAGTGAGCCTACTCCTCCCCCTCCAGAACTCAGCCACCCGCTCTAGGCAGCCCTCCGTGGCTTCTCTAAGGTGCCCTCTCCTCCTGCTGCCCTGGGCCCACCTCTATCCCAGCGCAGATAGGGTTGTGTTGCCTGCTTGCTGACTGTCTCACACATCTGTAAACTGCTTGAGGATCTGGAAATACCTTACCCACCCCTTAGGTTCTCACTGCCGGGCTCATGTCAGGGATGTCCCAGAGGATGCATTCAGGTCTGGGTTTCCACCCACTGCCTTGAACCTTCTGCTTCTTGTTAGTGTTCAGGGATCATCTCTTTTCCATTTCGGTTTGCCTTATACGCCTGGTCCAGTGGTTTTCAATTAGACTGCCCTGTCCAAATGATACCTACAGCAAAGGCTATTTTAGAGGAGAGGGAAACGTGGAGCTGCTTGAAGTGATGTAGGAGAGGGAGGCTCTCTCTGGACTCTGCCCCACCCCCCTTCTCCCCACAGCCTCACACTGGCCAGCAGAACCCTCGGACTCCCAGGAGCATAGTGGGAACCCTTGCCCCTGCAAAGTGACAGCTCAGCCTCCAGGGTTGGGTCACATCTTCTGGACGGTGGCCCTCAGCCCATGCAGCAGTGTCCTCCTGCCGTCCTGGGGACCCCACACGCCAAGTGCCCGGAGATTACATCTGACAAGCTTGCCCCTGCATTTGGCTTTCAGTGATCAGTCCTAGACTCTCTGGACGCCTATGTAGATGTGACTGTTCAGGGAACGAATCTTCTTTGGGCTTAAGAGAAGCCAAGCTCTCCTTTGGAGATATGGCACTTGCTTCCTCCTTCCTTGCCTTCCCTGCCCACCTCCCTCCATCTCTCTCTCTCTTTTCTTTCCTTCCTACTTCCTTAACAGAAATGTGTTATTCTGGACAATAGTTCTGAAGGCTAGAAACCCAAAGTGTTCTCTCAGAGGCTCGAGGCTAGGATCCTTCCTGGCCTCCTCTCAGCTGCTGGTGGCTGCGTCCTGGCGCCCCGCAAGCCCTTCTCTGTCTCTGCAAGGCCGTCTCCCCGGGTGCATCTGTTGGTCCTGTGCTCAGGCTGCTCTGAACTCAACAGATGATAACCAAATATCATTTAGCAAGACATTTTACTGTTCTCCTGCCTGACAGTCCCCTACTCATGAGAATGAGGGAAGTATGGACTAGACACTCAGAATTGAAATGCTCCAATAATATCCAGTTCAGTGACTTCTTGCACTGAGGTTGTTCAAGAACATCGTTTTGTTTTGTCTCATTTCTCGTGCCCCCACCTTCCAGCCATGCTGCTCTGCCCGCCTTCCACGTGGCCCTGGAGTATCTGGCCACGTGACTCCGGCACTCGAGCACTCCCCAGGTCCGTGACTCTCCATGCATTCCCGCTTCTCTGCCTGACCCAGGAAGCCCTTGTCTCACCTTTCCAGCTTTATCACATACATATTGTTCATATGTTAATGATATCTGAACACTCAGAATCCCCCCAAATAATGCTCCTCCTTGCCTCTGTGTGTTTTCTTTCCTGAGCAGGAAACAACCCCCTGCCTCTGTACCCTGCCTTGCAAGCCTCTCCTCATTCATCTAGACCCACCTGGTGAGAACAGTGTCCCCACTTGCCCCTTAGGCTGACATGATCTTTCCTCTTACTGTATAGTCACCATGCTCACTCCTGGTGACCAGGTCTATTTATCATTATCTTTGTCTTTCTTGAATTCTGACTCCCCTGGGAGGAACAGCAGCTTATTCATTCTGTGTCTGCAAACAATAGCACAGGGCTGCTATCTTCAGGCTCCAGGGACATTTATGGAATATAATATCCACAGAGAATGTTATCACCACCTCACCAAAATTATGAGCTAATAATTACTCAATGCCTATGGTGTGTCAGATACAAAAAAAAAAAAAACAGTTCTAATCCTGAAGTTCTGTCTTCAAAGACTTTATGATCTAGTCAAAGGGATGAAGCGATGTTATACTGGCCTACTACCATATGCCTGACCTGTGTAGGGATTTAACCTGGGAATGAAATATCTTCCGTTAGATCCTCAGAAGAGGACATAGAACTCCAGAGAGGTAAAAAAAACTCCACAGGTAAAAACAAAAGGGATCTCATAAGGATTTTTAAAGAGATGCGTGACTGGGCTTTGCCGCACACAGTCGTATTTTAAGAAAATGACTCTGGGTACCCAGAGTGCATGTCAGAGCAAACGGAGCCGTGGAGGGCTCCCATCACTCAGAGGCAAGGGAAGGCAGGGAAGGCACCAGCTCACCAACCCACATTCTGGGTGACAGGGTTTGGCAGCTGCTTGCTTAATCATCCTATGTCGAAAAAGGATCTCTTCTACCCATGGAACCCTGGCCCACACAGTACCCGTCCACATCCGTCCCCACACAGGCCGCCCCCCACGCACCCTTCAGTTGCCACTAACTGACTGTCCCCACCAACTAGCTGCTATTCCAGCTCCACTGGTTGTGCAGGTCAAACTGCAGGCATCGTCCCGGTTTTGTCCATTTCCTGCACCAGGACCCCTGCACACAGGCTGCATATCCAAGTCACCAGACCCTGGGCTCCAAAGTCCTGCCTTGCTGCCTATCTTCCCAGCTCAGCCAGCCAATCACCACCATCCCCTGGGGACACGACAGCACATCTGACCTGGCCTCCAGGTCCTACCCTCTGCCCCGCACCCATCCGTTCTCCCTCCAGCAGTCAGAATAAGCCTTTACAATCCGATGCCACAGAGTGAACTGATTTAACCGCTTCCTGGTGCACTTGGAATAAAACCCAAATTCTCTTCCATGGCTGGTGAGGTTCGGTACCATCTTCCCCTGCACCTCCTCGATCTCCTTTCACTGCACATTTGCCTCACTTTCTGGGCTCCAGCTGCTGTGGTACCTGAGAAGCCGAGTTCACTGCTGCCCGCGAACCCTGCCCCAGGTTCTCTCTCCCCTGGAATGTGCCAGAAGCCTCTGGATCAGATGTGATCCATGCACTGACGCCTCCCATGCGTGCACACCTGCCTCGGTTCCTCCAGGAAACAATGGCTTGTTGGTGTGTTGGGGAGTCACTGCTGGAAGTCAGTATTTGTTACTACAAATCAATGTAGCTCCTCCGTAATTCCAGTTACAAGCACCACCTTTTCTGACTGCATCCTCCTCCCTCTCTGGTCCTCTTCTTCTAATGTCCAGACTCCCACAGTCCTTAGTGTAAGAATCAATCTCGCCAAGCAATGTTCCTCAACCCCCTTATGCCCTCGGTCCTCCCAATCTGACAGCTCAGGCTGCCCGCCCTGTGCCTGTGGACTCTCCTGTATAGTCCTACTTCCCGTGACTCATTCTCCCTTCACTGAGTGAAGGGATTTGCTTGGCAGAACTGCGAGCGCTCAGATCTAGTCCACACTTCTTGCCTTCTGCACAGGTTCACTGGCAGAAGAAAAATGCAAGCTGTGCAGACTGCTAGCAAGCCTCTCCGAGTTCATCACCATCAACTTCAGGCGGGCCTTTGTTCCGTCTGCTCCGCCTCAGTGCATTTCCTACGCCCATCCACCCACTGGCGCAGACCTCCACTTACCGTCTCCTCTTCTCTGCCCAGGCCTCCAACGGTGCCTCCCTCCCCACTCTCTGCTGATGACCTTGCCGTCTGCCTCCGTAAGAAAACTAAAGCAATCAGAAAAGAGCTTCAAATGCCTGCCACCATATTTACTGGACTGTTAATTTCTGAGCCCAGATGTTCCTTCTTCCTTTCCACTAACTCAGATGGGGTTCCCTGTTCTCACCTGACGTCATTCTTGCATCCTTCCCGCCCTTCCTGCCTCTTGGCAGACACCCCTCAGACAACACCCCCTTCCTCATGGTGGGTTACTTCATCCCTCATCTGCATTATTCTCATTGACACTTTTCCTGTTTTAAAGGAATGATAAAGGGAAGTGCCTCGGCTTTCTTAGCCCTCGCAACGGCCCTATCTGCTCCCACCGGCCCCACGCTAACCCCCAGGCATCACCTGTGTTTCCTTCCAGGGGCCTATTCCCATTTTCTCCTAAATGCCCGCCAGTAAGATCCCAGCCCCGGGTCCCCACCAAGTGCCTGTCCACAAGGTCATCCTGCTATGTCTGGTTTTTCTACTCAGTGAGCATCTCACGTGTCACTATTCCACAAGTCACTCTCTGCTCTCTATGAAAGTTTTTGCTTAGCTTCCAGAACCTCTCTCTTCTAGTTTCCCCGCTTCGCTGTCTGCCCCACTTTTCCTCTCCTCCTAATGTTGAAGCCTGGGGCTCAGCCTGGAGATTCCCTGTCCACACCCGCTGCCCTGATGGGCTCATCGGTGCTGTGGCCCCCTGCCCAAGGGGTCTCTTGGGGCTGCTATGACGCGGGCTGGAGGCTCGGGGTCTGAAACCAAGGTGTGAGCTGGTCCACATGCCCATTTGTGACTCTAGGGGAACCTTCCCTGGTCTCTTCAGTGTCTGGGAGCTCCTGCCCATCCTTGGTGCCCTGTGGCTTGTAGCCTCATCACCCCAGCCTTTGCCCCACAAGGTCACGTGGCCTTCTGCCTTCTGTGTGTCTGTGTGACTCCGAGTCTCTGTATCACTATCTCCCTCTTCTTACAAGGACTCCATTCACTGGGTTTAGTACGACTTCATCTTAACTAATTATATCTGTTATGACCTTATTTACAAAAAGACCATATTCTGAGGTTCTGAGTGGATGCACATTTTGAACCCAGTATACTATCTAAGTGCAGAGAAGTTTCCAAATTTGTATCTCCAGGTTTCTCTTACCACCATTTCAGACTCTTCTGTACAATGTCCTTCCCAACACCTCTACCTGGCTGCCCTGATAACCTCAAAGTTGATATGTCCAAGACTGAACTCGTGATCTCTTATAAACCTGTTCCTTTCATAACTTTTCCCATCTCAAGTGTTGGAAATCCTATACCAGCAAGTGCTCAGTAAAAAAAATCTTGGAATCGTCCCTGATGGCTCTCTTTTTCTCATACCCTGTGTACAATAGGAAGGACATACTTTCAACCACCTCCCCTTCAAAATACATCGTGAGTCCAAACATTTCTTTCACTTCCCACCATTTCCACTATTACAGCCATCATCCAAACACCCACATTTCTCATACAGATTATTTCAATAGATTCCTAACCATCTTTCTTCTACCCTTAGTCCTTTATAGGCTATTCTCACCAGGGCATCTAGAGAAATCCTCTTAAAGTAATCTGATCACTCACTTCTCTGCTCAAAGCCCATCAGGGGCTCCCCATCCTACCCAGAGCAGATGGCACTATCTTTGTTGTGATTTTAGGGTCCTAAGGCTCTCATTACCTGTCACCTCATTACCTACTACATTCCCCCCTTGTCTTGGGCTTCAGCCACAAGGCTTCCCTCACCAGTTCTCAAACAATAAGCACATATCTACTGCAGGATTTTGCATTTCCTGTTTTCTCTGCCTGGAATGTATCCCCCTTCCAACTCCTTCAATTCTTTGCTCAAATCTTACTTTTTAAAAGAGTTCTCTGATGATCATGTTAAAAACTGCAAGATCCCCACTGTATTCATACACACTCCTAAGCCTTCACCCTGCTCTTTTTCCCAAAGGAACTCATACTCTTGTAAAATTTTCCTTATTATTATGCTTATTATTTATTGCCCATCACCCTTCACTAGAAGGTAAGCTTCATAAGGGCAGAGATTTAATAAAATGTAAGAGACTGGAAAGGAAAACATGAATATGCTCTACCATACTTGGGGAAAATACTGTTTTAGTCATACAAACCCATGGTGTGATACTGTGTAAAAACACTTCTTTATGTATATTTTAGTCAGACATTGTTGGAAAGGTCTGGTCTTCCAAATAACTAGTTTTTATAGTACTTATCACCAATGTGGTCATTTTTTAATTTTTATGTTTTTAAATGTGTTCAGTGATTTTCATCCCCCATTTAATTGTAAGCTCCATGAAAACAAACTTTTACCTTTATCTTCTCCTGGGGACTCCCAGCATCAAGAAAAATGTGTAGTATATAGGATGGGGTCAATAAGTGTTTCTAATTTTTCTACAGAATCAATGGGTGAATAGATAGTTTCAGTGATATATGAAAAATATTTCTCTTATCTTACCCATGCTTAGACATATATAATACAAGCAATTATTTAAGGGTTGATGATAATTTTAATAATTATCATTGTTACAGTTATAAATGTTAACACTGTTATTGTTATAATCAGTATCATTAAAATATCAGTTGCCCATTTTGTTCTAGGGACTATCTTAAGTGTTTTTCTCACATTTTGTCTTTAGACCTTAAAAATTTATGACAGACACATTGCTATTTGATGCTAATTTTACATATGAAGAAATTAAAGTTTGTCAGATCTGTTGGACAAATCTGGTTACATGTCTGTCTTTTCCCACAGATCTTCTCTCTTATCTGTGACCTGCAATTCCCTAAAGAATAGCATCTCCTCCTTAGCGCCAACCATACAAAGATAAGGCATATGTATGCATGATAATTCCATGTAGCCAGACTTCACAGAGAAAACACTAAACTCCAATTTGTAATGATTCTGAGGCTAAATTCATTTGCCCACAATGTGCCCTCACGTCCTTGCCTGAACAACTGAATGCTGAATTTAATGAGATAGCACCAAATTTTAAAATAATACTATATATTTTAAGCTCTCTGGGACATAAAGAGACAGTTTACACTTAAAATAACTGCAAACTCCGTGGAAGATACAGCCAATTTTCATGATAAAGTTAAACATTAAAGTTGTCCTCCTGAGTTTCAATCTTGGGCAAGGTGAGGGCAGATCAGAACCAAAAAGAATCCACTGTCCTAAAGAGAATATCCTGAGCGATTTGAGAATTTCTCCTGCGTCAATAACCGCAGTACACTGAGCATCCCCAGATTCACTCAGCTATGGTGGTTTTCTAGGGCTCAATTCATTTCTTATTCCAAAGCAAACTCTCAGAGGTTGTAATAAGCGTACTAAATCCTCCTGCCTATTTGGTGCTGGGTTCTGGGCTACTTCACTCAGCCCTCTCTGCCTACCTTAATAGGCAGCAATGATCTTCTATTCCAGTGCTTCTGTTTCTGTTTGCACAAAATATTCTACAACCTTTAACTCAAAAGTCATTTGCATAGAGAAAGAGTCCCATCACTGGGGGTAAATGGAGATTAAGGGACCCCATTCCACGGTACTCTGTCCAGATTCCCAGATTGCATTGTTTCCTTACGATCTGCCATAGGGAATGGCAGCCTTTTTTCCAACAAGAGAAAAATACCTTGACTTAGGGAATTAGGAACTTTAAATTTTTAAAGATTTTCAGTTGATATGTATGAATGCAACCAAACAGATGCCCATGGCTCAGGCTGGTCTTCTGTTTTGGGCTTTGCGGCACGTCTACAAGGCTGTCCACAAAAGCTGTGGGGAGCCTGGCTGGGGTTTCATGTGCTGAGGTGTTACAATGAGCTACTAAAGACTGATTTCCCTTTCTTCTGAAATCCCACTAGAGTTCACTCACATTTAAAAATTCTCATCTCTTGTGCGTATAATTTATGGGGTTTGAAGCAATAGTCACTAGAACTCAATGTAGTAATCAGTCTTTCTAAAGTGGGCTTTGTAAATTTTATACTTTTTATGATCTGACTGCTTTTGAATATATATCTTTTTGATCATGACACAACTGTCAAATATTTGGAGCTAATGTTAGTTGTATGTATTTGAACGTTTTTTTTTTGAGTTTTGATGACCACAGATACTGAGAGTAAAGCAGTGCAAAGGCACAGAAATCCTGGGCCTCGGTTTGCTACGTGTCCCTGGTTGGCCAAGTGCCGCTGAGAGCCAGTGCTTCTCTAATAAAGAGCCCAGTTCACTTCCCCACCTCCCTGAGGTGCCCAGGCAGGGCTCAGCCAGAGCCGCCCCTCCGACAATACGATCCACATGTGGATGGAGGGCGGCCCACCCAAGATGTGCCTGGAACGGGACTGTGGATGCCGGGTGGAGAAGAGAAACATACTCAGCCTAGCCGAGTGGCCCAGAACAGTAAGACCATCCCAATACTGAGAAATACGGAAGAGGACGCACCCAGGTAAGGAAACTGGATTATCAGGTCCAGGGAAGACTTTGCAGGGGCGATAAACCCTGAACAAAAGTCGTGAAGAACACAAAATTAGCCACATGGACAAGAGGAAGAAGAGGTTTTATTAGAGGAGATGGTGTGTCAGAGGCAGGGAGGCTTTGCCAAAGAGGATGGAGTCCGTGTCTGTGGTTGGGTGGAAGGTACTAGGTGCCTGGAAAATAAACAGAGGGCAATATTTCATACAAGTGTGGGTAAGGGAACCAAAGCATGTGCCCTAAGGATGCCGCTCCCTGTGAGACCATGATTTTCCTTTCATTGTTTTTCCTAAATGCTATTTACAAAGATAATTTCAAGAGTCCTGCTCGGATTACAGCTCTGACACCTTTTCTCATGGTGTCATTCTACGCACAGGGGCAGGTGCTTAGATCCACAGCACACAGGACTCGGCGGCTGCTTTTGTCTCTTCTCTGTCCATCTCTGATCCACAGATGAGATCATGCAGGTGGTTAGACCCACATCCGCATATGAGGCACTGAGCCACCCCACGTTTAACAACCCCATCTGTAAGTTTTCAGCATCTACTGCTGTGTGCGCCACCTAACAGAAGAGGTGAAGACAGAGATTTAAAAAAAATATATCTGTTGAGCATAGGGTGACGATCTTTTAAAAAGCTGAAAGATGTGAAAGGCAAGCATGGCCAGAACGGTCCCCACAAGCCTGGGCCTTTGTGTTTCCCTAAAGTCGCCCCCTGCAGCCTGCCAAGTACTGGGATTACAGAGTAGTTAGTGCCGGCTTCAGGCACCGGCACAAATGAAAATATAAATGATGGTCAATTAGAGATGATTTCCTGAACCGTTTCTAAAATCATTAACAAGTAGTGTGACTAGCTCAAGAACAAGTTCAGGCACTGTTCACAATGCGAAGTCATCAAGCCACGGCCACGGGACCCCGTTTAATGGCACACAGCTCATCAGAAAGAGGTCTGCCCTGAGGGGTGGGGCTCCTCCATGGCCTGCTGGCAGAGTCCCACCTGTCCAGGATGCAGTCCCTTCTGGATCCCGTACTCTTTGTTACACCAGAGTGGGTCTTGGAAATGGAGATGGTTTGCATCTGAAAGATGCACCCGGAGGACAGGATGGGAGAGAGGTTTACTGGCCGCCTAGTTTGACCAACCCAGTGGAAGTTCCTTTGTATTTATGGATGACATTCCCCTGATGATGGAGTAAGGTGGCACTGGCAGTGGCCTAGGTGGGCCCCAAGACGCTAAGATTCTTTCCCCCACCCCTCAGAGGAACCAGACACTTCCCTGGGCCAGAGGCTGTGACATGACAACAATGTGGAGTAATTATTATTTCCTATAATAAATGAGAAAAAAATGAAGCTCAGGGAACCCAAAAATCTGCCTAAAGTCTCAGTCATAACAAGAGGTTTGAACCCAATGCCTATGCTACACTCGCACACCACGACAGACGTCAGGTAGATAAGAACCTGGGGGTCTACCTGCTGATCAGAGACGGACAGAGAGGAGACAAAGCAGCGCAGCGCACTGCCTCCCATCCTCCTCAGTCCTTATCACAGGGCACAGCACACTGGGAATGACAAAAAAGAGCACCTCCCCCGGCAACACACTGACACACCACGCTCCCCACTTGCACACCTGTGCACTCCCATCCACAGGGGGCCTGGCCTCACCACTCTGCGTAACTGCTCAGAGAAGATGGAGGCCTTACATATGCATGGAAGAGAAATGGCAGGAGACCTTGCTCTCTGCTGAGATGGGAAAAACGGAGCAAACGTTAGTAACAGTCCTTAGAGAAAAAGCGGGAGAGTTCCCCTTCTTCTACAGATGAGAGAGGCTGGATTCGAAGCCAGCAGTGCGGCGCGCAGTGGTGTGAGGGGCGCCCTCCGGCAGCGAGCGCTTACCCAGCACCTACCAGCCCCTTCTGTCCCCAGCGAGGCGGCTGCTCTCCCGGGCGCCTCCCCGTGAGGGTGGAGTGAACCATCAACAACCGGAGCAAACATCTTGACTCAGAGGACACGTCCCAGGCTCCAGGGGGCAGGTGATGGTGGAAAGGGGCCACCTGATTCAAGGAGAGCCCCCCAAATTCTCCAGGCCTGACCGTCCTTTCCACTAACACGGTCCCCTCATCCCACGTCATCAGTGCAGCCGCCTCCCCTCACCAAGCCCAACAGTGTCACCTCTCTGTGAAGGTCCCCCTTCCTGTCCACACAATGAGTCCAACCACTAGCCTACCTTCTCTCATCCCTCTCAACCTGTCAGCTCCCACATCCCCACAGGCCACCCCCAGCGCCCCAGACTCGAGCCAGAACAGGTTGGTGTCCTTGCAGTTCTCCCCTGCGTGTTCTACGTACAGCCTACTGACCTGCCAAATGGAAGAATAATGGGCTTCAGAAAACCTGTGCAGAGCAAGAAAACTAATGTTCCTTGTTCACTATGTCAAATATATTTGTTCAACTACAGAAAAGTTGAAAAAGAGACAATGGTGCTTTTCTTGAAAGAAAAATAGAAGGTAATTGCATTTGTGTTTTCCCAACATTTACCAAGGACCTTCAGAACTCCGCACACAGCCTGTCATAGCTGACAATACCTGCTAGTTCAGACAAAAGAGGTTAAGTGGAAACCTCGCTGACAGGAAGCTCAGGTCCCCATGTATAACAAAGGCATCTGGCATGTGGTAGTTAATAAATATCATCTAATGGATAAAGGAAGGAATTAATTAATTAGTCAATAGCTTTTAAAAAGGCAGGCAACATAGAAAGATAAAAGAAATTTTAGAATGCAGGAAAAAAGGTTTTAACTATGAAAATTGATGTGGGATGCCAGTTCAAGATAGTAAACAAACAGCAAGATATGTGGGGGTTGGAATTTCGGAGGGAAGTGGAGGCTGGAAAAGGAGAACTAAGCCTTGGGCAGGAGGTGGTGGGGACTACGAGGCCTGTCGGTGGGCAGCCACGTGCAGACATAGCAATATATTAAGTTAGAGATGTTACTTTCCAGTTAGTTCTTCTCAGCTTCCAGCTCCAAGACCAGGTGTGATGGATGGGAACAGAACCCACGTTCTTTCCTGAGATGTGCTTCACCCCTTTTATACAGAAGTGGTGCAGAGTCTATGACATGTGGCCCAGTTCAAACCCTGAGCCTGTGGGCTTCCAACATATGCCTTTAGTGGCAGGTCAGAGCAGGCCTTGATTCTGCAGTCTGCCTGAGTCAGACCCCAAGGCCTCTCTACTTGTCACCAGGGTGGGCCTGGGGAGGGTGAGTGGCTGCAGGCAGGAGTGCAGCCCAGGCTGCCTCCCTTCCCATCCTCCTTTATCCCTGAGTCTCTGGGCAAGGCACATACTGGGTCTTTGGTGAACATCTGTTAAGCAAACACTCACACAGTACAGAGAAGCCCCTTCTCAGCCCCAGCTACAGAAACACGGCTAAGAAGAGCCCAACAGGGGCCTGTATCTGTGCCACCTGCGCTGTGGCAGGCACGGTTTTAGGTGCCCTGTGTGTTCCTCCTTTCTCATCACAGTATTTCTTTAAATGAGATGAGGAGAGCATCATCAGACATAAGGGGAGGAAACTATTTTGCTCTACTTCACATCCGTTCCCAACACACAGGGCATGGCTCACCCAGAGCAGCGCAGTTAGAGGCAGCGAGAGGCCACCTGCGCAGGGAGACCCTTCACCTGGGACGGGCGACGACAGGGAAGGCAGGAGACGGGCCACACCATTTGGCCGCCTGCAGGATGCTGGGTGACGGTGTACAAGGCACATCAGTGTTCACCATCCCGACCACTTGCAAAGGGGTGCATTACACGCAGGGGATAATCGCAATAAAGAACCAAAGTGTATTAAACAAAGCAGATACTGAAATAGTGGCGGTTTTATTTGCAAATCAAATCTGGATGTAAGTGGGCTTCCTCCCTTTGTCTTCAGATACCGCTCCGTCTGCGGGAGACCCAGGACTGAGGCGCTGCCATCCAGGGGCTCCAGCCTATCCCAGAAGCATGAGGGGCAGCCTGGTCACTGTGGGTGACTTGTCCCGGGCTGACGGGCCAGGTCTGGGAGAGATGCTGAGGTGCCCCATGGGCCTGCTCTGAGATGACTGGACCAGGGACGTCAGCCGCCCCGGACCTGCCCGGACTCAGAGCTGTGGACATGCAGGGAACCGTGTCTGATGGTGTCACAGCTTCCTGATGATAAAAAAAAAAAAACCCTTAGATTCTCATTAACAGGAATATTTCCAGAGCTTCATTCCAGATCCACTTAATCCAAGTCTTCAGGAAGAGACCTGGGAAGGTATGCATTTAACCACCTGCCCAGGTGAATCCTATCACAAGGGGCTGTTAAACATTTTCCAGTTAAGGTAGGGTGTACAAACTGGAGCCCATATCGAAATCACCAGGAGGCTTGTTAAAGGGGATTACTAGGCGGGACGCCACCCCAAAGTCTCCAGTATGCCCCGGGGGCATCCGAATTTGAATTTCTAGCAAATTCCCAAGTGATGCTGACCTGGGCTGGTGCAGAGCACACACTTTGAGAACCTATGGGGTTAATTTAACCCTGGAGCAAAACAGGGGAGGAGAGAATCAGGAGAGCTGGCTGCATTCATGAAGGAAGGGCCAGGGTCTGGGGAGAGGCTGGGGTTCAGACCTGGAGCTCTGCTCACCAGCTAATCCCCCCAACTTCTCTTGTCACCTCCCACCACACACATTTCTTGGTTTCCTCAGCCTCCCCAGCTCCCAAGTCTAAGCCTCCTCCATCAAGAAATCTGAACACCTAACGGGCCCGAAATGACCCTGAGAAATAGCCAGCCAACTAACACAAGATATTTAGCTTGACTATTAACTCAGGAGATGAGATAAAACACTATCAAATACTTTGGAAATGTTCTGAACAGGGTAGGAAAATGGTCATCAAGTTTTCTGAATGAAGGTACCTCTTTCAGTTAATATTTAATACAGTCATAACCTCTGGGTAAAGTGTCCCAAAACCCAAATGATTCAGATTTTTTAAAATATCATTTGCAAATAACATGTTGGCTAAATTAACATAATTATGCAAGTATTTTGGTTATGTAAAAATAGCAAAGTATACTAAAAGACAAGTACACCCAAAATAGAGATTTAAATCCCTTAATTCACTGTCTTTTATTAAATAAGCCTATGTGATTTGGAAAGATTCATGAGCCTTCTTACGTTTCTACATTTAAAGATACTTTAGAGGTTCTAATGAAAGCTAGGCATCCTGTCCACCGAGAAATCTCCCACACATCGCTCATGGATCGCCATCCGGGCCCCACTCCAGAAACACCCAGCACAGGTAGCACAGCAGGTCCTCTGCAGAAAACACAGCTCCTCTCCTCCTCCGCCCCAGGTTCCAGAACAACAGGAGACCTCTGCCCAGCAGCCACTCTGGAACCTAACTCCGCCAAGCGTTTCCATCTCTCAGGCTGTCCTGTTTGGAAGAGGCTGGCATTAGAGCAAGGAAGAGCCTTTATGACAGATTTGCTTCACCCCGGAACCCTCCGCCTCTGGTCCTCTGATGTCCTTACTCTGTCTGCTCTACCACAGGGCAAGCGGCTCTTCTAGTGTCTGCATCAAACAGCTGTGGCGGCTTCTCACAGGTTCGCCTTCTTACCTCTGGGGCCCTTCCTGAGAAGAGTTGGCTTAAATGGATTTCACATCAACAATGACATGGAAGCATGTGCAATGCGGACAAAGGCAAGTATTTGGTGGAGGCTAGAAAAATATAGGAAGTAACTCCTATTGGAGGCAAATAAATTACTGTTTTCCAATGATTTTAAGAGTATACATTTACTACCCTAACTCTGGTTAAGAAGAGAAACATATCCTATGCTCTGTGTGAAAGTGAGTACTAGTTAGATCTTATTAGCAGAACATGGCATTTTTATGAAGAGCTCTAAATATCAGTGGTTTAAATAATTAATATCTTCATTTATCTTCTTTGCTGGCCCCTCTCCGGTTTGTACAATGGTTAAGAATATATGAGTGACTATAATGTCTGCATGAGTAGAAGCCTATTATTTCTAAGAAGAAAAGGGGTGGGTGCTAAGGAGCATTACACCATGAATTGAAGTTAACCTTTGTTTCATCTCTGAGATCTTGTAAAAGTGTGTGAAGTCCAGGAATACAAGAACTCCCGGAAAGCGGAGACATTAATAAGGAAGCACCAGCTATGCTGCCTGCATGACAGCCTGCAGGTGGGCGGTTCCTTTGTGGATGAGGTCTGGCTTGCCCGTAGGCACGGCTGTGCCCTCCGCACTCCATCCCAGGCAGGCACCACTCATCACTTCCTCTCTCAAGCAAGGGCCAAGCATCTCCCAGCTGTTCCCAGGACAGCCACTAATTGATGGGGCTGCCAGGAGAGTCGCCATGCCTGGACTCTGTTTCAAGTCACGGACACGCACCCATCCTCTCAGGCCCCAGTACTCCCAAGTGCCCTGCGTCGGGCACCCTGCTGCATACGCTGGTGATGCATGAGGCACGATGGACGAAACGGCCTGGCAGACTTGCCATCACAGCCTTGTGCTTTTCCTTTCAGTCCAGCAAGCAGGCCACCTGCCATTTGGGAACACAGCAGGGATAAGCAGAAGACTGTTTCTGGCATTTTAGCAAGAAAACTGAAAGTGACACACAAAGATGGAGGAAAAGGAATGACCACCCCCAGATAGTCTGAAAAGGGCACCACCATCGCCTGTGTGCAGGCACACTGGCCCTGTGGCCCATTGCCAGCCCGGCACAGTCAGCAGCCTCGGTGGTAACGAGGGCAGCTGGTCACCTGTCACTGGGCCCTCCCCGTGCGGGAGCCACTGTGCTGGGCGTGAGGCAGGCTGCACTCATCACTGCTGTCTCCACAAGCGTCCTCTTCGGCTCTGCTGGACAATGGGGGTCCGGCTTCAGATGTGTCCAGGGATTTACCCAAGGTCACCCAGTAAGTGGCAGAGCTGGGATTCGTCCCTAAGCCCCCATTTCTATCCACTTGCTTCTCTTCTCTGATGGGGGCAGCAAAGAGCAATGCGAGCGAGGACGCTTGTGGACATGGGGAGGTTCACTGACTTGCAAAAAGCAGGACTAGTTTGCAGTGAAGTCAGAGTTACAGCCCAGACCCTTGTGACTCTTATTTGGCAATTCCTGCATTTCATCAACAGGACATGTTAGCGTGGTGAAGGCCTTTGTCAAGGTGGAGTGGGTGCAGTGGTGACGGGAGCTGCAGGGGCTTCTGGTGGGTCTGGGACACTGAGGATCTGATAATGGATCTGCTTTAGAAAGGGGTGCCCACACCCAGCACAGCAGCTCCTAAGCAGGCAGCCAGAGGCCTCCAGAGACCCGTGTGGCCCTGATGAGAGCTGGCTCCTTTAGTGCCTCATCTGCTGTCTCAGGCCCTGGGCCCCCAATCATCCTCCAAGAATGGGTGTTTCCAAGCTTACCCCACAGAGCCTGCCCATTGTGTCTAGGTGGCCATGTGACTGGCATGCCAGGACAGCCCTGAATGACACAGTTACAGTGGTGAGGTTATAATTAACACCCCTTCCTACTGTCAGAAGTTTCCCTGTACTGGTGATAAAGTATTGATTGCACTAATTAGGGCAGTAACTATAATAAATGATTGCATTTTCTTTCTCTGAGTTATTTTCATTCTGCAAGACCATGGGCTCCTCAAGGACAGAAAGAGTGCTCCATGCCCACCCGCCCTGTACCCACACATTTCAGCACCGTGTTGGGCACACAGGTACAGTTTGGGCTCAGTGAATTTCAACCTATTACTCAAGATTACCTCAAGTTCTCACCTAAGATACACCTAGCTCAATTTCTGCCAGAGATCTAGTTTTAATTTAAAATTTCTCAGCAGGGTAAACAAGCACAATCTAATAGAATATCCCACAAGTTGCCCATACAAGCTAATACTTTTAGCAAATCTCTAGAAGTGAGTAAACACATTTACATTGGCTTTATAAATATCACATATATGGAGTGAAATGACTCTGTTAGCCTAGAAATCGTTCGAGTTGTTGATCTGTGTTGTTCCTGTGATTTCATTGTCTGCAGCCTTGTCTAAAGCAAAAACTAAATAACTTCTGGAAACACAAATACATATGTTTCAAAATGGCAATAATGCATCTAGCTGGAAAGGGGCTGCAAATCACATAATGTTACATGAACATTCATGAACAATTCATGCAAAGTCAGTCATGTTCCTTGTTGAGATTATTTGTGTCTAAATACACAATAACATAATTGCTTGCTTAATAGATCAGTTGAATTGCTCATAACGCTGCTCTCAAAGGATGAGGAGAAGAGTTAAGTAGGACAAGGCAAAAACGAAAGGCGAAGGACTTCACTAGAAAAATACAAATCAGGAGTCTCAGAGGCTCTCATGGCAAGATCCCCTCTCCCAGCCCCACAGCACCCTAAGCAGGGACAGGCCTGGAAGCTGTACTTAGGCTAAGGTTCTGAGAACCAGATCAGCCAGGGAGATGAGTCAGGGCTCACCCTGAGGCTACAGAGCGTAGAACCAATGATCATGAGGGTAAAGGCATAACTGAAAGTCAGGTGGACAGTCACCTGTCACAGACTGGATGACTGGGTGATAAGACAGAAGCCAGGTCTTCCCCAAGAAGAAGAAAACCCAGAACGTCAGAAGGAATCAGTAGGTCTGGAGGGGGCCTGCGAGCCCTCGTCTCTCACAAGGCCCCTGCATAGACACCGCTTGTCTGCGGACGACACATGGAGGAGCAGGAGCCGGGCGAATGAGCCCTGGACCCCTTCTGCGTGGCCACAGGGTCCTGGAGCCCCAAACCTTGAGTACTCAAAGTTCAGCACATTCCACCATCCCCTGGGTCACAGGTTAGAATGCAGGACCTGCAGCCCTGTCCCCAGAAGTCAGGAGGCAGTGGGTCTGAGGTAGAGCCAGGCATGTGCACCCCTCGTTCCCAGGGTCAGGGGAGGACTCTCAAGAGAAGGCGGCATCTGCATGCGGCCTCAGTGAACAGCCACTTGGCATCCGGTGAGAGAGGGCTGCAGGCTGAGCGAAGGTTAACGTGAAGCCTGAGGCTTCAGCCTATGGGCACCCTCCAGGGACCCTGAAGAGCAGGTGGGCAGGCCTGGGAGACAAGGTGAGGGATCAAGGATGGAACCGGGGCCAGAGGGTGAATGGCCTGCAGCCTCCAGGGAGGAGCCTGGGTCCCTTCGGCGTGACCAGAGAACCACAGCTCTGCTGAGCGGGCCCAGCCTCCCGGTGTGGGGGAGGCCTCTTTGGGCACAGTGTGGAGGACGGGCTGCCGCAGGGAAGAGCCAGGAGGAAGGACAGTAAGGTGGCCACGGTGGCTGAGCAGACGGGAGGTGTGGAGAGCATGGATGAGCCAGGAGTGGTGCAAGTGGTCAGCAGTGTTTGACTCCGAATCTCTTCTGCAGCCACAGATAGGGAATTATGAGAGAATGGTCAAAGTGAAAATGCACTACATAAGTTCACATTAATTTAATTTACGCATCTTGGGGAGCCAGGCACCTAACACCTCAGAGGTCATGGCTGGTCAGTGGGGTTTGGAGGAGGAAGCCCAGGGACAAATGGGGATGCCACACAGTGAGCGTCCTGCCCTGTTTGAAAATCCAGCCCCGCCTTTGCAAAGGGGCTTTGGAGTAGATCAGTTCTGACTGGGTGCATAGCATCTGCTCTCAGCTGTTTGGCCCCAGTTTTCATCACAGAGAGTCATGCCTCAGCTATTCCTGCAGCACAGCACTTAGCGTTGATTCCTGGCAGTAGCCCACCCAGCTGGGGGTGGGGAGGGGTGGTCCCTGGAGGTGAGAGTCATGTGGGATCAGTGGCATCCCCTGGCATGGCAGGGGCAGGGTGCCAGTGCAAACAGATGGGTTTCCACGCAGCTGCATTATTCTTTTAAGTTCCCTACAAGGCACCCCTGTTATGCCTGTCCCCACAAGAGGGACCTCCCGTGGTCCATGCCCCACCCTCGCCATGCTCCCTACACCCACTATAGCTAACTATGCCAGCTCTGAAGAAAGTGCCCAATCGAAGGGCCACAGGTATTTCCTGAGCTAAAAGAGAGAGACTTTAAGGAAACACAAAATCGTTGGGATTAGTTTTCGTTCTAAGGCCAATACTTTGTAAGTGGAAGTATGTGTACACTGAATGGTGTTTTCCTGCAGTAAAAGAACCGTATTTGAGACAATAGGAATTCTGTGCACTTCACAATCATCCAGTGAGTTTATAGCCCCTCAATCTTTCATACAACTGTAACTACACTACTCAGAAGGCCTTAAAAATCATCAAGGCCAACCTCACAGTCAGGATCAGAAAACTGAGGCCCACAGACATTAAGTGAGTAGACCAAGGTCACCAAGGACTTCTGTTTGGTTCTGTTTTAGCTTGTTTTGAAGTATAACATATAACTGTGCTGTGTGTAGACACTTAGCCGCGTTTCATACGGCATCATGCTCCACACATCTTCACAAATGGAATATACCTAGCTCAGGAGATGGTATTTCAGGGGCTCCCTCACATCTCTGTAATGTCACTCCCCTATATCTAGTGACCCCCTATTTATGGTAATCACTGTTATGATTTCTAATAGCATTGCTCCATTTTGCATGTTTTTGAAATTTATAAAAATTGAAATTATGGAGAATATACTTTCTATGTCTGGTCTCAAGTTTGTGGGATGTTTCCCTTTGTTTTATGTGTATGTGAACCACTTGTTCTTGTGCACTGAGTGGATGTGTACGAGGGCCAAGTTTCTCATGACCGAGAACCACC
Source organism: Manis javanica (assembly GCF_040802235.1). Lineage (NCBI taxonomy): Eukaryota > Metazoa > Chordata > Mammalia > Pholidota > Manidae > Manis > Manis javanica. The sequence continues at coordinate 81,417,388 of NC_133167.1, read as the reverse complement.
AGAAATGCAGCAGGAGCCTCTAGGCTGGGCTTCACGTTCATGCCCTGTATACACAGCCCCCATCCTGGAGGGCAGGGGCACCTGCGACTCATTTCTAACAAACAGAACGTGGTGAAGGTGATGGGCTGGCACTCCTGTAACTGCAGGTCCAGATTGATCCAGCAGATACCTGTGGGTGCTCTCCTGCTCGTCTGAAGGAGTAAGCTGTGCGGCCTGTGGAGGGTCCCATGTGGCCAGGAAGGATGGGCCGCTGTCAGGGGCTGACAGCAGTACTTGGTGGACTGCCAGCAAGAACCCAGACCTCAGTTCTAAAACCAGGAGGCACTAAGTTCAGCCACCAAGCCGAGGCAGCTCAGAAGCTGATCCTTCCCCAGTGAGGCCCTGAGAAGACCACTGCCCTCTGGACACCTTGAGCAGAAGGTGTAGACGCTGAGCGAGTGCTTGGACTCCTGGACCCCGGAAACCGTGTGGTGAGAGCGTGCGCTCCTTCAGCCCACGGAGTCGGTGGGAAGGAGTCCCTCGGCAGAGGGCCGCCAGGGCAGGGACCAGTTCTCTGGCTTCCCAGGAACAGGGATTTGTGTTCCTCATTTTGCTGAAGGCTGAATAAACTCCCTGCACACTCCCCATCCCACTGCCTCCGTGATCCATTTTCAGCAACAACCACTTTGGCAAACGGAGATGATGAAGTTTGTTAGGCAAGTTTTAATCATTTTAAATGCATAAACCTTTAAAAAGTCATCGGTTGACTGGGGAACAAGGGGGAGAAGCTGAGGTTGGACATTTCAGGACAGTTTCCTGGGAAGAACCATCTTAGGGGAGAAAAGGAAAAAAAGAAAACAGGGGTTGTATACCTTCACGATGCCATTTGTGTCATGTGTTTCCCATGGACACACCTTGGAGCTTGGAGTCAGTGCCATCCCCGTGCAGCCACCTCCCAGGCAGACACAGCTGTGGCCACCCGCCCACTGGCACTGGGAGGAAGCTTGCTCCCTCGGGGAGGTGAGTTCCCGAGAGCCCATTTCTATTCCTTTTCACTCTGTCCTTGATTTATTGCCTTTGTCCAGCGTCAGCATGACAGAGGCTTTAGCTTTGAGCACAAAATGGTATTCCAGATGCCCTTGACAAGGGCAGCCAAGAAAATTAAACTGCTGGCACGAAGACCGGCTGTTATTTAGAGCTGCAGAGAGATTATGGGGGATTAGTACTTTATCAAAAAATATTTCCACTATGAAACTAGTGCATTTTTCTTCAGTACCTTTGGCAGGGTGCTAATTTATCTCCCACCTTGCATGGATTTTGGCCCTTCATTGCCAATTTATCGAACAGCTTGACGAACGTCGGGGCCTATGGTACAGGTCGCCCAGGCTTACTCAGCGATTGCTACAGGGAGCTGGAGGGCGGGACCTTGCCTGGGGATTTGCATGCGCTGTCTCTTGATTCCCATTGCTGGGCTTTCATCTGAACCACCAGGGACTCATCTTTACTCTCATTTGTCTTTTTAGAGGCCCCGCCTCAGGATAGCAATGCAAACAGCTGACACCCAGCAGGTTTCCTTTATGGAGCTGATGACTTGGTAACATTTTTTTCCCTCAGTTTTTTAAATGCAGTGATTTATCAGTTTCAGATTGCCTCTCTTTGAAGATATTTTTCGTCAGACTCTAAAAAAAATTTGAGAGGGAAAAATGCCTATCAACATTAGAGATAAGAGGATAAGAGCAATCCATTTTTATTATATGCTACTTCTTAAAGTTTCTCGTTAGCTTCCATGCTGTTGTTATCCACTTAAATTTCTTCTCCCTGATTCTCAGCTGTGCCTTAGTGCAACACAAAGATATGACAGTGAACTAACTCTTTTAAGGATGAACCACTAGAATATGCTTCTAAAAACGTTCTTTTGCTTAAAAAAACAAGTGTCCTGTTGCTGTTAAAAGCTTCTAAGCAATTTCACTAGAAAATGTTGTCTATAATGGTGGAGTATTTATCATGCGTAGACACTGGGCCCCCAGATGGCGCTAGACCAGTGCTGAGTCTCCAAATCAGCGTCACAGCGCCCACCAGGCCGGCACAGACTGGGACCACTTCTGCATAGGCTGCCGCAGGCACCCACTGGGAGGGGAAGAAGTGATGGTAGGAAGGGAAGAATGTTTCAAGCCAGGGTAACAAAACGCACAGAGCGCCAGGAAGAATGTTTCAAGCCAGGGTAACAAAACGCACAGAGCGCCAGAGATGAGTGACGTGTTCAACAGTCTGAACATGATGAGGGACAGTGGGTGTGTGAATAAGCACTGAAGCTTCACAGGGAAGCAAGCAACCAGGATTGAAGAGAATTTGGAAATTAGCCCAAGAGCCATGGGAGCTATTGGAAAATTCAAATACAGGAATGTATTAAAGAATGTATTTGAATGCATTTGAATTCTATAAAGATGGCCCTGGTCAGAAGGGAGAATGAGTTAAAGGGCACAGGCCAGGAGGTCAGGAGAATATTGGGCGCCATTGAACTAATCTTCTGAGAGTCAGATGTCCAGGACAAAGAACTGCCCTGAGCACATAAACATTTGGACAGAGCAGAGATGGAGGGAGAGGATGCAATGCAGGGGAAGGAGGCCTGATGAAATCAGGGGACAGATGGACCCTGGAAGGTCAGGGAGATGCACTGACACATGCTTCTGATGTGGGAATCTGGGTGGGCACAGAGTCCTGCACTGGGTGAGGAGGACCCAAGCAAGGGAGGATCTGGCTCTGAGTGTGCGTGTGTGTGTGAGTGTGTATGTATGTGTGAGTGTGAGTGTATATGTGTGAGAGTGTGTATGTGTGTGTGAATGTGTGTGAGACAGTGTGTGTCAGTGTGTATGTGTGGGTGACTGTGAGTGTGTATGCGTGTGTGTTTGTGTGAGTGAGTGTGTGAGAGCGTGTATGTGTGTGACTGTGTGTGTGTGACTTCTGTGTATGTGTGTGTATGTGTGTGTGACTGTGAGAGTGTGTGTGAGCATGGTGTATGTGTGTGACTGTGTGTGTGATTTGTGTGTATGTGTGTGAGAGCATGTGTGTGAGTGTGTGTGTGTGTGTGTGTGTGTGTGTGTATGAAGCTTGAGGCCAGTCTGAGATGTGGGGTGAAGTGAAGCTGTCCCCTCACATAGGACACGTTCCTTAAGGCAGCACAGGTCTACCTAGTCACCAAGTGCAGTCATGGGAATGGGTGATGCACCTTAGGGCGGGTGTATCTTTCCCCCGGAAGAACCAGAAGTGCCCTGAGAAAGCCAGCAGGCTGAGGATGCAGTGCCCGATGGAGGGCTGAGTGGCAGCAGCCAGCAGTGTGACAGGCCATAGGGCCCAGGCTGGGCAGACCTGCCAGCGGCGCCGTGTCCTGGCGGACTCCACACGGACTGTTTGAATTAAGTGCGCCAAAGTGCTGAGGAAGTAGAATATCTATTTGTTATATTGAATATTCCCAACTAAACTGTTTCATCCACTCATTTCTCCATTCATTCATGGAGGGACTCAATACACTGCCCAAGGACATGGACACTGGGGAGGTGTGTGACTTGGCACGATCCCCTAATGTGCTTCGGTGAACATCCTTCATCTGCTTATGTGAGCTCACTGGTGGGGGAGGAGTGAGTTTTCTAACAGAATCATACATTTTCTACTGTGTATTCAAACAGTGGACTTATTTCATGTGCTTAATTATTTTTTTAAAAAATACATTTTGAAAGTCAAATACTATAGAAAAACTTAACAGAAGAAAGCAACTCCCCCCCACTGGGAGCCTCCCCGCCCCAGGACCCTCCTCCTCACGTGCATTACATCTAGCGAGTCCTTTTAGTCTTTCTGTCATTTCCCTTCAGCTTTATTAAATATGTTGCTGTTTCCTAATTTATCAAGTGTAGGTATTCTGCTTTGCCTCCCCACAGTGAAAGGTGAAGGATTACCTTCCTGGGACCTCATCACACACGGCCACCCGCCCTGTGCCTCTGACATGAGTGCAGGGCAGTCCTGGTGAGGATGGTTTCCCAAGACTATATTGCCGTGTCCCTTGTAAACACCCCCCTTTTCAGGCATCTACCCCTTGTCAGTGTGCTGCCTCCTAAGACAGATCTTCTCAACCTCAACCCTACTGACATTCTGGGCCAGATTATTCTGTGTGTCTGTGTGTGGGCAGGGGGAGCGGCCCGGGGTCCCTGGGATGTTTAGCAGCATCCCTAGCTTCTATCCACTACTTAAAAGTAGCACTTTTTATCTTGATAACAAAAAATGTCTCCAGAGGTTGCCAACTGTCCCCTGCGGTAGGGTGGGGGACCATGCTGCCAGCTGAGGGCCACCGGCCTAGACTGGCTGCTCCTGGGGACTTCTGCATTGCCGTTATCCTGCGGTTATGTGACCTGATCTGCAGTGGGAAACAGTGTCCTGGATACTCTGTCTTTCCTTTTTATACATGTCTTTGGGTGATGCACACTGTGGCAGTGTCGCGTGCCCTGTCCTCGCCGGCAAGAACAGCATGCAACAACAGCAGGATTCTTCTGCAGAAAGCTTTATTCTTCAGCTCTTTGTGAAACAAATGAGTTGGGCAGGACCCAGAGGGGAAGGAGAGGCTTGCTTATATAGTTCTCATGCTCTGACCTGGTTGGTGCGGCTCCATATGCCTTATTAGCATAACCATTTGGTGGGTCTCATTGGTCCTTATGCCAAGGCGCAATTAGCATGTAGTTTAGTGGTGTGGGATGATTTGTCATTAGGAAGTTCGGGGCCTTCCGGCTGCCCTGCATTGGGCGCTATTTTCTGAGCGCGGCTGCCAACATCTCCCCCTTTTTTGTCTAACAGAAGCTCAAGGCGGAACTTGCCAGCAGAGGCGGAGACAGAGGCCTGACCTCCATCATACTTCCTGATGCCCCCTTTTTGGAGAGGGGTTCTGGGCATCTACCCCTATGCAGTCAGGCATGCCTCTCAGAGGGGTCCAAGACCTCTTGCAGTGCTTTGCCTCGCATCCTCTGGCTGGTGTTGGGACCGCTTGGTACAAAGGGTTTGGACCCTTTTTCTCAACCCTCTTGCACCATGAGCTTCTTAAAGAAAGCTGTGATTAAGCATTGAGGTACTCGGGCCTGGTGCAGAGCCACATGGGCTCAGGGTGCAAGAGCTACCTCAAGCTAAAGCCGAGCTTCCTTCTTAAGCATGTTGAGCCACACTTGGGGAGAGGCGCCAATGTCTATTGCCATTAGGGCTTGAGCAAGGATCACCTTGTCCTGCTTATGTTGGTTGCGGAGTCTGCATAACAACCAGAGTAAGAGCATGAGACCTCCAAGCAGGAACACGCCCATCCCAGCCATGCCCGCCCACTCCTTGACATGGGAGAGAGCTCTGAGGAACCAGGAAGAGAGTCCTTCCGCTACGGAGATATCTAGACGGGTGGAGTTGATGTGGATAATTTCTCGCCGCAGCTCTTCTAGTGTCCCATCGAAGTCTTGGGACCAGTTTCCTGAAAGATACTGGGACAGGTCTTGTGACAGATTAGCTGCCCGTGTAAAATTTTTATATTGAATGCTAGTGATGCAGAGGGCACGATATTTCCGCTCACATCCCAATTGGGCCATTTGCCAGAGCACCTCTATTTGTTCCTCCACGAGATCTATGCGTTGATTGAGGATCATTATTCCTCCTTTCAGTTTGCCATCAAGTGTGGACTGTTGGTCCAAGGCAGAAGCTACTGAGGCTGCAAGGTTATTGAGCTCTGTAGCCGATTTGATGGAGGTGTCTAAAGCTATACCAGCGGCGGTGGCTGCGACCGCGGTCGCGGAGATCAGGAGCACTATGGCGGCTGTAACACCGAAATCGCGCCTTTCTCGAAACAGAGTCATGGTGTTAGGGGCGTCTACGGGAACAGGGACCCAACGGGGGATGCGGACTACCAAAGCATTGGTAAAGTTACGCGCATCCCAACACTGAGACAGAAAGCAGGTTTCATTGGAGCAGGAGTCAAAGCTACTATTGGATAAGATAAACAGAAATGGGGGGTATACGCATACTGGAGAAGGTGGAAAAAGGGAATTAGGTGACTCTGGACCTGATTTTGCTGAACACGTGTAGTTCTCGTTGTTATGGGTCATGATCATGTTCCAGTGTGCGCGCATGTGGTTATTCTCGCACCAAAAGGTGATATTTTTTACACCGATTCCCCCACCCTGGAGGGCGGAAAAGGGGGAGAGGTCGGTACACGAGCCATTGACTCCACACAGCATCCATTTATGGAAGGGGTTCATGCTCAGCTGCTGACGAAACTCGCCTTCGAGCACCTTTACTGGCCACCAAGCCTCATTGGCTGGCCGTCCCTCCATATCTGGGGAGATGGTAAACTCCTGCCTCTCAGTTGCCCACGTTACTACAGTTGACTGACAGTCAGTCCAGGGCCACAGCTCTCCTTCATAGTCGCCCACACAATGGGAGGCATATTTGGGTTGACGAGGCCTGTCGGTGGAATTGTTCCTGGGAGAGTGTACAAATGTGCCATTGATCCAGAGAACCATCTGGTGGATAGTCATGTTCTTATAGGGCGGGCTCCCTTCCTTATTAGGCCCTTCAAATTTAGCTGACATAACGGGGAGGCTACTGGCCTCTAGAATTATGTCACTGAACCATCCGTATTTCCTCCGTTTCAGGGAGATACAGCCAGCTAGATTCTGAGTGGTGAAGCATAATGACCCATTAGTTACGAAGGATCGGTTTTCTCCCAGGGGAGCTACTAGGGTGTCTTTAACTAAGTAGGGCAAGTTCATACTAGCATTGGTAGTGAAAAAGCGCGGAAAAACGGCTGCATTGAAACGGACAGGCATAGGCTTAGGAAAGGCAGACAGGATTCCCCATCTCAATACTCCCTGAGTCGGGGTCTCCAGTGTCAGGAGCAGGGTCAGGAGGTATAGCGAAGTCATCTCCTTTGTTTAGGACTTTCCTCATTAGGCGCTCCGGGATCCAGAAGGGATTTTCTTCACCCTGGGGGAAAACACACACAGCTCCCCTGGATCTGATTATGATTGGATCCGGGCCCTTCCATTGGTTAGATAACACGTCCTTCCATTTTACTAGTTCTTGTGGGTCTTTTGGCCACTGATTATGGCGATCCACTGCTGTATGGCCTTGAGCATCCAGATTCAAAAAATTTATAGTGAAAAGTGCTAGGGCTATGGCAGTTTTTGGTTTGGGGGGTATATCTTCAATTCCCCCTTTTTGTTTAAGTAAATAGGATTTGAGCGTGCGGTTCGCGCGTTCCACAATCCCTTGACCCTGTGGGTTGTAGGGAAGGCCAGTAATATGTTTTATCCCCATGTGATGACAAAATTGAGCAAATTTTGTAGAGGTATAGGCTGGGCCATTGTCTGTTTTCAGAATCTGTGGTAACCCCCATGCGCTCCAAGCCTCAAGGCAGTGCTGGATGACATGGGAAGCTTTCTCTCCTGACAATGGGGAGGCAAAGATGACTCCTGAACAAGTATCCACGGATACATGTACATATTTCAGTTTCCCAAAAGACGAAATATGCGTCACATCCATTTGCCAAACTTGTAAAGGCCTAATACTTCTGGGGTTGATCCCAACATGAGGTGTGGGAAGGAAGCTGCAGCAATGTTGGCAGCTAAGGACAATGTTTCTAGCTTCGGCCCTGGTTATGCTAAACCGCTTGCGCAGTGTTTCGGCAGTGACATGAAATTGTGTATGGAATTTTGAAGCTGTGGTGATAGGGTCTAGCAGGGGAAAAGCTATATTTCTGGTTGCGAGGTCTGCCAGGTGGTTGCCTTGGGTCATAGGCCCGGGAAGGCCTGAATGTGCTCTGATATGAGTTATATACAAAGGAGATTGCCTATGAAGTAGTGCTGATTGTATCTGTTTGAACAAAGTGGCTACTGGGCTGGACGCTTTGATTAGCCCGGCCACTTCTAGAGATTTGACTGCATTAACTACATAACAGGAGTCAGACACAATATTTAAAGGTTCAGGAAAGATTTGTAGGACCTCTAAGACTATGCGACATTCCACTATTTGTGGAGTGTCAGGCGTGTAGCCTTTTGTCACAACTTTGCCATCATGGACATAGGCACCTGTGCCTGTCTTAGACCCGTCCGTGTAAACTGTTTTTCCATGAGGCAGCGGGGTTAGGCTAGTGACCCGAGGAAATACTAGGAGATGATTTTTGGCGAAGTTGATGAGGGGATGTTTAGGGAAATGATTATCAAAGGTTCCTGAGAAACTGTAAGCAAGTATGGCCCAATCATCGTTCATAGCACATAATACTTGTATCTGTTCTATGCTGTAAGGGGTTATAATTTTAGCTGGAGCCTCTCCGAAATGTGTCATGGAGGTTTTTACTCCTCTCAAAGCAAGTTTGGCCACGGCTGCCGGATAGTACTCTATTGTCCTAGCCTGAGAGGCTTGGGGATGGATCCAGATCAGTGGACCGTGCTGCCATAAAACTGCTGTTGGCAGCTCCGGGGTGGGAAGCACACACAACTCAAAGGGTTCATTCGATTGCACTCTATTTAATTGTGCTGTCATCAAAGCCTGTTCTACTTTGCGAATGGCTTGTAATGCCTCAGGTGTGAGGGAGCGCGGTGACGTTAGTTGTGGGTCTCCTTCTAGGGTTTTAAATAGTGGAGTCAATTCAGTGGTGGGTATCTTTAAGTATGGGCGCAACCAATTAATATCCCCTAGGAGTTTTTGGAAGTCATTCAAATTTCGCAATTGATTATGTCTTATCTCAAGCTTTTGGGGGCAAATTACATCTGTGTAAATGGTTGCTCCTAGGAATTTGCTAACACTAGATTTTTGGACCTTCTCGCTTGCTATATTCAGTCTCCAATTTTCTAGGGATCTAGTGAGATCTATATATGCTTCTTCTATTTCTGCTGGTTGTGGGGAGCAAAGAAGGATGTCATCCATGTAATGGATGATCTTTAGCGTGGGATAGGTCTTACGAATTGGGTCTAGCGCTCGCTGAACGTACAGTTGACATATGGTGGGGCTATTTGCCATTCCTTGAGGGAGGACCTTCCACTGAAATCTGGCATCGGGTTGTTCATGGTTAATAGCTGGCAAAGTAAAAGCAAATCTTTCCCTGTCCTTGGAGCTTAGAGGTATAGAAAAGAAACAATCTTTAATATCTATTATGAGCACTTTCCATTCTTTGGGTAAGGCAGAGAGGAGTGGCAGTCCCCGTTGTACGGGTCCAAGCATTCTCATTTGAGCATTTACTGCTCTCAGATCATGAAGCAACCTCCATGATCCTGACTTTTTCCTGATTACAAATATGGGTGTGTTCCATGGGGACACAGAGGGTTCTAGGTGTCCCACTTGGAGCTGCTCTTGCACTAAGCAATGAGCTGCTTCTAATTTTTCAGAGGATAGGGGCCACTGAGGAACCCATACGGCCTCCTCTGTGAGCCAAGGTATGGGCATGGCATCTTCAATGGCCCCTATGAAAAACCCAGGCCATGACGGTCATTCTTTACTTTGGGCAGGATGGGCTCTATGTGTCCCTGTTGGTGTTTCCCCAGCCCCTTGCCAGGGATGTATCCCATGTCCATCATCATGCCTTGGGCGGGGGTGGAGTATTCATTAATGAGTTTGAGGCCTAAGTCTCTCATGACATCCCTCCCCCATAAATTGACCGGTAGAGGGAGTACATAAGGGGTGACTGTACCCTCTTGTCCTTCAGGGGCTCGCCATTTCAATGGTTTGGCACTAATTGAAGGGCTTGACTCATATCCTAAACCTTGTAATGAATGTGAGGATTGGGTCACAGGCCACTTGGAGGGCCACCAGGTTGCAGAGATAATACTTTTATCTGCTCCAGTGTCTAGGATTCCCTCAAAGCTCTTTCCCTCTATTTGAAGAGTTAATTTTGGTCTGTCTGCTAAATCTAATACTATGAAGGCTGAATCCCAGTCAGAGGAGCCGAAGCCCCTTTCTCCCCTCTCCGTGTTGGTAGCAGGATAATTGGCGTGGAGACTAGGTAAAACTAAGAGCTGGGCTATGCGGTCTCCTGGGGATATAGGATAGATTCCTCTGGGAGCCGAACACATGATTTTTACCTGTCCTTCATAATCTTGATCTATAACTCCGGGATGAACTACCAGGCCTTTCAATGCAGCAGAAGAGCGCCCTAGGAGTAACCCAATGGTATTTGGTGGTAGGGGGCCTTTAAAGTCTGAAGGGATAGGCTGAACTCCCATCTGTGGAGTCAACACTATTCTGGTGGTGGCACGGATGTCCAATCCCGCGGAACTTGAAGTGGCTCTCCTTGGGGGGCCTGGTTGTTCCCGAATGACACTTGCGTGCTGGTTGCCCCATATATTTGCGGGCCCTGGTGACGGGGGCCCCTCTGGGCGTTTTTTGGCAGTTCTAAGGGTTTCCCTTCTATATCTTTAATAGACCGGCACTCATTGGCCCAATGCCTGCCTTTCTTACACTTAGGGCACAACCCAGGGGTCTTTTGGGTTGTTTGTTCTGAAGCTGGGCTCCTACACTCTCTCTTTATATGTCCTAATTTCCCGCATTGAAAGCATTTGATACTTCTGTTAGTGATCCTGGCTTGTTTGTGGCTCTGTAATATGGCCGTGGCTAGGCCTGCATTGGTGAGTGGCCCTCCTATTTCTCTACAGGCTTTCAACCAGGCATGTATCCCTTTTTGTTTCCAGGGTGTTATCGCCTGTCTGCATTCCTTGGTACATTGTTCAAATACTAATTGCTCCACTAGGGGCATTGCTTGTTCCTGATCTCCAAATATTCTGCCTGCGGCCTCCATCATACGAGCGACAAAGTCAGAAAATGGCTCGCTCAGCCCCTGAATAATTTTTGTCAAATTGCCTGATACTTCTCCTTTGTTGGTGAGGGCTTTCCATGCCTTGGCGGCGCACGTGTTTATTTGTGCGTATACCTGTAAGGGGAAGGCGGTCTGGTTGGCTACCCACTGTCCTTGGCCCGTCAGCATATCATATGACCACGCAGGCTGTCCTTCGGCCGCGTTTGCGCGTGCCTGGGTCATACTGATATCATGCCACAATGCCTTCCATTCTATGTATTGCCCCATACTAGAAAGGCATGCCTTAGTTACATATTGCCAGTCTGCGGGTGTCATGGCTGTCTCTGTTAATCTCTCAACTTGTGCTATGGTATAGTTGGCACTGACCCCATACGCTCGAACGGATTCCGCTAAGTCTTTAACTTGTTTATGACTCAGGGGTTGGTGAGAGCGTACACCGTTATCCTCAAATACAGGAAACATTTGTCTAATTGCCTGAAGATTATCTGGGTGGCAAAAGGAGAGTGCGCCACTCACGTAAGGTGGCGGGGCAACAGGCGTCGGGGGACACCCTGCTTTCATTTTTTCCTTGGTCCGCTTTTCAACTTTGCTGGTTCCCTTACTTCTGCACTCTGCGGTTTTATTCTCTTCCCCTTCCTCTGTGGACGTTAATTCCTCCTCAGATTCCCTATTGGAGAGTTGGAGGTCCCTCAACTCTTTCCAGGGGTATTTACTATTTTCTCCGAGGCGATCGTCACTCGCTTCTCGGGGCTCTTTCGCTTTTGCCCTAGGCGGGCTTTCTCCCTCACTCTGAGGTTTCTTTACCTTCGTTTTTGTGGCCTTTTTTCGGCCGCGCGCGCTCTCTGTTTCCCGTTCCGTTTCTGACATGCTCTCTTGGATATCTGTCAATGCTCTCTGACCTTCTTTTATTACCTTTTCACATCTCTCATCTTGCAGACAAGCTCTAATCAGTTTCCAGAGGGGCCTGGTGCCTCCCCTCAGGCTACCCTCCTCCTCCTCTCTATCAAGATCTTTCCCCAGTTTGTCCCAGCTCGGGATTGAGAGGGACCCTGAACAAATGAACCAGGGGGCCACACGGTCTATCTCCTTCACAAAAGATCCTAAGACTTTACTGGAGACCTTCAAGTTTCGCTCTTTGAGAGCTGTCTGCAGCGCCGTGACTAATGACGGTGCATTCCCCATGGTGCCTCCTTATTTACAGAGAACCATCAACCATCATCCTAAAAAGCAGGGGCCTCTCGGAACTTACCCCTCCGGGCTTTCTTCTGACCTGCAGTTCTGAATCCTCTCCAGATGTCTGAAGGGTCCTCCCTGTGCCGGTGATGTTCTGGTTCCCGGGATTCGGCACCACTTGTCGCGTGCCCTGTCCTCGCCGGCAAGAACAGCATGCAACAACAGCAGGATTCTTCTGCAGAAAGCTTTATTCTTCAGCTCTTTGTGAAACAAATGAGTTGGGCAGGACCCAGAGGGGAAGGAGAGGCTTGCTTATATAGTTCTCATGCTCTGACCTGGTTGGTGCGGCTCCATATGCCTTATTAGCATAACCATTTGGTGGGTCTCATTGGTCCTTATGCCAAGGCGCAATTAGCATGTAGTTTAGTGGTGTGGGATGATTTGTCATTAGGAAGTTCGGGGCCTTCCGGCTGCCCTGCATTGGGCGCTATTTTCTGAGCGCGGCTGCCAACATGGCAGGGGGGCTCTAGGAAGCCCCCTGCCTTCTATGCATAACACTGTTTAATTTCCTCCCACCAAACATTGCACCAGGTGTCCCTGCTGAGTTCAGGTTCTAAAAGATTCTGATTTCTGTCTTGGGCACTCTCTATTTTTGTGTATCTCTCTCCCTCCGTCCCTTTCTTGTCCTTCCTCCCTGCCTTTCTCACCCTGTCTCTGGGGAAAGACAACTGACATGCTGTCTGTGCAGTCCTATTGGACGTCAAAGGATAAAAGGCTGGAAGTTCCTGTCAACAGCTGCATGGAGCTTGAAGCAGGTGATAGAGTCCCTTCAGGTGACTGCAGCCCAGGCTGAGAGTGTGACCTTCTCCACCTTCTCCAAGAGCCTGAAATCATGCATGCAAACCCACCCCAGAATCCTGAACTCTCACAGAATTGTGTAGGTGAGAATGTTCTTTTAAGGTGCTAACTTTTAGGATATTTTTAAATACACCATTAAGTCAATAATGCATGCATACCAAGCAGCATCCTAATAAAGGTGTTTAGGACCTTAAATGATGACCTGAGATACCTCTGCCCCTTATGTAGGACACTGCTTTTGTTCTTCCATCACACATGACCAATAATTTGGCTAAGCACAGAACTCTAATTTGAGAACCACTTTCCCTTGGAATTGTCAAGATGCTCCCATTATCTTCAAACTTCCAGCGCTTCTGATAAGTTCTCTGCTAGCCCACGTCCTGGCCCCATCGGTAGCAGAGTCAGGATTTCCAGTGCTTCTGGTAAGTTCTATGCTAGCCTGCGTCCTGGCCCGATCTGTAGCAGAGTCAGGATTTTGCCTTTGTTGCTGAATGAGTCTTTTTCTGCTCACTGCGCTGGGTAGGGACATACACTCTTATGTCATACTTCTTTTATTCTATGAAGAATTTTCCATTATATCTTTGATCATATCCTCTCCCATCTGTTTTCTTCTTCTGTAAATCCTGCTCCATGTTGTATGTCATGTTTCAACCCTCTGATTTTCTCTTCTTTGTCCAGTTTTCTGTATTTTTGTTCATCTTTCTAGATTTCTCACATTTTGTCTTTCAACTTTGTAGATTTTCAGCAATTTCCTCTTCTGCATTTCCAAGAGTTCTTTATTATTGTCTGGTAGTTTAGTGAAGAACCATGTCTTTGTTCCATGCATTGATATATTTTCCTACCTCTCTGAAGTTTATAGTTGCAATGCTTCTTCTGCCTCCTACATTATGAGTTCTATCCACTTGATTTGCTCATTTGCTTCGATCCTTGCCTTCCATCCTGGAGGTTTTGGGGACTATCTGGTGGGCCTGGTTCCCTGTTCACACCACCGAGACCCTACAGACTGGACTGAGATCCCATGTGTAGGCTGAGTTTGTCAACAGGAGGGACGTACTGCTGATCATAGGGGTAAAACAATTTTTTTCAGAAGGGCATCTCTAAAATTCTAGTTATTAGGTATAGTTTTTGTGGGGTTATTCAGTTCTTCTCTGGGAAAACCCTCTTTTCTCCTGCATGAGGAATGGCAAGGCTCCCTGTACAAGCTCTTGAACGAAGGCAGGAAAACAGGCTGGGACACCACAGGCCAGTGGGTGGGCAGATGTCACCCCTTTCCTGTCCACAGCCGCATAGCTCCACCTGCCCTCAGCCTCGGAAGCTGGCTCCATCTCTTCATGCTCTGCTTTTCTGGGCTGGGGCGGAAAGGAACTGGCTTATCTGCCTGGAGAGGGGAGGATGGGTCTGGGTGCAGCCGACAGAAAATGGCTTCCTGTAAGAATGTCACCACCTGTGCCTCTGCCTCCTGCTGCATCCAGACTCCACGGTGCACAGAGCGCCCAGGCTGAGCCCCTCCCAGATGCCTGCCCCTCGGCACGCCGTGCAGAGCCCTGAGCAGGGCCAGTTCCACTCCTCGCCTGCGGCCAGACTTCAAACGTGTGGATACTCACCTGACCCATGCTCGGTGCCCTCCTCTTTGTCTCTGAGTTTCTACTCTCCTTTCCCTGGTTTCTTTATGTCCTTGTGAGGAGTTTAAAAACAGTGACAACAGCCTTGTGCATCCATCCTCCATGTTTAAATAAGAACATGCATTTACTACATGTGATTTTTCTGAACCCCTGAAACATTCTTCGAGCCCTATTAATAACATTAAAATTACTTGTTTGGGAAAGTAGCCCTTCCCCAGTGCTATTTATTTCACTCTGAAATTTCAGTTGACGCTGGCCGGCCTCTGAGCTGGGGGCTCTCGCTGTACCCTGCGACTTGCACTGCAGACACTGGCAGCAACAGGGTTTTCCCGCTAGGCAGTTTCTGGGCTTCTCTGGGCACCAACATACAACTGGCCAAATAGAAGGAGATAGCTGGCAGCCCCTCTCCTTGGCAATGCCTTCTGGTGCCCTCAGCACCCCATCATTCCGCACAGCCCACCATTAGGCAGTTCTGCAGAAAGGTACTGCTGGGAACTACAGGCCATGGCAGAGCGCACACCCTCCACAGAAGCAAATGGAGGGAAATGACAGGCGCTTACCAGGTAGTATGAATGACACGAGAGGCTGGACACGGAAGCCAGACAGCCTGCGAGTGACAGAGTGAGTCGTGGGTGTTGACCGTGGCCACACGGTTCCTTGCTATGTGTTCGTGGACTTGCCGGCCAGCCTGTCTCCTGATCTGCCCTTTCTATCCCCACAGCCACCGTGCGTGCGAGCACTGAATGAGCAAATGCACAAAGCGCTCACCTGCACCTCGGCACGTGGGAAGCACCTCCAGGAGTCAGCCTCCACCAGCCCACTGGGAGACCGAGGAGGGTCTCCTGTGGGCGGGGGCAGGAATCTGAACTGGACTCAGGTTGGAGTAAGGCTGCAAGCCCTTCACCCTCTCCCTACTGCAGCTTTAGAATTGAGGGGGTTCAGTTTTCAGCCCTCATGTCTAAGCACTGAGAGGTCAGACTACTTATTAAAGTGGAAACACACCTTCAGTAACTGTGAATGAGGAGAACCCACAATAACAAAGGCCTCCTTGTTGCACGAAAGGTGATTAACTACATGGAGAGCAGAACAGACCCTGAGCCCGGGGCTCTGCTGACTCGGCACCACATCTCAAGCTCTGAGTATTTATAAGATCAAGTGGTCTAAGAAGAATAAAACCATGTCTTTTATCTGAGAAAAGCTTTCTTCACACAGACTTCAACTACTTTCTTAATCCTTAAGCCTCTAATTAGAGTTCTAGGCCAAAAACTACGTTCAGACCCCATTTTCTCCACCCCTGGCTTAAAAAAAGAAATCAAGGCAGCTCGGTACCCAGGCTCTTTGCTCTGTTTTGTAATAACCTTTTTTTTTTGTATTTACCCACATCTTTCATCAAGTTACTTCAAATAGGATCTCATTAATCCTCAGCACTCCTGTGAGACCCTCAACCATTGTGATTATGCCAGATTTACAGAGGTAGAAACACAGGCACATGCATGCTTCTCCCGTGTTTACAGACACACGAGTGGGTGGTAACCGATTGTCATGCTACCGTTGCAGGCAAGCAGCCCCTTTGAGAACACAAGCAGCTGCTCAATTCTTGGAAAATTTCTGAAGAGTTGTTTAAACTGGAGAAGTACGAAGCGAGACAACCTCAAAGGCCCTCAGAAAATAAAACTGAAGAATGCCAGCTCCATAGAGTCCCTCTTTCCAAAGCACACTGCCTCCTACATGCGCCTTAACGGTGATAATATGATGGTCCTCGGGAATAAGAGTTAAGACCATTCATACTCGGCAGAGGAACTTACCTGCCTGCCCACTTTCACTGGGAAGCCCTTTGCGATGTGCTGAGAGGGGCTGCCGTCTCTCCCAGCAGACCCCACTAATCCTAGGGAGTCTTCCCATGGACAGCGTGGGCTGATCCCACACTTGCTGGGTGCAGACCTCCTCCTACAGTCCAAGAGCACCAGGGCCCACCGTGCTCTGGGAACTCTGCTACATGCTGACATTTCAGAGGGAAAATGCATAGGAAACATAGCCGTAAGATGCTCCTACCTAACTTCCATTCTCCAGTTGTGAGTGTGTAGCCCAGCACCTGCTACATGGCAGGCACCATGGCGAGTATGTTTCTGTCCCCCTCAAAGCCTTATGTTGATGCCTGGGCCCCCACTGTGGCTCCACGTGGACACAGAGCCTCTAAGGAAGTGGCTATGGTTAAATAAGCATGAAGGGTGAAGCTCTGAGCTGATAGGATGCATGGCCTTTGCAGAGAGGACAAGAGGAGAGAGTGCTTTCCCTGTCCGCACAGGCAGCATGGAAGGGCCACGTGAGCGTGCAGTGGGAAGGGGCCAGCTGCAACCCAAGGCGAGTGCCTCTGCTGCCACCAGCCCTGCTCCACACTGACCACAGACCTCCAGCCTCCACATCCATGAGAAAATACGTTTCTGCAGACCAAACCACTGAGGCTGTGGTAGTTTGTTATGGCAGCCCCGGCAGACAACTCAGCAGGTATGACATAGCTGTTTGTAGAGTTCATTGTGGTCTGTTATCTTCTGGTCTCATTTCCACACCAGCCTTTGATGACTGCTCCTTGCCCAGGGGCTTAGCCGACTCAGGAGCTGCCAGTCCCCCATTCTGGTGTCCTTGGCACCCATCCTTGGTCTCCCTGGTGGGGGCACATGCCAGCTCCACAGCCCTAGCGTGCAGGATGCAGCGGTGTCGGCCCCGCTCTGGCTGGGCCTGGCAGGGAGCAGAGCTCAGCATTAGTCCTGCAGAGTCGGCTCATCAGTTGGTTTCATATTCCTGTGTGTCTACCTTTCAGGGACATCACTCTAGCTCCCCAAAGGCCTGCTGTACAGCAGGTTTGAGAACAGCATTCTTAAAGTCTTGTTTTCATGCTTTGGCATATCCAGCGTGCCGCCTGTGCCTCATCTTCCTCCTTCCTGAGGTCATGTCCAACCCGCAGGGACTCTGCCTATAGCAATGGGCAGTTGTCATACCCTTTGTATTCATTTTAATCCCATTAACCTGAACCCTCATCTTCACATTTGTGTTCTGATAACCCAAGCATGCAGATAATTCATGTTATTGTCAATAACACGCACTGTTTAGTATGTTAACAGTCTGCGAAGCTGGTCTACTTGCATTATCTCATTGGATCTTTGTGTCAGCTGACTGAGCCGCTGGAACAAAATACTATGGATTGGGCAACCCAAACGGCAGATGTTCCCAGTGCTCTGGACGCCAGTGAGATCAGGGGGCCAGCCAGACCCATCTCTGGGGGGACAGAGCACGCTCAGAGTCCCCTTTAGCAAGGACTCTGTCAGAGCAGGGCTCCCCCGCTGTGACCTCACTTAGCTTGGATTACCTTCCTGGTCTAAACACAGCCTCACTCAGTCAGGCCTTCAACATCGGGATGTGAGGGGACACAGCCCAGCCCACAGCAATCTTGGACCCGCGGGCACACCATGAAACAAGGAATGCACAACAAAGAGAAACCAGAGAGGTGGCCCAGAACCCGTGTCACTCATCATGCCTCCCCCTTTCCTCCCAGCCCCCCCACCCCCGCCCCAGCTCCGCAGTGGACTGTGTGACACCGGAGACGCCATTTGTTCCCACCCATCTCACAGTCCTATCCCAGAGGGAGGAGGCAGGAGGGAGTCCTCCTGGCTGCCCCTTGAGGCCACGGTGGGTCACCACCACATGACTGTGGGATGGAGGGCAGCACCCAGCAGGGCCTGGGGTCTCCCACAGAGGTCAGTCATTCCAAAGCACCAAAATCTTGCCTGACACAAGACTGGAGACTGAAGGGGTCAGGGTGCAGAAGGGAGGGGACATGGCGCATTTCCCTGGCTTCTCTCTGGCTGTTTAGCAGGGTTCCTGCTGCTCTGAGGAACCCCAGCATATGGTGGGGTTAGAGAGGGGATGTCAGGGGACAGAATTAAAGTGTGAGGGTCGTCGTCTGTGAGGAAGCAGTGGAGGTGGCCCGTGTCTGAGGGCTCCTCAGCCTGGCTAGCACAAGGTCTGCCCACTGAAGACGCTCCCCTTCTGGTTTCCTACTTCATGCTTTCTCCCTGGAGTTGGGCAGCTGGGAATGTGGTTTCTGAGCTCATCCATACCCCCTCCAAGGTGTGTGCAATTGCAGTGCATCTTATGAATGTGTATGTTTAAGAAAAGACCAATTAAAGGAAATTCTGAAGCAAATGGGACAAACTGTTTGGTGCTGGAGGGTAGCTGAGCAGCTGCTGTGGAAGGTGACCTGTAAACCCTGTGCCGACTCTGGGCCCAAATGACTCCGGCATATACTGATGGCTGCAGAGTCAGTACGTGTCTGAATTTGACTCTTCTACGTCTACCATCAAGGAAACAAGAAAGGCAGATAATGAAAGACAAGACAAGGAAATTCATTGAGGAAAATATGTATTTCATATGCAATGGGAATAAAATGGAGAAAATAAGGACCAATCAAAGACACATTTTATTTTTTTTTAAAAAAATGTCTGCCTGGAGAATACTGACATCTTTCGTGGCCTGACTCCAGGGTCACCAGCTCTGTGAAGTCTTCCGCACCCTCCTTCCTAGAAGGAACTGGTTACTATTTGTTTCTTTGCCTCTCTCCACCTAGAACAGACCCTATCCTAGTGTCTATGACATGCTGTGGATCTACTTATGACCTTGTGTCTATCCCCAGACCACATCCTTGGGGCAGGGCAGGATCCTGTCTATCTGTCTCTCAGACAGGAAGTATTCCTGACACAGGGTGGATGCTCTGAGTACGTGGCAAAGGGCAAGATTGTTGAGACCTCACTGTCCTGTGGAGAAGGCAGAGCCACCCCCTAACAGTGCTGTGCAAGTCAGGTGTTTCTTTGGGGTGCTCTCAGCAGCTCCCCCAGACGCCCCTGCCCCTCCAGCCCCCTTCTGAGACACCACCCCAGGCCATGGAGATGCAGGCCTTCTCTTACCCAAGGACTCTCTGACCCCAAATGCCTTCCTGCCTCTCATCTTCCATCCCAGAAATTAAATCTCTTTTCTTCCTTTAGGAAAAGGGATCATTTTTCATTTGAAAACATTGAAAAGACAGGAGCAGCTTAACCTGAGTAAGTCTCCAATTGGAGAAATTTCATGAAAAATAATGAAGGGCAAAGAATAGCAGACCTGGCAAATCAAAGCCCTGCCAGGGAGAGACTTGGAAGCATGACTTGGAATCACATTGCTCTTCTCCCCTGGCCTGGACACCCATATCAGACCCATTTTCAAGCCAAGAGTTTTGTTCAGTGTTCATAGCGTTCACCTTGCCAGGTCCTCCCCGAGGCGTCTGAACCCAGAGGGCAGAGCCTGGAGCCGAGCTGTGTGACGTGGCTGGCTGGGGCATTTTCCTTCTCCTGGGGACAACCAAAAGGGTTCTTTCGAAAAGTGACCCTCTCATCACATTTCCAGATCCCCAAAGATGTTGTAAATCAAAGAAAAGTTAAGAAACCTGTATGAACAGAAGATTCCTAACTCCATTTAAGGGAGGTGAACCAATCTTATAAAATCCTTCCAGATAAACTCTCCTTGGTTAGACCTTTACCATCTTTGCTCACTGAATTTTGTTCTCAATGTCTAAGTCTTCTAAACTCTCATTAGCATTTTCAGTGGCATATGTTTCATTTCAGTGGTAAATGTATCAAAGTCACACTAACAACACTCCTACCTCCTGGTGATGCAGTGTCCCCGTGCTACACACCACAGGCGGGCCAGTGGCCTTCTGCCACAAACCTGCTGGCAACAACCTAAGGAGACAGCAGTTCCTAATTCCCCAGGGAAGCATCTCCATGTGTGTAAGTAGAGCCCTAGCAGAGGACACTGCCAGGAAAGGGCTAGAGAATCACGAATTCCATAGCCTGGGAAGAAACTCGGACCTTATTTTTCTCCACTGTCCACTTCTCGAATTTAGTTACAACTTTTCTGAAAATCATCACTTAATTACTACTTGACGACCTCCAGCGCAAGGACTGTCACTCAAGCTATTTTTCTCTATTGTTATGACTCCTGAGTTCCTAGGAGACTCATCCTTAAAGTTAGGCAAAGTCTAACAGCTGGTTAGACTGCTTGAGAAATCTGGGCAACCTGATGTCCTAATGTGTCTAGATTGTTTTTCAAAAATGGAGAGGGCATTTTCTGAGTCTTTTTCTTTTCATGTTTAGACAGAACTGCATCCTACTTTTCTTTGTTGTCCCCACAGTTCTGGGTACTGTGAAGTGGGTTCAGTAAACATGCAGCGAGTCAGCGAGAGAATGACTCAACGGCAGGCCGCTTAGTTGTGTCTCTGTGGTCTCAGGAGGTGGCAGGCAATGCCCAGGGCCCCAGACCCTGGGTCACTAGCCCTGCCTACTGCGATGAGAGGTCCCCAGAGCCAGGGGTGAGGTGCTGATCCCCTGGGGCCACTTGGGGGAGGGAGGGTCCCTCCTTGCTCACCACGGCTTGGACACCTGGGTCCCAAGAGTTAGAGCAGCTGCAAGGCCTGCCCTTTTGCACCTGCCTTGAGATCCAAGCTTCACACAGATGAGCAAACAAGGCACAAGAATCTCCTGCACTGGGCTGGAGTTTCAGGTGCAGGTGCCTGCAGGGTCGCCAAGTGGGCAGTGCATAAAAACTGTGGGGAGGGCAGAAGTCAGGGACACTCTTAATTAGGCAAGAATACAGAATAAGCCACCAGCCTCTGTGGGGGAGGACTAAATTCCAGCTCTTTACCTTACTTGCTGTGGGATTTTAAGCACATTATTTAACTTCCATATTTCACGTCTTAATTCCTACAACTATAAGGTACTGGGTATATATTAATATCACCGATGACACAGGACTGTTGTGAGGACTAAGTGCTGTGTACATTAATTAGAACAGTGCCCAGCACAGAGTAATATATCTATCTTGAGAGATACATTAATATATAGATATATTAATATAATTATACATAATAACAGCATATGGAGTAATTACATACACATAGTCTGACGAAGCCACTCCCGCGTGCTGACCGCATCTGCAGGCACAGCCTGGCAGGGGCCATGCCCACAAGGGGCTGTCGGGAATCACTCTGACCTCCGTGGTCCACCTGATCAGAGTCGGACCGCACCCCTGCAGGGGAAGATTGCTGGGCTGAATGTCCAGCCCCAGCCGGGTCATGAACTGGCCGCTGGACCATGTCGGTGAGTTTGTTAGTGCCTCAGAGCCCTCAGGCGGCCTTACCAGCCTCAGAGGCAGTACAAGGGCAGAGCTCAGGGACTGACAGGGCACTATAATGGTGCCAATCATACAGATATCTGCCGATAAATACGAGGTCTGATGACCCATAAGTGCAGCCTTTCTCTTTTGCAGGCTCTTCACCACCAGAGCGTCTGGGAGTGACCAGTCATCATCCCAGGCTCTCTCTCTGCCCAGTAGGACATCACTATTGTTACTGCACTATTATTATTGTACTCTGACGATTCCCTGTGACTCCACTCCCAGGCCCACTACTTTTGATGCTTGATTTAGGCCTTCCCATCATTCTTTAATTTCAGTGCTGTAAGCCGTCAGAAAGCAAGATGAAGCCAGGAAGAACGACCTCGAGGACAGGTAGGCAGGGGCAGCGGTGAAGTCTGCCTGAGGCCCAGGGGTGGCACAGTGTGTGTGGGCGTCTGGGCCCCTTTCTCCCGGGCACCCCCACAGTCCAGCCTGCGCTGGATGCTTCCAAAGCCCAGACTCACCCCATCCTATCAGGAAATCACATATCCTTGATCACAGGCAAGGGTCCTTGGGACCAGACTGTGCCCTCTCCGCCTGTCAGACGTTGTTCCATCCCCTGGGTTTCCGTTTCAGAGCTCGTGGCCATGACTGCACCAACAGCCTACCATTGCAGTGAGGGAAGAAGCACCAGCTCCTCCCAACAGCTGTCTAATGAGGAGCCCTCCCCATTCTCGGTGTCCTGGACACCCTGTATCACTCTTAACCTCCCCATGGTCCATTTTTGCACAGTCCTTTCAAAATCTGACTTGCAGAAGCAAGCCCCATATTCTACAAGGTTATGACTCACACACCTATCTAAGGCCCAGGCACTCAGCTTCTGCTAAAGAAGCCTGGGTTTAGGCGGGTTGGTTCAACAGCCCTCGGGAAAGAGACTGCAGCAAGGTGACACGATACATGGGACGAGTGTCCTTCTGAAATCCAGGTGGCTGACGATCGTCTCCCTTACACTTGTGGATTCCAGCACCAAATAAATAGCAAACAGTTACATTACACAGTGAGACAAATATAAGTGCATACGTCTGAGACTGGCCATGACTTGACACTGGCTCTGAACATCGATCCCAACTCCCAACGTAAATACGACCTAGGGTTTGGCTGGACATGTGAGAGAAGCTGCCCAGTGGGACCCAATCTAGGTGGCAGTCACGTGGGGCTCCAGGGCGCTCGCACTGTTCCCCAGCCCACCTGAAATGCCTGGGCTTCTTGCTGTCGGCATTCACCATTGTCGCAGAGCAGGACGGCCAGGGCATCCTGAGAAGAACTGATGTAAAGCAGGAGGCTGGGCGCCTGGGCTGTCACGAAGCTAACTGCAATGTTTTCCTTGGATAGAGCTGCATCTGCATACATCACTGAGGATGGGAGGCTTGCATTCTTGGTCACCGGGTATGGTTCTTGAAACATGTAAGTAACTGAAGTGCCAGCCTCAAATGCAGCAGAAACCTCTGCAAAACACAAGAGGGGGAAGTGCACCCTGAAACCTTCAGTGGGTCATTCAGGAGAGCTGTAACTGTGTATTGTTGGCAACCCATGGAGCTCTGTATGAGAGTTTGCACCTGAATTATAGGCTTCCCCCACTATGAAACTGCAGGAATCACATGCCTCCCATGATCATTTTGAAGCAGAAGATGATATTATTTTCAAATGACAAAGCATGGGGCTTGCAGAGGTTAAGTACCTTGCACAGCTGGTAAAAGAGCTCAGATTTGTATCTAGAAGTTCACATCCAGTTTAATATACATTTGCAGAATAACCACCATGGGACAGGCTGATTTCTTGAGATGCAAAGAGAAAATGTCCCTGCCTCCAGGATAGTACAGAGAATTTTACTACAGCCTTTTACTTTCCAAACTGCAGTCCTAACAGCTCTGTGTTTGCCTGGTGCGTTAGGACTGTGAGTGGTCCCTAAACTCCTGAGCACAGGACCCTTGGGGCCAGAAGCACTTCCCTGTGGTGTTAGGCAAAATGTGAGGACTCGTGGAAACAGAAGAGAGAATCTGTGGAAACATTAGGAAACATTTTGGTACTCAAGTTTTTAGAGGTCTAGGAATTGATACTCTTTTCCAAGAAAAAAAAAAAAAGCCAAGACGGGCAAATTGGCCTTCCTATGGAGAGTAATAATGCTGTTAGGGCAACAACAGATAGGGTTCTGCTGCCCCCAGGAAGACAGGTGGCACCTGCGAGCTGGTGCTGTTCGATCATCAGGAGCATACGCCTCACCCAGCCCACCTGGGTAATGTCTTCACTCCAGCTGTCATCATTTTAATTCCATGCCACTTAATCAGAGGCACTAGCTCGGAAGCCTCACTCGATCTCTCCCTGTCTGTGTGGTCCCAGGCAAGTGACAGGGCCTGTGGGGACCGTTTCCTCATCTGACAGATGGAGAGAAGACACTCGCCTCGGTAGTGCTTCCCTGTGGACAGATGAGAAGATGTGCACGCGGCACTTACGAGGGTTAGTCGCAAGTTTGAAATCACGCACTTTCCAGATTGGAGAATTTGCCCTGAACCCATCCCAATTTTCTTCACAAAATATATCTGTTTAATGATGCACATCTGTCCAAATACTAAGCTGTTCTCTTTCGCTCAAGGCTCACTTTCACCTTTATCTCTGTACAGTATCAGAGTAGGGGGAAAGCTTCTTCTGTCAGCAACATACTGAGAACCTCTGACATAAAGACCGGGCAGTAATCATGAGGCCGCTCTGCCAGTTCCTCTTTGTCCCGAAGGATATATGGAATGTTCCCAATTCCCTAGGAAATCCTCTATTGAGTTGGTGGCCCCCAGGACATAACCAAATGTGGCTTTAGCTCCCTAATTCCATTGCGAATTGGTTCCACTTTTGTGAAAATTCGGTAACAGCCTGTACCAATGCCAAAAAACTTAACATTGCATATTCATGCATATTGCTCAGCAGTTTGGGAATACCAGCTGCTTTCTACTAACATTTCAGAGAAAGTGTTCTACATTTATCATTCAGGTTCCAACATCAGAGCTCCTGATTACAGAGATATGCAGAGACTCCTGACCGAGGATTCCCGGTGATCGTCAGTTTGATTCAAGCACTTTCTACATGTGAATTTCCTTGCCACCTTCTGGTCCGCATTTTGAGCCACACTATCTCCCAGTTAACAGAATAATGGCTTTTATTTGAGGTTGGTGTGTGTTCAAATGTAACTACAGTTCAGAGCATTCTATTATGAATAGCACATTAGATATGGGCATATATATTATATTTTCTTCTTTATACTTTGGACAGGAAATTAAAATGAAAGGAATTTTTAAACTAGAAATGTCCAACAGAATTCCTGTCTTCCCTCCTCCCTTAGTCCCAGTTCTAATTATTTTTAATGCTTGGATGTTGTAAATTTCAAGAAGCTCAGTTCAGCAAAACACCTGCATTTGTTTATTCTCTCAATTTCTTATATTTTATAATTTAAGAGGTTAAGCTCACTGATGATATTTAAGGTCCCTGACTGATTTTTTTCAGAACATCCAAAACCACTGGGCTAAATGGGAGAAAACCCTTCGCATGGAGGTGATCTTGCAGAACCATGAAGCTACTGCAGGGCTGGGACCAGTACCAGCGGCGTCCCCTGAGGGCCTGCCTGGCAGAGGGGCTGGCTGGGTATAGTCTGAGGAGACAGGACACACATCAAAAATAATTCTAACAACCCAGTGGAAGAGCCCCAGGGTGTGATGTGTGAGCCACTGGGCAGCCATGTTTCCAGGTGCCCAAGGAGCCAGAGAACACCCGGTGGAGGGCTTGGCTGGGCCTCCCACCAGCAGGAAGGAGGAGGCGTTGCTAAGAAACACGGTGACACTGCAGGGGTGCATGTCTCAGCCTCCAGCCTCCTCGCACATGCCACCAAGCCGCAGGCCATTCAAGGGAAGGCAGAAATGAAGTCGGTCTTGTGGTGGGTAGGACGACTGGAAGAAGTTATGTCAAATCATGGGATGTAGGAGGGACGCAGTAAACAGAGCTGGTCTTAATAATAACAGTATAATTATATTTAGAATTAGAGTAAGGGTTTAGACAGGCATGGGTGATGAGGATACTGGCTGCCTATAATCAGACAGGATGTTATTAATTCAGAAAAACATCCATCAAAACTAAATGGAACAATTGGAAATTTGAATGCTGAGTGGACATTTTATAATAGTTTAAGAATGGTTATTAAAATCTTCTTAGAGTGTTATTCCTGGGGTATGTGTTTTTAGTGACTCTATCTTTTACCAATATATATTGAAATATTTATAGGTAAAATGTTGTGATATTTCAAATTTACTTCAAAGTAATAAAGGAGAGGAGAGGGTTACTGTCAATGTATCGTGAGTGCCATAAGCTGATAATTTTTGAAGCTAAACAGTAGATCCATGGGCTTCTGAGGTCCTTCTGTCTCCCACAGCACATGATTGAATTTTCTGTAGTAAAAAGTGAAATACATACACACACATATATGTGTGTGTGTGTGTGTGTGTGTGTGTGTGTGTGTGTATTAGTTGGCAGGAAGAAAATATTACAGAGTTTTTGACAGGATTTGGCAATTGGCAAAGAGTACTTAAATATACAATATATCTTTTTCACAGATATTTCATTGCTAAGGAAATAAACAATGCATGTGTCTATCACCACATTACTTGGATGCAAAATTTGGGCCAATCTAAAATTCCAAAGGAATAATTAGAGCAATCATGGTAACGGGCGTATGTCCCTAATCCTTGGCAGACATTCTCCCAAGGTCTTTGTGAAGTGCTCACTGGATGCCCACCATAATCCTTTTGTGAAATACTCCTGAATTCAAGTTTTATAGACAAGAAAATGAAGGAATCATGAGGCTTAGTTACATAATCAGTGTCACACGCTAGAGACTATGGGTGAGCCAGGGTCTGAACTCAGGCCGAGTCCCACCACCCTACCAAGCTGAAGTGTTCTGGTGATAGAATGGGTTAAATAGTAGGCAACTCCACCAGATGGAATATATTGCAAACATTACAACTGGTGAGTTAAATAGGAATGTCTATGCATTGAAATAAAGACAATTCAGGTTATGAGATGTAGCCAACAGAATTACCTCAACTCTACTAAATGGAAAGAAAAGAGGAAGAAGGAAATCAGATTTTCTTTTTAATGCTTGTTATTGAGTAATTGGATTGCGTTTTTACTTTTCTAGACTTCCAATTGTATTTCCAAATATAATTCCAAATTGATTATCTAATGTTTAATTAAAAAGTAATTTAAAAGCTAACACCATGACAGTCCTACCCAGATTCTTTGTATAATGGTGAAGGTGGAAGTGGGCTAAAGACAAATGGTGTTGGGGTAGTGGATGTCCACCTGCACAAGAATGAAGCTGGTCCCCTACCTCATACCATACACAACAATTACCTCAAAATGGCTTAAAACTAAATGTAAGGGCTAAAACTACAAAACTCTTAGAAGAGAACATTGGCAATAAATATTCATGACCTTTGGCTAGGCAAGGATTTCTTAGACCTAACACCAAAAGCAGGACAGAAAGGAATCAGTAGGAGATAAGACATCACCAAAAGTGAACACTTTAGTGTTTCAAAAGATACTACAAGAAAGTGAAAAGGACAGAAAATATTTACAAAGCATATATCTAATATGGGAATTATATTCAGAATATGCAAAGAATTCCTACAATGGAACAACAAAAAGAAAAAAAATAACTCAACCAAAAAAATGGGTAAATATTGAGATAGGCATTTCACCAAAGAAGGCATATGAACTGCCAACAGGTACATGAAAATACGTGCAAGGCCCTTAGTCATCAGGGAAGTAGAAGCCCAGAGTGCACACCCACGGGAAGATGGGTCGGGGAGACAGAGAACAAGTACCGGTGGCCATGTGGGGAAGCTGGAATCCTCCTGCTTTGCTGGCTAGGATGTAAAATGGAGCAGCCACTTGGAAAGCAATTTGCTAGTTTCCTCCAAAAGTAAACACACAGGTACCGCTCAACCCGGCAGTCCGGCTCCCAGGAGTACACCCAGGGGAACAGAAGACACAGGTACTCACAAAAACACGCACAAGAGTGTTGGAATTATTCATAAAAACCAGAGGATTGATCCCAGTGTCCATCAACAGATGAATGAACAAACAAAATATATGGCATCCACACAATGGAATAATCTTCAGAAATACAAAGGAATAAATTATGAAAAATGCTACCTTGAAAACTTTATGCAAAGTGAAAGAAACCAGACACAAAAGACCACATAGTATATGACTTGATGCATATGACATGTCCTCAGGGGCAAACCCACAGTGAGAGGAAGTAGATTGGTGGTTTCCAGGGACTGGGGGAGAGGGGCGAATGGGGAGCCGCTGTTGATGGGCATGAGATTTCTTTTGGGTATGAGGAAAATACTCTGAAATTAGTGGTGATGGTTGTGCATCTATATTTATATGCTAAAAACCACTGACCTGTACATTTTAACAGGGTGGATTTTATGGTATATAAATTACATTTCAATAATAAAACAAACAGGAAACACAAAACAACAAAAAATACCTATTTGAATCCTATCACTATATTCCTATACAGACTGGAATTAGGGTCCTAAGGGGAAAAAGGAACCAGACAGTTGCTGGATGGATCTCCAAGCCTGACATTTATTAGCAAGTCCCTAAGCCTCTGTGAATGTCAGTGTTTTCACATGTTAAATGCAGATATTAATATTTTCCCTACTATGCTGGGGGTAGGGGTTATTTGATGCAGTCAACAATTACTAGCTAATTTTGTGATCATTATTCCTTTGTACCATAATCAAAAGAATGTGGATCACCTCGCTGGGCCGTGGTTCTGGCCCAGGCACTGGTAACGGGCGTATGTCCCTAATCCCACTCCAGATGTTTCCGGTACCTGCACACCCTCAAGCACTCATGCCATAGCAAGTTAACAGGGAAGATTGCCCCCCACCAGAGAGCATGCCTGTCCAGGGCCGGCCTGTGGCTAAGGTCTCCCACTGTGCTCCCAAAGTATGTTTCCCAGCAGCAGCTGGCATGGCCAGAGACCTGGTTAACAGGTTCATCTTAGACTCTCTGTAGCTGCTGAATACAAAGAGAATGATGTCCTAGGGGTCGGAGGAAGAGGGAGAAGTTTGGAAACTGAATCATGAAGCAAGCTGAAAAGGCTAAGCACATATTTGTCTGTGTCACATATGGATCAAAATAAAAAGTGGGGAGAGGGCACAGAGGATACTTCAACACAGCAATCAGACGACATGGCGGCAGGGACAGAAGATAATTCATAGGGGTTGGTGCGGAGAAAGGAGCCAGGGAAAAATTAGGCTAAACTTACAACAACATGATCTATGAGATGTCTGAATCATGTCCCTGGAGAAATGCAGAGGTCCAATGTTCTTTTTTTGTTTTTGTTCTTCCCAAACAGAAGAGCTGGGTATACATCCTGCAAAACAATGCTAGCGTCCTTCAGTGAGGGGCCTGGTTGGGTTTATTTCTGCATTTGCCCCTCCTGGGTTGTGGGACCAGACTAAGGGCGGCATTTAATGTTTTCAGGGCAAGTTATTCAGACCTCCCCATGTGAAAATCAAGTCGTGCTTTGCTGGTCTTAGCTCATTGTGAGAGCCTACTGGGGTGGCGCGACTTTATTTTGAGCTTCCACATGGGGACCAACATACAACTGGCCCTAGAATTTGTGCAGCTTCCTTCCAAGAAGCACAATGCTTCTCCACAATAAGCAGCAAGTGATTCAGTCTAACTGGGGAGACCAGCATGAATGAACAAAGAGCTTCGATTACGTGCCCTTCAAGGCGAACATTTTTTGGGGGGCTCTTTTTTCCCCAGTGCTTTAAAGTTCCAATGGTAACATGGACTAAACAAAGCATCTAGGAGAGGTGTTAGGTAATGTGTTTTAGTGGACTGAGAAGAGTTATGTATAACTGCCATCATTGTTTGTATGTAAATGGTGTTCCAAAGTGATAAAAACATTTTGATAGTTTAATGCTGCTTTTGAAATACCGTTTACATTCTTTGGTCAACAAACATTTTTTTTTAATCAACAAAGTAAACTTAAAAATTCTGCAAAGGTCAGGTGAGAAATTGGGGATCAACAGAGGTGAGGCTTAGAACCTCACCACTCCTGTTTTGAGAGAAATCTTCTGCATCCGTGGATGTTTTATTGCCCTTGTCTAGCTTGGATTAACACATAGTCTACAGGCACACACCTGATCATCTACATTTGCTCTCTTACAACACTGAACTATGTTTTCTACCTTTATCTTGCATCTACCTACCACTTCAGCATTTTATTTAAAATAATAATAATAATAATAATAATAATAATAATAATAATAATAATAAAGGGAGAAATGTGGGATTTACATATAAATCAAGTATAAAAATCAAACGAATATTCATATTTGACCTGATTGTTTATAGTTCATAATGCGTGATCAAAACCAAAGTTTCTGTGATGAATGCCCTTGTACTGTTCACCATGTAAGAACTTATTCATTATGTAAGAATTTGTTCACCATGTAAGAACTTGTTCATTATGCTTTAGAAGATTGGAGACTGACGAGAACTAGGCTGGGGGTTGATTAATGATTGTGCATTGAGCATTGACTCCCCAATACAGAATTTTATTGTTGTCAACAACCATTTGATCAATAAATATGAGAGATGCAAAAAAAAAAAAATTCTGCAAAGGTTGATACTGGACCTCATCTTTGCCCTTTTATTTGAGAAACACTAAGTATTTATACTGAATGATGAAATTTTATAGTTTACAGAGTCATCATGAAATTATCTAGAGAATTCACACCATGACTATCACTCCTGGCCCAAGGCAGATACCCTCAGGATCAGCTTTGGTCAAGGCAACAAAGTCATACGGTCAGGAGGGCTGTGGAAAGACACTGGGGCAGGAATTTTGGCTCTTTGTTCTATCCCTTTCCAGCCCCCCATGACCTGAAGTGAATCGCTGAGCAGGGCTTTTAAATCTTCCAACCCCACCTGTGTCACCTGCAGAACCGATTTTACTAGATGCTTGATATGTGTCACTAACTTAACTACATACTCCCTACCAAAAAGGATTTAAGGTGGCTTATGTATCTCTAAGGCCCCTCCAGGGCTGTAGTCTTGGCTCTGTGATTGCTCTTGTGGACTGAGTCATGGAACTGGAAATATAAGATCAACCCTCACTGCCTGGCTGACAGAAATGAGTCCACTCTCCCAGTGGGCAGCTGGCTTCTGGCACTAGGATGGCATCCTGTTACCCTCCATCCAGCTCAGCGGCAGTGCCATGCCCAACAACTGTGATGAGTATCTGTCATCCTGGCCGGGAGCTCTGCCCGTCTCACCCAGGAGACTGAGGGAGGTGATGCATCATGGGACTAAGGGCACAGCCTGACCGTGGCTTGCAGGTGCCACACGACAGCACGTGTGGAAACCATAGCGCCTATTGTACCTGTGTAGAAGGGCCCTTCATAGGACGAGTTGGTGCAACCGTAGAAGTACCCACTGAGCTTCTCCACGCACTTGCCCCGTTGTGGCAGGTATGGCCATAACTGCTGCAGTGGCCTGGGCATCCTGGCCGCACGCTGGGTGTGACCTTTGCCCTCTCCTCCTCCAGGTCCAGTTTCTGCCCATTCAAGTGCAGGGAGTGTATGCCTCCTAGGAAGCCTTTCTGTCTTCATGATGTTCCCCCTGAAAAATACAAGGAATACACATCAGGCCTCACAGGGTTCGATGCCGTTAGTTCAACGTTGACATTGTTAACAGCTAATTAGTGTCCTGTTGTCATGCTGTATTGAACTTCTCTATTAAAGTTCCCAGTAAGAATTAGGAATTCAGGGGGCCTGGAAAGAGTATGTCTTTCTAGGCTGGGAAACCCCCTCTTCATCCTGCTACTGAAAAAATAATAAAAGACTATCTAGTTCATGCAAAATCCTGAACTTTACATGGTTAAGAATGAAACTTCAGATGGCCATGTTCCTTGCAAATGAGATAAAATATGCTCTTGCACAGTCTGTCACAGACTTTTTGGTAGTGGAACACACATGCAGATTGTCCCTCATGGCAAAGTCAGAAGCAAGCTATTCGGGGCACCAAGTTAGGAAACTGCGATAAGTTTTGTAAAGCTCATGGAACACAGAGCGGTGTGCTGTGCAGAGGGCGGACCTCACGGCCAGAGAGCAGGGAGTCAAGCTCTGTGTCACTGGCTGATTAGCCACATTGGCCACCACATCCCCAAGCCTCAGCTACTCGAGATGTAAAATAAGAATGAGTCTATTTTGTGTGTTTATGCTACAGATTTGGTTAGACCGTGACTACAGTGCATGCTCAACCATCGCTCGACACGTCCCTTCTCCTGAGCCCTCCCAACGGCTGGGACCAGAGGTTGTCAATGTAGCTGTGCAGATTAATTGCTCCAGATGTTTATTTAGAAGGGAAGGTTCTCCTTCTGGAGCACAGAATAGGACTGTAACCCAACTTTCTGCGCAGGGCACACCTTGAAGTTTCCAGAGAGATTCACAAAGCCCATAGCAAATTATTCAAGAACAGAGGAGGCTCGAAGCCATAACTGTTAGAAAGCCAGGACCCCACCAGGTTAGCCCTTTGGTAAAATGATGTGTACTGAGAAATGACAGCCAAGAAATTAAGCCGAATCCCATCTTCAGATATTTACTGGGTTCTGGGAATGCTGAGTAATCCAGAGAAGACAGGTCCAGCCTGCCTTTAAGTTCTATTCCAAATCCAACGGTGTGGGCTCAGGTCCACATTCCTGAAGAACTGAGGGACACACTGTGGTCCTGAAGGCTGCAAAGGGCACCCCTGGAGAGGAGATGTGCAGGAAGATGTCTGGAGCAGGACCCTCTTGTCATTTGTCATCTCCTTCCTCAGGCCTTTCTTAGCCTCAGTCATTTCTAGCTCATCAGCCTGAAACTTTATTAAATCCTGGTCTAGAAAACTACCAGATAAAAATACACTCCTAGCAAGGTGGGAACAGATGAGAATTCCGAAGGATTTATATGAGACTGGGAGTCTCCATGTTAAACAGGAAACTAAATCTAAGTTAAAGATAAAAATAGGCAACCAAAAGATTTCCGGCATCAGTCACCCTAGCAACGTGGACAAGGAAATAATTGGAAATGGGGATGGTGAGGGTATAGGGTGGATATTCGGGGGTCAGGAGGTATTCCATCTTCCCTGAATCATACCAGGTCATTGGACCTGTACATATATGTATAACAGTTACTGTCTGCACCAAAAAAATGAGAAAGGACATTCCTAAAGAATTAATCGAATCCCTTATTCTAAAGTAATGCTAAAATACCACTGAATTTTCTGTTCTGATAAGTGATACCCAAGCAGGCCAGGAGGTCAAACCCAAATTATATCCTCCTGTCTGTCTCAGTTTTGGTGAGTATATCTCCTTTTAACCACAAGATAAATCAACTACAAATACAAGCAGATCATAAAGTAAGGTTCATTATTTCTTTTCCAGAGACTGTGTAGAATAAAGAGGGGAGGATTTATGGAGTCAAATGTTTTTTCAAATATTTTTTCCCTTATTTTTCAGTCTTTCCCTGTGGTAGATTTGAATAACTCTTCATATATCTTGTTAGTGGCATTTTTCTTCCAGCAGATGTGGAAAATGCAAACTCTGCTGCACATTTTCTCACAGGTGACAGTCAACACGTTTAGAAAAGGAGCAGAAGGTGGCAGGGGCATTTTCTCTGGCAGCAATGTACCCCTTGAGGTCTGAGACATTTAAAGTACAGTGAGAATGACCCAAAACTAGGGGAGCCTTTCAATCCCAACGCTGACAAAACACCGTGACACAACGAACTATGAACTAAACTGCACAATGAATTATATTTCAGTTTTCACCAGGCTGTTTTTTATTCTTTACAAAGGAGAAATTAGAGGTCCAGCTCCTTTTCCTTTATGGAGAGGTAGCATGTGACTGAGGCTAGAATAATCTGAAAAGGTGCCCCTGGCGCCCACACTCACACCTGGTCTCTACTTCCTGACGCTACCTACTACTTGTAGTTGGAGGCATGACTCTTTGTCTGAAACTTGAATTCTGCAGAGCAGGGCAGCCACAGCCTTCCCTCCCCCTGGCTCACAGCCCCTCTCCCTGGCCTGCCCAGCCTGGGCATTTGCTTTCTGGGGTGTCTCTGCTTCCTCCCCACACCCAGAGGTGAGGTCAAAGTGCAACCCCCTCAGGCCTCCTTGGAGCCCTCAGCAACCCTGTAAACCATCTTCTACCCTGACTTCTCGTCATGTGCCACTTTGCAATCAGAAAACCAACTGAGTGTGAACATTTGATTCTGTCCTTCCTGTTTAATGTCCTGGAGTGACTAGTCCTTGTCTGGAGCAGTGAGCTCAGCTCTCTCAGCAGAGCTGACGGAGCGTGACAGATCTGGCCTCCTCCCACACTCTCTGCTCTGACCTCAGTGCCCCAGGCACCCTGAACTAATGGCCCCACCAGGCCCCAGGTCAGCTTTGGCTTTGGGCTCTTCCTGTGCCCCACTTAGGTGGGGTGTTGTCTTCCCCCAGCCCTCCACTGCTCACGCCACTGTCCTGCATGGCAGAGCTCAGCCTCAGCTGCACCAGGGTCAGCTGGGGTGACAGGTGTGCGCTGTGCTTGGCCAAAACCCCAGCAGGACCACTTAACCAGTGGACATGGCCTTCCTGTGACTTTGCAACTGCTGCTCTAATAGAATGGCTTTTCTCCTTACTTGTCTGCATCTTGTCCAGAGTTCACTGTAAGGCTGGAAAAGCAACAACAGAAATGTAACATTATTCTTAGAGCAACTGGAAGTCATGTTTTTTGAGGCTCCTACTTAATCTGCAAGCCGCTTGAAAATCAGAACTGTACCGCTAATTCTAAAAAAATATATTGGTATGCCGAAACTTGCTCATTCTGCATTGAATGCTCAGCGGGAAAGAAGGTGTCGTTCATATTACTCATGTTGCACAATGAGGAAGCAGCGTCAGAAAGATTGCTTCTCCAAAGCTGAGAATCAGACACAGCGAGGAGTCAGGCTGGGATCTCTTGGCCTTCAAGCGTGCACACCTTCGGAGCCCTAAAATCCTAAAACAAACGATCTGACGGACACAGCACCGTCGACAGGGATGTTCCGCCTCCTTCCTCTGGTTTCAGATGGTTTCTCCCTCCAGGCGACGTGCACGTGTGCGTTTATCCTCTCAGCTCCCCATCACTCTTCCTGACAACTCACACCACTAGTCGGCTCGCCCAGCCAGAAGCAACTCTGCATGAAGCTCTTCAGCTGGCCCTTGGCATCCAGCATGTTTATGATGATGATGTTTCCTTGGACTGAGTATGAATCAACTCTTAAAAACATCACTATCATCATTCTGTGCCCCTCATAGAAAACCTCCACGTGTCAGCTCGACACACGCTCATTGCTTCCAGAGAACATCTCAGTTCCTTGGGCCCTTCTTGAGCGCACGTGCAAGAGCCCGTATTTCTCTCCTGTGGGCCTGCCTGCCTTCCTGGCCACACGCAAGCCAAACTTTTACGTGGAGGGCCCTTTCCCTGGAAAACACTGAATGTGCCACCTCAGGCCACTGTTGCACAGAAACGAGCAGTGTGACTTCCTTTCTTCCCTCCCCTCCCCTCCCTTGTCTTCCTTTTCCTTCCCTTCCCTCCCCTTCTCTCCTCCCTCCCTCCCTCCCTTCCTCTTTTTTTCTTTCTTTCTGTTGCTTGCCTATTGCTCCTCATTTAACAGTCAGTAACTGCTTTCTACATGAACTACTTTGTCTGAAGTCTTCAGCCAGCTGAAGTACAGGCATATTTACCACCTAGATTTCCAAATCTGAAGTGGCAGCAGGCTTGGCATGTATATTAGGGATAAAGACACACACCCTCACCATCCGTTACCTTCTGTTTTTGCCTGGCCTCTCTGACCGGAAGAGTCTTTAACCAGAAGGAAATTCTAGTGGAAACTTCCGTTCAAAATGTGATTTCCTTAAGGACAAAGTACGCATCTGGTGCGTGTTGCCATACAGAGTGATTTCTTACTCATGAATCAACAAACACAATGTCTGACAACACAGATGACACTCATGAGATGTTTAAGAGGCAAAGTGATGACAGCGATAGTCAGTGTGAGCCAGGAGCTTCCTGCGTAGAAGCCACCTTCCATGCACGGTGCTTCCCGGGCGCTCCCTCCCGCCGAAGGTCCAGGGGATGGGACAAAACTGCGTGATGACCAAACAGCCTTAAAGGGCAAAAGACAAACTCCTGTGAAGGAGGAGAGACTGTGGCGCCTGCCAGAGCAACTGGGTGAGAAATACAGCTGAGCCGCAGGTCCTTTCTGGCATCAGGAGAAGACCTGGCACCTTCCAGGCTCGCTGCCTTGCCAGCTTGCTGCCCAGTGGGAGGGGTGCCAGCGTCTCCTGGGCACTGGGATCCTGACAGACACTTTGATTAGTTTTCCTCAGGGTGGCCCTGCTGAGCAAAGGTATTGCCCAGCAGCTAACCCACAGACTCATTCAAAGAAACAACCAGATAAAGTAAAAGCCTCTAATTATAAGCTTTAAAGAATTTTCCTTAACAGTCGACATGAACCAGAGTGATTTTACGGATGAACGCAGGAGACCCTGAACTGTAAGAAGAGCCTACAATTCACTAAAAGGAAACATCCGTGGTAGGTCAGGGCTGGCCAGATCTCACAGTCCAGTCTATTAGTGCCTTCACGACGTCGGGATGCATTTATGCCACAGCCACTAGGCGGCTTTTCTTATTCTGAGCTTTCTTCCTGCAACTGATGGCTGCAGTGTGACTAGGGACACATAGTCAAATGTGAGAAGCAACTCTTGTCAGAAAAATTACCTACAACTTGGAAACAAAGCAGGAAAATAGAAGGATAATTTTTCCATTAAAGATGAAAATAATTTATAACTCTAAAGATGGCCTGTTGAACAGCAGTTTTGTGTTTAACCTGACAACTGAATCCTTACATTTTCATTGTTGTTAAGTTGCCTCTACACACCTAGTTTTTCAGATGCTCTCTGGCCTGGTTGTAACATCTTACAGACGCCCTCATTAATTAACAAGTTATATAAAATCTTTAACACATGTTCATTTTCTGTTTGCCTGAGACTAATGATCTTGCCTTTTTGAAGATTATATTTGAATATATAGACTGTATCAATTAAAACAGTGTTTCTTATTATTAGAAAGTATAAAACTGTGATGGAAAGCTCTTGATTCCATATGCACCATTACAGAGACAATAATAATAATAACAGTAAAAATAGAAGTGTTTAGTCCTTTGTAAACATTAAGCTGCAGCAAGCTGGACACATTATCCTCTACATTTTCCTGCTGGGAACGCCAGGTGCCCACGGAGCTTAAAGGGCCTTCAGGACGAAGAGGAAGGAAGCGACGTGACATTGCAGAAAAGGAAGGAGGTGAAAAATGAGAGTGAGCACACAAGGCGCAAAAAATGATGGATCCAGAGGGAACACGAAGGCAGCGGCTCTGGAGGGGAGGGGAGCTCGGAGGCCGGGGACTCCAGCCTACCGAGGGGCTGTGAGAAGGAACGGATGCTCGCACGCATGGGGTCCTCGGTCCCCGTCCGCACCCGACTCCTGGAGCGGGGCTCCTCCGCGCGCGAGCCGCTTCCTACCCAGGCCTGCGTGGCGAGCCCTCCCGGGCCTGCGCCGGCCTGGCCAGCGGGCAGCGGCCTCCCCCTGAGCCGCCCCAGCCCGCGTGCAGTTGCCAGTCCAGCAAAATGGTGCAGGCTGGGCTGTGAGGGGCCCACTCCCGGCCTTAGGGAGACTCCGGCCGAGGAAGAAGGGGACGCGGCTGATGCCAGGCGGAATGAAGGCGGCGTCTTACCCGAGAACAGCACTTCAGTCAGGAAGGCAGGGAGACCTATTGGCCTTTGCCACGGCTTCGTCCCAGCCGCAGGCCGAGGGAGGGCCAGGAGGGGAGAGCACTGGGCGCGCAGGGGGCACCACGCGGCGGGGACGGGGCGGCCAGCATCCGTGCGCACCCTGGCGCTGGCGGCCGTGGGACCCCCTCCCCGGGGAGGGCCCTCTCCTGCCTGGGCAAGGCCGTCACTGCCAGGCCTCCTCCTCCATCCCGCGTAAAGGAAGCCCACCGTCCTGAGCCGGAGCCGGGGGCTGAGTGGGGCGGGCGCTGAGTCCGCAGGGACAGCTCGTTAGCAAGCCCGGGGTGCCGTGCGCCGCCCGGAACTGTGGTGGGGGAACCTCTGCCTCGAGCTGCGTCCGCGGCACCTCCCGCATCCGACGCGCCGCCGTGGGGGGGCCGCTTCTCTGACTTGTGCAAAAGGACAGCGTCCAGGGTGGGGCCGGATGCCTCCCCTGAGAGCTATTGCAGCAGGTGACTGTGTTTGTGAATGTCAAATATCACAAATTTCTAGGGGAGGGAATGCCTCGTTATCCCACCAAGCCAGAAACACAATCTCCCATTTGAAAGGATCTTTTGCTTGCAACTCCACTCTAATAACCCCTAGGAATTTCCAGTTGGGAGGAGAAACGTCCTCTGCCATAGTCAACTTTCAACTGATTTGGGAGGCACTGAGTATGAAGCCCAAGGGCAGACGGAAAATCTGAGGCCCAGAAAAGGTAAAGGACATGACTTGGACTATGAATTATCTGGTAAGGGAAGGGCCAGTGTTTGGAGCTCTGCATTTGATCACTTTCATTAACTGACTGGACATTTAGTGAACACTAAATACACCAGAGAACCTACAACGGGCGTCTGGACTAAAGATATTCGAGGCTATGTGCGCCCACTAGGAAACCAGTGGAGGGCCGAGAGGCATGATCAGGGGGTTACCATTCAGCACGATGGGCCTCCTCACAAGGGTGGAGGGTTGCGCTGGGGAACAAACGCCCCTGTGGAAACACAGCTCATCTGAACAAGCAAAAGGCTGTATCCTCAAGGAACATGGTCTGCCAGGCTGGGGTTCCCATCCTAGTTAGTGGGGGAGGACCCCCGGAAGGGGCTGAGCCGAACAGGGCAGACCCAACTCCAAGGAACCCACTGACTTTACAGAGTCCTGGAGGAGAAGGTGGGAGAAGAGGAGGCATTCTTCTACGGCTACTCCTCAGGAGGGAGGAAGAAGAAATTTCATTTAAGAAAGTTACTTTGATTTCAAAAAGTGTGTGTGCGTGTGCACGTGTGTATGTTGTAAAACAACCCACCTGATTTGGCCTCAGGTTGTGTTCCCCAGAAAGCAGGCTACGGGATGGAGTTAAAGGGCAGGAGGTTTGGAGGGGAGCCTTGGGAATGCACCCCGAGATGGGAGGAGGGAAGAGGGCGAGAGAGGAGGGTGGGCTGGGCGCAGGCTAGACCACGGCTGTGCAGCCCATGGGAGTACGGGAGCCAGGACCACTACCTGAGCTGGGCCCAAATGCCGGCCCGCATGCCCTGGGTTCTGCTGGCACTGCATGCGACCCCTGGGGAGGGTCTGGCTGTGAGGCACTGCTCTGTCCAGGGGGGCAGAGAGCCTCCTACAGACTCCCAGTGGCAGGGCGACAAGTCTGTCTGGAGAGGGACCCTGGTCAGCAATCCCACCATCTGTCACAGGTTCCCAAGCCTCCATACACCAAGGCAGCCCCTGATCCTTTAGCCTCAGATGTGGACTAAGAAGCAGGGAGCTGAATTAACATAGCACTTCTCTCCTCTTCTACAACCCCTCTTCCCTCCTCAAGAGGCTCTGCAGCCAAATCCCTGTCCCCTGGATCAGAGGAACGTGGTGACAAAATGAGAGCAGAGTGCCAATCTGCCAGTCACACTTGGCCGAGAATTTTCATCATATCCCTTCTCCCCCGTCCCTCTGCTCAAGAGCTTTCTCACCTCCTCCCTGAATACCCCTGGTGACTCTGCCCTGAATCCCTGGGGAAATGGAAACAGGTGCGGCGGGCTTCAGGTAAGCTCCCGGCATCGCCCTGCCCCTTGGGTGCTCTGCTTTCCAGCCTGGAGTTTGATCCCGCTTGTCCTGGCCACATGGGCGTGAGGGCCTCTTGCCTTTGGAAAAGGTGCAACTTCCCACCCCTCAGACTGGGTCCTTGAGCACCCACAGAGCACTGTTTTATTTTTCAAAAATATCTGGCTTGTATTTCTTTTTATAATTGTCACTCCAGCTGTACATAAACAGTTCTGTCCTAATTTTTTATTTCTTTCCTGAGTTATAAATTCAGGTGACTGGCAGTGCCAGAGGAGTCAGAATGGCTGCCTCTAATGCTGAGGATCTGAGTGGTCTATGCCCCTGGGCTGCAGGAAAATTCGGTGCCATATGGCATCTTCCTTTAAAAAAAGACAGTATGATTCATGGTAGGTTTTGCCAAGGCAAGCAATAAATAAATAACAACAAGAAAACTGCATTTTCCTTCAGTTGCTCATTATCAATTCGATGTGGACCGGGTATATGGTGCACTGAGCTTCAGCTAAAACAGAAGAAGTAGCCTATAAAGACTTCAAAAGAAAGTTTCTGGAATATTAGGAGGCAGAAAACACTAAACGGACTATTGAGATTGGGTAAATATATTCAATTCTCAACCTGCTCAAGAAGAGATACCATTTTGCAAAAGGGATCATTTAATCATTTACTTCTCTCAAAATCAAACAGAACCAATGTTCTTTCAAAATACTTTTAAGCTGTAACAGTTAGATTTTGTGGAGCATTGGTGCTGTGGAAGAGCAATCCACGAGGAACCAGGTGGTCTGCACTGTTTTCTTCATTGCAGAGCAGCTATTGAGTGACTACCAGGTGCTGCTCTGGGTACTTGGTACGAGGCATAAATCAAAGCCCCATGGAACTTGCCTTCTAGCATTGTGAGGTCTCTCCCCAGTTTCTCAAACTAATCAGGGCAATTAGTCTTATTTAACTATTATGGGACTTCAGAAATCAAAACAAAACAAAAGAAAAGGAAGTACAGTAACACAAAAATGAGACTCACGGTCCCACCTCTTTACAAAATGTGCACTCTGTAATCGCAGCACATTTGTAAAGACGTGATGTCAGATTTGGGGGGAATGAGACATATTCCTTGCTGTTACATTCACATGGGCATGTAGATAAGGGTGATTGTCATTCCTAATATACACCTGGAGACAGGAGATCCTCAAGTCAGGCACGATCAGTTACTACTCTTCATTTTTACTCTGCAGATAAAGACCATGAGGTCACTTAGGTTAGCAGTTTTCCTGGCAAGGACCCATGGCTTCTTGGCAGTTAACCTGGACACGCACACCCAGGTCCCTTCGTTTCACTTCTGGCAATGGGTGCTGGTTCTTGGATTTCTCTTGCTCATTCTCCTATGGACTGGCACATTCGTAGTGAACAGCAAAGTGCTGGGGCCAAACTAAGAATTTCAGAGAGGAGACAACGTGAAGCTTGCAGCATGCATTTCAGAAGCTCTGTGTTACGAAGTTTCTCGTACTCTGTTAAGGAAAAGTGGCCAGTGAGATGGACGGCTGCACATGTCCCTTACCCGCCTGGGATGGAGGCCTGAAGGTGCAGTCCTGATTCTGGGAATCCAGCATGCACTGACTCATGTATAAACACTTCAACTTGTCACATCCCAGTGACAGGACAGGGGCAGTGCTGAGAGGCACATCCTCTCCTATAAAATCCCACCCATTCCTGACACCCAGGAAGCACTCAAGGGCCCAGAAGCCAGGCCAGTGGTCACAAGGCTGAATGACGCTGCTTTGATTGACAGATCTTTCAGTGGCCAAAGGTGTCTAGATGGACATATGCAAATTAATATGTAACAGCTGCCACATTCAGTCTATCCCAGGAAAGAAGTCCATACCAATGATATCTTTTTCTGACCACCAAATATAAATACCCAGTGTCTCTACATTTCTGAATGACAGGGAATGCAAATTTTCATTTTAGCTGCTATAGCCAAATAGAGTTTCTTGAGCTTTTTTTTTTGTGTGTGTATTTTGTTTTTTATTTGGGGGAGGGGCATTAGATTATGCAAAGTGGAAATACTGGCAGTTCAGCTTTTTTGGCTGCATGACATTTCTAAATGGGCATATCTTTGAACACTGAACAACAAAATTCAAATAAACAGGCAAAAATTACCTGCAATAGCAATTCTTTTTTCTTCTTCACGTACATAAACACAAAGTCAATCAGGCGAGTAACAGCTGAGATGGAACCTATGGCGGGAGCTACAGGAGAAGCTGGTGTGAGCCCCTCCTCCAGGCCCCCTGACGCGCTCTCACAGCTCGCTGCATTTGTGATCAGTGTCCCAAAATGTCTGGAGAAAAAACCTGCCCTGAAGTACAGCTGTCTCTTTCCCTCTTGACTTGCACAGAGTTTACCACATATTCAGCCTATATGATAACTTCATAGCTACATGAAATTTGCATGAAAGGATAAAAAACATTCCATTTTTATATACACCTTTCAGCTAGAAAGATTCATAAATGCTGCCTGAAGATTTAAACTTTGGCTGATTACAATTTATGAAATTTGCAAACTACTTGAATTGATTCCATCAAAAAAGAAATTAAATCTTGATGCCTAGCAAACTTCGTCAGATAAATAAAATGTGATGTTTAAATAGAATTAAAACAGCAATATAAATTTTAAAAAATACTTTAAGAGTAAATCATATCACTTGTGTAAGTTGTTAAGTAAATGCCTCGTAATCATAAAAATGCTTTTGATCATTTATATCTTAGCTTCTGCTAGATATGTAGAAAAACAGATGAAGACAGAAATATGATTTCTGTTGAAAAGAGGGAATATGACATATTCTGTGACTTCTTCCCTTTAGCTGGCATGGTTCCAGTGGGTACTTTTCTGAGTCAGAAGTTGCACAAACTCAAATTTAAAGGACACAGGTACGAAGCACCCACTGACTGCTGATGGCATGTCACTAATCCAGTAAAGCTATGGAGTGTGAGTGTTGTGAAAATAAATAAGGAAAGGAAATTAAATCTGGGTCAAATGGCAAATTTTGGAACTTACTTTATCACTGTTCAAGCACCAGAACTTCAAGTTTTACATAAGAGCTGCCTCTTGGCTCTGATATTACAACAGTCCTAATATTCACAGATCTGTTTTGTACTTCAACTCTTTTCAAGCCCTGCCCAGCTTACTTTAAAAAAAACCTTTCTGAATTATGACTATGAGGCTGACGTTTCTCACCTGGACTAATGTGGCTGAATTCTCTCTTTCCCTCTCTGTCTGTCTGTCTCACACACAGACACACACATGGACACACACACACTCACAAAACTGTGAGTTCTTTGAAAAGTAGTGTCACTGCACAATTCATCTTTCAATATCCCCTGTCCAACAAGGGGCCCACCCTGTGTTCAGGTGCTCAGTGACAAGAGGTGGAATGGATGAATGAATGAATGAATGAACCAACAAATGGCTCAGTGGTGATGGCTGAGCCATCCCACGCCCACTACCAACAGCGGCAGCCACTTCTGATAACCCGCTCGTCTACAGCCTGCTTCTGAGTCTCAAGGAGGGAATGAGCAGGGGAGTGCTGTCTGCTCAGGGTCCTGGGCTGCTTTAGGTGCAGTGCAGGCACCACCTATGTGATGATTTCAGGGAGTATCACAGAGGCCCCTGGTTTAAGAAGTAATAGGCCGTTTCCCCACCATTTCACTTATGGCTGAAATGCCTTTGACCTGCTATATTTCATTCCATTGTTAGTGGTGATTATCAGCAGCAGGGGTCAGGAGGGTGGCCCCGTGACTTAGAGCTGATACCTGCTAAGGTATAAATAGCTGATGTACCCATTTTCTAAGAGTAGATTTTCATTTATAAGAATGACAAATAATAGGGGTCTCTGGACATCTAAAGTTAATATGTACAAGGAAAAAAGATACAGGAAGGGTCTGAGACCATCTCAGAATTTGCTAAAGAGTGGCATAATCTTGTATTGTTATTGCTAATGAATTCAGGAAGAAATTATAAACTTAAATTTATAATCATAAATGCTTTATGACACATTTGAATCATTTCCCAGACCTAAAATAGAACCAATTTTCTTTGAGCCTGGTCACCCAGTGGTCTCGGGATTTTTAGCACAAAGGATGCCTTCAGACATCCCCTACCTACAAACAATTGGCTGTTCAGCTGCAACTGGAAATGGCTTTCATCTGAAATCTCCCTGGAGACCCTCGGGAGGCTGTCCACCTGCAGTGAGGTCTCCTTGAGGTTCCTCTCGGCCCGGACGTAGTGCCACTGGTTGTCATTCAGAAGAGCAGGAGACTGGGCTATGAGCTCTATAGGGCCAGTCCCCACATCGATGGCAAACATGATCTCAGAAGGAGCTGAAACCAGGAAGGGAGATGGTAGAGATAAAGGCGTTGTCAGTGCATTTAGGGCACAAGCGTGTCCTGACGACAGGTGCACACCACTGTGAGTCAGCCACTGTGCTCAGAGGCCTGCGGCTGAAATCACCATCAGTAGTAATAACTCCCAAATGCCAAGCCTCAAGCTCTTTCCTTGGCCCAGCTGGTACCATTGTAGAATACAGGAAATAGGATGGGAACCAGGGTCACTGATGACCATCTGGTCAACATGCATCAGGGCCAAGGTTCTGGGTTTTGGGGGTTATTCTAGCTTCAAATGTGCCCTCCTCAAAGTACGTAGATACTGGGTTAGCTAGGCAGCTCAGCTCCTGCAGGGAGAAGACTCATGCTGTGCAAGCCCAGTGTTCTCTTCTGTGATGTTCCACTAACATGTGACTCAAGCCTTCATGCTACTTCAGTGACCTTGGTATTCTATTTTACTTAAGGAGACGCAGAAGGTTGAAGTGCTTTGTGAGGAAATGTAAGCACAAGGGCAGTACCTGGGCCTCACACAGGCCCCACCCCACCCTGATGCTGGGCTACTGCTATGACTCTTTCTGCTGTTAAAGGATCTGCATATCCTACAACCCAGGGTCAGCCAGTCAGGGGTAAGAATACCTATGGTGGAGATGATGGTGGTAGTGGGGATAATGGTGGTGGTGATGATGGTGGTGGTGGTAGTGGTGTAGGTGTTGTTGTTGAAGGTGTTGTTGTTGAAGGTGGTGGTGGTGTTGAAATGAAGGTGGTGATGAAGGTGGTGGTGGTGGTGAAGATGGTAGTGGTGTAGGTGGTGGTGAAGGTGGTGGTGGTGATGACAGTGGTGGTGTAGGTGGTAGTGAAGGTGGTGGTAGTAAAGGTGGTGGTGGTGGTGAATGTGGTAGTAAAGGTGGTGGTGGTGATGGTGGTGGGGGTGAAGGTTTTGGTGAAGGTGGTGATAGTGGTGAAGACG
The DNA here is from genome assembly GCF_040802235.1 of Manis javanica. Lineage (NCBI taxonomy): Eukaryota > Metazoa > Chordata > Mammalia > Pholidota > Manidae > Manis > Manis javanica. Next base: position 81,372,395 of record NC_133167.1, on the reverse strand, counting down.
GTGGTGTTGATGGTGAAGGTTTTGGTGAAGGTGGTGGTGGTGATAGTGGTGTTGATGGTGAAGGTGGTGGTGGTGATGTGGCCATTAAGACTGAGACAAGTGGCAGCACGTAGGTGCTATGAACTCTGCTGATCACTGTACTGAGCACCGACATAGATTCTCTCAGTTTACTCCTCAGAATGACCGTGGGAGAAAGGCCTCATGTTTATTCTCATTTTGTGGGTGAGAAAACGAAAATTGAGAGATGTATCCACAATTCGCCCGTGTTCCACATAGTAAGTAGAATACAACTTGAAAAGTAGAATTTTTCACCATTTTTCTCTATTTAGTATATCTTCCTGTATTTACCATTATTAGCTAAGAGTCTTCCAAACCTGAAGGATGTAAGAGGTGAACTTGAAACTGGGTCTGAGGAGATGGCAGCCCCCTTTCAGGATGTGGACCTTCGCACGCTGGGCTGTCCCTTCCCTCTCAGCTCTTGTGGCAGCCCCGCCCCTCAGCCCCAGTCAGGATGCATCTCCCTGACAAAGTTGTCGCCTGCCATTATCAGTGACACCAGAGGCCAAACAGAACCCTGAATACCCCCTCCCAACTCAGCCTAAATAAACCCTAACACAAAGCCATCCTCAGTATAAGGAGGCCCTCAGATGTTCAGATGTGAAATTTCAAGTAACTGAGAGCTTGAATTGTCTTACATTCCAGCAAACCCGAGGCCCGACACACAGGAGAGATGATCAGGCAGAGGCCCTAAATAAAAATGGGGTGTGAGAGCATAGACTCTGGGGTCACTATGACCTAAGGCAAGTTTTCTATCTTGGCACCTCTCAGTTGTCTCATCTGTGAAATGGAAATAAAACAGTGCCTATCTGTCAGGTTGTTTATGACTTAATCCTGAGGAAGTTCTTGGAACTGTGCCTGGCGCACAGGATGTTCTCAATGAGTGGCAGTGGGTGTTACTGTCCCCGTGGTGGCACGGTTCACCAGCCCAGGTACATTGGCCTTGGATCATAAACCCACTCACTAAAGGAAACAGAATTTAAAGAATGAATCGAGCTCAGCAATTAAAAGATTAAATAAGAGTGAAGTTGGCTCTTTGAGCCACTTCCTGTTTCTTATCCGGGTCACTGATGCCGTCTTGCAGCCCTGCACATCTTGAGATCAAATAAACACTTTCGTGAGGATGACTGGAACCTAAATTTACTTCTCTCTGTTGAACACAGGCAAAGGTCGGTGAGAAATGGAGGGGAGGGAAGCTAAAGGTTTTGCCAAAAGCCTCTCTGCAAGGCTGGTCTTGTAGATGTCACGTTCTCTGCAGACAGCACGTCTTTGTGGAGGGCTTTCTGCCCCACTGTGCCCACGGCCCCCTGCTACCCCCACCTCCATGCTAGGTCGCCTGTCTGTGCTCATCGCTGCTCAAACATTATCCCCTTGTTGTGTAATGATCTGTTTGTGGTCTGTCTGCCCAGCTAGTCTGTAAACTCTAGAGGACACCTCATCTACTGGACACCCAGAACCTAGCACCAGGCCTTGCACACAGGAAGCACTCATCAGATCAAAGGTTCATTCATTAAAATGTTACACTGCACATACCAAATGCAATTTTGCAATTTTTTGTGAATTATTTTTAGTTTTATACCAAGATACAGGTTTCTTGGAAAATATTTTAAAATTATTACTATTTAACTTTATTCAAGTCACTATTAAAGACCTACTTTGCTCAGCCCATTCTTCCTAAGGCTGGGGTAGAATCAGCGAAATGCAAAGATAAACTAATGTTTATTGAGTGCTTAAAACAAGCTAGCACTCTGCTAAGAATGTTTCATTATTCAAGTCACTTAAGTCTTACTATAATCTTCTGAGACAGGTAATATTTCACAGAGGAAGTGAGTCACAGACAGCTGCTAAGTTGCTACAGCCCAGGTGCTGTGTCTCTGGAGCTCACCATTAAATCCACTTTTTTTGTGACAGAACCTTCATCCCCAAAATACGTGTAATCTCTCTGGGCAGTTAAACCTAGAATATATAATTTCAGGTGATTAGAAAGAACTGAGCGAAAAAAAAATGTTAAGGAAATGGATATTATGTCCAGCTTGACTAGTGACTTTATGGATGGGACAAATATAAGCTAGCTCCCATTTGCTAGCGGGATGGACACAACCCAACAGCCCTGGATGGGGAAGCTGAACTCTGTGCTGTGGCAGAATCAGCTCTTTTGTAAATCTACCCTCTGGCCTTTCCTTCCCCCAACTGTCTGGAAAAGATCTTCTCTCATTCTTTACTCCTTCAGGACTCAAGACACAGCTGAGGGCACCTTAGCCTTTCAGTGGGCTTTTGATGAGCCAGGCCCTGTGACAGGCACCAAGAATGCAGAGATGGAGGAGAAAATGGGCTCATGGTGCACTTTTGAGAAGACTGACAAAGAAGGGATGTGTTAGGTAGAGGAAATTGCCATGACCACAGCATAGCATCTTCCACCTATTTCTGGAAGATGTGAAGAAGCCTTCTAAGGACAGGCTCCAAATAATGTTCTTCCTTCCTTGAAATTTGACTCCATCTCTCCGTCCCTAACTCCTACCCCATATTCAGCATGTGAGACAGCTCAGAGACCATTTATGGAATAAGAAAGTTGCAAGGCCTTACTGCAGTCACTTAACCTCTCTGACTTCCCATGTATTTGTCAGTCAAATGATAAGTAAGAACTAAGTGAAATATCATTAAGCTTTTTTGGATACATGGACTCTTCAAGGGTCTGATGGCAGCTGTGATTCCTATCTCTAGATGAAAAGCACACATACTTCTGCTTAAAAATCTCAAGGACTTCCTGAATGTTCTATACCTTGAAACATGGAGGGAAATAATTCTATTTTAAGTTCTAACTTTCTTGGTTCTTAAGGTAGTTTTGCAAAGCAGGTGGGGGTTACTCTAAGGAACAGAGAGGCAGTTCGAGTTCTGCATCCTCAGTTTTACTAGCTGTGTGACTCTGGGTGTATTGCTTTCCCTCCCTGGGCTCATGCTGTCATCTGCATATTGGACTATGAGTTGACAATGAAAACTAGAGTATAATATCTTGATGATTGTAGATAGGATTGTTTGAAAATGAAATGAAATTATGAATGTAAAGCATTTAGTACAGTGTCTAATCAGAGTAAACACTCAATAATTTAGTATAAATGTTATTATTAGTATTATGTCTACTATTCTATGAGGACCTGAGGATTATACTGCACATTAACATTGCATTTGGTAATATTCTTGATATGATTACCACTGAAAATGAGAATTCTGTTCTTAATCTCTATCTCATATACATTCATTATACATACATCCATATATATATATATGGCTAGCAGAATATGCTACCCCAATATATGTCACTTTAGCATAAGGATAATTTTGACTGAAGGCAATTGAGAAGATGCAGAGACAAGGAAAGTCCCCTGCCCTCCCCTCCCCTTATTTGTCTAACAGCAGGACATACACTTCCAGAGATGTCCCTCTCCTGCTCCCTGTGAAGAAGGCAGAAGTTAATCACCTGAAGACAGCTTCGACGGTGTCGGCCTGAAGACAGCACAGAGGAATCGACATACAGAATCTCAGTGACTAGCCTTTATCTCTGACACTGGAAACCCAAAACTGCTTTCCTTTTTCCTATTACTTTTCTCCATAAATGTATTATTCTCTGTTGAAGATGCTATCTAAGCTGGAGTTCCAGGCCATCTCTTTGAGTTAGTCATTTTTATCTGGGTATCTCCCATGTATATGCAAGTTCTATGTGTTAATAAACTTCTGTTTCTTTGACTCTTGTTAACCTGTATTTTATTACAGTATATCAGCCAAGAATTTGGATGGAAGATTATTTTCCCCTCCTGCAGGCTTTAAGGAAAGCTGCCCCTCTCCCTGACCAGGCATAAGCATGGACCCTAGCAGAGAAAAACCGTAACCTTTACTTTCATGGCCAGAGGTATTGGTCTATTGCTGGGACAGCTGCCAAAGAGATGATTTTTTTATCAGCTGAAACACAGCTCTGTTTTGAGGGAGAGCTAGTGTTAGACCAAAGTAGATATCTAGGAGTCAGAGCAAGGAGAGAAATAAAGTAGAAACATTAAACTGCTGAATCCAACCAGAAATCAAGTGTTGCACCAATTTTGGATTTAGTCACATTCTGTAGAATGAGTGAATTCCCATCCTTCAGTCTATCAATCTGAAAGTTTTCTTTTAATTGCAGCCAAATACATCTGACTGGCCATTCTGCACAAATAAGCACTGAAGGGATGAAGAATTTGCTAACAATTAGAATTTGAGGGACAGAAATTTGAATCCACAGTGGGTTGTAAATAATAGGCTCTTTCCAAGGCCATCCTGACTCTCAACAGCCATTTCCTTCTGCTCCCTGTCGTCCACTCCTAAATATCTACTTCTATGTCACAGCCATTGTGAAATAATTGTCAAAATGACTTTTATTTCTCAGTCTCATTTGAAACACATCTGCTATGACTTGAGGACCTAGTGAAATATCTTGCTTTTCATAGAATGTAGGCTCATCTCAAGGCTAGAAAATTGAAATGTCTTAGTTGGAAATGACCCAGAAGAAACTAGTTTGAAAATTTTGTGAAAATTCCTTTTCCCTGTCCAACAATTTGGATATATCAATTTTGGAAGATTCTGCTCAGAAAGTTATAGAGGAACATTTCTTGGGGATGGGAGAAAAACCTAGCCTAAGTTACATCTGTTTAAAGGCCATTTCCTTTCTAAGTAGCTAATTTGTACAGGTATCTCACTATGAACCCTTCAGGGTAAAAATTCCATCTGCAGGAAAGGAATAGGATAAGTGTAGCAGTTAATATGAAATGCGAACTCCCCTCTAAGTTTTTTTTTTCTTTTAAATAATAATAACAAAATAAAATACTTCAGAAAATATGAGCCTTTATATTTAAAAAATTTTTACATAAAATCTTCCTATTTTGAAAGCATATGTTTTCTGATCTGGTGAAAAAGTGTAATTTTATCAATAGACTTAAAATTTCATCACATTCAATACCACCTGCATTTCAAACGTTTTTGTACAACCGAAAGGACAAAATGTTGTACCAGAAAGTACAAACAAATTGGACATTGAAATGTAATTAACACTAAATCATCACTCATTACCTGTGATAATATGCCATGATATTTGCATCTGCTGTAATGAATCAAAAGGCCTTGGGGCTTGATTTTTATTAAATTTACATTGAGTTTGTTATATCCGTGTTAGGAAATGGTTGGTACTCAGCACCACATTTTCAGAGCCCTGCCAAGTTAGGTATGAGGGATCTTACTCCACACGAAAGCCACAAGAACTTCCTCCCATTAATTCTCTAAATGGTTGGAGGAAAAGGAGGTTAAAACTCCCAATTAAAGAGACCTCCTTCCTTGTATGTATTGTGCTGTAGCAGCAAAAGAAACACTTAGCCCCTTGGTGATTAGCAAGAGACTGGTACAAACACCTCAGCCATCTCCCCCAGCCAGCACTTTGGTCTTTTTATGGAGTTCTCAAATTTCTGAGTTTCTCCTGCTAAGACATTACTTATGCTTCAAGGGTATTTCACGCAGTCACATCATTATTGTAATATGGCCAATTGCCTTAGCCAAACTATAGTAAACATTCAGACACAGATAAATTAAATCCCTAACGGTGAGCAGGAACCTTTATGGTCATGGATATAATGAGGGCAAGATGCTGGGGGCATCCACGCTGTGTGTAAGAAATAAGGGGTACAGTGTATGCAGAGAATTGGAAAAAAGGCAACACAGAGTAGATCTGTTTGTTATTATGACCATGTACCAGTAATTCTAAACAATGTCAGTAATAAAACATTCCTCCATCACAAAAACCTTTGTTGGTCTAATTCTAACAAATGCTGATGTTGGTATTAATTTTAATAATGTATTTATAAGCTACAAATAGTACATTTTATTGCTTGTCACTTAATATATATTCTATTGAAGAGGGAAGTTAATACAGAGAACTCCATATACACCAGAATATGCAGCTCATATGTTTGTTTTAAAGAGTAAAAACTCAAGTCTGATTTTTCATTGTTACAATTTACTGTGCTATGATTGTTTAATCTACTGTTGAAATGGATGGATATATAGTACCACAGGGGCTGTGGACACAAATTGCTCCCAAAGAGAGCTCAAGTGCTTCTACACCCTTAGGAAGTCCATGAAGTTTTAGCTAAAAGAATAATAATTTATGATGAATTTTCCACTGAAAATATTTGGTTTTGTTTGTTTTTTATTGCAGGGACATTTGAAAGTAGCCAGATTAATACTGAAAAATATTCATGGGAAGTGTTGCAATTTCTATAATTTATTGTAAAATGGAATTTCTATGAATCTCTACCAAAATCATCATGTTTAAAATTTTTCCTAAAATTTATATACCTGGTGCATAAAGTGAAAAGTTATTTTAAATTTAAAATTAACAAACTGATTTAAACTTAATAATAATATCCTAATAAGAACACATTGACAAACCTGATTATACTCTCTTTGAACATGAACATGAGAGGAAAGTCAATTTTGATAAAATCATTCACAAATTGCAGAAGTGAAGACTAAGGAACAGAAATTAAAATGCTGTAACTGTTACTTGAACAAATCAATATGTAGGTAATGTTTCTCCCTCTGTAAAAAAATCAGTTAATGTAATTAAAAAGTATTTTATTATACTGTCTTTGTTTTCCTGTACTAACATTTTTTTATTGACATGATTACATATAAAAGTTCAATAATAGAACGTTTCACCACGTGTATTTCTATTATTTTTTCATTTAACTTGATGATTATTCCTTAGTATAACTTGCATAGATAGATAGGATATTAAAAATGATTCACGTCCTGGCATCAAATTCATTAGAGGCAACACCGTTCCGGTGAAGTTGGGGACAAACAATGGGGATTCTGACTGGGTAGTTACATGGCCCTGGTAGTGAGAAATAAGTCAGGAAATGACTTTCAAAGCAAATTCCATAAAGAAGTCGACCCAAAATATGAATTGAATGCATCACAGAATAGAATCCATGGGAACAGCAATGGAAAAGTTCTGTGATGTGGATGCTCAAAGTCACAGATAGAAAATACCGACGGCTCAGATAAAGGAGGCTGAATAAGTGTCTACAGGAATTTGGCAATACACTTGTTTGAAATCAGAATGGCTAACTACATACTGATGGGAAATAACAACACAGAAAGCATTAGCAGAGCCAGAAATTACCATTCTAATTCCACAGATTCCAGGGAGATTCATTTGCCAGCTCAAACAGGCATTAGTTGTTGATGGCAGAGAGAAGTTATATGCACTGTTGGCCAGTTACATAAAATTCATAAATGAGGGCACTTACAGCTTATTTCAAGTCGGATGAAGTCTTTAATGCCGAGGTTTTCTAGGAAAACTCCAGATAAAGCTGTGGTTTTAAAAAAGAAGGAAATATCAACACTCATTTCCGCATGGAAGGTAGGGAAGTGGAGGTAAGAGGCTTCTGTAGAAAATGATACTGCTTTCCAGAAGTGTCTTGCGAATGAAAACGTCATTCAGCACGGTTCACTGTGGCACAATGGGGCGCAGCAAGACACTGGGCATGCAGGTAGATTTCAAGACTAGAGGACTCTGCAGGGAAAAAGGGATGGGGTGATAAAAACCGCTTGTGCTTATGCAGTGCAGACAGAAAGCTTCTTTCACTTTAGTACTCACGGTCACCATAGCAACGCAAGGGACCGATTCTCCAAGCAGCTTCTGAGTTTGATCTGTTGGTACCCATGATAACTATCTGAGTGACGGGCAAGTGGTCTCTGAAGGAAAGCAAGCCAGTATCATTTGTCCTGCAAAACAAAGTTCAGAAAAAAGAGAACAGGTGAATAATGTAAGGATTCCTTACCAAGACTCATCTTTTCAAAAGCAATTGAGGTGTATTGCATCAGAGAGGCAGTGACAGAGGGCCTCTCATCTCAGGAGTGTGTGTGGAAGGCTGGGATGCCTATTAGAAGACCCACAGCCGGCTTCCAAAGTCACGGAGATTCTGCAGCATTCCCAAGTCTGTCCGAAGATGTGGACATTCAGAGCTTGGGCTTCCTGGGGAAGCTAGGAGCGACCCCCCACCCGGCCTGGGCAGGGCTGGCGGCCAGTATCCAACGCCTGCCTTTCCACAGAGACCAGCGATCTCTATAACTGCCTTGAAAGTGGCTTCATGAAATCCCACTCGAAATCCCTCCAAGGGCTTGTTTCGGGCCCCTGCCAACAGGCTTTCATCAGCCTAGGGTGTTTCTTATCACCTTTTAACTCTAGGAAAGAGCAAATCTTTAGAGTTAAGGGTTGGTAGTCTCTCCTTTTGTTCTGTTCTAGAGATCTTGGCAGTTAAGAACTCAAGCTCTGTTTGTGTTAGTCATGCAAATAAGGAACTGGTGAGTCATCCTTTGGCAAGAAAGTTAAAAATGAACAAGGTCAAGCTATTGCTCTTTCCCTCTAACTTGTGTTTTGGGGGTCATGGTACACTGTTTAATTGAGGAACAGAAGATAGGTAAGAAACTGGGGTTGAAGGAATAACTATTTTGAGACAGAAATACACTGACGATAAGTATATATTTTTTCCCACACAACACCCCTATGCAGTGGGTGCCTTTACTTCCATTCAAAAATGAGGAACCCAAGGCTCAGAGATTCCAGGTAACACCTAGTCACATACTCGGTATCTCTTCTATGCCTGAATTAACACGAGTTCCGGGAACACATGTTCATCTGAGCTTAGCTGAACTAGATGAGGTGGTCTGAGAACCACATGCATGTCCTCCAGCCCCCAGAGCCTCAGTGAGGCACAGGACAGGGTACCCTGACTGTACAGGGGACCTGGGAGACCACCTCCATGCCCCCTGCACAGGGCACAGTGCACGAGGTAATGATTTTATGACAAGAGCAAAAAAGAGCAGATTGTTATTGACTCTCTACAGTCACCAAGATGTCAATAAAATGCTCAAAAACACTCAAAATCGACACTATATTTCATTATCATTTACAGATTGTTTACAAACCTGCATTTAGAGGTAAGGAAAATACTATCCCAAATTATTAATGGCAAGAACCACGTAGTGTGATGAAGTGTTTTAAGGACAATTATAGAAGCACAGAAATTTTTCTGGATTGTTGGTCCCCAGCTCCTGGCTTGGGCAAATTACTTTATTTCTGAGATTCCCCAGTGTTCCCTGTTTGAGAGTGGGGATATTGTCTATAGGACAGAGTTAGAGAGAGGATTAAATTAGAGGACACAGCCACCTAGCCTGGCGTCTGAACTGCGGTAACTGTTTGGAGATGGTAGCGGGAACGTTCCTCTTAGTTCTCATCTGTGCCCCGGACCCACTGTGCAGGGTCAGGCAAGTTGTCCCATTTTTCCAGGTGCCCAGCTATGGCTCTGTATTACAGATCACATACTACAAGGAGCATGGTGGGAATTTAAATGTTAAGATTTGGCATCCAGCTCATGAGATTTGGGGAAAAAAACTTAGCAATCATCTTGGTTATAAATAGATCAAATATTCACCTGCACATATACCCCTATAGGTCTATTAACCAAAAATGTAAATAAATGTACTATCATCTATAATTTGAGTGCTTGAATTAAGAGGTCCTTTAAAGTATCTGAAATAAGACTTTTGTTTCTATTTTAAAGTACAACTATGAGTGTCACATAGACACAGAACAAAATTTGAGTCTTCACTTTCCAATATCTTCTCAGAGATTTCAAAGCAAATTCTGAGTTGCCAAAGTAGAATAAAGACCAAACCAATATTCTGTCTTCAAGAAATTCTGTATTGCTATAGGATTTTATTTCTCTCCATTTTTCACTTCCAAGGTGAAACTAGTGGATTCTGAGGTGTGTCCATCAGTGCTGAGTCCTGCTCCCCTTACACACTCTGGCATCTTGTCTATCAGTTTGATGCCCTTGTGTCAAAGTTGGAATATACAAACAGCACTCTAGGAACTAAAATCTTTTCCAAATAATGAGAAAAAAGCCTTCATATTTAGTTTGATAATGCAAGGGACATTGCCAAAAGTATTTTTTATCTGAAACAAAAAAAAAAAGAGAAAAAAATCTGCTCTTCAAAGTTATTTAATACAATAGAAACAGATACAGACTGAAATGCATACAGGAACCAGGCAACTAATAAAAATGAGAAAAGCCAGGTCTGTTAGGTGATAAATGGAACCTGACACACAGCCTTTAGTGCCGGGGGAAAGAGGGCGACTGAAAGAGGAGACAGGGGAGAGGGGTAGCGAGGAGGTATTCTGCCTGAAGGAGGAAGTGATACCCTTTAGCAATAGATAATTGTGCTGTTTATGAATGTGAGACCAGTAGGCCAGATGGAATATTAATGCAAAATTCTCCACTTTTAAATTTTGGCAATGGATTTGAATTTCTTTTAAAAAGTGCAATGGGAACAGCACCCCACAAGCCAGCATAATGCAGGTGAAGGCCGTGCAGCCCACACAGGTGGCCGAGGCATCAGGGGGACTTTGCATATGCATGTTCGTTCTTAAGGTCACATTAAGAATAAGACTGTATTTAACTCAGTCTGTGAGTGACAGGCACGACTCCGACTCTTCAGGGCACTGATGGCTCAGTCGTTTGGAGGCAGGGTGGTGGCAGTGGGGTTTAGCTATAAGAAAATGTGCCATGTAACAGAGGCACCTCCTGACAGGCTGGGAGTCTTCAGCTGTAGGTTTGACTCCCCACATGTTAACTTGTTCCACTTCCCTTTGTTTGAATGCGCCTCCTCGAGTGCAAACACTTCACAGACTTCGCACCTTGAGAACATGCCAGGGTCTTGCTGAAGGCAGAGGGCACAGGACTGGGCACCCACAAACTCTTCCCTTACACGTTTACCAACAGTCACTCAGTTTACTTCTATTGTGGGCAGGCCCACCCATTACATCTAGATTTTACTGGGAAGCTGTCAGAGGGGGGCCCCATTTGGGGGAGAGGTGCTGTCATGGTTCTTTTCTTATTTCATCTAGAGTTTGATGGCTGAATGATAGATTGCTCTGGTGTGCTAATTACCTTATTTATTTGGTTATATATACATATATGTACGTGTGTACTTTTCTTAAATTACCTTTTGTAAGGCGATGTTGCCTCTTGCAGTTTATTTAGGATGCTATAAAAATAGAGAAAATGATAATAAAAATGATGACTAGCAAATTCTGGGATCTAAATGCATGACACATCTGCGAGCTGCACAAGTTACTGCTAACTCAGCCCGTACTCCCCAGAGATGGATATCCTTTTTGTAGTAAAATAGAAACTTGAACCCAGAGAGGCTGAATGCTTCATAAGTGACAAGTCCAGGATTTGATCATCCCATTACATAACTAAATATTACTTGGGGGTAAACTGCATTTCACATCCAGAAAATGTGGGTGCTGCCTCAGAAGTAGCCAGAGTTGTGTTTGGTTACACATGCATACGCTATTTTCACTAAAATCCTACAAGATCTACTTGTCAGAGAGACAGAACCATTTCTTCTCCTCCTCTTCCTCCATCTCTTTTGTCTTAATGACCAAGTCTGTACACTTTGAAACACAGCACAGAGACACAGGGGCTTGTGTGTACACTTAGCCAGAGTGCTGACGGCCCTCGGGAGCATGAGGCGCGGTGGGAATGGCTGAGGAGGAGCACCATTCCCAGGGGCTTGTCGGCGCTGTCCTCATCTGGCCGAGGGCCCCGGCACGTTTGGAGCAAAAGGAGAAGAGGCGTCACTGATGTGTCCCTGGTGGCCGAGTTCTGACTCTAGTGTGCCCTGCATGTCCTTTCAGCAAGGCCCCCCCTCAGGAGGGGACCGTTTCACACCACAGAGTCAGGAAAGCCAGTCCAGAACTGGTTCCGCTGGGAGCTATGTCATGTCCAAGTCCCTTCAGCAATGTGGCCCCTACTATCAAAACAGAAAGATGGATGATTTTACAGTTCTATACTAGGAAGGTATACAATATAAATAACAATTTTCAAAGTTGAATAAAATATAAAGCAAGACTCAAGTGTTCATTGCAATATTTTCTCTAATCGTGAAAATTCATCCACAAGTAGAATGCCATACAGGACTGGCAGAATAAGTTATAACCACACTAGGGAATGCTCTGCAGACACTACAGTGGGCAGGATGGACTCATTTTCATGCTTATTTGATGATGCCAAGTAAAAGCTCTCCAAAACACCATTTACGTGGAAAAGGCAAGTTGCAGAATAATATGTTTAATATGATCTTGCATTTGGTAAAAAGTGTAAAAGGCTCCATATCAGCAAATATGGAATATGCATAGGAAGATATTTGTATGTGGAAACAGCCTACATGCCAACTACTCTTTCTAGGTTAAGGTGTCACAAAGTAGTGGTGAAGGAGGAATTTCTACTTTTTTGTTTAAATACTTCTGAAATATTGGAAATTTTTATTTCCAATATTGGAAATTTATATTCCAATAAGAATATAATAGAATATACTAATTTTGTAATAAAAAAACCCTAAAATTAAAAAAAATCAGGAAAAGTATTACCCTTATACATCATTCAATATAGACACCAAAATTTAGTTGGCCAGGCTGAAAACTGTAAGCAAACTTCCAGAGTGGACAAAGAGGTCAGAGGTTCATCTACTTTGGATCTGAGCAAACATTACTGCTAGGTGAGTAATGCTGGGCACTTAGAGATAAATGGGGCAGATTAAAACAGAAGCCAAAGGCATGGCATTTTTAAGTGGAATTATATTATCTCAGGGTTCATTAAAAGTCCAAATCAAAACATTGTATAAAATATAGTATCTAAATGCAAACTCTTGATCTTGATATTGACTTTGAGTTGATCTATTTCTGATACTTACAGTTCTGCAAATACCCATGTGATGTGATTCCACAGACAATTTAGAGGTAGTGTATTTGTACAGCTTGACAGCTAACTGATGGGAGGCTCAGTCTAATCTTCAATTGTTTCCTATAAGCACAAGAGGAGTATTTCATAGTCATATTTTGTTTTCTGGAACAAACTGCTTATTGCAGGCATTGTCCCAATCTATGCTAGAATGGTGGCATCACAGAATAACAAACAAAAAACACTCCTTACTGGCACCCCTGGCAAACTGTCAGCTGTTTCACTGCATCTGAAATTCTGTATGATAAAGATGTGAGGTGGTGGACTTGAATTCTCAACCTCTGGCCACAAGTTCTTTTGCCCATTTTTGTATTGTTCCTTCTTTTCTTGAGCGGTGATGCTTTCTGTTCTCTCCAGCCAGATGTACCTCAAAACATTCTACCTGAAAACAATGTGGAACCCAGCTATGGGGTCGTTAGTGTACAAGTCAGGAGCAAGTTGCCCCAGGCTATACACTTTAAGTGAAGAGTCTGTGAAGAAAAGAGCAGACTACAGCTGGCAAGTGTTGGGCATATATGGCCATGGCCGGGCAGAGAGCATGGGCAGGCAGGAATGTCCCCTCTGCTCATGCTGCCATTCAGTCACTCAGCAGATAATGCCCGAGGACCCACCATGTGCCAAGCATCCTTCTCTCTGACACGAGGTGCTCATTCTGCTTGTACTGCTGGTGCCTGTGGGGATTCGGGGGCTGGAGGAGTCAAAGCCCAGTAAATCCTTCATAACTTCTGACTTGGAGCAAAGGCACTTCCAGAACTCAGTAAGCATGAAATAGCTCATCAACAGATTCATGAATAATAGAGTTAAACCAGTGCAGGCTGCTCTGTATTATTTGCGATAAGAGATAGAGCCCTGGTGCCCTGAAGTGGTCCTTGCCTTTCTCTTGGGATCCCAGACCCCAGCCCCATCCTGAGACACTACCAAGAAGAGGCATCCTCTCTGCACCACGTCTGGGAATCTCAGAAGGAGAGGCTTTGAGGGAAGGAGACCTGCAAGATCAAAGAACAGCCTATGTTTAGAAAGAGCAAAGCCCTAAACCCTTGGGTGTATCCACCATCCTCCTCCTAAAGGCAACTGCCTCAAATCTCACAGAAAGAGGTGGAGGGCCTTGTGTAGGCCAAGGGCCTGGAACTAGACATGTATTTACCAAAGAGAAAAGGTAACCCTTGGAGTGGAGTCAGCATTTCTCACTCCTCACAGATGGCTGGGAGCAATCAATCTACAACAGAAGTCCAGCTTAAATTTAGGGTAAACATTTTGTATGAGATCATAAAAGATGGGTAACAGCTAACAACCAAGTGCACACAGCTAATCCTAGAATGATCAAGACCTGACCCACCAAAAGATGGAGAGGTAAAAATATGTGCAACAGAAGTAGTTCGCCCATTGTTCATTCATGGATTCAGTGCTATTAAATAGTTTCTCTGTGGCACAGAAGTCCAATCAAGAGCTAAAGAGTGGTTTGAAGCTCCAGGATTCCATATAATAATAAAAAGAAATCCTCTAAAAATATACTACTCCTTAAGAAAAAGAATGATAGGTTTCCTTTTTGGTTGATCAAATGACCAGAATTGAAACCTATTCCAGTTTCTCATCCTATTTTGTGCCGTATCTCTTTACACAAGAGAGTCTTAATGGTGGGTGGCAAAGAACAGAGTTACTAAAAATCAAGTACAAATGTCTACATTCCTTATGAATAAATAAAAGTTCTACTGTTAAGTAAGAGAACTTTACTTTATTTTCTACCCAGTTACATGGATAAGAAAACTCCTTCAGATGGGTCACCACCAAGATGCACCTTTTGGACCACCCCCCTGCCTCCTCCAAACTGCCGCCTCCACCGTCCCTGCATCCCACTTGCATCCCTATGTCTGGATGGCTGGCACTGGCCACACAGCCCCGCACTGCCCTGTGCTGTCTCCAGGCTGGAGCTGCCACCAGCTTTCTATCTGACTCTCAGGAGTCTGTGGGTCTGGGGCAGGATGGTGGAAACAGCCAGCTGAGGGGCTCCCTTAGGTTGAATCATTCCTTCAAGACAAGTTCCTTTGCCAACAATCGCTAACTGCAGAACTGTTATTCATTACAAGTTTCTCATTTCTTTTTCTTTTTCTTCCTGTTTATTTCTTTGGCTGGGATGGAAACCCCAGGAGAAGTCAGTCTGCAGCACACCTGGGCCGCATGTCGGGCTGAGGCTTCCCTGCACCCTCGGAAGGGTCTTTGGTGCGCACAATCTACTTCTTTAATCCCTCCACCTACCTCCACCCGCTGAGCCGCGGGACTCTGACCACACCTGCGGCTCCTTTTCCTCAGTCTCTTGGTCTCTCTGATGTATGGTAGCAAAGCCCTCAGGTACAGGTTTGTCAGAACAGAATAAACTATAACCAGTGACCAGGAGGCTGGAAGCCGGCCGAGCCTCTCTAGCAGCCTGACGCGGCGACAGGAGGTGCGTGCGGCCGGGGTGTGAGTTGGGAGCCCCCGAGAGCAGGGATCTGGCCGCCTCCCAGGATGCCCTGATCGCATCCCCGCCCGAGCAGCCCCTCCGATGCCCCCAGCGAGAGCCACCTTGCCCTCTGCTAGGATCTGCATCTGCCACTGAAGTCGTGTGACTTCAAGCCACTTACTATCTAAGAGCCTCAGTTTCCTCTTCTTGGGAAAGGAAATAAGACCAACCTTGAGGGTTGTTGGTTTGAAGACATGAGATACAGTATAAGAAAGACTAAGAACACTTCAGTAAATGGCAGGGAATGTTTAAGTGACAATATGATCTAGGAGGTATAATATATATATAATATACATATATTATTAAATGTATTTAATTATATATTAAACTGCTGTCTGCTACATGCTATGCTGGCCCAAACCCGTTTTATGATTGACTTTACCAAGAGCAGAAACGAGGGAATTTTACAAGGTAAATGCATATTTGCAGTTTCTTAGGAGTCCAGAACACCAGTGTTAATTGCCTGAAACGCTGGGAATATGTGGGAAGCCAGCTTGACCGCACGTGAGCCGAGAACACGGGTGGAAGAATACTGAGAAGCGTCAGCAACTATATTCTACCTGCGGCAGCTTTTGAACTTCTCCCTTCAGCTGAAAATCACAGAGTTGAACAGATACACCGAATGCATTTCCACAAGGCTCTGCCAGTCTCACGTCTGAGACTATGTTCTGTGTCCCCAATACTCGCCACAGACAGAGCTGACCGGTCCTCTCATGTCCGAGGAGCATCGTCATCTGGATCTGACCGGGCCCTCGTCCCACCTCATCCCCGTAGGTTCCCCACACAAACACTGCAAGAACCACACCGACATACTTGTGTTTAGGGGAAGGAGTGGTTTCTGTGATATGCCACCTGTCCCCGTCCCAGCACGTGGTGGCCCCCTACCTGCACTGCTCAGCCGCTAGCTACATCTTCTGGTCCTTCCAAGTCGACCTACCACTTTCCGTGAAATCTAACTACACCAGCTCATATCCACCCCAGGTCTGGGCACATCTGTGCTTATTTCAATTGCCAGATTAATCATGCTGATAAGCTTCCTGTCCACTCTGTGTGTTCCTCAAGGGCAGGATTTGTGCCCTAGGCTCTGTGCAGCAGACACCCTGACTGGCACAGAGCGGGCCCTCACAGGCACAGGATCAATGAGTGAAGGCTGGAGGACTAGCACCTACAGTGGCCTCTGTGACACTTTTCCCAGAGTCATTCATGACCGTCTATGTCACATCCTGAGACAATGCTGAAATCCATAAGAATTAAACCAGAATCTCAGCCCCTGTTCCCTCATGAGCATGGCAGAAGGAACAGCCCGATCGCACCTGCATTTTGCCCTGGGTGAGGTCGGTATCCTTACAAAGGGAGGCTCAGATTGTTTATTTTGAACCTTGGTAGGTTGGTTGAACAAAACTTTGTATCTAAAACTAAAGGCAGGTGCCGCACAGGTGCCCTAACGGAGGCGGCCTGCCCAGGGAGCAGCAGCTCACGGGCTTTTCCTGGCTCCAGAGGAACAGGGCTGTGAGGCGCGGAGTCCCTGTGCTGACGGAGGGGTGATGACACTGGCCGAGGGAAAGGGCAGTTTGGGGAGCTCCTGAGCGCAGCCCAGCTGATGAAGCCACGTCAGCATATGGGGGTTCAAAGGTCAGTGAGCCAGTGGGCATGTCAGAGGAAGGAGACGCCGGAATCGGAGAGGAGGAGAAGACGGGGTGGGGGGAGGTCCTGGAGGGGAGCGTGTAGAAGTTCGGACACGATGGTCTGATTCTCCACCTCTAACGGGTGCAGTGCCCCCCACCACACCCCCTCGTGTGCGGCTGAAGTCCCGGCCCTGGCCCCTTGTTCCCTGGGAAGGGGAGACACTGAGGCCGTGGTTAGTATGGGAGGGAGAATGAAAACAGTGAGCAAGCATCAATAATTCATTCAGTCAGAAAGGGAACGAGCATGGCAGGTAATCGGGAGAAACCTCCCCTGTCCACTCAGGCTGTATATTCTCCTTGCCACCTCAGTTCCTCTGCTCACACACAACTACATTAAGGTGTTTCTATACAAGCCTATAAATCCATGAAGGTTAATGCTATGCATAGTGAAGAGCAATTAAAGAATTTAAAATAAGGGAAAAGAGTGACTCTCAGCCACTGGTTACAGAGGATTCTGAATGTTTTCCAGGGCACAAAACCATTTACGTTGCACACACATCTCCCAGATTGTGAAGCTGCTGTGCATGATCACCCATTCTCCTCAAAGTTCTAAATTTATCCACTCAGCTAAGTAAGACTGAGTCCCTATTTTACAAGGAGTAGGTCTTGAGGGATACAGTGTTTTGAGGAAGATACAGGCTCCATCTGAAGCAGGTGTCCTGTGTCCAGGTGTCCGTGATGCTCAGACCGAGGTCCCTGCCAGCCTAAGGAGTGGGAAGGTCCCTCTGCCACCAGTCCCCTTTGCCCACTCTGATCACCGTGAGGTTTGGGGGTGAGGCATCCTGCTTCGTGGTAACTGGCCCTGTGCATTCTGATAGAACCTGATGGAGCCAGATGGTTCCCCGCTGACCTGAGCTTTTAACTCAACCTTAAATTTCATTTGGGAGAGGAGTATATGCTGTTATCAATCTGAACAGTGAAGGAAAATTACTTAAAATAAATTTCAACTGGATTGAGTGCAGTAGGAGATAGGAATTGTTAATCACAACGGAGCAGAATTTGATGACGCAGGAATGATTACAAAGCCAACCCAAGAATGCCTTCAGTTTAGTTAAAAGAGAAGTGGAGGCAGAGATGTTCTGTGCATATTTTCATAATCAATACAGTGAGATGGAAGTAAGTCAGCTGAGGACAAAGGAAAAGTAGATGTTAGGGGCACAGGACCTACAAACACAACTGTATCTTACACAAGTAATTTGGTGTGGTGGAGTAAGATGGACTCCGGTCCAGCTATACTGAAGCTCAAATGCTGGACTGGCTGCTTAATAGATGTGTGGCACCTTGGGAAAATTATTTAACATCTCTGTGATACACGTTCCTCAAACTTAAGATGCAAAAAATGAGAAAACTATAAGGAATTACCGCTTGTCATGAGGATTAAATGCATCCTTGGTAAATACAAATTCCCTTTTCTGTACTTTTGTTGGAAGTAACAGGGGAGGTGGTGACAAAACATTCCTGGGAAATGGGGAATGAAAACAGTCTGTGTAAATGCATGTTCCTACCTCCCCTCTCTCCTGAAACCTGTATCCCACACATTTCAGAAATACTCTCTAAATCACAAAGCTCCATATAATAATTCAGTCTTTTTTAACAGAATGCTGAGAATATAGGGACTTGATGATGTGGCATGTGTTGCCACAAACCTCAGTAATGGCCCTAAAGCCCTGACACTGGCAATTTTCAGTTACAAACAATCACAGTCATTAGGGAGCCCTAGTTCACGGTGAATTTCCCCCTGCCTTTTCCCTGGAGGGAAAAGTATGCACCCATTAATGTGTGTCCTGCATGCCTGCAGGAAGATCCTGACCCCCATTACCATCCATCCTTATCAGAGCCACAGCTGCACAAGTGTCCCACGTCCAGGCAACTCTGGTCCAGGCCGCATCCACACTGCTGAGCTCCAGCGGGGGCACCTGTCCAGGAAGGGTGCCTCTCACCAGACCACCCGACCCACCAGCTGAACGGCACTCCATCTGCAAGACAGGGTGTTGCACAGGTCAGAGTAGGGCACACTGGGAACAGCACACAGGGTGTGCACAAGCCAAGAAGCAAAGACTGTGAATAATGCTCAGATAGATATGGATATAGATTAGACATAGATGGATATAGATCATAGATGTGCATATACATATAGACATAGATAGATACGTAGATGTGCACATACATATAGCTATAGATATACATATGGATATAGATTAGCTAGAGATATACATGTAGATATAGATTATATAGACTACAGATGTGCATATACATAGATATACATATAGGTGTACATATAGATTAGCTATAGATATACATGTAGACATAGGTTAAAGATAAAGATATATCCTGCCACCCTCCCTCCCTCCCTCCCTTCCTTCCCTATTTCCTTTCTTCTTGACTGTCCTTGCTTTCTTTCTGTCTCTCTGTGCATATATATCTATATATGCAGGTATACGTATTGTATATGTACATATTTACATATCTAAACAGACATATATATGGGTAGATATATATATACACACATGAACATATAAACAACACTTGAATGAAAAGTATTTATATAGTAGGATATTGATCAGTCACCATATTCAGAGACAGGCTCACAGACTTAAATGCTTACCAAACTACACAAAGACAGTTGGGTAAATTGGGAAAGATTTTGGACCAAAACAAGTTAATATGTGCATACAAAAGTTAGTTTCCCTTTAAAACTACCAATGAAAATGCAACAGTATGAGGGCCAGCGTTAGCCCGACCGTAGCCCCAGCTCCTGGTAGACTAGGAGGACGGCCGGACCCTAAGGCACGGGGAAGGACTTGGTTCAGAGAGGAGGGCAGCCTGACCTGCCTCCCATTTGTTTCTGCCATGACAAAGACTAGCCCCAGGGCTACCATATCTTCTGAATTGACTAATTAAGACACACATCTAAAATTCAAATATTTGGAGGCAAAATTAAGGGCCAAAGAAATCCTCTTGAACACAGTATCTGACCACACAGATCTGGTGTCCAGCCTCTGACTTCTGGTCACATAATCCCGACTCTTCAAGGCTTGGCCTTGTCAATTTCTTTCTCTGCAAAGTTTAGTCAATTTTGTTGTAGATTTCTTATATTGTTGGGAATATTTCAGTAGATGAAGATTATTAGTCAGGGGGTGATAATATCCCCAATACAACAGGAGTAGGCAGACATGGAGATGCTCTCTCTCATCAGGCTGAATGGACTTAGTCCCAGTTTCCCTTTGGAAATTGCTGTCCTGTCCTTGTTTAGCACACAACAGGCATTTAATATGTGTTTATTTGAAAAATGAAATAAGTATTTATTAGAGGCCATTTTTTATAAGGAGAATAAGAGCTGTCTCACTATGCCATCAGGTTGGAATTTTGCCTAGACAAGATTTAATTTTGCATGCAACTCCTGATTTACAAACATATCCTTTACAAATTATTCATGTGAACACAAATAGCAACAACTTCCTCTGAATTGCTCTCACTGCTGCTGTCCTTATCAGAGTCACTGAGGCAGGAAGGGTGAGAAATGACAGTACGGAGCTTTCAGGTCTGCAGGTCATGAGTAAAACATGGGGCAGATACTACAAAAAGCAAGAATCTTAGGGGAGCTGGGCCAGGGGCACACCCACCCCATCAAACTACTCTTCACTCTGCCAAACATGTTTCAAGCCTCTTTATTAGCTTCTAAGCTAGAATTCCAGTCAGATTTGTCTGATAACCAGTGTCTTCTTTTTTAAAGAATAATTCTATATGGTATAAATCCGTTTTCCCTAGTTTCTAACAGCTATGAGTCACTGCACACTCGTTCAAATGAATTGCTTTCTTTCTAAATCCTGGCCCAGAAAAGCTCCCCTCAAGGGGCCTTGAGGGTGGGTGGGTTTCTGCAGAGCAAGAGGCACTCTCGAGCCTGGGGTGGGCTTAGCTGAACTTTCCCAGGGTGTGTGTCCAGGCAACACAAGGGCAAAATAGTGTGGATTCTAATATGCTTGCTAATGTTGGTTTTGGGTCCAAAAAATGGAAAGAAATCTCTCCACCTCTCCCCATGCCCCCAGCACTGCCCAGCTCCCCCACCCAACCTAGAATCCAGACCGAATAGTAAAGCCAGAGGCCATCATGGATTCCTTCTGTGTACGAGCTGAACTGGGCTGTGATCTTACTAATAGTGTCGGTTTTAATGGTACGAGTTCTGAACGACCCATTTGTGTACACTTCTGGGCCAAACGCTGCCTTTAGGAGCACCACCAATTCTTACTCGCAGTCCTAAGCTCCTAGGAGTCCCGCCGGCAGCCCAAGCCTTTGCCTTGTTTTGGACCCAGCAGTGTCCGGAACCACTGAGCCTTGGGTCTGTCCCTGCATGTCAGCCAGTTAGCACAAAGGATGCAAGTGGTTTTAACGGTTTGAGTCTCAGTGAGCAAGGAGAAAGGGAGAAAGGAGCGAGGTCACAGACGCCCACGGGCAGGGGCGCAAGCAGGAGCATCGCTGCTGGGCGGGCCTCTCAGGGTCCTGCCTGTGCTTCCTCCCCTGGGGAGTCCTGGCTGAGAACTGAGGAAACCAAGGACCAAAACGGTGACGGGTTTGCCTGAATTCAGGATGGATGATGTCATCAGGAAGAGAATCCACCACCTGGCTGAGCACTCGGGCCTCTGGAGAAATGGGATTTATTGTCTCTGGAGAGAAAGTCTTTTTCAAAAGTGCCTGGTTTGTGTTAGGAACCTAATACACATTTCATGCATAAATTAGCAAATGACTAAATACCAAGGAAAAAAATCAGTACAGCATTCCCACAGATGACATTAAAAAAAAAAACTTCTTATAGAATACATACAATTATGAGGCCTTCAGTCTTTATATAGGCATATTCCTCTTTGGCATTTTATGCCATCACTGAAGATACCAAGTATGTTTTGTATTTTAGTGATGGGCCCAGAGATGACACGGCAAACCTCTGGATAAGTGTGCTTACCCTAAATGTGGCTTGGAACATGTAATGACACATGTAGGTGTCCACACACCAGTTCATTTCTTATATAATAAAATGACACAAAACATCTCTAGTGGACAAGATGCTTGTCTGGTTAGAATATAAAAATGCAAAACAAATATGAATGCTGCTGTTAGGAACTTTACAATGTAATAGAAGAGAAAAAAAAGTGAATCATTATCTTTAAAACAAGTTAGAATAACTGATGGCCTTTTTTAAGTATTCCCCCAACCTTCTTGAGGATATTCTAAACTGTAGCGTCTCTCCTACTATACTGGTATATGTATTGATTTTTCTAACCATCAGTCGGACAAACAAAATTGCCTTCAAAAATAAATGTTTTAGTATTTACCATTGTTTCTAAGACGGCTAATTTTTTTTATTATTATTATTATTTTTTTAGATAATTATTTTTTATTGAAGGGTAGTTGACACACAGTATTACATTAGTTTCAGGTGTACAACACAGTGATTCAACATTTATATACATAATAATTCTAGGTACCAGCTATCACCATACCAAGTTGTTACAATATTTTGACTATATTCCTTATGCTATACATTACATCCCAGTTACTTATTTATTTTACAATTGGAAGTGTGTACTTTTTTTTTTTTTGTGAGGGCATCTCTCCTATTTATTGATCAAATGGTTGTTAACAACAATAAAATTCTGTATAGGGGTCTCAATGCTCAATGTATAATCATTAATCCACCCCAAGCCTAATTTTCATCAGTCTCCAATCTTCTGGAGCATAATGAACAAGTTCTTACATGGAGAACAAATTCTTACATAGTGAATAAGTTACATGGTGAACAGTACAAGGGCAGTCATTGCAGAAACTTTCGGTTTTGATCATGCATTATGAACTATAAACAATCAGTTCAAATATGAATATTCGTTTGATTTTTATACTTGATATATATGTGGATCCCACATTTCTCTCTTTATTATTATTATTTTTAATAAAATGCTGAAGTGGTAGGTAGATGCAAGATAAAGGTAGAAAACATAGTTTAGTGTTGTAAGAGAGCAGATGTAGATCATCAGGTGTGTGCCTGTAGATTATGTGTTAATCCAAGCTAGACAAGGGCAATAAAACATCCACGGATGCAGCAGATTTCTCTCAGAACAGGGGGGGAGAGGTTCTAAGCCTCACCTCTGTTGATCCCCAATTTCTCACCTGATGGCCCCCCTGCGACTGTGCCTGTCTTAGGTTGTTCCTCCCTTGAGGAATCTTACCCATCTAAGACGGCTAATTTGCCTGAACTCTATAACTCTGCTCAGCAGCTACCTAAGGGAGGTCTAATCATATAACAAGAAACCAACTGCAATTCCCCTCTCGAGATCTTAGATCAGTATTTCTGGAAATGTCATTTCTGACACTAACAGGAATGATCTGGTGCGCTTGTAAGAACACGGGTTCACAGAGCCTATCCCCAGACAGGTAGTGGAGCTGAAGATTCTCACCTTACCATCCTTACCAAATGATGCTGGAATGTCACACACTAAAATTTTGGACTCATTGGTTAGAAGGTGTGAACCTTACTCAAAATGTTGAAACAACACCTTCTGTTTTTGAAGAATTCTGACTTAATGACACTACATATTGCTAAATACAAATGATCTATACAGTTTTAGTTTTAATCCCATTATCAAAACACATGCAATAGGTTATATCAGTTCCAGCTAAACAAAGATACAATGATAGGAGGAGAAGAGTAAAATACCTAGGAAAAATTAAGTTTAAGTTGTAACTGAGGAAAAGGTCACTGAGTTTATACCAATTTCGTCCCTTCTGCCTGTTCCAATGTAAATCCAGCGGGCGTGTCTGAGGGTGCCGGCCTTCATGTGGTGCCCTAGAAGGCTCCCTAGACAGGTCTCCCGCACAGCTGTCCATCCTCATCCCACTGCCGTTCATTTCTCCAGTAAACTCTGCCATGCCTCGGAAAGATTAGGAAGGTCCAGCTCAAGTTCTCTGAACATTTTTCTACTCTGATTCAAAAAAAGTCGCACTTCCCAGTTCCTGTGTCAAATGGCCCCCACGTCCCCTTTTCACTTGCTGATCGGAAGACAGTGAAGCTGCTCCTCCATCCGTTCCAGTTCTCCACCTGTCTGCTCACTGCCCACCGCTCGCCCACCCCCTGAGCCCTCAGGTCCAGGACTGGTCCCACGCACAGCCCTTCAGGGGGCTTAGCACTTGTGTGTTTTCCGTTGTCCTTCCTCGACGCTTTCTCATCTATACTTTTACATAAATGCCCAGAAAGTCAAGACTCCTCAGCTCAACATCCTTTGCTGAATTGCTTGGTGGGCATGCCTGATCCAGCAGTATTTCCCAATACTTCACAAAGCCTGAAGGAATTATTGTTATTCTATATGTATGTGTATACAAACATATATACACAAAGTATTCATACATGCATATTCCCCAATAGCTGCTGAACTTTTATTAAAAAGGCATTCAATCAGTCAATAAATTGTGTGTTAAATAAAGTGAGAAAGGAGTAAATGTTGCATTGCTAATCAAAATGCCATTGTGATCAGTCGTGATAATAAATCCGCCCCCCCCACCCCCCGTCATGGTTCCCATTTATCAGGACAACACCCTCACAAGGGTTTATTTACAGCACACGTCTTTCAACCACATTGTAAATTCCCCCTGATGATCACATATTTTGTGGGAATCTTGGTGTTGAAAACATGTAACAGAAGGGGAGAATGTTTGCCTGAGGTGCTCAGTATTTCCTCATTCAATCAGCTAATGACAGATTCAAGTGCAAACTGCAGAAGGTCAGAAATAAGGCCCTTTGGTGACTGAGTGTCCCGTCTTCTTGCCCTTCTCTCTGTTCTCAGTCTTTCTGTCCATCTCCCTCCCTCCCTCTTTCCCTCTCTCCCTTCCTTTCCCTAACGTCCATGCCTCTCTTCCCAATATTGTTTTTACTTCTCCTGTCCCTTCTTCTCTCCTCCACCCCTTTGTTTAGATCTGTCCCCAACACTAACTCTTAATTTCTTTTTTTTTGAGAGTATAAAAACAATTTCAGATACAAGAAGAAATGACCATAATTCTGTCAACCATGTTCACTGATGGTTAATAGACATTACCTGGTTACAGTTGGAAAAAAAAAAAGAAAAGAAAGGAAAGGAAAAAAGAGCCCATGAATCAAGTTTTCCTTCATATTTTTACAGGTGAGCGAATGCGGGAAAGAGCATGAAGCACGCAGAGTGAGTCTGCTTTGCACAGTTCTAATGAAGAAACAGAACCCCTGTTCATCTATTTCTGCCCTTGGAACGTAACTTACGTCTGTAAGTCTCACATTCGTTAGAGGCCAAACCAGGCACAGGCAGAAAGGTGATGGAGCCCACAGATCACACCCGTTAGGAAGTGCTGGGACCATGCAAGGCAGCAGAAGACGAAATGGACACCGAGCAGCTCTTCTGATGAATAAAATATGAAGAACTTTGCAATTACGAAGACCAGAGACAAGTGGCCAGAGGATCATCAGCATAATGACAGCTATAAAAATAGGATTTCATGCCTGCATCTCCTATTTCACATCCTCAAATCTGAATAACATTTATTAACCACTCTCCTGTTTTTTGGTTATTTGCAGGTTATATAACAAAAAATAAAACAAGGCTATGAGTTTCCTGCCTTCAAGGATTTGCTGTTCCATGATAGCCCACAAAGGTCATTTAATTATTCTGAAAGATACTCTACAATCTGAAAAATATATGAAAGCGGTAATTTTGGTTTATGAGAGAAATATGGTATTTAAAAGAAGACTGTATATTTTTAAAAACTAGATAAAATGACCAGTTTGAAAACCTGATTAGCTATGTGTGTCAATCCAAGGTAATTTTCATAAATAATAAAACAAAAACATTGGCTAGTGTTTACTAGGGGCTCACGATGTACTGGTTGCTATGTTTCCACACCCTGAAAGGAGGAGAGCAAGAAACAGGTCACACGAGGTTGGCAGAAACATCCCTAAATTCAGGGGTGGTTACCCATCATTATGAGCCAAGCTTAGATCAGATTACTCAGTAAAGGATTACTTAAAGATATGCCACTTATTTAAATATAGGATTACCTGGTCATCCTTCAAGTAACAATTGAATATATGTATTTGTAGATGTATATGTCTGCGTACACACGGATGTCCGGTGCACATACTAGATATTCAATAACTCTTTAAATAAGAATTGAATAAATACATATATTTGTTTGTAAATATATATGTACATGCTCACACACTGTCTAGTGCACAACTCAGAGTACTATTCCACTTGTAAGGTATAGCAGTGCCCTTAATGATAATTCCAATACAATTCCTCAAAAGATAGAGTATTTTACCTAAGATCGGAGACAGGATCATTACCAGGAAATCTGTAGCTCTGTTGTTCACAGCCAGGTATGTTTTATCAGATAACGGGATGCAGCGCTCTGCCCTCTGAGAAGTCACTTTGTTGCTGTGACAAGGAAAAGCTGAGTGATTGGAAGATAACCTGATACCTCCCATCTAGGACTCAGCTTCAGGCTGGCAGACCTACTCGTCGTCTCCCACCAGGACACACCATGAACAGAGGCTGGCTTGTAGGGTCTCAGTCAACAGGAACAAGTCAATTAAAGGGTCTTTCAGATGACAGGGACAGCTAATGCATGGCTCACTGCTCTTAGAAGCCTAGAATCAAATTAGAGAAATGAGTACATAATCAAAGCAAAAAATAAAAATTAAAAACTTGTGAGAGTTCAAATACCTAGGGTGCCTAACTGGTTTTCTTGGTTTCACTGGAGATGGTAATTGTAGGTCTGCTTTGGTTATGTAGCTGTATTCCTATTATGTTAATGTGTGTGCACAACTTAATTATTAGTTTAAAACCTATACATGCTTATGTTACTCTACAAGAAGATATGTCAAAGAAATAATCAATCTTCCCATGTTTTCTTCCATCTGCTACTTCTATAGCTTTTCTTCTTCCTTCCTAATTACAACCCTTAAGTAGAATTCGTGTCTCATATCAAAATTACTGAGTATCATAATTCTTCCAAGTGGTAAAGATACTTTAAGACAAATGCTGGGCATAGAAGCCACAGGGCATAAATCTGCAAAGAAGTAAAAAGCTAACCTTTTCAAACAATATTGCTTCTCTGTCACTTACCAACTTTACATTTCCCTGTATGGCCCCGGAAGATGACTGGTTAGCCAGAGACGGGTAAGATTCCTCAAGGGAGGAACAACCTAAGACAGGCACAGTCACAGGGGGGCCATCAGGTGAGAAATTGGGGATCAACAGAGGTGAGGCTTAGAACCTCGCCCCCCACCCCCCTGTTTTGAGAGAAATCTTCTGCATCCATAGATGTTTTGTTGCCCTTGTCTAGCTTGGATTAACACTAAGTCTATTGGCACACACCTGATCATCTACATTTGCTCTCTTACAGCACTAAACTATGTTTTCTACCTTTATCTTGCATCTACCTACCACTTCAGCATTTTATTAAAAATAATAATAATAATAATAAGGGAGAAATGTGGGATTCACATATAAATCAAGTATAAAAATCAAACGAATATTCATATTTGATCTGATTGTTTATAGTTCATAATGCGTGATCAAAACCGAAAGTTTCTGTTATGACTGCCCTTGTACTGTTCACCATGTAAGAACTTATTCACTATGTAAGAACTTGTTCACCATGTAAGAACTTGTTCGTTATGCTTCAGAAGATTGGAGACTGTTGAGAATTAGTAGGCTTGGGGTTAATTAATGATTGTGCATTGAGTCCCCTATACAGAATTTTATTGTTGTTAACAACCATTTGATCAATAAATATGAGAGATGCCCTCTCAAAAAAAAAAACTTGTGAGAGTTAACTGGTTTCTAGGATACTGCAAGTCAAGCAAGATCTAAGATATAGGACTCATTTCTGTGATGTGGAAAATCTCTCAAAATAGAGGGTATTATTGCACCCTAAGGGTCTCTGGTTGTTCTGGATTTGTGAATAACGACTATTGTGTTTTCATCAAATGTTAGCTGCCATAGATCAGAAGATATGCCACTATTTTATGTACCACCAAGAAAGAAAACTGCCCTCAGCTCCACTAAAACACACCACTGATTGTAACACTCATTCCAATTTCAGAGATATTAAAAATGAAAAAAGAAAGTTGGTTCCAAGTATGTGTCACATCAAGCTGCCCATGACTCATTCCATCTACATTAATGCTCATTTTCATCTCAGGATTTGTATTTTGAATGTTGCACAAGGATAAAGAGTAATGTCTATAATAGGTAACAATCAGAATTATAATAGTTTTCTTATGAACAATAACCACTGTTCAGTTTAAATTAGACATTTAACACAAGTATTTTATTAAAATATTTGAAGATCAGGGTTCTCAAATAAGAAATGGGGATACATGTGGTGACTTCAAAAGAGGGCCTGAAAATTCTCTGACACTCCACTTCTTTTAACTCGAGGTGGGCTTGTTCCTGCAGTAAGAGGACACCCGTCACTGGGTGACTCGCAGGCGATGTCTCGGCAGCGCTGTGCCCCCAGCCCCCGGAGTGGGCTCCCCCTGCTGACTACTACCTGGAGGGCTGCAGTGCTCCCCTGCCGTATGCCAACGACGTGAGGGGCCTGTCCCAGAGCCCAAGAACACCCTTCTATTTGGGATTTGACACAGGGTAACGGAAAACAGCTTATTTTACAAATTGGATTATAAATATCATTTAGCTTAGTTTAACATGCAAATCACAAAAAACATTCAACTCTTCTTGTCTAGCTTACCAGGGTTCCAGAAAAGACCAGTTTCCCAGAAGATTCAGAAGGACTTAGAATCATCTTAGAGTTTCTAGCCCAAGATATCCATGCCTCACATTTTGCTAGAACTCTGCTCCTTCCGTGGAGCTTCCTTTGATCAAGTCAGCATAGAGATCGGCCAGGTATATAGCACTTTAGTGGGAAAAAATGTGTATGTAATAAATTTCTGTATTCTAAACATACTTCAAGTTCCTGGAGAGAAAGAGAAAGGTTATTTGCATCTATTCATTTCTTTGATTTCAGATGGTTTTCAAAAAGAACATGGTCAAATATTCATGATAAAGTATAGATTAGGATTGTCCTAATAACAGAAAACAAAATTATGGAAATAATTACTTTTCAAATTAGATTTTGGCAGTAAAAGAGTAAAATAAAATGCCATAATTTTTATATTTTTTTCTCTCACAAGAAAGAAGGATTCTCAACAGTCCTCAAGGGAGATAAAAATGTTTTTGAACACTGAACCTGGAACGTGAGTTCTCTTATGAGATCCTCTGAAAGACACACAAGGAATCTACTGGAAAATGTCCTCAATAGCATCCCCACTGTACAGGAGAGACTTTGAACTCCACATGGAGGAATTTCTTGGAAGACTTTATATGGAGGTATTTCTGGGAGACCCTTTGGGAAAAGCTGAGGGGCTCATGTTGCTAAGACAATGGACCACAGAGGAGAAGTAGCCTTCACAGGTAGTTCTAGAGAATGACATCACAGGGCAGCTGGCTGCATGGCCTTCCCGTGAGCCCCCTCCCCCAGCACCACTTTGCTGAGCTGGGCTGTGAGTAAGGGCTTGGCGGGAGGACAGGGTGAGGATATGTCCTTTGACAAGGGCCTGTGATATGCAATGTGCCTGTGAATCAGGTCCCAAAGTTTAGAAAACAGAGGAGACAACAGAGCCACAATCCACCTATGTGTTCCAGCTGGGCTGGCGTGGCGGGAGGGCTGGACTCTCCATTCAGTCACCACCCTTCACATCCCCACACATCACTGTCCAAATCACTGTCCAAATGAGGTGAGCAAGACAGGAACTCAGAAAACGTTTAACTGACTGACGATACGTGTAATTATTTCTGACTCTCTGTACGTGTTACGGGCTGCACTGAGTCCCCTTCCCCAAATTCATATGTTGAAGTGACAACTCTGAGCACCTCAGGGCATATTCATATACGGAGATAAGGTCTTTAAAGAAGCGATTAAGTTAAAATGAGGCTGTTTGGGGGTGCCTAGGCCAATGGGACTGGTGCCTTCATAAGGCTCCTCCCACTGAAGACACACCAGGGATGTGCATGCAGAGTGCAAAGGCCGCGTGAGGGCCCTGAGGGGCGCATCTTCAAGCCAAGAGGGGAGGCCTCTGTGGGAACCCCACCCTGCCCCCACCTTCATCTTGGCCTTGTGGTCTTGAGAACTGTGAGAGGGTAATTTCTGATTTTAGGCCACCCCATCTGTGATACTTTGCTGTAGCAGCCACAGAACACAAAATCAGGGCCATTGAGAAATCCCCCCAGGTTTTGAGTTTTTGGATTTTAAAGCCCCTAATACACTGAAGGAAAATACCAATGGCCCCTAATTACTAATGGAAACAGCAGTATCACGGACAGCAAAGGGGAGACGAATGTGGTCAGCCAGTTTGTTTTTAAGAGCTAGTAACTGTGATGTCCTCTGTGCTTTTGCTTTTGTTCGGTCTGCCTGTGTGCTCCCAGCACCCTTTGCTGGAATCTTACAGGCAAGCTAAGTGGAAATGCGCCTGGCAATCCTGAGTACTGAGGTGTGGACCCCAGTGGGGCAGGGAGCTGGTGGGGGCAGAGGCGGGTGTGGGGCGCATGCTCTTCCCTCTGCCTGACCGGATCTGGATGGGCCATCTGCACACCCTGGTCGGGAGGTTAGTGCCGGGAAAGGATGGGGACAGGAGCAGGCAAATGTCCCACAGGATGTGCCACGTCACTATTTAGGTTGGTAGTAAAGAAAACATTTTGCCAACTTAGAGTATATCAAAAAAGAAAAATATGTAAGGGTTCAGTAATTCCACTCTCAATATGATCTGGTAAAATGTAGATTACTCATTAGCCTTCAAAGAAATTAAGTATCTTATTTTCATAGCCAAAGGGGTGTAGGCACAAAAATTGATATAATTCATCGTTTTGGGGGGGGGGGGAATCCCCACAAATGTATCTTCTATAGCAAATTGACTTAAAGTTGACATTTTAATTTCTGAATTTTGTTGTATTCTGTATTTTTAAGGACGTAGCAAGCCTTGTCCAGGGGAAATGAAATTATTGGCTCTACCGATTCTCTCTCCATGTCCTATGATCTGGTTTCTACTAAAAACAGCTCTAAGAGTAGTAGAGTTACCTGAAAATTTAAAATACATTTTAAATATTCATTTTGTGTGTCATTTGAAAATTGCTGATTGAAAAAGAATAGTTGTTTCCCGAAACACCACCGGCTGCTGAGTCATTTCTGATTCATCAGTTGCAGCCTTTAAATTCAGGATAGCTGAATGGGAACTGGGAGCAACAAGCAGATGTGACTCCAGCTTCTGCCGGGGAAACGGGGACACATGTTTTCAGGAAATATTCAAAGGAGGAAACCACTAGGTTTGTCAACAGCTTTAGGGACAGTATTTAGCAGCCAAAATGCTTCAGATACACACTCTGAAAACAATATATTAGTCAACATAAGACATCCAAGCAGCTCAAAGCCCTCCTCACAGCTGAAGGAGAGAAGCTCAGTCCTAAGGATGGCATGGCGCTAAGGGGCATCAACACAACCAGACGTCCTGGGATCATGGAAGGGCAGACACAACACAGTCCGCAGGTAATTCAGAACTGGCCTTCAGTCTTGAAAGCCTCCCTCCCACATCCTCCCCATGGCTGCTTTGGCAATCCCTGACAGTCTCCCTGGACTGAGGATCCACTCTGTCTTCTTTCCCCAGCACTTCCTCCCACCCCCCAAATCATCTGTTTCAGGCAAAGAAAATGACCAGCAGCCCTGCACCAGAATCCTCACCACTGGACCTTCGCTTTGAAGACCAACCCCTAAATCTTAGCCATGTATTCACCTAAATACTCGATAGAAATGCCAAATGAAACAAACTTCATTGGCAATAGTTTTAAAAGTCTTACAAATCTGCTTCTAAGGATCTTTTCAACAATTTCTTGATAGAAATATCCATCATGGTATTATTATTCAGACTAAAAAAATGAGATGTAATTGAAGTTCCTTCACTAGAGGGATGATTAAACGAACTGGTATAATCACATGATAAAACACTATGCAGACACAGAAAATCACTATATGCAAGAATTTCCCCAAATTTCTATTGTAAAATTGCAATTTGGAAAGAAAATTAAAAGGACATGCAATTTGAAAATCCCTTTTGATGAGTCAGGAAGCAGAACAAAGGTATCCCCTCCACTTCCAGGCCCACGCTAGGCTTACTGCCCAGTCAGGCCACTCTTTAGGTGTGTGTTACATTTCTTTATAGATGATATGCACTCAGAGACAGAAATTTTGATTAATTTATTTGTTCAACATTCCTTTCTGTTAAGCATAGTGTTAAAAATCTTTGCATCCCCTATGGTGTGTGCACATCACAGGGGACAACGAGGACTTAAACACCACTTAGACATATATCATTTGCTAGCAACTGTAGGAGGTGTTTTGATACATCATTCTTTTTAACCCTTTTCATGTCCTATAAAGGGTGTTTCATTACTTTATAGCTGGCGAGACTGAGGTTCAGGGAGGTTAAGCAATTGACCCAAACTAAGAAGAGAAGAATCTGGCCAGGCCAGAGTCTACCGGTCCTCGTACCCAGGACAGGCCCTCTGGTCTCTTGCTGAGAGACAGTCAGCACCCTGTGCTCCATGAAGCCACCGGCTTGACCTTTAGTAAGTCCCTGTCCTTCCTTTAAGCCACTGACCTCATGTCACTCCCTTAATGTCCCCAGGGCCTAGCAAATGTGTATGTTTGGTCCCAAAGGAAACAGTAGCATATTAAATGCAATAGTAGGTTTTTTGTTTGTTTTCCAATAAATGGACAGCTTGGGCTGTTTCCTTTTTTTCCCTTCCATGATTTATACACTGACACACGGTGACACAGCCGGCTGGAAAATGCCACAGAAAAATAAACAGGGAGAAAAGGGGTCAGGGAAACTCACTGACAGTAACTTCTACTGAAAAACGGGGAGTTTGCTGGATTGATTTTTATTCTTTTTTTCTAGGTGGAATGGTGAGCTTATGAAGTGAAAGTAGAAAAAGTCATCTTTCCCCAATACCAAACCCAGATAGGATAGTTTCCTTAGTCACAGAGGGGAAGCTTAATAAACAGTATTTTATCTCTGTATCTTTACATTTGTCTAATTTTTAAAGTTTTTATATTCCACATCTCATCTGGTCAGAATGAGGCAGAGTTGGAAGTGTGCACATTGAGGTGAAACTAAACAGCTGTCTGCTTTACATCTGCTCATCTTCTAACTTGTTTGGTACAAAATATGAAAAAACGGTGTGGAGAGACTGTAATAACACCACGTGATTAGTGGCATCATCACGCCATGTGGATAAGCTGAGACACAAACTGCAGCACTGTTTCCAGGACTCGGCAAGTGATTTGGGACCTCGGGCACCCATGCTACAGGGAGGAGCTAACTTCTACCACAGGACGATCCATCCTTATTTACCGTCAAACCTTGTGTTAACATGTTTGCATTTGTATCCATTGGCCAAGCAAACGTGAGTGTCAAGAGGAACAAGGTGGCCACCTGTGTTGAAGGTAAGGGTGACCTGTGGAAACCCCGTCCTCATTCTCCCTTAAGTTTCACAATCCACTTAAACCAGCACGGCCTACGTTGTCGTACCAGATTCCCCAATATTCTGCAGAGGTTGCGTCTACGTGCGAACTACAGCAACATTATGTATAGGTGTCGTCCAGTGATGTGAACTGCAGATTCCAGGGCCTTATGTCACAATGACTGAATCAGAATCTGGGATACAGCCTAGAAATCAGTATTTTAGCAAGCTCCCCAAATGATTCCACACCACAGTTTGTGGGACACTGTCAAGTAAATGCTTTTGTTCACAATCACCTCTGTTATTGTCTTTGGAGGCAATATTTCTGGAGACAACTGAGACGTGTCATTCTATGTCCATTGAGTGCCTCCAGTCCCACTATGTACACACTAACATTGACATTCCACACTACTCAGATTCCCCTAAGTGTCTGAATGATTCAAATTCCATAATTCCTTTCGGAAATGAAACCCTCTCCTAGGGTAGAAATGATGCCAATCGGGCAGTGTGCAGCCTCTGAGCTCCACGATGGCAAGCTCGGTTCACAGCCTCCCCCCCACCCCCCTGCCCCTGTGAACCGCAGTCCTACAGCAAATCAAACTGGATTCCAACCATTTTAATTTTCCACCATACTCTGGAGATGGCATCGCTCGCTATCCTGGTTAATGGAGATGGTGCTCTTTGATTAAAATAATTATATAGCGGCAGCTTGGCCAAATGAAAATAAAGTGTGGGGGACGGTCGTCGAGAGATTTAGAACTGTAGAAGAGATGAACACCAGGGCATTTAGGCAGGGGTTGGTTATGAGTAACAGGGAGAGATTAGACAAAGGAGCGCCTACTGCATACCACAGAAGCTTTGCCAGAGTGGCTCTATTTTACAGGGGATGATTTCCCAGGAGAGGAACATTTATCCACATGTTGCTGGAAATTGCAGAGACCAACAGCCTAATTTCACTTCCTCTCATCCTAACTAGTTACCACCCCAGAAAAATCTATCAGCTCATCAGTACCTATTTACTCTTCATCTTGTAGTTGCTTATTCTAAAAAAATGTGTATATGTTTGTATTTTCTCTTCCCCTTGGCATCCCCGAGATCTAACGTGGGTCTTTACACAGCAGGTACTCAACTGCTGTTTAAGTATGGAAGGAATAGAGCGAATATGAGTTATCACTTCTCTTAAGTGGTTTATAGTCTAATGTAATTAAGAACTAACACACATTGATAAGAAAATAGCCTAGTTTTCAGGTATTCCATAAGTAAATTTCCCAAATGATAGAGGTAGATATTTTATCATGCAATTTCAAGAAATAATCATCATAGTAATATTTTTATAGCAACTTTTAAACTGTGTGAAGCTTTCTTAAGTAGAATGTGGCCCAAAAGATTCAGGGTCATTACTATGAGCAAGAAGTGTATGTACTGGGGTTTGTTTAAATATTTAGAGCTACTTTCATTTTCCACATTATTTTGATCATTTTCCTTGTGGTGGTCATGAAAGGGGCTCAGCAGTAATGGGAAGGTGATTTAAAAATGAAGAACTGCCCATTGGGAAGAGAAAAAAGAAGAGAATAAATGGAAGAGTACAGTTTTTTTTTCCCAGCGCAATCTTTAAAAAGCTAAGAAGTCACAGGAGTTAAATCAAAGCATACCTGAGCCTGAGACTGATCACAGGACTTTTGATCTCATAGGATTGGTTTTAGATGAGTCATAAACTTGTATTCCTGATAGGTTCTTATATATTTAAATGAGAGATCACCTTTGATAGAATTAAGCTCATAAAATCTGTATTTTGAGAAGAGGACTTGGAAGTCATTTTTTGAATCTGCTTATTTATGTGCATGTCCATCTTCCCCTATCAGACAAGGTGACAGAGACTGGCTAACTGTCCCCCCATATATATTCTTCCTTTCCAATAAAAATGGCATTTTTAGGAAAGAACAGTCACCCAGATATTGTCTGTCTAATGTTTCTTTACAGCTCTACAAAGCCCTGTGACTAAGCTCTAGCTGTCAGAATGTGCGTAGAAATGGGGTGCATCCTTTAAAGGGCGGGGCCACCCCTTGCTTCCTCCACCCTGAAGCCTCTGTGCAGACACGGTGGTGAGGGACCCAGGTTCATGCAGAGAAGTTCAGCTTCTCGGGGACGGCACAGCAATGAGAAAGGAGTCTGAACTGAAACACCCCGGGATCACTGGAGAGACATAAATGCATCTCATGCTCAAGACGTTGCTGTTTTGACTTTTTATTTCAGCAGTCAAATGTGTTTTCCAAGAAGATCTAAATATTGAGGGCCATTTCTAATGTCTCCCTCGTGTCTCTGTGGCCCAGTGCCTGAAAGCACAGCAGGTACTCAAACTGAGGCCCAGGGCTCGGAGCTCAGACAGCTCCCTCCTCTGTGAAGTGTCCAATAAGCTCAGCTGTCCTGTGTATTTGGCCAAATATGGAACCCACCATGCATTTCTGGAGCAATAAGCTGAATATTTTTGCCTCTTATTAGTTTCCTACTACCTTGTTTTATTTTGCATCTAGGAGTCTTATCTTTCTTCATCTCTGCGAAATTGTATTTTATAATTTTTCTTCAAAGTTCACAAACAGAATGAGCTGGATTATGCCTACAAGGTCAATGGAACACTTTCTACAAATCAAGAACATGCCTTTGCAAATCGTCACAAATCAGAGGTTTCTCCAGATTGTTTCTAGATTCTGGATTAATAGTTGTATTTAAAGAATTAAAAACTATCTATATATGGTTCTAGTAAAATATATCTAAATATTTAACATTTGGGTGGCCCCATATAAATATAACCATGTATTAAATTATTATACAATACATAGTATACTGCATAAATATAATGCACAAATGGCACATATTATTATATATGTGTATTTCTTAAACTCACAAGCAGTAGTGTATTCAAAATTCCCTGAATGGATAACTTCTGGGCTTACTTTGGAGAAACAGAAGCTCTTTATAAATACCCAGTAATAGTCCTGAATACCGGCTTGAAGATATTATCCTTGTCTTGGAAATAACACCATGTCTGAAACTTGGCCTCACGTAGAGCTCACAACACTCAGAGATGAAGTTCTGGCTTTCTCTCTGGCAGTTTGAGCTTTCTTTAGACTGTATTTTCCTAAAGATTGCTGTGTTCCACTTGAAACCAATCCTTGTTGCCCATGGCGGGGTTAGCCTGAAATAAAGAGTTGAAGGAGATGCCCAGTGCCAAGGACGAACATGTCACGTGGCCCTCGCCCTCTGGCCCCAGAGGGGTCAACAACAGGCCCTGCGGTCACACCTAGGAATGCCGGCCCCACCCTGTGTTAGTGGTGACCACGAATGGCTCACACCCTGCTGCCCACCTGCTTTTTTCTCTGGCCCTGAGACAGAGTGAATCGCAGGACAGTGGGCGTGATTAGTAGTTGCTTTGTTTTGTAACTCCCATGTCTCGAGTGTCTACCCATGATCTGTGCCTGATTGAGGCTCATCCAATAAAATGGTGAATGCATCTGTCCAGTTCATCCCTTCTTCCACTTCACATGGAGTCCTGATATTTTACCAACTGTGCGCCACAGCTCATCGAAGCAATGGATGTGGATTATTACAGGATAAATTAAGCGATTGTATTTCGCTGCGATGGGGTTCTGTTTTTGAACAAATGGCTTACTCTACCATTCCCCAACTATATAAATACCTAATTCAAATTTCTGCCTTGTTTTATTAATTCTGAGTTCCTAGAGGGTAGCTCTGCATGTTTATTTCGTGGAAATGCATTAGATGTTTACTCCATACCAAGATGCTCTGTGGATACGAGATGAATAAGGCAGGGTGAATACCCTTCAGGAGCTCCACTGCCCTGGGAGAGATGGACGATTCAGGACACAATTGAACTACGTCATTACACATGGGAGGCTGTGGAAGCCACAGTGGGCTTGGCAAGTTCAGGCTGGACATGATGCAAGGGAAGAAAACCTGGAGGACCTGACATATTAATCTTGGAAAAATCCAAGGACTTCCCAGCCAACAAGAGGGAGAGAAATAATATATGCCAAATCGAGGGGAGGCGAGAGATCATGGTGTGGCCTGGAAACTGCAGTTAACTCCTCAACATTTCAGCACAGACACAAGGAGGGGTGCTTTTCTGAACTAAGGCGGAGGGATGGGGAGTCAGACAGTGACTGTCCACGTGCCCTGACTTCTCCTAAGGCAATATGAGGTGTCGGAAGATCAGTTTACTGCAGAAGCAGCAGACCGGATCTGTGTTTTAGAAGGGGCCCTCTGGTAGCAGAACGGAAGCTGGTTTGAGAGGAGGCGAGACCAGGAACAAGACTGGAAACAGAGACATCATAGGATGCCCTTGAGGCTGACTGCAGAGTCCCTCCCACAGGCATTTCTCCTGTGCTCACAAAACCTGTTTCTCAGAGAATGTAAGTGGGTAAGGAGCAAGGCTCCGGATCAGGGAGCTTGGGTACAAACCCCGGTAGCTATGGAAACTTGCTCAAACCCTGCAGCTTGTTTTCACTTCTGAAGAATGATGATAACACCATCTATCAAATATGGTTGTGGTGAGGATTCAATGGGAAATAGAATCAGAAGCTCAGAACAGCCTCTGAGTGCCCCGCTTCAGCTGCCGTCATCCTTCCATGGCTGTTCTTTGGCTTGTGGACTGACCCTATGTGGCCTCAAATAAGGTGGGTCCCAGAAGGAAAGGAAATTGTAAGTGGCCTGAACTGATTAGTGCGACTCGATCTTTTTCAGTAATGGTTTGAACAGGGACATATACAATTCTGGCCACTAAGGGGCTGAAAATGATTTCTGAGGACGGTTGCCTTCTGCAAATGGAAGAGCTGTTGGGACATTTCCTGTTGAGGTGTTGGACCTTCCACACGTACCTGGGGACTGTGAGGGTGAGGCTTGTGCAAGACATCAGAAAACTGGAAGAAACTTGTCTGTGATGAGATGCTGAATTCAATCAATCCTAGAACTGCCCAAATGTAAAACTTTTTGTAAATGAGATAATACATCTCTTTATTGTATAAACCATTTTGCACTGAGTTTTCTGTTACTTGTGGCCACAGCATCTTGACTGCTACAAT
The DNA here is from genome assembly GCF_040802235.1 of Manis javanica. Classification (NCBI taxonomy): domain Eukaryota; kingdom Metazoa; phylum Chordata; class Mammalia; order Pholidota; family Manidae; genus Manis; species Manis javanica. The sequence goes on along the minus strand of NC_133167.1, from coordinate 81,333,584 downwards.
TAATACAAGGTAAGAAGAGCCTGAATAAAGCACATAAAATAGGAGAAAGGAGGTGGTTTTGAGAATACTATGGCTATAGACTAGAAGGGACGCCATTTGGATGTTTGGGGGCAAAGATAAAGGGAAGCAGGATCCATCGCCCCCTCGGTGATAAATCCGATGGAGAAATGGAAATTGCAATATGAAGGGATGACAAGTCCACAGGACTTGGGAAGGGACAGAAGGGTGACATCTAGGTGACAAGTGTGTGATAGCAGGAGGAAGAGAAGCAGCAGGGTGCATGCACTTTGCTGATACCAAAAGGAAGATTTTCAAGAAAATCAGAACAGGCTCTTGGCACAGAAAACTGAGGCTGGAGAAGGACTAAGGCGGGCCTGTGAGCTCACGATGCCACGGTCCCAGATCTCCCTGCACAGAAGAGTCTCAGGACAGCCATAAAGGGAGAAGCTGTTCTGCAGCGGATTGAGGAGGCAGTGGGGCTCGAAAGCTGGAGACGGGGACGTCTGTGCAGAGGTTCAAAGAGAGATGGGACCATACCATCTCCATATTCAGCAGGGCACTTGGCATTTCATCTACACACAGCAGACATCTGCTGCCGGGTGGATGGGTGGATGGGTGGATGGATGGATGGATGGATGCTGGACCTTAAATTCTCTTGTTGAATTGAGCATACTTCAGCATTCCAGGCTGAAACACCCACATTCTTGTAGGGCAAATCCACAGATTTGGTACCCTGGGTCATGTACAGGCACCTAATAAACTCAAATTCCCCCCCAGAGCTTGTTCTATTGAACATAAGGAAGAGGTTGCACCATGGAGGCCACCTCAGCAGAGGTCCTACCATTGTTGACCCACACACTGTTTACCTTTCCAAATAAATTTGCCAACATTTGTAAAGAGGAGATTTAATATAACAAGTCAGGGTTGCTGGGCCTGCCTGGACAATCAGATGCTGGCAGACCGGGCCCCATGCCCACCCACCAGGCTGTCCACTGAGGGGGGTGCTGGGCTGCTGATTCTGCTTCCACCGCCTCCGGCACATGCGTCATCTTGCACACCAAGCATCAAGCAGCACCTACCACCCATTCACTCACTGTGGATGCAAAGAAAGGACCTGCATCCACTCGTCTTTTTTTTTTTTTGTAATTTTATAGAAGAATTCAAAGGAAAGTAACTATATATTTTACTTTAACATCTAACAAATTTCAAAACCAAAGCAAACTAGGTTGGTTGTGTGGCATAAAAGACAATATATTCTTTTGTTAAGAAAACTTACTTGAAACTTGGAAATAAGAGAAAGGATGGCTGATAACCTTTCAAGGTCCCATTGAAACACTGAGTGACAGGCCTACCCAACACTTAGTTCTCTGAATGATTACTTAATTACCTAGGGGATTATTGATTTCTTTAAGGGATTTATCTTTGTTTGCCTTTCTCTCTAGTACTGATTAGTGCCACAATACATGTTAACTTGCATATTTTTGTGCAGTAGAGATAAAAATAATTTCCTACTCCAAAGGTTTGGTTTTACTGCCCTATGAGACATTAGCCAGTTTTGTCTCTAGCAAATTTATTGTCACATATTTTCCTGACTATGTAAATTTGTGTTCCTCAAGTGGTCTTTGAATTGACTTTATCACCCCACTGGTCTCTCACATTAACAATTTATATGAATCTTCAACATGTTCCCTTTCTATAAGTGTATGCAAGTCATGTTTTTAACTTTATAGAAATTGGAATTTGAGATCTTTGAAAAAGAACTTTTCCTAAATATTTATTGCTCAAACAAAATGAGTCATGTGCAATAGACATTATATCTTGTAGAAATAATGTTTCCAAGTGTGTTAGCTGTTTGGCCTCTGTAGACACTTTTATCTGTAATCACTGTTAAAATGAACACACACACACACACACACATACACCCTTGTGGAGTTGGAAGTCTTTCCTTAAACTGTTCTCTCTGTTTACATCTCAGTGTGAATGATTAAAGTATGGATTTCCCTGGAAAACTTGCTACTCTTCCTGGGTGGAAAAATATCAAATGAAAAGGATGCTAGATGCTGCCCCCACCCCCACCCCCACAGCGCTGCCAAGAAGACACCCTTCTCCACACTCGTTGAACCGGGCATAGGACACAGTGAGCAGGTCATTGCTGCAGTTCAGTGTCAGGAGGATGCCCGGAGCTGGGCTCTGCCCAGGAGGCAGAACAGAAAGAACACATTTCCGAAGCTTCTCCGCAGTCAGGTACGACCACGTTAAAGAGATGCTGCGCAGGGGTGATTGCTGACTCACCCCGCTTGTCAACTACCGGGCAGTCCTGGTTTAGAGAATCCAGCAATTAACTCCGATGGCTAAGGACCCCTAAGCGACGGTTTGGGGACGCGCTGCCCCCGGGAACAGAACAGGCCAGGAACCAGGAAACTGGCTGCCGCATCCTCCCGCCGGGGACCCCAGGAAGCTTTCTGCAGCCGCGGTTCCAGTAAAGACACGAAGAGCCTGGCAGGTCACGCCCCTCTCCCGGGGCCTGCGTTCTCTCCTCTGCTCTTCTTGGTGCCCCCATCGGCCAGGTCCCCATGTCTCCTGGCCGGGGATGGGCAGGCAGGAAGCTGAGAGGGAGGGAGCCCGGGATGTTTCTGTCTGGCGTCCTCCCTCCCTGCTCAGAGCCGAGCCCGGCTGGGCCCGGCAGCTCTGTGTCCTCCTCAGCTGCAGGGACAGGGAGGGCGGCCTGCCTCTGCCGGTGCCTGAGCGCCTTCACTTTGTACCCTGGGATCTCTTACCAGCTGTCGCCTCCATACACAGTTCCTTTAGGGACGACTGAGTGGAAGTCTAGATTATGCAGGAATAAATGGGAAAGAAAAAGTCCGCCTGGTTTTCCAGCTCAGTAACCATGAACTAAAAAAAAAACATTATAAGCATAGCTGTAAATACTTGGATGATTTAAAAATAATAACAACTGAAATACCGTGACCCTGGACACCAGTGCCCACCCCTCCACGGCTTCCCCATCCCTGCAGCCGCCCACAGCTCCGGGCCGCTGTCTAAGTGTGAGTATTCTGTCTGCATCACCAGTCTCTGTAAACAGCGGGAGATCACAGTGCCGGGGTACATGGAGGGAGTTAGAGACATTGTCCTCACACTGCGTTGACATTCTCTGCACCTTGGACTTATTTAGGTGAGGTGATGTGATGTGTGACGCAGCTCAACAAAGAGCCATTCATTCTCCGGGTACTTTTATCCCCACTCGATTGAGAAAATGCCATTCGTCCATATCAAAAATAAAACTTAGTTTCAAATTTTGATGGAGATTCTTGGGTGGTTCGAAGCCCTTCCCCCAGCCTCTGCCCTCAGCCCACCACCAGGTCACCTGCGGGCCAGCCCTGGGCAGATGCTGCTGTGCTCCCTCCTCAGGGTCACTGGACAGCTGTAGGTCCCTTCTTCCCTCCAGGATACTTTAAGAGCCAGAGAAGTCATGAAAAATAAGCAGTGGACTAACAAACTATGTTTTGGGAGAAAATACTTATCATATTTACATACCGGCGTGAATTCTCCTAAAATAAAACTATCCAGAAGTTAGTCATCAGCCCTGGGCTTTAGCTGTGGCTGAGAGGAACTAAAGGGCCGAAACCACACAGTACTTTACACTCCACTTCTTCCTTCTATCTAACTAACAGGCATCTACTCAAATCACATGAAAACCCCAGTCACAAGATTTCTCTCATCTGGAAAGGGGGCAGCTCCCAGAGAAAATCTCACATGATGGGGCACAGAAGCCTAGAATCAGAGCCAGCACTTCATGATTCTCAAGTTTCCAGGCCAAACCTACAGGCTGTGTAGGGTCCCCTGGGCCCGGCACCTGTGCAGGCAGGAGAGAGCAGACCTGGGCAGGGTGAGGTCTTAGATTTTCCCCATGCCTGGGAAACCAGTGGCCTGGAGGGATGGCCATATGGAGAGTGCACAGCATTCCCAGGCTGAGAAGGATCCTGAGAGGGGACAGAGTAGCAAAGCATGTTTTACTCAGAGCTGTGTTACTAATTAGGAAGCCGAACATTGTGAAAGTTGGCCTTGATATTTACACTACCCATTTTACTACAGCCTCCAGCATTCTCCAAGAACTGTTATCCAGTTGTATTGCTCTATTCTTCTGACAAGTCACCCATAACGCCAGCACCAGGCACTCAGCAGTCCCTCACAGAAGGCCTCCCTCCCGCCTGCCCAAGGCTGCCCCAAGGGCCACACTAGATTCAAATGGAGCAAACATAACCTGCCCTAGTACGTTCCGGAAATGGGAATTGCCACACACAAATGTGCACACAACACTCTGTAGAGTACATGGTGTGTACGTGTGTGTAATGTATAACCACATGTATTACGTATTACGTATTACATAACATGACATTGTATACAATCAAGCAGGAAGCACTGAAGAAAAAGAAACAGAAGTTGAAAACACTAAATAGGACAGATTATGCAGAGAGGAAGCAGCACGTACTACTACATAGAAGGATCTCCCAGATGAAATGTGCTTCAGCCCGTGCAGGCCACCGCACGAAGCACCATGGCAGGGGGGGAGGCAGGGCTTAAACAACAAATATACCAGTCTTTCATTTGGTACCATTACTAGTCTCATAAACATCACCGCAAGTCTTCTGGAACTATTAGGCTACATTGCTTCTCCAAGTAATTCATGGTTTGGCAGAGAAAAGACTACATCCATTGGGGGGTTCATGTCACTGCAAGTAATAGAGTGTTCAGCTTAACATTGGCTTCACTGTAAAAAGTGTTCAGGACTTGGTTAGTACTTCTGCAATGTCATCAAGAGCCCAGGCACCTTCAAACACTCTCAGTATCTTTTTTATCCTGAGGCTTGTGCGCCACTCGTCCCAAGATGGCTGCAGTTCGTCAAAATATCACAGCCTTACACAGCATTTAAAAGCAGAAAGCAGCAAGGTAGGAAGTAGGCAGAAAAGGACTTTCCTTTTAACAGGAAGAGGAACATCTCCACAAAAGTACACCAGTAGTTTCATAAGCCAGGACTGAGACATGACCCCTTTTTTCCCTGGCCCCCTAAACATGAGCATTTCTTTTGATTTCTTCAGGCAAGCTTAAGAGGTCTTCTGTGCATCCACTGTGCCTCTTGCATACCTTGATTTCAGAACTTAATGCTTTCATACCTTTAAGTGCCTTTCTTCTTCAGTAAGCCCCACCTTTCATCTTTTTGCCCCCATTTATGAGTGAATGGAATGAAAGGAGGAAGGAAAACGCTCTACCCCAAGTCCTAGTCTTTCTCTTCTCATTTTCTTTTCTGCTGGCGATGTCAACTGATTCCAGAAGTTTCTGCCCGTCCTCCAGGCCAAAGCCTTGCATTTTCAGCCCCTGCTAGAACTGGGACTCTCAAATTCAACACATGTAAAAAAGAACTTATCATCTTCCATCAGAATTAAATCTTCTGAAATGGAGATCGTGTTTTTGGAAATATGCCCGTTGCTGTCTCTATTACAATCCCCTGTGTGTGGTTTCTGACCACTCATTTGCCCCTGGGAGGGTCAGGATTGCTGTAAGAGGAATGCAAAGAGGAGGAAGATAATATTCAGCTTTTGATATCCAGTGTAGGCTTTCAAAAACAATCGTGTATTATGGAAAATTCTGTACATAAGTGAAAGTAGACAGAAGAGTACGATTCTTCATGTACTCATCTCCCAGTTTCAACAGTTATCAACCTATGATCAATCGTTTTCATCTGTACCCCACCTACTACCACCCCCTAAAGTCATTAAATATCCAAACCAGTAGTCAGATTTTCCTGATTGTTTTTGACCATCTTACAGTTCTTTTGAATCATGATCCAGTTAAGAGCCATACACTGCAATTGGCTCTTAGATCTCTTTTAAAAAACCGCTGGGTTTTCGCTCATCAGCTTTATTCCCCTTGTGATTTATTTGTTTACAGAAACCTGAAGTTTCTGTTTTTGCTGATCATACCCCGAAGGGGTGATTTAACATGCTCCTCTGTTCTCTGTATTTCCTGTAAGTTGCTGGTTAAAATCTAATGCTTGTTGGACTTTTTGGCAAAGAGGCACACTTTTTTGGTGATGTTAGAAGCTGTTGGTGATCACTGCCTGGAGCCATTAATTAGGTGCTGCAAAATTATGACATCCTATCATTCTTCATTTATTAGCTCGACTACTTCTACAAAGAGAAATTTCCCCTCATTGACTATTTGCTTATGATGAGGTACAATTTGATTAGGAAAGGCCAGACAAATGAATTCTAGTTTCTTTTAGTAGGAACTGGTATTTAAATGCCACACTCTGGATGCCAGGAGTGCCCACTCTTACTGGGATGATCACTGTTGGTCTTTCCAGAGGATAAAATTGAGAAATAGATTTTAAAAAGATAAAATACATAATTCAGATGTATACATCCAAATTAAATTCAGAATGGCTAGTTTTTTACCTAGAATTGTTTTACAATCACATATCTGTATCTCCTTTTTCCCATGCTCAAGTCCAGTTTCTTAGGGACACCACTGTAATTACTGGTTTGCTTCACCTTACAATACATGCATAACTATCTCAAAATAATAATACCAACACTATCATCAACAATAGGATGACTGAAAACAGATTTTTTTTCTTCTTTTTGGAACTTCCCTTTGTCCTTAGGATCTATTACTATGGACACATGATCAAATTATTGTGAATTAAAGTCCCTTAAAGTAGCTCACTTCAGTGCATTGTACCACCAACTTAATATAAAATTAGACCCATTTGTCCATTGATTCAATTTTTACGGATTTCTTTCTTCCTTTTTAAATTTAATTTGTTTATAAGTATATAAACTATTTACCTGATTTCAAAATCAAATCTATCAAAGTAGTCAGGGAAGATTAGCTTCTATGTCTATTCTCTCAACCTCGTTCTTCTGTTCCCTATCAGTAACCTTTCCTTCCTTCCTATGGTTTGTCATTCCATTTAAAAACATATAAATTTATGTGTATTTATAGAAAAATATACATATACATAGAAAAATATATATGTATTAAAATTCAAGCTACACTAAGATTTGTACATTGTATGTCCCTCAATAAAATTATTAAAAATTAAGAGATGAAAAATGTGTGTGTATATATTCACATAAATCACCTTTATCACACAGATGGTATGTTAACATTTCTCCACTTGCATTTTCCACTTATCAGTATAATCCAGAAATAACTATGTAGTAGTAGTAGGATATAGAAATATTTCTTCTTCCTTTTAAAAAGTTGAATACCTCTCCATTTTGTAAATGTAATTAATTCAACCAGACCTATACTGATGGGCAGTTCAATCTTGTTAGGCTCTTAGTGCTGCAGTAATAGCATTGTGTGTATGTGCATCTTTTCCTATTTTTGCCATGTTATCTCTGGGTAGATACCTAAAAGTGGGAAATCTGAGTCAGTGAATAAATGCATATGCAATTTGCATGTGCCAGATCACCAAACTCCCTGCCACAGGAATTCTACCATTTTGCATTCCCACCAACAATGAATTTCCCCACAGAATATGTTGTTGAACGTTTTGGCATTTGTCAATGTGCTACGAGAGAAAGGCCACCTCAGTGAGTTGTAGTTTGCACTTTTCTTGCGAAAGACAAGGTTGGGGCTCTTCAAATGTTTCAAGGACCATTTGGGTTTCATTTTCTGTGCCTTGCCTGCTCATTTCTCTAGTCCATGTTTCTGTAGATTTGTGGCTTTTTCCTTCTTTGGTTAGGAAGCTATTTATGTATAGGGAGAATAACCCTTTGTCTATAATTTTTCCCCCAGTTTGTTATACTTTGCTTATGGTGTTTTTGCCATGCACACTTTTTAATGTAATCAGGTTTATTCATCTTTCCTCTCACTACTTCTGCATTTTAAGCCTTAGGAAAATTTCCTTGTTGCATAAGTTGCAGAGGAATTCACCCCTGTTTTCTAGGAATATTCTACTAGGCTCTCCATGGAGTGTTTCTTTCACTACCCCCGCCTTTATCAAATCAACTCATAATCTGGGTCCTCGAGACCTTCACAGGGCCCTGTAAACCTCTTCTTAACAGCTGCAGACCATATTACCTTCTGAGATCTTCTGATTTCAGCCTCCACCAGATCTGAGCAGCAGGAGTGACCTCACTTACAGGTTTTCCTACCTGGAGGAGCAAGAACAGTCACTAGGGACCCAGAGAAGGATGGAGCATCTGTAGGGAGCACCAGAGCCCTCATCCCCGTGGTGAACAACTCCTCACAGGGGCCCTGTCGGTCCACATAACAGCTGACACTTTCCATGCCCAGCTCCCCAGCACCTGCTGGAGTGCTGCATGTTTTCCAACTAGCAGGGAAATACAGCAACTCACCCTGATTAGGCCAAACTGCCCTTAGGGCTGCAGTCAGGCAATTCAAAAGTACATCATTCCCTGGTGCTCACGGGCATTTTATATCCTCTGCCAGAGAGATGGGTGAGTCGTCAGGGAAGCCACTTTACTCATTTCTGACCCAGACGGAACAATGCCCTCTACTCCTAAACCCCAAAGATGGAAAGGCCATGTACACAGAGGCTCCAGCTCGGCCTGGGTATAGGTGCGGAGCGTGGAGTGCTCGACAGTGGGGTGGGGTCTGCTCCACTCAGTGAGGAACCCCGGTTGTTGCATCTTTATTTGCCTAACAAAGTGGGCAGGCCTTCAATATGGGAGGGTTGGAGCCTCAGGCGGCAGCCTCAGCAACAACCCTGTCCTTGGTCCCACCCCGTCATTGTCCCCGGCTCCTCCTACCCTGCTGTCTCCTCTGCTGTCTCCAGGGCTGAAGGCACCACCCCTTCCTTCACCACCCCACGGGCTCTCTATCTCCTGTTTCTGTGCTGTCCCCTCCTGTGCCACCACTGTGTCTCTCAGCAGTGTGACCTGTTTTCTTTCCCTTCTCACACCACCCCACAACTCATCTTCCTGGACACTTGCCACTGGAGGGTATTTCTCTCATTAGTAACCCTTTCTAATGCTGCAAGAAACAACCACCCCACTTTTCCTGCCACCTCATGGCCACTCAGTTCCGAGTCCCTGATTTTACATGGGGCTGACTCCACTGCCTCCAGCACCCCCATTTTTCCCAGATTCTGCGGAGAGGCCCACTCCTCCAGGAGGCACTTTGCCACAGACACCATCCCCACTGTGGCATCTCCAGGTGAAGCCTCACCATCCACAGGGGAATCCCTGGGGAATCCCTGCCACCCCTAGAGGGGTCCCCAGAAGCATCCCCACCACCTCTAGGGGACTAAGTATCTCCACACCATCTGTAGGAGCAGTCCACACCAACAGGGAACCATGAGGACCGATTTCAGGTTCACCAGATCCTGCCAACTATGACGGATATAGAATTGGAGGGAGAGATGTTCCCAGGCCAGGGCAAGTCACCCTATGAGAGTGCAAAACCGAAATCAGTCAAGGGGAAGGGCAGGTAGGAGAAAGACTTTTATCTCTTACAGTCGCTAGCCAGGCTCAGCACCATCAGACTCCTCCAGCCACGGCTGATGCTGTCCTTCCCCTACCCACCTCTTCTAGCAGGAACTTTGCCAGATGCCAGACCAGTTACACACCAGGAATGGAGGGGAGGAGAGAATGGCCATTTCCTCTCCACCCCTTGTCCTGGAGGTTGCAAGGCCCTGCATTGGTTACAACCATTGATCTGTAAATGGACTTAAAAGGACTGCTGGATTCCTTAAGGGAAGAGACAACCACACCGAGAAGCGGATATCCAACCAAGAGATTTATTTAGCGGCAGTGAGGTGGCTGCCCACGAGAGAGAGAGAGGGCAGCAGCGTGGGCTGGGGAGCTTTGGCTTATACCCTGTTAAGGCACTGGCACCAGCTAATTGGCTACAGAGTCATTAGGGTTAGCTGGTGGGACTTGATTGGTCTGCATCACAGGTGTTCTGTTGTCATGAGTGGGAAGCTGAACTTATTTATGGGAAACTGAAACTCAACGGTCGCCATTTTAAATCAGAGTGTGGGGATTGGGTACCAATTTTACTAACAGGACTAAGGCTAGGTGGGAGGTTCTGGAAATTCTGCATTGACCCCTTAGCTCTGTGCCCTCTGGAGTTTACACACAGGGTAGAGGAATGTAACAATAGATTTATACTAACTAGATGAAGCACTTGTGATGTGCCAGGACTTCCAAGCCTTCTTCCCAGGGTAACTCCTTCAATGCTCTCTGTGACCTCATGTAAACAAGATCCTATGATGATGGCCAAGGGACGGGTGGAGAAACTGAGGTCCATGCTAACAAGGTCGGTGACTCACCCACAGTCAAATGCCTATTAAGTGGTTAAAGCTGGATGCTGAACATGAGCTAGTAGCTCCGTCCCTATTCTGCAATCTTAACCATAACATTTGTTCCCTAAATAAGCCAAACCATGAACAAAACGGATGAACGTATCCATTTTCTCAGTGTATCCAAACCTCACTCCCTTATGTCTGAAACAATACATGCGTAGAAGCCGTAACACATACGGGCTCCCAAGTTCACTGCCCTGGGCTGCATCAGGACCCTTTTGGATGGAGAGCATGAAAAGTGGGGAAGTGACTGACTGGTTGTCGTGAAATGTGGCTGAGACAGCACATCCCCTTGGCTGTGCTATTCATGCCACACAGTGGTCACAGGGTATGTGCTTTCTAGGAGGAGGGATTACTGGGTTCACCACACAGGCTGCCCACCACATATGCCAACAGGAGGCACTGGGGTATGGTCCTCAGATAACAGAGACCTCTGGAAGCTGGATGCCTTGGAAATAGATGAGAACACCTTCATCTCCTCTCATTGCCACCCCTTCAAGGTACACACCTGAAAACGGCCTAGAGGGGAGGTGACTTGCCCAAGTTCACATGGCCTGAATCGGGCCTGACTGGCGTGATGTTCCACACTCCATGCCAAGCTTGGTTGGCATTCGTCCATCTCTGAGTCTGTGCGTCAGACACGTGTGACACCAGCCCCCAGGAGTTGGAGGTGTCATCCGTATATCCCTGAGGATGTCCCTAGGGAAGAATGTCTGGCATGACCCTGCCTGTGCAGGTTGGGATGTTGGGCAGCTCCTGGGAGGCACTGTGGCTTCAGCAGGACAGGGAACTGGTGAGAAAAAGAGGTCTCAGCTAAGCTCGTCTCTCAGCTAAGCTCGTCTCCTAAGAGCTGGGACCCTGGGACCCAAAGAGCGAGGGGAGGGCTCTGGTGGAGATTTGTGTAGTCATGCATGGCAAGGGGGCCAGGTGGATGGGCAGTCAGCAGCCCAGAGGGGCATGTGGATGAGTCTGAATGCAGGGAGGGGCCCACAAAATGAAACCTTCAGGAAGTGATATCACTGATGACACGCCCAGTAGAACCTGAATTGTGACCTGGTGCCCAGTTCCTGGTCACAGACCCCAGTCCTGCTCACTTGACCAGAGACGCTCGACAGAGCAACATACGGTCTTGTTGTGCAGAGCCTTCTGAAGACATGGAAGTCAGGGAAGCAAAGAGGGACAGTCTTCCTGCTCGCTGTGGGCGTTGGCTCAGAGACCACCTCCAACGCCTCTGTCTGTGTTGTCCAAGGAACCCCGAGGTAACACAGGGCAGCCCAGAGTGGGCCACACCAGGTCCAGGCCCCAAGTGTGACCCATCCCGGGATGACCTTCCCCTCCGCCCCTTCTGTGTGTGTGTGGTGGGTGTGCGGTATCGGCAGGACTGAAGGCTGGGGAGGAGGGGGGCCATTCCTGGGTGCCAGCATGTTGTGAGGTGGTGGCCCCCTGGTGGGGCAGTCACAGTCAGTGTCACACCTCTGCTCTCATCATTCAGGACATGGAGGTGGGTGTTGGGACCAGGTACTTCCACCCACATGTTAGTCCTGAGCCTAGGGGGTGTCCTCTCCTTCCCTTAGGGACGAGTCCTATGCAGATGGCCCTGTGTGCCTGATGTAAGGAGCAGGGTTTGAGGCCCACATTTCCCCGAGGGGAGGTCCAGGCAGCCCCAGGAGGCACCTCCCAAGCTACTAGGCACTAGCTTTTCGGAGCTCCACCCTGGGGAGCATGGAGCTGGTGGATGGATTCACCTACTCCATCTCCCTACACCTGGGGCAGGCTGTCTACACCAAGGACACCGTTCCAAATCTGGCAGCCTGCCAGGGCCCTCCCAGGGCTTCCCCACGAGAGTGGTTGACAGTCGGGACTGTCATCTCATTCCCTGGGGGCACCCCTTCCCTCTCCTTCATTGCACCCCAGAGGGCTGGGGACTCTTGGGTGAGTTGCAAACCTCCCTCGTCCTGGTGGTTCCTGGGTTTCCCGCTGACGATATGCCCCCTGCCCCCTTCAGCATGAAGAGGAGTCAACTCTCCGTGGGAATGAGGTCCACAGGCGGAGGGCTCCCTGGACAGGTGTGAGGAAGAAATGGAGAATGAGGACGGCACGAGTGGAGCCAGCCAGAAACATCAGCTGGCGCACTCCTGAGTCCTCACTCCCTCCTGAAGACACTGACCAGTCCAGCACAGGCCAGCAGGCCACCAGGTGATCCTCCATCCCCTTCTCGGCCAAGTCGGGCCTCTGCCCACAGCGCTCTGTGTGTCTTGAGTGTCCCCACATGTGTCTGAGCTGCAGCGTGCTCCTCTGACAGGCAGGGTGGCTGGTGATCAACCTGTTAGGGTACCCATGGGGAACACGGGAGGAGCCCTAAAGGGGCTCCCCTGGCGCCTGGCGGTATAGAAAGGACTACCTGCCAAGCAGGGCCACTGTGGGGCTATTACTTCTCTATATCCGATGAAAAGCCTTTGGCTTCACCCGTCAGGGGAATCAATTTGGAAAAGCACATGGAAAACAGCCTTTGGAATGGAGACTTGCAATTCCCTGTGGCTGGGACCAGTCCCTTTCCTCACCGTGGCCACATGAGGGACCTCTGGGGGCAGCAGAGGGGTACCTGGGAAGGTTCTGGTAGGACTTCCTTCAGCAACAATAGGTAGGAAGCACTCACTTTGTGCAGGCCCTTTGGGGACTATTAGCATAACTGAGTGAAGGAAGCAGACACAATACTGGGACCCTGTCCCGGGTGGAGTTGGACAGTCACTTCAGGCATCAACCACAGGTCACGGCCGGGGAGCATCACGGGAGATGCTCTCACGGCCTCCTCGTGCAACACAGGGGATGACAAGGGGCCAGATGAGGAACTGGAAATGTGAGCACTCACTGGGCCCAGAGGGAACACTGCCCATCTGCACAGAATGGGGGGCAGGAGTTAGGGGCTTGGGGCAGGGGGAGCACAGCAGAAACCAGCAGGTCACTGATATTTGGATTCCCAAAGGCAGGCTGATGACTGGGGACTTCCTATTTGGGAGGATGGGAAAGGATGGGGTCCCAGGCTAGACACACAGGGTCAGGAAGGGGGAGGGGCAGATGCCTGGACAGGCAGGGAACTACACAGCGGCCAGGCCCACACAAGGGTGGGCCAGGAGGGCAGTGTGGCTGGGAAGACCAGGCTTCTCACTCTTCCACCCCAGGCCTTCCCCCAGCCATGGGATGGGCCGGGCTAGGCGCCAAGCCTGGGAGCCCGGTGATGTGACCAGCGTTGTACAAGGCACCCAGCTTTCATCTATCCCGGAGGGCCAAGCCCTCCACTGCTTGGTCCAGGAGGAGCACCTGGGGCCCACTGTGGCAGAGCTGGAAGGTGAGGGGCTGCAGCCAGGGGACCGTCTAGGGTGGGCTTCCTGGACTGGGGTTGCCTTCAAGGCAGTGAGGGCTTTTCTGTCATTGTTAAAGTGTGGGGAATCAGCCCTGGGGTGACCCTTTCTCTGTGTCCTGCCTGCTCCAGAACCACGGCAGATGCAGCAGGCTCCAGAGACACGGGGAGGGCCGGCTTCGTGGCTAGAGCCAGTTCAGGAGCTCCCTGAGACCCCTGTTCTGGAGCTAAGGCTGGTGTCACCTGTTCCAGACCCTGCAGAGCCGGATGATGTCCCAGCAGTGACCTCAGCTCCGGTGACGGGCCCTGAGCTGGAGCCTGCCAGAATGGCATCGGGCCTGGCAGTGCCAGAGCCAGCTCCAGAGCCCACCATGCCCTGTGCTGTGAGCACCCATGTCGTGTCAGGGGAAAAGGAGCCCACCATCCTGGCATTCCCCCACCGCCTGGTGGCCGAGCAGCTGACCCTGATGTATGCGGTGAGCACAGCGGGCTCAAAGTGGGGGTGGGCCTTTCCTGTGCCATGGGCTGCCCCAGACCTGCTGTCCCCTGATGTGCACTCCTGTGATCTGGGCCCACATCCCAGCTTCCCACCATGTGCCCTTAGAAACTCTCCTCACCCCCAAGGCTTCACTGACCACAGGGACAGTAGGGCTAGCATATAGGGGTCCTTGCAGACCAATGAGGAATAGCGGAGGGAAGGTGGGCAGGGCCTGGCAGGGGGAGGAGGGGCAGGGTAGTGCAGGGGTGCTCAGGGAAGTGCTGCCAGGGCCTTAGGTCCTCAGGCCACTGGCCTGGCAGGCTGCACAGCCTCCACACTTCAGAGGCCCCTGCCATGTACCTGACTACATGGGAGACACAGACACCAACAAAGGCCTGGTTGGAGTTCTTTGGGAGGAAACTGCACCTGAGTGGGTAGTGGGATCCAGGGGGTGACAGAATGGGAGGCAGATGCCCCAGGATGGGCAGGCGTGAGCTGCCTTGTGCTGCCTTGTGCTGCAGGGAGGAGGTGAGTGAGGATGCCTGTGCGCAAAGCCCCTCTGTTCCCCACCACTGTGGCGTCCAGTGCATCCGCTCCTGGGTGCCTCAGTGGATGGGGTCCAAAGCCTGGACTGCCACAAGGCTCACACCACTTCCTCATTGGCCTGGGCTTCAGATCTGACCAGTAACTGCCTGGGGCCAGGGGCAACGTGGACACAGCTGAATGACCCTCCTTGCCATCCCCAGGAGCTGCTCACCAAGGGGGCAGTGACCAACTGCATGACCTACTTTGGGTGCCAGTCATACAACGGAAACATTCTGCACCTGGCCCCCACCGTCTATAAGATCTTCAGAAAATTTGATGACGTGGCTAACTTCGTCATCTCCTCCTGCCTCGGGGCCCCGAGCATGACGGCCCAGGACAGGGCCCAAGTGGTGGAGTTCTGGATCCGGGTGGCCAAGGTGTGCCATGGGACAGCCCCCAGGGTCCATCCTGCCTCTTGGGACCTGCTCCCCTCCTTGGCCAACTCTCAGGATGGATTCCTGAGGTCTGACCCCGCACGGACCCTGGGCCCCTCCTGCCAGGGGCGTGCTGACCTGGACTTGCAGGCCCCGGGAGTGGGACAGCCATCCCTGGCCCCTTCCTTGGGTTGAGATACAGTCCTCCACCCAGGAGGGCTGCTCAACAGGTCCTGGGTGCGCTGGGCTCCCTGGGTGTTTGTCTCCTTAAGGACAGGGGTTCATAGGGGGACACAAGCACAGAAGCAGGCTGCGTTCTCAGCTCAGTCTTCCCACCCAGGAGTGTCTGGACCTCAAGACTTTTGCATCCCTCCATGCCATTCTCTTGGCCTTGCAGAGCCCTGCTGTGGGTCGTCTCAAATGCACCTGGGGTCATGTTTCCTGGTAGGTACTCCTGTCCCTGGGACCAGGCCACCTGAGTGGACCAGAGACACCACCCCTAGGTCTGGCAGTGTCCCCCTCAGTCGGCTGGGGCTCCTGGGAGGCTGCAGACCCTGGGGACAGGGGCTTACAGGATGGCGGGCTCTCAGAGCCCCTGTGGGTTAGGCCAGCGGTTCCCCCCTCAGGAATCGGGTTTCTTTGTCAGGTGTGGGTTGAAGCCAATGGGAGATGTTCAGCATGTGTTCTGTAGCAGGAGGTCTCTGCCCCAAGGACAGCCACCTGTCCCCAAAGCAGATCCGCCCCCAGGAGAACTGCAGGCCTCAGATTCCCCAGGTCTAACAGCCATGGAGGAAAGGCTCATGCAGGCTAGTGGAAAAGGGGTCCAACCTGTTGGCCCACCTGTTGGCCACATGTCTCCCTCCTCTCTCACTCCCCTTAGGAAGATCTCCAGGATGCATAAGAGGCTTATGCAGGAGAAGTGGCTTAACCGGAAGTGGCTCTTTACGGTAAATGGAGGCTAGAGGTCTGAACAGAGGGGATCCTTGGGGCAAGTCCTCTCCTGTGCTGTGGCCAAGCCTTGGGGATGACTCGAGGTGTGCATGGTGAGAGGGGGCAGCTGATGGGAGAAGTAGGCTCCACCTGGCCCCCAAGGTGTCCTGGGTGTCTCCCTCCATGCCTCCACTTGACTGGGAGCCTGACATTCAGTAAGGACCCAAAGGACAGGCTCCTGGTCAGGGCTGGGGCTGGCGCTGGGTTGGCAACAGGGGTGGGGCCTATGGCTGAGCAAGGTCGGCCCCTCCCCAGGGCCCCCTGAGCCCATCACTGCCCCTCTGAGGACTCAGGCTCATCTGGTCATGGAGGGTTGTCACCCTGGGGTGTGGGCCTCCCAGGTGAGCAAGGTCCAGGGAGCACAAGATGGCCTTCAGCTTTATGCCCATCCCACCTGGTCGTGTGAGGGGAGCCGTGGTGATAGCCAGGTGACAGTGAGTGCTCAGGGCATACTGGGAGGCAGACGGAACTCCCCTGACACTCTGCGGGTGAGGAAGCCTCTCAGGCCAGCCGTCCGCAGCCCAAGGACACCCATGAGTTTGAGTGTGTGCTGGAGCTGCGATCGCCCTGGGCTGAGAGCCTGCTGGAGGTGGGGACAGCATAGTACCAGGAGACTTGGGCGAGGCATCCACCAACCAAGCTCTGGTTTGTGGGAGGCCATGTAGGAGGGGAGCATGAGCACCTGAGTGTCCTGGACCTTGCAGGAGGTGACCTCCATGTTGAGGCAATGGCTGAGGGACCCCTGGGAACTCTGGCATAGGGAGGAGCAGGTGAAAATGACCTGCCCAGGGTTGCGGGTGGTGGGGCGACCCTGCACTTGCTCCTGCTGCCACCAGCCGTGAACTGCCAGCACTGGGGTGACCAGGAGGGCGAGAGCAGTTGGCTACAGGGAGGAGTTGGAGCACAGGTGCAGGGACCACAGGTCTCGGGATTGGCCAAAAGCCAGGCCTTGGCGGGACAGGAGGGGAGAGCAAGGCGAAGGTAGGGGTGGGAGGCAGCACAGGGTGGTCCAAGTGGAGCTAGGGGCTGCGAGTGAGGGGTTCAGGGAAGGCTCTTTGGGAGCCCGCCTCTGAAACAGGCGGGGACTCATCACCTCCCCACCCCAGTGGCACAGGGCATGGTCCCCTTCTTCAGATTTCTCACGGCCGGCCTGCTGGTTTTAGACAAACCCCTGGAACATAATGATGTGGGTTAGCCCAGAGGGGCACAGGGGTCAGGATGGTGAGCTTTGAGGAGGAGAGAGACCCTAGTGAGCCGTACCTCTCAGCACCAGGCATTCCCGCCTCCTGGGGGTTCTCCCTTACAGCCCAGGAGCTGGGCTGTTTGGAGAGGACTGCCAGAGGGACCCCCCCTAAGTCCTGGTCTTGGCCCCAGGGCAGATGGGGCTGAGGGCTACAGGGGGCAGCCTCTGAGCAGGACTGGCCTCTCCCTCAGGCCCTGCCCAGGGGGAGGGATGTTGCTCCTTCAAGGCAGGAAGCACATGGGGGGTGCTGGCCATGCCTTCCTGCCTGAGGCCTACGCCTCCCTGTGTCATCAGAGAGAGTTGAGTGGGATGCTTGGCCTCAGCTCCCCAGTCCAGTCCCCCCTCCTCGGTACCCCAGATCCTGGCCTAGGTCTGGGTGCTGTTTCTGGCAGGCCTGCCGCTTGGAGGGCCCCAGTGCTCCTCCAACTTGAGAAAGGGTGGGGAGGTTTGGGCCTTGTTCTGGGTGCAGGGGGCTGTTTCTGATTCACTTTGGCTGCCTTGCTGCCTTCCAGGCTGATGGGATGAGAGAGGCAGAGTTGCGCTACTGTACCACCCCGCCACAGAAAGGGAGGTGTGGTGCAGGGCCCTTGGGTAGGACCCTGTCCGGCCCAACTCCTGGGTATAACATGTCTTGAGAAAGTTAACACACCCAGGGCTGAGGACACTCAAGGCTTTGTCAGGTGGGGGGTGACGGTGGCATCAAGACAGCCTTCCTGGAGGAGCAGCTAGAGACCCAACAGTGGGAACAGGCAGGGCTGGATGGCATTGGAGGGAAGGTGGGTTTCCACATGAGCAAAGTTCCGGGACCATCCCACTGCCCCACTCCTCACGCCCCTCCTTGTCCACATCCTGTCCTTCCTCTGCCCCAGGAATGTTCCATCGTACGTGAGATCATGACATACAAGCACATGGCCAAGATGCATCACCTGGAACCCGAGGAGCACTTCAGGTCCTTCTTTCAGGCCGTGGAGACCCTGGATGAGCAGGAGAGGTGAGGCTGGGCAGGAATCACGTGTGGGTTCCACCTGCTGGCAGGCTCTGGGAGAAGGGCCCCTGACATGTGGCTCCAGGGACTCACAGGTGCCCCTCTGTCCTGCAGCTACACCCTGTCCTGCCAGCTGGAGGCCCCAGGACAGAGGGCCAGCACAAAGGGACTCTTGTTCTTCAGGTCCCATAACATTTAAACTTGGCGGCCAGAGCCAGGTAAGTTTCTGGCCTGGGGCCATTCGCAAGGGGTGGGCTGCTCCCCAGCCTCAGGGAAGCTTTGGGCCATGTTGGGTGTGGGGAAGTACTAAAGACAGGTTGGGCTGGGACTCTGCTCCACTGCGGAACAGTCCTGTCAGGCTCAAGGGTGATTCCCCTCCCTCTCTGGGACCCAATTTCCTCCTCTGTGAGTGGGTGATGCTCATGAGCCTCCCCGTGACAGGGACCCCACGGGTGACGGTGATTGACAGGACCCTCTGCACAGGGCCAGGAGCAAAGAGGGTAGTGAGGACAGGGTGGAAGCAGGATAATGGGGGGAACCTGGGATAACCTGCCTCTTCTGTTCACCTGCGTGGCCCTGTAGCTGCTGTCATCGGGCCCACGACCCAGCTGGTATCCTGGCTGTGTGCGGAGTAGAGCTTCCCCTTTGGACAGGAGGCACCCGGCACCCCAGGACCCTAGTCTGCTTCCTGCTCCTCTTCCTCCCGCTGCTCATCCTGAGCCTCTGCTGGGGCAGGTGCTCTGGCACCTCCTCCATTGGCTGACTTTGGCATCTCCCCATGCTGCCGCTGCATCCTCAAGGGCCTGTACGTAGCCACTGCCAACCTGGCCGCCTTCGTGCTGTGTCCTACCCTCTGCTCGTGGCCCGCTGGACAAAGGCGAGCAACCCCACCGTGTGGAGGGTTTTCCCCTTCGAGTAGGTGGCCTCCCACCATGACGCCAACTGCTGCCTGGGTGCCATCAGCCACCGAGTCGTAGCCACAACGGTCCAGGAAGAGCTGGGGCCCATCCTCACCATGGCCAGCCTTTCCCAGGATGGACACAGAGATGGCGCAGTGCTTTATGGGACCACCGCCCCCTGGGCGCCCAGCAGAGGCATCCGAGGCTGCAGGGCTGGTCGGCCGACACAGGGTCCCGGGACATGCTCCCAGCAGAGCCCCTGTACAACTCCCTCCCCTCATCCCTGAGAAATAGCCTCCCTAGGCACAGTGTGGTCTAGGTGTTGTGTCAGAGGTTTGGGTTGGGTTCATCCTGTGCAGAATGTAATAAATGAACGGATTGCCACCACACTGCTCTTTCTTCTCAAAGCTCTGCCCCTCCTGCAGACATCGTGTGCCCCAGCCCACCCCACCCCCAGCCCTCAAACTCTATGACGCAGGGGGGCCCTGACCTACGCCAGGTTGTCCTCCATCCTCGGTCCTCGCTCAGGAAGAGCGGGGCGCTCTAAGCCCCAGGCTGGCACACCTTGGCAACACTGGGGAGGGCAGTCCAACAGAAACTGGACCTTCCTTCCTTCCTTCCCGACCTCTATAGGTTATGATCAGACGCCCCGGGGTGTCTCTTCACGTCTTCAACACCACTGCAGATGTCATAACCCAAGTAGATCCCAGGGCTGCAAGGCACCGGTCTAGCACCATCCCACTTAATGACACACAGCTGCCCCACACATTCCAAGAAATTCCTTTTCAAAAAATGTTGAACTTGGTCTCAAAGCACCTCCAAGATGTGCACTCCTTCCTTTGAGGGCCTTTCTGTAAGCCCAACTTTTCCATGCTTCACACCTCAGAGCACCCACCAAAGCTCCCAGGTCTCCAGTCCTCCCCCATGGTGCCCCCCTCAGCCGTCCATCCCCAGGCCAGGCTGGTGTGAGGCCCCTGGTATCCCGCTCCTGGCTCCTGGCTGAGCAGCCTGATGTCTGTGACAAAAGGCTGGGGAGGCTGAGTGGAGGCACTTGGCTCTGATTCTCCCCATAATGCTCTCCCAGGGCTCTCAGGATGTGTTCACTCTCCCAGGAGGGGAGGTCTGGCCTGCAGGGGAGCTGCAGGATCAGCACAAATACCCCCTTGGGGGGCTCCACGCTGGAGACAGTCTCCAGGCCATATGCTGCAGGTGGAGCCCCAGACTGGGGACTGGAGAAGTGGAAGTGGGCCCTACTGACAGCCTCAGGTGACCGGATGACAGGAGGTAAAATCAGGACACCCAGGCCACCCTCCTCCCCCTGGCCCTGCCCACAGCACCCTCAGAGCCATCTGCCTGCACGGTGGTCCCAGGGATGACCTCAGGCTCCCCGGCCACATAGGGAAGGAGGTTTGGGCAGAAGAAGGGCACATGGGCCTCTGGCAGGTCGGTGGCCCAGGTCAGACCTGTCTTCCTGCACGGCCCACCAGCCTCAACCCTAGAGAGATGAACTTCTGGGCCCAGAAACAAAGCAGTAGCCCTGGGACTGCTGGGTGGTCACTGAGGTCAGCAGTCCGTCCTGCCCCGGTGTGTGCAGGTGCCCAGAGCATGCCACGCCCTGGACTGCTGCTGCTGGAACACCAGGCTCACACGGCTGCGTGGCCACCCTGACTATGGGCTGCAATGCACCTGCCCCACCCGATGTGTGCTGTGGAGATGGCACGGCCCTCTGGCACCAGGTGTGCGGCTCTGTGCCCAGGCACGGGGCTCTGGGGACTCCCCATCTTCGGGCTCCTCAGAGAAGCTAATGCTGGATTTCTTGTTCACGGAGTCGAATAACGAACTTCGGAAACACTAAAGGTAGGAGAGCAAGTGCGAGGCTTTTATTTAGAGATGAAGCAGGCAGGCAGAGCTCCTGGCTTGCACCTGCCCGGAGGGCTCAAGACAGCCCTGGGTTTCTGCGTCTTCTAGGGGATTTACAGGTGGTTGAGAAACAAAGGGTAGGGATGCAGACTGGCTAAATGGCCCCCAAATGCTTATTTTTAAAGAGACAGTTAATTTCTTATCAGTCTTCCAGATTATTTTGCAGAGTTAACACAAGAAATTTACTGCTCTGATTCTTTCCCAGAACAGCAGCTTCTTGGTTTGCGAGCATATCAATCAAGACTGCCTGGTCCTGCTCCCAAGGTAGGCTGAGTCATTGTCTGCTATGTTAAGAAACCCATTTTTTGACTTCTTGGGTTTTAAAATGCAATCTTATCTTGATGTTGGAATCTTTCCTGTTTTTACTATGTTGTTTGTGACTGGGCTCACTTGCCATTATTACTTGCCTAGGATGCAAATCGTCTGATTAGGGCTAGAGGAAGAAAAGCAGCATCTGGGTAAAGTTAAAGATAATAAGCTGGGCCTTTTAGCAGGCTAAAGTAAATTTTACAATAGTGTCATTTAACTGACACAATAAAGACATGGGCTATGCTGAGGTATTTTCTTATCTGGGGGATATTCAAACATTTCAGGCCAAGTTACTCCTGGGCTTTTAGTTTTCATCAATCTCACAGAAGAATGCTTGTATTACTTTAGAGAATTAATGTGACTGACTTTGCTTAATTGTTTCATATGGAGTTTCAGTAGGGGTTTTATTCCGGAGGCCCCCCTACTCGGTCTGCACCCACAGTCCCTTCCTCACTACCACTGAGGCTCTGTGGCTTCCCTCCCCAGCTGCTGCCATTCTCTCCTTGTTCTTCCTCCAGGCTTCCCTTCTTCACTCTCCAAGCTCTGTGTTCCCATGCTTGGGGCACCCCTCTCTCCCTGCCCTCCCAGCAGTCTCCTTCCCCCATCCCTCCCCTGGCCTGGGACTCCTGCTGAGAGGGCGTTGTGTCTCTTCTTCGGTTCTTGTCCCTGCCGCAACCAAGAATTGAAGGGCAGGAACACAGTAGTGTGGGCTACCTCAGAGAGAGAGGCACACTGAAAGGTTGGCGGTTCCCCCTTTTAAGGATTTCTCAGGAATGTGACAAAGGGCTAGGGGTGTGGACTTGTTAAGTGGTCTCAAGATGTTTTTCTTTGATGAGACATGAAGTTTCTTATCAGTCCTCTGGGTAATTCTGCAAAATTAGCTTAACACAAGAAATGCACTGCTCGGATGCATGTGGGATGCATGTGGGAGCATATCAATTAAGACTGCCTTCCTTACCTCTAAGTTATTGTATGTTCGCTAAAGAGTATGTTAAGTGTGGATAAAATGGAAGTTCCTGTGTCCAGGATTCTCACCTGGGCCTAGTCGGCTAGCTCACTACACGTGTTTGGGCAATATGTTGCTATTGACTCTATAGAAAGAGCTTCCACCCAGTGCTCTGGGTGACACGGTGACACGGCTGCGAGGCTGCAGGAGAGCAGAGCAGAGGCTGGAGTGGTGGCAGCGCTGAGGTCAGAGCCCCAGAGGATGGTTGTGTGGGATGGCTGTGTAGGCAGAGTCCCAGAGGACTTGCTGTATGCAGACTCGCTCTGATTGGATGGGATGTTAGTGATTGACCTGCCACTGTGGAAATAAAGTTGGGTATATAACCCTTTCACCCCAAGAACATTTTACTGTCATTTCTTTCCTCACACTGAATCCGTAGTGAACTTGCCCAGGGTTGAAACCCACTGGCAGGACATTAAAAATCTTACTTCTTAACTTCCTGGGTTTTAAAATGCAATCTTAGCTTTAAGATAGAATCTTTCTTGTCTTTACTATGCTGTTCATGGCTGGGCTAGCTTGCTACATTAACTGTCCAGACCGCAAATTACTTGATTACGGGATGAAGGAGGAAAAACAGCATATAGGTAAAGTTAAAAAAATAAGCTGGGCCTTTTAGCATGCTAAAGTAAATCTTACACATGATTACAAACAATTAGCACAATAAAAACACAGACTATTTTCCTTCACCTGGGGAATATTAACTGATCTCACTGTGCATAATGCTTAACACAGAGTTCTGCTAGGGGCTTTCCTTGCACGTAGTCACACTGCTCTGACTGTAATTACTCTGCCTTGCTTTTTCCAGAGGCCCTCACCTTCACCCTATTGTGTCTAAGCCCAGGGTCCCTGTCTCAAGCTGAGCCTGGGCAGCGACGCAGCCATGGGAGGAGGAGACTTTGCTCGGAGATGGTGAAGATTCAGGCCTCTGCAGAGTCGGGGGGCGGTGAGGATCTGCGCCTCACCTCTGTTGGCCCCCAAGTTCTCTCCTGATGGCCCCTCTGCGACTGTGCCTATCTTAGGTTGTTCCTCCCTTGAGGGATCTTACCCGTCTCTGGCTAGCCAGCCATCCTCCGTGGCCAATCAGGGCGATGTGAGGCACGTGGGTGAGAGAGAGGCGGCGTCAGTTTTCTGTCTCCATGGCTGCTTATGCCTCCGCGGGCTCCGTGCCCAGTACCTGCTTTAGGGATCCCTTGCCAGCCGGCACGGTCCCAGCTCAGGTAATATATTTTGAGGAACTCAGGCCATTTTTTATAACGTAAGATACTTCTTCCAAAACAGCACAGTAGTGACGTTTCAGAAAAAATCTGGTTTGAGAAGGCAGGAGAAAGATCACAGAACCAGCAAACAGGAAGAAAGGTGAAAAGATTGGAAAAACCTCAGGGCAAAACGCTGGGCATAGCTGGGAGCTCTCCCCCTTCTCTCTTTAACTGAAGTTGTAGGTGATGTTGGGTGCCGAGGGAGGCAGACTTCTGAGGGGTGGGGGAGGGTTCACCCTCATTTTGGGAGCTGACCGCTGTGTGATAACGTTTGACCAGCTGTGTGGGGAGCCAGCGAGGGCCTGTAACAGACACGACCTCGCCCCCAGATAAGCACTGCTGCTGGCATCTAGTTCTTTACCAGTTTAGGAATAAGAAACTATAAATGACAAAAGACTTGCAATTTACAATGGTTAAAGAGCTGAGGAGAACTTACAGTAAGACATTGGATATAAGGATATTTGGAAATATCTGTCATGTAAAATACTGAATAAAGTTTAGCATTATTCCTTTGACAGTGCTTTCCAGGTAATTATAGATGAGATAAATGTAAGCCAAATTAGCCAAATTTTCCCTAATGAGGAGAAAAAATTCCTCTGTCATGTTCCAGGAGGCCTCTGGAAAATAACAAGAGTTACTTAGAGGTAAGAGCACCGTTCTGAATTTGGTGTTGGTGAGACAAGGGGCCGTGGGTTTAGGCAGAGTAGGGTGAGGGCCTCCGGAGAAAAAGCAGAGCAACATCATTACAGTCAGAACAATGTAACAATGTGCAAAGAAGTCCCTAGCGAAACTGTGTGATAAGCATTACACAGTCAGTCACACTAACTCTCTAGGGTGAAGATACCAGAGTGGAATATAGACAATCTTCAGTGAAATCAGTTCAAGCTCAGGAGCAACTCGGCCTGGAATGTCTGAGTGTTCTGCAGATGAAGAAGAGTATCTCAGCATAACCTGTGACTTCTCTGTATCAGTTAGATCATGACACTATAAAATTTACCTTAGCTTGCAAAAAGGCCCAGCTTATTTGTAACTGTACCTATATGCTGTGTTTCCTTCTCTGATCCTAACCAAGTAATCCGCAACCTGAGCAAAAATTCATTTAGTAAACAAGCCAGGGTATAAACATCTCAAAAAGTTAAGAAGTAAGATTCTTAACACACTTTAGCAAACAGGGAACGACCCAGCCCACCTTGCAGGCAGGGCACGTGGTCTTAATTGACATGCTCCCAGAGGGACACTGCTATCCTGAGAAAGAATCACAGCAGCAAATTTCTTCTGTTACTCATCAAAAATGAGCATTCTGGGACCACTCAACAAGTCTGCACCCCTAGCCCTTTACCCCCATTCCTGAAAATCCTCAACTGCGCATACATCCCCTAGACAACGAGCCAACCACAAACTCTCAGGTCCCCTCCTGGCATGAGCTAGGAGCTCTGTCCAATCACTTTAACTCTAAATTAAAGCCTCTAACCTTGCTCTCCTACCTTGAGTGTTTGCGAAGTTCATTCTTCGGCTCAGTGAACAAGAACCTGGGCACCAAAGGCACCACGAAAAGGCATGGACTTGTCCTCCCTACCCCGGCAGACTGGTCAAAAATTAGATACAGAGCAAAGAAAACTGAGTATGATTACAGTGCTTTCTTAGTATGCGGAACTAACGACCGCAGGAGGTTCACACTCCCGTGAAAAGCCCGCCAACTGAATCACACCCAGTAAAATAATGAATACCCTCTGTGTGTTCCAGTTGTACTCTTCCTGTCTTCCTCCACCTCTAGTGGAAAGAGCCAAAGCATGTATTCCCTTATCAGAGGAAACAAAGCAGGAAATTCCACCTAAACTGGAGAATTTAAATCCCCAGGCAGAGCCAAGCACGATGTCAAAGGTCACACCCCACATTTGGCCAAACAAAAATACTGTTACTCTATTTGTAGCCCGAATGAGTAACTGTAAAATCCAACAGCTACAAGCTGATGGAAGGTGGAAGGGGCATAAAATCCCAGTGTTTAAGCCGACACAGGCACACGGTCCTAGTGCCATTCCAGTTCGTCTGCACATAAACATGCTCTAATACGTCACTACGCTCCTGTCAGCGGCCCGGCGATGTAACTGGCGCAGCTCAGCTGGCTGCTAACTCGCTTCAGGCCAGAGTAACAGAATAGCAGCCCGTAGGAACAGGGACACCTCACCGGGAGAGGGGACCTTTTGTGCAAAAGGCAGGTCACAGACGTCAAAGTTTGCTTCATAAAATTCAATGTCATTTTTTAAAGTGAGTCCCTGAAAGTCCCAGCAAGCCACCCAGAAACAAGCTTAGTAAGGGCACATGACCCAGGGGGGTGGGCGGTGGGGGGTGGTGTCCCCATTTCCAATCCCAGCGTGCATTTACACAGTTAAGGGGCACAAAGAACTCAGGGAAGGAACCTGCGGGTGCATTTCCTTAGATTCTGAAATGCTGTCACACTTCATTTTCTCTCTCAGATTTCATTACTCCTCCTCCCAGACCTCTCCGAATACTTATTTGAAACACAAATGGGGGCGGGCAGTGTGAACGAGGTCTAACTTGGGGCTCTGAATGGCCAATTGCACAAGAAGCAACCTCAGCTATGGCTAGCCTAAGGACCAAAGCCATCAAGGGCTTGTCTTTGTTTAAAGTATCTCCATAATTTCATCACAGAAGAAGTAAGTAGGATTTTTGGAATGAATACAGTCAGCATCTGACAGAACCCAAGAACATGTCCTCTATTCAGGGGAATCACATGGCACAATAACCATACACCTCAGATTTTTTCCTTAGAACTACAACTTAGAAAGCATGCAAGCTAATGGCAATGAATTCTGAAGCAGACTGACTTCAAACAGGCACCCTCCCGTGGTTTAAGTGGAAAAAAGCATTCAGCGTTAAGGCGGCATCATCCGTACCAATGCAACATTTTCTCCATTTTACTTTCTATCTCCCCTATCCTCCACCGTTAGCTCAAAATAAACCAGTCACGCTAAGGAATGCATGGCACAAACTTTAATATTTATACTAATTAAGTAGCTTGAAGCTCAACTAAGATGAACAGATGAAGACTATTTACTTCAGAGCTAGATGCCACTGTGAAAAATTCAGACGAGAAAGATCATGAGAGGGGGCAGTCTCTAAAACGGAGGTGACAGGTGGTGCGGGGACCAGCGCTCTAACAGGAGACACCCCCCCAACAAACACTACAGTGTGGGCACGGGAATTCTCACGGCTTGTGATAACCATGCTTTAAAGCTTTTGTTTTTAATAATCCAAATTCTGCTTTATTTTTATTTTGTTAAACTATGTTCTCAGTATAACTAACTATCAAAGGTATCAAAATGACATGCACAGAAATAGAAAGCACCTTAAAGGAACATTCCAGGAACACTGGAATGTCATCCACAAGACCGCAACAAAGCAGTGTGGTCCCAGCTGGGCAGGGTCCACTCAGAGCCAAGGGAGGCTGTAACTCACACCAAAACATGCCTAATTACTGGACTTTTTAACCCTAATACATGTCCTTAGCATTAAGTTTTTTCATTGCCACAAATACCTCAGACAAGAACAAAAACAGCAATAAAAACCTTTGGTGAAGTCTTCTACAACGTAAAGCCATGAAATACCGTATTTAAAATCAGCGCTATGCCATAACCTGAAAGCCTGCGTGTTAACAAACATACATATAATAAATATAAATTCAGGCCCCGCATACGCATAATTGATTGTTTCCTGAATTCTAAAGGATTCAAGAAACCATTTCAGGGGGGAGCCTAGTAGACATAATGTTCTTCATGTAACTGTAGATTAATGATAACAAAATAAAAATAAATGGAAGGGAGGAAGGGAGGAAGAGCATCAGAGTTAATACCATTACCTTTGTGGTGAGACAGAGCTAAATTTAACATAGAGCTCCACTTACTGTTATAAGGCCACAGATTAACTGGTGAATAGCCTTAGTTTCTTCACTTCTAAAATAGGGAAGGATAACAGAGCCAACCTCATAGCATACAATTTAACATAATTAGCACAATTCCCATTGCACAACAAATACGCAATAAGTATCAGCATGTATCTATTATAAGTGCTTCCTATCAAGCATGAACTCAGGAAGGTAAGTTTTCCATGGAGATTATAGGACCAACCTTAGATAGGCTGGTGAAGACCAGACTCTATTCAATACCCTGGAGATGTTACTTTTGCAAAGGCAACGTGCTATAAAGGATTTTTTTCCTTCTCTTTATTTTTCCAGTCAGCTCACACAATACACTTCTTGTTACTGAGAGCCACCAGTAGGGAAGCTCACTGTAATTAAAAGATCGATCTTCTGGAAACAATGCTTAATAACAGGCACAAAAAAGTGTGAGTAATTCTGCATTTTCAAACACTGTCCTCAAGTTAATTTAACCTGAGCTCTTTGTGAACCACCTAGGAAGTCTAGAATCAGTACGTACAGGCTGAAATCAATGGACCACAGAGAAGAGGAGACAAACTCCAATTGGCCACCTCATTAAGATCAGGGGAGCCTTGTGCAAAAAAAAAAAAACAGGTGCATATAAAAAACAGGTGCATTTTATATGCTCCAGATGAAAACAGTTCAGATTTGCAATGGCAATATTTTGTATTTTGTGTGTTCTCTAAAGGACAAATCTAACTTTATGCATATATATATATATATATATATATATATATATATATATATATTTGTGTGTGCTGCAGGTATACTGGGAAAAACACTTGCTATATTGAAAAGACAAAAAATAAAAGTGGTTCTGAGCAAAAAAAAAAAAAAAAATACTCAGCAAAATATTGGCACACCAAATTCAAAAATACATCAAAAAGATCATCCATCATGAACAAGTAGGACTTATTCCAGGGAAGAAAGGATGGTACAGTATTAGAAAATCCATCAACATCATCCACCACATCAACAAAAGTGAGGACAAAAACCACATGATCATATCCACAGATGCTGAAAAAAACATTTGACAAAATTCAACATCCACTCATGGCAAAAACGCTCAACAAAATGAGTATACTGGGCAAGTACCCCAACATAATAAAGGCCATATATGACAAGCCCACAGCCAACATCATACTTAACAACAAGAAGCTGAAAGCTTTTCCTCTGAGATCAGGAACAAGACAGGGATGGCCACTCTCCCCACTGTTATTCAACATAGTACTGGAGGTCCTAGCCATGGAAATCAGACAAAACAAAGAAATACGAGGTATCCAGATTGGTAAAGAACAAGTCAAACCGTCACTATTTGTAGATGACACGATAGTGTACATAGAAAAACCCTAAAGACCCCACTCCAAAACTACTAGAACTGATATCTGAATTCAGCAGAGTTGCAGGACACACAATTAATACACAGAAACCTGTAGCTTTCCTAGACACTAACGATGAAGTAGCAGAAAGAGAAATCAGGAAAACAATTCCATTCACAACTGCATCAACAAGAATAAAAATACTTAGGAATAAACCTAACCAAGGAACTGAAAGACCTACCATACCCTGAAAACTACAAGATACTCTTTACAGAAATTAAAGAGGACACTAGCAAATGGAAACTCATCCATGCTCCTGGCTAGGAGGAATTAGTATTATCAACATGCCCATCCTGCCTAAAGCAATCTACAGAATCAACGCAATCCCCATCAAAACACCAACAGCATTCTTCAACAAACCGGACATATTTTTATGAGATAAAAAGTACAGCATTTCATCAGGAGTAAGAGCGAAGCATAGATCTCCTACCTTGCGGTGCTGAGCATCGGGGTCCGTGGCACTGACGAAGTTAGAGGCACACATCGAGCGAGTAAAGGAAGTAAACAGCACCCTTGCCTCACCCAGAGGCTGAGGCGGCCCAGAGAAGCAGGCTGGAAGTCAGGCAGACAGAAAGAGAGACACTCCTCATGGATACCCAGTCGGGCTGTCGGGGTCTGATTCCAGACAAGCGGGCCTTTGAGAAGCCGCTGAAGCACAGCCTCAGCCTAGACTCTCGCAGGTGCCCACGGCCTTCCTCAGTCCCTCGCATCCAAGGAGATGCCTCTGAAGGGGAATCCTGGCCTCCACTCAGGTGACTTTCCCGGCTCCCAAGGGAGACGGGGGAGCCACTGAGGGAGACGCAGGGGAACCTGTCACTCGAGACTTTGAGATCGGCAGCCGGGCTAGTCCCATTTAAGTGGCTGACGAGCGCCCGATGTTGTGTGCCATAGATGGCTTCCTTCTATAAGAACAGTGAAAGAAAAGGCAGGCTCGGATGCCTATACTCACCTCGGAAGTTATCCCGGACGAGCCCCCAAAAATGATGCAGCTTCTCACACCACAAGGGTATGAAACTAGAAGTAATTTATGCAAATAAAACGAAAAGCCCACCACCGCATGGAGGCTTAACAACATGCTCCTAAATAACCAATGGATCAATGACCGAATAAAAACAGAGATCCAGCAATATATGGAGACAAATGACAGCAATAACTGAACAACGCAAAATCCGTGGGACAGAGAAAAGGCGGTGCTAAGAGGGAAGTACACTGCAATACAGGCCTACCTCAGGAAAGAAGAACAATCCCACATGAACAGTCTAAACTCACAACTACCACAACTACAAAAATAAGAACAAATGAGGCCCAAAGTCAGCAGTAGGAGGAACATAATAAAGATTGGAGCAGAAATAAATAAAACCGAGAAGAATGAAACAATACAAAGAATCGATGAAAGCAGGAGCTGATTCTTCAAGAAAATATACAAAATGGATAAACCCCTAGCTGGACTGATCAAGAAAAAAAGAGAGCCTGCACACAGAAACCGAATCAGAAATGAAAAAGGAAAAATCACTACAGAAACCACAGAAATACAAAGAATTATCAGAGAATACCATGAAAAATTATATGCTAACACACTGGATAACCTACAAGAAATGGACAACTTTCTAGTAAAATGCAACTGGGCTAGTTCCATTTAAGTGCCTCACGGGCATCCGATGTTGTGTGCCACCGACGGCTTCTATAAAGACAGTGAAAGAAAAGGCAGGCTTCGATGCTGATAACTCACCTCCCACATTATCCCGTACGAGCCACCCAAAATGATGCTGGGGTTTTTCTTGTCTGCGGACGGGAAGAATGAACTTAAGAGAACACCCAAGCCAACATAGGAGAGGCTTTTAGTGAGAGATACAGTGACAGGACAGATCTCCTGGCTCACGGCGCCAGGAGGGGTCAAGAGAGCCCATAGTTGTGCGTTGCCTAGGGATTTTATAGGCAGTTGAGGATTTGGGGGGACCCTATAAAGGCTTAACGGTGTGGACTTGTTAAGGGGTCCCTGAATATTTAAAATCAACTTAACACACGAAATTTAGTGCTCTGGTTTCTCCCTGGGATACCGGCGTCTTGGTCGGGGAGCATATCATTCAAGGCCGCCCGCCCAGTTCGCAAGGTGGGCTGAGTTATTGTCTATCTGCTAAAGAATAAGTTAAGAATCTTACTACTTCTTCACCCTGATGCGGAGAGGTAAATCCCAGATATCATAGTAGCTCCTCTCCTGACAGTAAATTAACTGCAACCAACAGAGCCATCCAGATTTAACAAGTCATAACTCCAAGTTCTAGGCAGAGCATCAAAACTGAGACTGGATTAAAGACGGCAGTGTGAGAAGTGAGACAGAGACCCCCTCCAAAACCACATATAATACGAAAATATAATTAACACAACTAGTCCTGAAAGAGCACCAGGAAACAAGGCTGCAGCAGACTGCATATACCTGGAGAAAGCAGCGGATCTCATGGAACAGGGCACCAGCACCACTCCCCCTGAGACCCGGGACATCCCTCCACTCGGTGAGCAGCTCCAGAGAGGAGAGGTTCTGGGCACTAGAGGGCGCCACATACAAACATATAACGTCAAAGGAACCTGGTTCAAAGCAAAATCTCAGCACCAGAGAAAGGACTGAGACTGAATTAATAAATCTTCCTGAAAGAGATTTCAAAATAAAAGCTATAAACATGCTCATGGAGGTACAGAAAAATATTCAAGAACTCAGGAAAGATTTTAGGAAGGAGATCTAATCACTGAAGAGCACAATGTAGGGTATTAAAAGCAGATTAGATTCGGTGGAGGAGACGACAAATGAAAACAGAAACTAGGGAAGAGGAATACAAACAAGATGAGGCACAGAGAGATAAAAGGATCTCTAGGAATGAAAGAATACTGAGAGCACTGTGTGACCAATCCAAACGGAACAATATTTGTATTACAGGAGTGCCAGAAGAAGGAGAGAGAGAGAGAAAGGGATAGAAAGTGTCTTTGAGGAAGTCATTGCTGAACACTTCCCCAATATGGGGAAGGAGATAGTTTCTCAGGCCATGGAGGTGCACAGATCTGTGAACACAAGGGACCCAAGGAGGACAACATCAAGACATATAATAATTAAAATGGCAAAGATCAAGGATAAGGACAGACTTTTAAAAGCAGCTGGAGAGAGAAATGAGACCACATACAAAGGAAAACCCATCAGGCTATCATCAGACTTCTCAGCAGAAACCTTACAGGCCAGAAGAGAATGGCATGATATATTTAATGCAAAGAAAGAGAAGGGCCTTGACCCAAGAATACTGTATCCAGCATGACTATCATTTAAATTTGAAGGAGGGATTAAACAATTCCCAGACAGGCAAAAGTTGAGGAAATTTGCCTCCCACAAACCACCTCTACAGGATATTTTAAAGGGATTGCTCTAGATGGAAGCACTCCTAAGGCTAAATAGGTGTCACCAGAGAAAATAAAATCACAACAAAGAAAGCAAACCAACCAAATACTAACTAAAAGCAAAAAAATAAAATCAACAATCCACAAAAGCAATCAAAGGAAACACAAAGGAGTACAGAATAGAACACCTACCATATAAAGAATGGAGGAAGAATAAGAAGGGAGAGAAATAAAGAATCATCAGACTGTGTTTATAATAGCCTAATACGAGAGTTAAGTCAGACAGTCAGATAGTAAAGAAGCTACCCTTGAACCTTCGGTAACCACGAATCGAAAGCCTGCAACGGCAGTAAGCACGTATCTTTTGATAATCACCCTAATTGTAAATGGACTGAATGCACCAACCAGAAGACACAGAGTAACAGAATGAATAAAACAGCAAGACCCATCTACATGCTGCTTACAAGAGACTCACCTCAAACCCAAAGACATGCACAGACTAAAAGGAAAGGGATGGAAAAAGATACTTCATGCAAACAACAGGGAGAAAAAAGCAGGTGTTGCAGTACTACTATCTGACAAAATAGACTTCAAAAAAAGAAGGTCACAAGAGATAAAGAAGGACATTACATAAGATAAAGGGGTCAATCCAACGAGAGGATATAACCATTATAAATATCTATGCACCCAACACAGGAGCACCTACATATGTGAGACAAATACTAACAGAATTCAAAGGGGAAATAGAATGTAATGCATTCATTTTAGGAGACTTCAACACTCCACTCACTCCAAAGAACAGATCAACCAGACAGAAAATAAGTAAGGAGACAGAGGCATTGAACAACACATTAGAACAGCTGGACCTTACACATCTACAGAACTCTCCACTCAAAAGCAGCAGGATACACATTCTTCTCAAGTGCACACGGAACAATTTCAAGAATAGATCATATACTAGGCCACAAAAAGAGCCTCAGAAAATTTGAAAAGACTGAAATTGTACCAACCAGCTTCTCAGACCACAAGGGTATGAAACTAGAAATAAATTACACAAAGACGACGAAATGGCCTACAATCACATGGAGGCTTAACAACATGCTCCTAAATAACCAATGGATCAATGACCAAATAAAAACAGACATCAAGCAATATATGGAAACAAATAACAACAATAATTCAACAAGGCAAAATCTGTGGGACTCAGCGAAGGCGGTGGTAAGAAGGAAGCATATTGCACCACAGGCCTACCTCAGGGAAGAACAACCATCCCATATGAACACTAAACTCACAATTAACCAAACTAGAAAAAGAAGAACAAATGAGGCCCAAAGTCAGGAGAAGGAGGGACATAATAATGATTAGAGCAGAAATAAATAAAACAGAGAAGAGTAAAACAATAGACAGAATGAAAGCAGGAGCTGGTTCTTCGAGAAAATAAATAAAATAGTAAACCCCTAGCCAGACTTACCAAGAAAAAAAGAGAGTCTACACACATGAACACTACTAATTCTGAAAGCGCGGCCTCCGGCGGCCTCTCCCACTCCGCCCCGCCGCGGGTCCCGCCTCACCCTCTGCTCGCCCGGCCCTCGCCCTCGAGGCCGCCGCCGAAAACCTCCACACGCGGCAAGACGCCCGCCGGCCTCCCCGCCTGCGCGGCCCCGGCCCCTCCGCCTGGGGCCCCGGCCCGGGCGGCGGCGGCAGGTCGGCGGAGCGGCCCCGAGCCGGGCCCAGCGAGGACCCAGCACCCGCGTCAGTCGCTCCACGGCCCCGCGGGCCCCGCGCCGCCCGCCGAGCCGTCGCACGAGCGCCCCCTCACCGGCTCCACCGCGCCCACAGGCGGAGGCAGGGGTCCCCGCGGCCACGTACCTTCTGGCCCACAGAGCCGTCGCTGTCGCCTTCACCCCTGAAGCGGGGCCGCTCTGGACGCTCCGCCGCCAAGTCCGCGGTGGCGGGAGCCTCTTCCCGGCCGGGCTCTCGGAGGCCTTGGCGAAGCGGCGAGTGCGGCGCCGGGAGGCCAGCGGGCGAGGTCGGTGCCGTCGGCGCCTCCGCTCCGGGAGGAAGGCGAAGCCGAGCACAGCGCGGGTCCACCATCTGGGCTACCCCGGGCTCGCTGCGCGTAGGAGACGGAGGGAAGGAGGGACGGAGGGACGGAGGGCCGGAGGCGCCCGGAGAAAGACGGCGGACAGGACCACGGACGGAGCCGCGGGAGCAGCTCCTCCTGGCGGCGCTCGCGAACCTACTGATTCTTCAATACGGCAACTGCGGCGCCTGCAGCTACTACGCAGCCGCCGGAGGTACGTTTTCTGCGCGCGCGCCCAATGGGTACCTGCTCCGCGGAGCCGCTCCCTCATTGGCCTCGAATGCCGTCAGTCGTGGGAGGCCCTGAGCCTGACGTGCCACGCTCATTCGCCGCGGCGGCCTTATGATGGGGGCGGGCCTGCGCGGGACGCTGCACGCTCATTGGCCGCGAGGGCTGTCCGACCGGGACTTTGATTTTGTTCAATGTACTTTCTAATTTTTCTTGAGATGACCCACGTGTTATTTTTATTTACTTATTTATTGATTGTGGTGTCATTAATACACAGTCACATGACGCCCGAGGCGGCGAGTCGGAGTGTGAAGATCAAAACCACGGCCCCACCCAGCCACGCTCCCATTGGCTGACTGCCTGGCGGCACCGTGGGATCATTGGGCACGGCCGCCGTCAGTCAGAGACCGGCCGGCGCCGCTGCGTAAGCAGCCATTGGGCTCTCGGGGAGAACACGTAAGTCCGGCGGCTGCGCAGTAGCTGCAGGCGCCGCCGCTCTATTCAAGATTTAGTAGCGTCGCTAGCGCCCGCGGGAGAGCGACCTCCCGCGGTACCTTCCTCAGGGATGAAGGCGACAGCGATGGCCTTGCGGGCTGGAAGGTAGGTGTCCGCGGGGCGCGGGGACCCCTGCCCCCGCCTGAGGTCGCGGTGGAGCCGGTGAGGGGGCGGCCGTGCAGGTGGCTCGGCGGGCAGCGCGTGGCCCGTGGGGCCGGGAAGCGGCCGACTCGGGGTAGGGGCTCGCCGGAGCCGCAGCTCCTCATTCCGGGACCCGGTGGTGAGCGCGGCTGGTCTCCGCCCCGCGGCGCGCGTCCTCCCGGCTTGGGTCCGCGCCGCCGACCTGCTACCGCCGCTCGGGCCGGGGCCTCCGGCGGAGGGGACGGAACGGGCGGCTCAGACGTGGAGGCCGGCGGGCGTTTTGCGTTGTGTGGATTTATCCGACGGGCGTTTTGCGTTGTGTGGATTTATCCGGCGGGGGCCTCGAGGGCGAGGGCCGGGCGGGCTGAAGTTCAAGGGTGACCCGCGGCGGGGCGGCGGGGAAGAGGCCGCCCCGAGGAAGCGCCTTTAAAATCAAAAAATGTTTCATGAGGTATCGTGTTTTTTACTTGGGAATTAAGTTTCTTTACTTTGGTCTGGGAACTGACAGTGCATTTTCTTGTATTTAAAAGTTTATATCTTTGTGTCATTTCGGTTTGTAATCTGCAGCTGAGTAATTTATAACTAGCCACAGAGATTCTGAGACAGGGACCATGAGTGTAGTCAGAGTAGCATGACGGCCTCTGGAAAAAGACCCCTACCAAAACTCCCTATTAAACAATGAAGCAAAATCAGAGTCACGTTAATTCTCCAAAGTAAAATATCAAACTAGGAGTATAAGATTTCTTCAGTGAAGATTAGTTAAAACTAAGAAGCCAGAAGTAACCTGGCCTGGAATGTTTGAACATCCTCCAGATAAGAAAATACCTCAGCATGGCCCATGTCTTCATTGTGTCAATTAAATGAGGCTATTGTAAAATTTTACTTTAGCCTGCTCAAAGGCCTAGTTTATCTTTAACTTTGCCCAGATGCTGCTTTTCCTCCTCCAGCCCCTAATCAAGTAATACGTGACCTGGGCGATCAAAATGGCAAATAAACTCAGTCACAAGCAACATAGTGAAAGGCAGGAAGGATCCTATCTTAAAGATAAGATTGCATTTTTTTTTAGCAGATAACTATAATTTAATTTCAATTACAATTAATTTTGCAAACAATTACAAATACAAATTAATTTCAGCACCTAGCAAGTGCCTTGAACAAAGTAATTTCTCAAATATTTGTTGAATAAATGACTGCTTCTATTCTTAAAATTGAAAGTTACTTAGCTAGACATCTTACCAAAAGAAGGTATTATGCATGTTCAGAGGTTTTCATGTGAACATTTCTGTTACTTTCTTCCTCTCCCCAAAATTCTACACTGGTAATCTTTTAAAGCATCCATTTAGTGGTTTTTATGATAGGCTTTAAATGATGGCTTTGCTTACAGAAGCCTTCACACGTCTTCAGAAAAGTGTTCTTGGTGTTGTCATTCATTCATTCATTCATTCATTTATTTACTTATTTATTTATAAGGTTGCATTTTAACACCCAGGAAGTTAAGATGTAAGATTCTTTATTATTTTTAAGGTATTATTGATATATACCCCTAATAAGGTTTCACATGAAAAAGACTGTGGTTAATACATTCACCCATGTTATCGAGCCCCCCCATACCCCTTTGCAGTCACTGTCCATCAGTCCATCAGTGAAGTAAGATGCCACAGATTCACTATTTGCCAAGAAGTAAGATTATTTATTTACTTATTTTATTAAGGTATTATTGATATACACTCCTATGAAGGTTTCACAGAAAAAACAATGTGGTTACTACATTCACCCCTGTTATCGTGTCCCCCCTGTACCCCATTGCAATCACTGCCCATCAGTGTAGTAAGATGCCAGAGTCACTATTTGCCTTCTCTGTGCTACACTGTCTGTCCCCCGGCGCCCTCCCACACCATGTGTGCCAATCATAATTCCCCTGAATCTCCTTCTCCCTCTGTCCCCACTGGCCCTCCCTCACCCCTCCCCTTTGGTAACCACCAGTCCCTTCTTGAAGTCTGTGAGTCTGTTTCTGTTTTGTTCCTTCAGTTTTCCTTCGTTGTTATACTCCGCAAATGAGTGAAATCATTTGGTACTTGTCTTTCTTCACCTGGCTTATTTCACTGAGCATAACATCCTCCAGTTCCATCCATGTTGTTGCAAATGGTAGGATTTGTTTTCTTCATATGGCTGAATAACATTTCATTGTGTATATGTACCACATATTTTATTTATTTGTTTGTTTTATTTCTTTTCTTTTAATTTAATTTAATTAAATTTTATTTTTGGTATCATTAATCTACAATTACATGAGCAACATTATGGTTACTAGACTCCCCCCATCATCAAGTCCCCACCACATACCCCATTACTGTGACTGTCCATCAGCATAAGATGCTATAGAATCACTACTTCCCTGTGTTGTACTGCCTTCCCGGTGCTCTGCCCCCCACATTATGTGTGCTAATTATAATGTCCCTTCCCACCCCCCCATCCCTCCCCTCCCAGCCATCCTCTCTAGTCCCTTTCCTTTGGTAATTGTTAGTCCATTTTGGGTTCTGTGTGTCTGCTTGCTGCTTTGTTCCTTCTGTTTTTCTCTTTGTTCTTATACTCCACACATGAGTGAAATAATTTGATACTTGTCTTTTCCGCCTGGCTCATTTCACTGAGCATAATACCCTCTAGCTCCATCCATGTTGTTGCAAATGGTAGGGTTTGTTTTCTTCTTATGGCTGAATAATAATCCATTATGTATATGTACCACATCTTCTTTATCCATTCATCTATTGATGGACACTTAGGTTGCTTCCTTTTCTTGACTATTGTAAATAATGCTGCGATAAACACGGATGCATATGTCTTTTTCAAACTGGGCTGCTGCATTCTTAGGGTAAATTCCTAGGAGTGGAATTCCTGG
This sequence comes from Manis javanica, assembly GCF_040802235.1. NCBI lineage: Eukaryota > Metazoa > Chordata > Mammalia > Pholidota > Manidae > Manis > Manis javanica. The sequence continues at coordinate 81,295,290 of NC_133167.1, read as the reverse complement.
GTCAAATGGTATTTCTATTTTGAGTTTTTTGAGGGACCTCCATAGTGCTTTCCTCAATGGTTGAACTAATTCACATTCCCATCAGCAGTGTAGGAGGGTTCCCCTTTCTCCACATCCTCATCAGCATTTGTTGTTGTCTTTTGGATGGTTGCCATCATAACTGGTGTGTGGTGATATCTCATTGTGATCTTAATTTTAATTTCTCTGATGATTAAGCAATGTGGAGCATCTTTTCACCATTAAGGTTCTCCTGATTGACACAATACTTCCACTGCCATTCCCCAATTCTTCAGATGCAAATAATTTTTCATCACTTGTGTCTGTAAACATATTCTTGAAAATATTCATTGTGTGTGTACTTAGGTATTATATTGGGGGTCCTACCCTAGGAATTGAGGCCCTTCTCATTTTGGGGACCCCTGTGTTTTTAGCACAGTGCCTAACACATACTAAATACTTACTGAATAAATGAAGATTCCTTCTATTAATAAAAGGGTCATAGTCTCTTGCTTTATAGACTCTACAGGCTTTCTATTACCAATTCATAATTAGAAAGGTAAATAACTGAGAATAAGTGATAGCATCTGTTCTCACAATCTGACATTGCTACAGTATAAATATATGTGATCAATACACTTCCCTCACTGAATACAGTATACAATACCCTTTGTATATTGATATTGTATGCTACAGAGTTACTGAAATCACTTATTTCTAGTTGCTTTTTGGTAGATTCATTAGGATACTACATACTCAGTCATGTTATTGGCAAATAAAGAGTTTATTTCTCTCTTTCCAATCAGTGTGCTTTCTATTTTAGTTTTTTTTTTTAATCTTTTCTCACTTTCTAAGACCTCCAGGATAATGTTGAATAGAGGTGGTAAGATAGGATATCTTTGCCACATTCTTGATCTAGAGAGAAATTATTTAGTTTTCCATTGTTAATGATGATGTTATCTATTGGTTTTACCGTAGATGAGCTTTGTCAGATTGAGGACATTCCCTGTGTTCCCTGTTACTGAGAATTATAATTGTTGGGTGTTGAATTTTGTCAAGTGATTTTACATGTACTTATCATGTAGTTCTTTTTTTTGCATTACTGTGATGTATGTCAGTGCATACATTGCTGGATTTGATTTGCTAAAAGTGTCAGGAATTTTCACATATATGTTCATGAGGTATATTGGTTTATAGTTTCTCTTACCACAATATCTGTGTCAGGTTTTGGAATCAGGATAACACTAGCCTCATAAACTCACTTGGAGTGCTCACCATCTTCTATGGTATAGAATAGTTTTTATTTAATTGGTAATATTTCTTCCTTAAATGTTGAATAAAATTCACTAATGAAACTATCTTGGTCTGCAGTAGTCTTTGGAATTTTTAGTCTATGATTTCAATTTTAGAAGTTACATGTAGAACTTGTTCATCTATTTCTTCTTAGTGAGTATTGGTAGTTGGGTCTTTTACACCTTACCAATGATGTTTACTTCTTTCATAAACTTATTCATAAGTTTCATATATTTTTAATATTTTTAGGATGTGTAGTGATGATCTCTCTTACGTTCCTGATTTTGATTATTTGTGTTATCCCTATTTTCTGGATTAGTCTGGCTGGTATTTTCAATTTTGCTAATCTTTTCCAAGAAACCGCATATGGTTTAATTGATATTCATTATTGTTTGTGTTTCTTATTTCATTGATTCTGCTATTAGCTTTATTTCCTTTCTCTATTATTGTCTCATTTACTACAACTTTTTTTTAGTGTTTGCTTTAGTGTTTACAATTTGCATCTTGAACTTATCACAGTTAACTTTCAAATAAAATTATGCCATTTTGTGTACAATCACAAACCTTAAAACTAAGCTTCCATATGCTCTGTTTTTATATGTTAATATATTATAAATCCCATGATATACTATTATTTTTAAGGTGTCAATTACCTTTCGAAGAGATTAAAAATTTTGAGAAATATTATTTTTAAATATTTACCCCCATTTCTGGAACTCTATTCCTTTGAGTAGATGTGAATTTGTGTCTGGTATTATTTTCCCTTTGCCTGAAGAAATACGTTTCATTTCTTGTAGTATAGATTTGCTAGATATTTTCTCAACTTTTTTTTTTTTTTTGTCTGTAAAGTCTTGATTTCACCTTTGTTTTTGTAAGGTATTTTCTGGGTAGACTGTTTTATCATTTCAGCCTTTAAAGATGTTGCTGCATTTTCCTCTAGTTTGCATTTTTTCAAGAGAAGTTTAATAAAATTTTTCTTCTTTCTCCTTTATATTAACGTTCTTTTTTTTCCCCAAAAGCCTTTCGAATTTTCTGTTTATCACAGGTTGTCAGGAGTTTGGCTATCATGTGTATTGGTGTGGTCTTACTTTTGTTTATCCTTCTTGGATATTACTCAGACTTTTGGTTCAGTAGGTTCTAAATGTTCATTCATCTAATTTGAAAAAAAAGAAAAGCCTTTTTTCTTTTCTTTTTTTTTTGCGTGAAACTAGATACATGTATGAGATGATGCTATCATCCCACATGTCATTGATGTTCTATTCATTTTGTTTATTGAGTCATTTTTCTCCTGTTGGATTTCGATAATTTCTATTGCTATGTCTTCAAATTCACTAATCTTCTCTAGCATACAACTTGCTCTTAATTCCATCCAGGGTGTGTTTTTCATTTTAGATATTTCATTTATAATCTCTAGAGGTTTCATTTGGGGTTAATTTTGTATATTCCTTTTCTTTCTGCCTAATATTCATGTTTTCTCATACCTTATTGGTCTTCTAGAGCCTATTTACTTAGCTGTTAGGAGCCTTTATCTGCTAATTCCATTATCTGTCATTTGGTGGTCTGTTTCAGTTGACTTTCTCCTGGTTTTGGGTCCTATTTTCATGTTTCTTGGCATATGTGTTCATTTTTTATTGGATGCCCAATTTGTGAATGTTGTGATTTGGGGAGCCAGATTTTCTTGAATTTCTTTAACTAGTGTAGGTTGTTCTGGCCCTCAGTGAAGTTATTCAGGAGGAGGCAGATCCTTTTAAAGATTGCTTTTAAGCTTTGCTGGAGTGACCCCGGAGAGTCCTTTAGTCTTGGGATAACTTATACCCACTACTAAGTTGATATCCTTCTCTGGATTTGACCTGATGTGTATTAACTAGTTCTTTTCCACTTCCAGCTAGTGGAAACAAAACCTATGCACAGCCCTCTTTGGGAATTATTTTTCAGTCTATTGTTTCCAGTGGTTCTTTTTCCATCCCTGGGTAGTTCTCTGTGATTAATTCTCTGTATATTAATCAGTCAAATACGTGATGGGACCTCTCTATAAACATCTGAATTTCTATCTCTCTGTATGTTATGTAGTCACTTCTCTTGGTGCTCCACCTCATTCATTCCGATTGTTAACTTCCCTTCACTCTAATACCTGTCTTCTCTACAGAGACTGATGGAAATTCCCAGACTTTGTTTAGGCTACTCTTCTCTGAGGCTTAGGAGCTGTCACCCAGTATAAGTTGGGTCAGTCATAGAACTTACTTTCTTTGTTTCACTTTTTTCAGAGATCAGGTTCTGTGCTACCTCTTTCCCAATGCCTAAACACTCAAATATGCTGTGTGTAATTTTTCCCAGTTTTCTAGTTATGTAAGACCAAAGGACAAATATAGTCTGTTAGCCCATTATAGCTTGAAGAGAAATTGTTGAATAGGTTATAGATAAAAGGTGAATTTATGATAGATCAATAACACAAAACAATGACCACATCAGCAATACTTGGTCTTTTACTGTAGAGCAGCATTGCTCAATGGGACTTTCTGAGTTGATGGAAACATTCTATGTTTACACTGTCATTTACAATAGTCATTAACAGATGTGCAGCTATTTGAAAACATATTGAGAACTTGAAAATGTGGCCAATGTGTCTGAGCAATTGAACTTGTCGTTATATTTGGTTTTTGTAAATTTGAATAGTAACATGTGGGTAGTGTCCACCCTGTTGAATAACTCAGATCTAGAGCCTTTAGAAAATTGTTAGCAAGGCTGAAACAAAAAGAATCATTGAAGGAGAACAAGGCTAAGTTGAAGACACGGGATGGGTGTTGATCTTTTTAGGTGGTGCGAAGTTGGGTAAAGTGTGCTTAAAGCTTGTGCTAAAGCAGAGGATAGGACAATTAGAAAAGACATGACATAATACGTGAGTGTTAAATTAACTAATGTTTCAAAAATACTTTGGAAAATATAATGAGGGACGATATGTTGGTCTTGCTGCGAATATTATTTTCCTGGTGATCTGACGTTAAGATGAGCAACTGGATAACAGATACCACAAACAAATAGGGACATCTGTCTAAATTCCAGGCTTCCCTGCCATATAGCTGGTTTAGGGATTTCTAATCCCAAAAAGACAGTTTACAATGTCTCTGCTGTGCCCCAAAGTATATGAGGAAGTAGCAGTTAAATTGATCAAGGATAGCATCTTTTCAGGATGTTAAGAGACCTGGCACTTTGCCAACATGAAGCATAGAAGAAAAGGGGTAGCTGCTATTGAACCTGCCTTTCATAGTTCCATACTATTCAGAGTGATCACCCTAAGGGCCTTAATCCCTGGAAGTCCTATTACTGAAGCTCAAATACTGAGAGTCCAGCATGTCAGGAACTGTTCTTTGTGTGCAATCCTTATGATAATTGATGGCCTCTGGATGTGAAAAATGTACAGGATCTTCCCAATAAGTTGTTCATGGCTGTAGTAATGTCAGGCTAAATCAGAGTCAAGGGGTCCGTCCTTCTTTCAGGATGTGGAATTACATTTAAGTGTCTATGGAAGTTTTATTTCCAGGTTATCATTCCAAGAAGGCCTCATCATGACTGACCTCTTTTTATGGGCCAGACCATTAAAGAAAATAGGAGATAAATTGCATAGCTTGCCATCCGTATTTACAATACAGCATATATAATTCACTAAAAGATATATAAACACACAAGCTTCTATTAGTCACTGTCAGGATGTCTGACAGTTTTGCTTGCTTGTACCCAGTCCACCAGAAGTTTTAATCAGAAGTAATGGTGTAGTTGCATTTTTCTTTAGAAAATGCTTGTCTTTAACATGCAATGAGCCAGACAGTAGGTATCAGTGGCTGGATTGTAAGAGAACATCAGAGACTCTAGAGTTGTCCCAAGTAGGCCACAGGAGTGATGGAGGTAGGATAGAAACACTGCGATAAATTCATTCACAGAAGGAACAGGTAAAATCACAAGGCGCTCTTAAATAAGAAAAGCCGGGAACAGGCTCAGTGGAAGGAGGCACACAGTACAGGACCGTGGTCAAGAGATGGAGAGTGGGGTCTTCCCCAAGTCCTGTAGGAGGCACCGTAGCCTAGTGCCAAGGACGTGAGCTCAGACAGAGGGTCAGCTCCTTGCTCTGATTCTTGGCTTGGATGCCTTTGTTCTGTGACCTTGAGCTGGCATCTGAAAAATAGAAACAATACTTCCTACTTCCAACAGCTTTGTAGAAATCAAATGAATTGAAGTTTGTGCAAGCACAGCCTGTAAATTTAGATTAGTGCTCAGATGTGACTGGGCGGGCAATCCTGCTGCCCAGGATTGACTTTTTCTGTGAAAATGGAGCCTCGGGAGGGGCAGGGAGGGTAACTCATTCTGGGGCAAGGAAGAAGCTTAGATGACCAATTTTAAGGACCTGATGGAAGTGTAGAAGTACAGATGCGATTTGGGGACCATCCATTGCCTACCAGAGCCTATGCAGATCTATTTCTGAGTCTTAGGAGACCGGCTACAGTGAACAAAGAAAAGCCTTGTTTGCTACATGAATACTGAGAATAAGAGACTGGTTTTGTCATAACTACGTGTTGTCTGTGCCAATGTACAGCATTACCCTCTTTTTGGATTCCTACTGGACTGTGATGCGCTGCAGAAAAACATAGCAGCTTGATTCCTGAGGTACTCCAATGCATGTACAGAAAAGCAGGGAGAGTTGTGCTGTGGTGGTTTCACAGTCTGCCTCATATCAGTTGAATTAGTCTTGCAAAAAAGTAATTTTCAGTGCCTGCAGCAAGAGAAGAGGAAAATGGTGGGCATTGTGAAGATGTTCATAGCAGAAGTGAGACATCCCCACCAGGTTTCCAGATTTCATTTAGGGGGAGGGACTGTGAGGACGTCTGGTTTGATCATTATGTTAGGAAAGGGCATTTATTTTCCTCAGCTTTTAGATCTAGGCTGGTGAAGCTTGGAGAATGTGAGGCCATAGAGGGACATGGCAGCCTGGTGTTGGCTGCAAAATAAGGGTTCAATACCTGTTACCTCCTTTTTTCTCTTCTTTCTGGAGGTAGACACTTATAAATGGGTAGTAAAGACAGACGCAGAGACGTTTTCCTCTAATTCCTGTTTTTCTGCTTAAGCTACCCCCCAAAATCTCCCTGTAGAGAATGTTAAGTAGCTATTCAGAATGTCTAAGCAGTTGCCAAATTGACACAAACCAGAAAGCCACGGCAGCTGAGGAAGATGGTTAAACGGGGGGTCAGGAGTCCTGAATCTTTGCTCTGTGTCACCTACTTGTATGACCGTGAGCAAGTTATTTAATCTTTCAGGACTCAGTTTTCTTGTTGTAAAAGAGGGCTAAATGAACACCAAGGCCCTTTCTTTCTCTTTCATTCAAGTTCCTCTGATTTCTAAATCATCTGATTCTGTCAGGAGTTCTTCAGTGAGTGGCAGAGGGAGTTAGGATGAAGGTTGACGTGTTCACAACAGGCTTAAGTGAGGTGCCGGGGGGCTCAGTGGACACTAAGGAAACCAGCCGACTGAAATCGAGTGTTCTTTGGCAATGACTAAGACAAGATTAAAAGTATGGACCAGGGTCCAAAGGTGGTTCAGGCCAAGCTAAAAGCCTCTCTTCATCTTGATTTCTTTCACATTTATCTGACTTAATTGGGATTGGGCTCCTCCCAAGAAATCTGTACCAGTGTCAGGCAAGGCAAGCAATGATTTGTGTATTTTACTTCCATGTATAGTAGATAGTTAGCATTTCTGCAGAATAATAATGATAGTAATAATTACCATTTATTGAGTGCTTGGCTAAGCTAGTCACAAGTCCAAAATGCTTTGCATTCATTTTCTCATCCTGTTCTCCTAACACCTTATGAGGTCAGATCATTGCCTAACGCACTTTACAAATGGTGAGACCTTAGCTCAGAGATATTTCCTGTCAAAGTCCTCACAACAGGGAAGTAATGGAGCCAGGATTTGAATCTGCATCTGTTTTGACCCCCACTGCTGGGCTTTACATTGACTCCTTTAAAGCTGGGACTGCAGAGCTGACATCCCAGCAAGCCACGCAGTACAGAACACATCAAAGTCTTTGGGCAGTTTAATGGCAAATGAATTAATAAAAAATAATTAAACATCTCAAACATATTAAACACAAAATAACTAGGACATGGTTGGGTCTCCACATGAATTCCTCCTGATGAAGCACTTTTCACTGTGACAGAAATAAAATAGTCTTTCTGTGATTTGAAGCATATACAGCAACTAATTCTACATTTATATGGCCGGTTTTTTTTAGAACTGTATTTTAATTTTTTAAAGTGCCATTTTAATACCCGTGCTGTAACTGATAATTATTTTGGGATGGGGGCAGGAGCAAGAGGGTTTCAGTGGCCGCACACACAGTTTTTAATGCAGCAGCTGCAAGGCTTAAATCAACCCTGTGCCGAGAGCCCTGTAGCCCTGTAGCCTCTCAGAGGAAGGATAGTCTGGAGCTAGTGCTTCCCACTTCAAGGCCTCTGGTTTGGATCTAGTCACAGGTGACTGTGGCTGAGGGTCACCTTCACTTGACAGCTCCTTGTTGGCTTCAGTAAGTGACATAGTGGACTTGCTCAGTTTCCTTCTGGGCAGCCACCCAGACTCATTCTGAAGGCTCTTCTGCAAATGTGGGGCCAACCCTGCATAGTACTCATCATCATGTCCCCTCAAGGTGTAGGTCACGGCTAATTCTATTATTTTATTATTATTATTATTATTATTATTATTATTATTATTATTATTATTATTATTACCATATTCACCGAGAGGCATCTAGCAAAATGCAGCTCGGAAAAAAATAAGCACCATTAGCGTGAGTTGCTGTTGGCCAGGATGGCTGGAGGTGAGCACACGGTATGAAATTCATTGCCCTTGTTCCACCTGTCTCCTCCCCACACCTCAAAGTCCATTGCAGACCCCAGCCCACCACACACTCCTCAGGAACAGTGAGCCCAGGATGCTCCATGAGTTCTGATCCCCTCTGCTGTCTGTGGACAGTCTTACAGCTCATTACCATTCATGATTTCAAATTATCGTGTGCTCTCTTTTTGGAAGTTCAAGTAGGAAATAACAGGCAGGACATTAAAATCTTCACAGGCTCCTTGACTCATGAACCTTGGTTTAATATAACCTCTCAGATGTTCTCATTTGAACAACCTGGTTTCCTCCAAGGAGCCCTTCCCTGAGGCCCTCATTAACATATCAAGTCTAGAAGTTACCCCTAGCAGCCACACAGCACCGCACCGCGACTCCTAGCATATAGAAAGCACCATGGAAGAGGCAGGTATGCTTTCTCTCAGGCCTCCTCCTTAATGATTTTATGCTGCTTACACCTTCGAATGCTTATGTTCCTTTAAGAGAACATTAATCCATTAATTAGATGTTAGCTTAATATTTAAATCTGTGATCTCCTAGACGCTTTTCCATCAGAGCTCTACTTCAGTCATTTAATTCTGAATGGCTGTGTGTTTTTAATTATTATAACTTTGGCTCTTCCTTTGTTTTAACCTTTCTGTCTCAGATAGGAACCCTGGGCCCATGGAGTCCTGTGTTTTACTTGGGCCTGAAAACCTCTCCTGTTCACGTATCTCTCCCATGGGTGACTTCATTTTGAGACAATGTGTGCTTGTAGGAGGGACCTGGGCATAGCCTAGGGAGTCCATGGGCAAGAAGTAAGGTGCTCCATGACTACAATAGTACGGTTAATAGTGCTTAATAAATATATGTGGGATCAACTGAATAAACTAATGACCGTGCCATGCTTCCATGAGCGATTCCCTCCATTCTTTCCCATTCGGCTCACTCGGCCCTGAGGGAATCCCTGGCCACTGAGAATTGACCTCACATACTTACTGAAGGAGACAAAGCCTCCTGATTCAACCACCTGGTCCAACACATAACTGCCACCTGTACACCAATTACCTTAGTGATACAAGCAGAAGTTCTTAGTTGCTTGTGTAGTGCTTGTGATTTTCTACCTTCTCACCTGGCTGTAAGAAATACTGCTTAGTTTAATTTTTCTGAATCAAATTAGTTCTGAGTTTGTGTCCACACTAGTCATGGTTGGGAGAAATTCAACTCAGTAATAGTTTTGGAGACAGGTGGCTTATCTGAGTGTCCAAACACTGAAGAAATGTTCTCTAATCTTCACTCTACTATGGTTGTTTCTGGTACATACATTGTTCAAGTCCACATGACCCAGCCACAGTATGTAGACCTGTTGCTATACCAGCATGGATGCAGAGGTCTTTATGTGTTCACATCTTTAATACCTGGCATAAACGTACAGTCCAGGGTGCTATAAGGAAATTGGTCCAAGCTCTCATTCCTTTCCAGTAAATCCCTTCCTTCTCTAGGACCAGCTGTTTTGTCTTTAACTGTTAGAGTATTTTCCTCTCTATTCCTTTGTTTTGGGGAAGATCTTGATAGGTAGTGTGACCATATATCATTTAAATCAGGACCCTTCTAAAGAGAAAAGGGAACATTAGTAAGAACCATACCAGGAAAACAGTCATAAGCTAGGGTGTATGATTATCATATGTGTAGGCCTTCCGCAGTGAATCTTTAGGCGCTTGATGTTGATTTCTTTTTCCTAAAGGGGACAATAGGCAAAGAAGTGGCTGCTATTGGTTAGCCTTTCCTGTCAACTCATGCTATTGCATTTATGTTCCCCACATCAAACAACAATGCTCTCTCTGGGAAGGTTAATTTCCCTGGCAGTGCATGTGTGTGAACAGAGAGAGAATGTCAACACCCTCTTGGTCACCAAGATCTACCAAAACTACCTTACAGGGCATTGAGATAAAGTGTCTCTGAACAGACTACCAAGGAGCAAATATTCATAGCCTATAGTGTCCATTTATCTTGCCTAATGGCTGCAATTTCCCTTTGGTTTATGCTCTGAAAAGAGGAGTAGAGGTTGTTGCATTGTGTGGTGAAGCTGCTGCTCAAATCCAAGTGTAGATAAAAGCTCGGTTGAGATGGTCTCAGATTCAGAGCCTTCCAAGGCAGGAAATGCACAAGGCCTCTATTTCGAAAAGCCTTTAAGGGCGAGTCACAGGCACTCAAGCTTTCACTTTAACAGCAAAATGCCTCCATCTCAGGAGCTCAAATGTGTCTCCAAGGTGAACCTCGGAGGGTGGCAGAGTGTAGCGATTACTATAGCCATTTGTTTCCTACAAACAGCAGCCCCCAGGTGGAGAAATGTGAGTAAGCTTGCTTTTTTTCCTCTAGATTATTTTTTTCCTGAGTCTGCACAATGCCACCGCAGAGAAGGCCAAGTGGCGTTTTCCTTTCCTGCTGTCATGCTGAGTACAGCCCAACATCTGTTGGTTGCTGTGGAAGCCTAGTCTCCCCCAATCGACAATTAGACATTTTGAGAATATAGAATGTCAATCCTCAATCAAAAGACACAGAGAAACCCAATTATCCTACAAAGAGAAGAGAAGAAAAAATCAGCACCCTGCCCTTCTTCCACAGGGTTATAGAGGAACAATTTCTTATTCATTGTGGTGACGTTTTTGAGGTGAAGAGTTGATTCTGTTGCTTTTGTGAATGTAGATTTTATTTTTATCTTTTAGGTCTCTGAAAATATGGCTATACTTCTTTTGTTTACAGGGTGAAAAAATAAGACATCTTCCCATATTGCCTGAGAGATTAAAAATATATTTTGTTTTTGCTTTTAATATCCAGGCTTCCAAAATCATATTTTCTCAGATTCTTATTCAGGGCTTTCCTTTTTCTCTTTTTCCCTTCTCATCTCTAACAGGAAGAAAGGTAAAGCATCCTAAGAGGAAAATTTTACTCCCTTGTAATTAAATAGATTCAAGAGGAATTTTCCATATTTGAAGGAAAGAATGTTAAATCTGAGCTGGGGGCTGGGGTGTGGGCTTTATTTCCCTAGTCTGTAGCAAGGAGAATGAAAAATATTGATTTGCTCCTGAGAGATGCTGGAGCAACTTAATTAAAGTTGTTTAAATACTTTGAAATCTTTTGATGGAAAAGACACATAAAAGTGTGATGTGCTTTAATTAACATAGACTTAAGAAATGAGAAGGAAGCCTTTCCACACCCCATCCCATTTCAGAACAATATACTGGCAAAGATACCTTTTCAATATCCATGTATATTTGGTTGTGATAAATATAGTCTCTGACCTTTAACAGATGTAAAAGTGAAAAGACAGAGAAATTGGACATGCTGTGAGGGCTATTGCCTCTTTTACAGAGCCTCTCAGCATATTGATTGGTTGCAAGTGACTTCTGAGAGCTGGTATGTGACTCTTTATATAGCCATTCCACTGGGAAAGGAGTGTGTGGGTTTCTAAGATCCTGCACAGGACAAGTCACAGTGAGGACTGGAAGAGTCAATAAACCAAACTTTCTGACAGGAGGCTGGCAGGAAGCTCTGCATGACTTTTGTCAGGGGGTAGCCACTTCCTCCCTCTTGATTCTCCATGCAGTATGAAGCAAATATGTCCTCCTAATAGGAGGCTCTGAAGACATATTCCCAGCTGATGCCTCCAGGATCACGTTGGTCTTCTGTCAACAGAGTCCATAGGAAATTCAACTGGCAAAGCCTTGAAATCTCCTCATGCTGTCAAGGACTTGATGGTTCCACTTTTCCTCCTACAGCCTCCCAGAGTTCTCTCTCTGGCAAGACTGCTTAATAAAATTGTTGTTGAAGCTCTGTCTTTTAACCTTTACCCATGGGAGTCTGGTACACATTTCCATACTAATTAATAGGTTCCTTTCTTGCAGACCTGGCTCTATGACTTATGGATTGGGTTATAATAGAAAATTATGCTTGGAGCTTTATCAGAGCTTCTTGTGAGACACCCTGTATCATCACATTTGTGCTATTGGGAAAATGGTGTGGAATTTGGCAGACAGGAGGAAGTTTTACTTGAGTACTCATGACATCGAGTTGACCTCAGAGGGGCTATGGTGAGTAGAGTCACACACTGGGCTGAAGACAGAATAAGGGAAGTGAATCCTGCCATTCTTTTGAGTCCTTTCTTTCCTTGGCCTCTCTCCTAATGAAGGGAAACTTCAACTGTAGGCTCAACCACCCTCCTTATTTTTGAGGCAACCTCATTAGGCTCAAATCTGCTTATCTGATGGGATTTGCTCAGTTCATGGCCTTTTTCACTGGCCCTGGCCACCTTTATGAACTCGTTGGCCACTGTAACTCTAATCCGCTGTCTTTATCTCTCAGCACAATTTTGGCTTCTGTCCTAATTTTGGAGTTTGAATTTAGCTGTTTAGTATTTAAATCTTGGCTTTCTCCACTGAAAGGGATTTGGCTCTTCCTCTAGCCTTGGTGCCCCCTGCTTATTTCTCATGAGTATTTCATACCAGTTTTTATTCATGGAACCACCGACTGATCAAAGACCCTGGACTAACCTCCCAAGTGGGCTATCTATGGAAAAGTCACTGTGGAAAGGAACTAATGTGAGCAGGTGAGATTTGGAATTAATGTTATTGTGATAATAGACCCTGGACACTTAATGCTCAATCAACATCTTTAATGAACATATCATCTCCTCACATCGTTACTTTTTTTGGTGATTAGTGCATCTGAAGTCTGCTCTTCTAACATATTTCCAGGATTCAGTACATCATGCCAGTACATTAGTTCTCTAGAATTCATCCTTCATAACTGCAACTTTGTATCCTTTGGCCAACATCTCCCCATTCCCATGCACCCCCCGATCAACACTGCTCTACTGTCTGCTGCTGTGAGTTGTTTTTTTTTTTAATCTATGCTCATCAAGCATATCAGCCTGTAATTTTCTTTTCTTGTTGTCAGGCTTTGGTGTCACAGTAATACTAGTCTTATAGCTTTGGGAGTGTTTTTGGAAGAGTTTGAGGAGTGGGATACATTTTTTTAAGCATTTGGTAGACTTCACCAGTGAAGCCATGAGGTCCTGGCATTTTTCTTTATTAGGAGGTTTTTGATTACTGATTGCTTACTGGTTATTGATATGTTCAGATTTTCCATTTTTCCTGTTTCCATCTTGATAAGTTGTGTATTTCCAGGAACTTCTCCATTTTTTCTAGGTTATTCAGTTTGTTGGCATGTAAATGTTCATCAGTCTCTTATGATCCTTTAGTTTCTTTGGTTTCAGCTGTAATGTCTCTTCTATCATGTATAATTTTATTTGTCTTTGTCCTTTTTAGGATAACTAAAGGTTTATTGATTTTGACTATCTTTTAAAAATGCCAACTCACTTTCACCGATCAATTGTTTTCTAGTCTCTCTTTCATTTATTTCTGTTCCAATGTTTATTATTTCCTTCCTTCTGCTAACTTTAGGTTTGGTTTGTTCTTCTTTTTCTAGTTCCTTGAGGTTAAAGTCAAGTTGTATACTGAAGGTCTTTCTTTTTTCTTTATGTAGGAATTTATCATTATAAACAACTCTTTTGGGACTGCTTTTCCTGTTGTATTTCCGTTTTCATTTGTTTCAAGATATTTAAAAATTTCCTCTGATTTAACTCATTGGTTGTTCTTTTGACTCACTCTTCAGGAGTGTGTTAATTTCAGAAAAAGATACTTGATATGATTTTAATATTCTTAAATTTGTTAAGACTTGTTTTGTGGTCTAACATATAATCTACCCTGGAGGATATCCCAGGTGCACTTGAAAAGAATATGTATTTGTTGCTTTAGGGTGGAATATTCTGATATATGTCTGTTAGGTCCATTAATCTGTATGTAGTTATTATTCCTTCTGTTTCTTTATTGATTCTCTTTCTGGGTGATTCTTCTATTGTTGAATGTCAGGTATTGACCTTTCCTACTATTATTTTACTGCTGTCTATTTCTCCCTTCAGTTCTCACAGTAAATTTGCTTTATATATTTACATGTTCTGATGTTGGGTGCATATATACTTAAACTTGTTATAGCCTCTTGATGAACTGACCCCTTTATCTTTATATAGTAACATTTTTTTGTCTCTGTGAGTTTTTGTCTCAAAGTCTATTTTGTCTGATGTTAAGTATAGCCACCTCTGTTCTCTTTGGTTATCATTTGCATGAGATACTTTTTCTATATCTTCACTTTCAGCCTTTAAGTGTACTTAAAGCTAAAATGAGTCTGTAGGGAGCATATTGTTGGATCATGTTTTTAAAAAATCCACTTAGCTACCCTATGTATTTTGTGGAGAATTTAAAACATTTGCCTTTAAAGTAATTACACATAAGAATTTACTCTTGCCATAAAAGAATTGCTTTCTGAGTACTTTATAGTTCCTTTGTTCCTTTCCTTCTCTCTTTCTTTATGATTTGATGTGTGTGTGTGCATGTGTGTTGATATGTTTTGACTCCTTTACCTTTTGTGTATCTACTATAGGTTTTTTATTTGTAGTTACCATGAAGCTCACTTAAAACATCTTATTATTATAAGAGTCTATTTTTTTTAATTTTGGTATCATTAATCTACAATTACAGGAAGATTATGTTTACTAGGTTCCCCCTTCACCAAGTCCCCCCCACATACACCTTCACAGTCACTGTCCATCTTCGTAGTAAGATGCTGTAAAATCACTACTTGTCTTCTCTGTGTAGCACAGCCCTCCCCATGTCCCCAATGCACTATACATGCTGATCGTAATGCCCTCTTCTTTTTCCTCGCCCTTATCCCTCCCTTCCCACCCATCGTTCCCAGTCCCTTTCCCTTTGGTAACTATTAGTCCATTCTTGGGTTCTGTGATTCTGCTGCTGTTTTGTTCCTTCAGTTTTCCTTTGTTCTTAATACTCCACATATGAGTGAAATCATTTGGTACTTGTCCTTCTCTGCCTGGCTTATTTCACTGAGCATAATGCCCTCTAGCTCCATCCATGTTGCTATGAATGGTAGGACCTGTTTTTTTCTTATGGCTGTGTAATATTCCATTGTGTATCTGTACCACATCTTCTTTATCCATTCATCTGCTGATGGACGTTTAGGTTGCTTCCATATCTTGGCTATTGTAAACAGTGCAGCGATAAACATAGGGGTGCATCTGTCTTTTTCAAACTGGAGTGCTGCATTCTTAGGGTAAATTCCTGGAAGTGGAATTCCTGGGTCAAATGGTAGGTCTGTTTTGAGCATTCTGAGGAATCTCCATACTGCTTTCCACAATGGTTGAACTACTTTACATTCCCACCAGCAGTGTAGGAGGGTTCCCCTTTCTCCACAACCTCGCCAACATTTGTTGTTTGTCTTTTCGATGATGGCGATCCTTACTGGTGTGAGGTGATATCTCATTGTGGTTTTAATTTGCATTTCTCTGATAACATCTTTTCATGTGTCTGTTGGCCATCTGAATTTCTTCTTTGGAGAACTGTCTCTTCTGTTCCTCTGCCCATTTGTTAATTGGATTATTTGTTTTTTGTTTGTTGAGCGTGAGCTCTTTATATATTTTGGATGTCAAGCCTTTATCGGATCTGTCATTTATGAAAATATTCTCCCATACTGTAGGGTACCTTTTTGTTCTATTGATGGTGTCCTTTGCTGTACAGAAGCTTTTCAGCTTGATATAGTCCCACTTGTTCATTTTTGCTTTTGTTTTCCTTGCCTGGGGAGATATATCCATGAAGAAGTCGCTAATGTTCACATCCAAGAGATTTTTGCCTATGTTTTTTTCTAAGAGTTTTATGGTTTCATGACTTACATTCAGGTCTTTGATCCATTTTGAATTTACTTTTGTGTATGGGGTTAGACAGTGATCCAGTTTCAGTCTCTTACATGTAACTGTCCAGTTCTGTCAGCGCCATCTGTTGAAGAGACTGTCATTTCCCCATTGTATGTCCATGGCTCCTTTATCGAATATTAATTGACCATATATGTTTGGGTTAATGTATGGAGTCTCTAATCTGTTCCACTGGTCTGTGGCTCTGTTCTTATGCCAGTACCAAATTGTCTTGATTACTATGGCTTTGTAGTAGAGCTTGAAGTTGGGGAGTGAGATCCCCCCCACTTTATTCTTCTTTTTCAGGATTGCTTTGGCTATTCGGGGTCTTTGGTGTTTCCATATGAATTTTTGAACTACTTGTTGCAGTTCATTGAAGAATGTTGCTGGTAATTTGATAGGGATTGCATCAAATCTGTATATTGCTTTCTGCAGGATGGCCATTTTGATGATATTAATTCTTCCTAGCCAAGAGCATGGGATGAGTTTCCATTTGTTAGTGTCCTCTTTAACTTCTCTTAAGAGTGTCTTATAGTTTTCGGGGTATAGGTCTTTCACTTCTTTGGTTAGGTTTATTCCTAGGTATTTTATTCTTGTTGATGCAATTGTGAATGGAATGGAATTGTTTTCCTGATTTCTCTTTCTATTGGCTCATTGTTAGTGTATAGGAAAGCCACAGATTTCTGTGTGTTAATTTTGTATCCTGCAACTTTGCTGTATTCTGATATCAGTTCTAGTAGTTTTGAAGTGGAGTCTGTAGGGTTTTTTATGTACAATATCATGTCATCTGCAAATAGTGACAGTTTAACTTCTTTACCAATCTGGATTCTTTGTATTTCTTTGTTTTGTCTGATTGCCGTGGCTAGGACCTCCAGTACTATGTTAAGTAACAGTGGGGAGAGTGGGCATCCCTGTCTTGTTCCCGATCTCAGATGAAAAGCTTTCAGCTTCTCGCTGTTAAGTATGATGTTGGCTGTGGGTTTATCGTATATGGCCTTTATTACGTTGAGGTACTTGCCCTCTATACCCAATTTGTTGAGAGTTTTTATCATGAATGGATGTTGAATTTTGTCGTATGCTTTCTCAGCATCTATGGAGATGATCATGTGCTCTTTGTCATTCTTTTTGTTGATGTGGTGGATGATGCTGATGGATTTTCAAATGTTGTACCATCCTTGTATCCCTGGGATGAATCCCACTTGGTCGTGGTGTATGATCCTTTTGATATATTTTTGAATTTGGTTTGCTAATACTTTTATTGAGTATTTTTGCATCTACGTTCATCAGGGATATTGGTCTGTAATTTTGGTGGGGTCTCTGCCTGGTTTTGGTATAAGGGTGATGTTGGCTTCATAGAATGAGTTTTGGAGTATTCCCTCCTCTTCTTTTTTTTTTGGAAAACTTTAAGGAGAATGGGTATTATGTCTTCCCTGTATGTCTGATAAAATTCCGAGGTAAATCCATCTGGCCCAGGGGTGTTGTTCTTGGGTAGTTTTTTGATTACCGCTTCAATTTCGTTGCTTGTAATTGGTTGTTTAGATTTTGTGTTTCTTCCTTGGTCAGTCTTGGGAGATTGTATTTTTCTAGGAAGTTGTCCATTTCTTCTAGGTTTTCCAGCTTCTTAGCATATAGGTTTTCATAGTGGGTGCATGTTTTATAATTTTTTGTCAACATGGGACAGTGTAGATAACATGATATCCACTACGAGTGCTGCCCCTCCCCTCCTATGGCTTGTAATTGCCATTTGCTTGTTTGTTTAGTTACTGGGTGGATTATTTTAATGGAGTATACCCTCATACACACACCCACACACATGCACATACACACTCTTAAACTTCTGATATTACTTCTCAGAGGTAAAGCCAAGGGTAGGTCACAGTCACTCTGGTACGACTTATCTGGAGGGCTCTCTTTGCCTCTTCCACTGTTAAACTGTACTAATTTGTTAGCTGATTGTTCCATTGTGTCCAACAGTGCAGCAGAGTACAAATTGTTCTGCATTCTAATACAATCACATGTGGACTCCTTTGAAGGAATGGTTTCCTAAGCCAGGGTTTGATATGTGTTCTACCCCAGGAGGGTATTCCCAGCCAGCCACTTCCCCAGCTCTCTCCTACAAACCATCCTGGCTAAAGTGGAGCCTGTACCTTCACTGAATACATGAATCTCCTACCAATTGCTCCCAACACAACCTCTACCAATTTTTAATGTGTTCTTAGCTTTGAACTTCTCTACACTCTGCTGTAAATGAATTCAGTTACTCTGGGAGATTAGGTGCCATCTGTTTTTTGCCCTGCTTCTCTCAACAGGCAAAATCTCTTGATCAGGGTTCTGGGCATGTATAGTACTGTGGATTGAATATTTGTGTCCCTCCAAAATCCATATGTTAAAGCTCTAATCCCCAGGGTGATGGCATCTGGAGGTTAAGTCCTTTGGGAGGGTAGTAGGTCATGAGTGTGGAGCCCCCATGTTAGCATTAGTGCCCTTATAATAAGACATCTGAGAGAGATGATCTCTTCCTCTGCCATGTGAGGCATGGGGCAACTGTCTGCAAACCAGAAAGAAGTTTCTCACCAGACGTCAAATCAGTCAGCGCCTTGATGTACTTCCAAGCCCTTACAACTAACTGTGAGAAATAGATGCTGTTTAAGCCATCCAGGCTATAATTTGTTTTAGCAGCCCACATTAAGACAAGGCAGTGGGGGAATGGTGGGATACCTCTTCCTGAGGGATACCCTCACCTTAATAGCTGAGCTGTAGGAAGGGGGGCAGTGGCTTGACAACTCAGCTTGCCTCTCCTGACATGGAAACACTCTCTGACTTTAGGACAGCGGCAAGGGTGATCTGAGTCACAGGATGATCCACGGCACCATGTCCGAGTCAGAGCCCCTGTTCTGTGACTGGTGCCTGGGCAGAAGGGACCCCCTAAATTGTGATTGCTCTGGTCTGGAACTGAGGCCAGCATTCGGCATCTGGAGACAGGATAGATATGCTTGCACTGTGCTCTTTCCAGAGTAGCTCTTGGCTGCACCAGGCGGGAATGGGGTCCCTGGCTCACTGAGCTTGGAGGGGCGAAGGAGGGGGTGGTCTTGGCTCAAATGCCATACACTCTCATTTTTCTTACTGAACCTTTCATACGTTTTCTTGAATAGCTTTTTATTCATTTTTTTATATGTCCTTATGACCATTTCCAGAGGTTTAGGTGGTTCTTTATAACTTGTATCATTGTCAGTAGGGAGCAGGTCTGTAGAGCAGCTCATGCTGTCAGAAGCCAATTATCCCCATCTTCGTTTTTGAAGAGCAGTTTTACTTAATGTCCAACTCTGGATGCCAGGGCTGCCTTCTCTCTCAGCATTTCATTTCATTCCCTTGTGTCCTGGCATGCCTGCTTGCTCACTCTCAGTCTCTCTTTCTGTGTATAATAATGTGTATATATTAATAAATGATACAAATATATGAAGTATTGTTATTTGTATCATGATTCCTCTGAATGTTATGTATTATTTCTCTGGTGTATTTCAAGATATTCTCTTCATTTTTGGTTTTCAGCAGTTTATTATGATGTGATGAGTTCCTCAGCTCTTGAGGAACTCATGATAAACAACAAACAAGCAAACAAATGAGAATAAGCAGAGGCTATTTATTCGGAGCATGCCACAGCACGGGAGTCGGCCACCATCACTCACATTTTAGCAAATATTCAAAGGCAGGAAGAGCAGCGGGGAAGGTTTATGTAGTAGCAAAAGGGAAAGCTTTGGGAAATGCCCTGACTGGAAGGAAGTTGTTGGCATGGGCGCTAACTAGAAGTGATGCATTTGATGTGATTGTTCAGGAATGCCTATTTGACTTTCTCTGGTTGGTCTTAAATTGGAAGCAGGGACAAAAATTAAGCAAGCTGTCAGCTTTTAATCCAGTGCTGATTGGGCTCATTGCCATGGAGGTTACTGTTTAGCCTCCTGGATTGTTGCTGGAGGTGCCAATGCGACTTCGACAAAGTCTGGCTTGTGGCTTCCTGGCCTGTTCATTGTCAGTCACGGGGCTGGTTTCCTGGGCAGGTTGCTGCAGGTTGTAGGCCAGACTTCTGTTCTTATATATGGTCTGGCCACTGTCCATTGCGTTCAGTGTCTCAATCTGTACATTGTGGTTTCTCACGGATACGCAGTTGGGCTGTCGGGGTCTTATTCCAGATACGCGGGCCTTTGAGAAGCCGCTAAAGTGTAGCCTCAGCCTAGACTCTCGCAGTTGCCCACGGCTTTCCTCAGTCCCTCGCATCCGAGGAGACGCCTCTGAAGGGGAATCCTGGCCTCCACTCAGGTGTCTTTCCCGGCTCCCAAGGGAGACGGGGGATCCACTGAGGGAGACGCAGGGGAACCTGTTGCTTGAGACTTTGAGATCGGCAGCCAGGCTAGTCCCATGTAAGTGGCTGACAAGCACCCGATTTTGTGTGCCACAGATGGCTTCCTTCTATAAGGACAGTGAAAGAAAAGGCTTGAATGCTGATACTCACCTCCGAAGTTATCCCAGACAAGCCCCCAAAGATGATGCTGGGGTTCTTGTTCATGAAGCTGAAGAATGAGCTTCACAAACACTTAAGGTAGGAGAGCAAGGTACAGGCTTTTATTTAGAGATAAAGTGAAAGGACAGAGCTTCCGGCTTACGCCAGGAGGGAACAAGAGAGCCCATGGTGGTGCGTTGTCTAGGGGGTTTTATAGGCAGTTGAGGATTTTTCGAGAACATGAAAAATCTTAGGGGTGTGGACTTGCATCACCTGCCCTGTCCTCAAGGTGGGCTGGGTCATAGTCTGATTGCTAGGGCTGACAGCAGAGTCATGGGTTATGCTCATACCCTTGCAGAACACTCAAACATTCCAGGCCAAGTTGCTCCTGGCCTTTTGACCTTTAACTGATCTCACTGAAGATGTCTATATTCTTAGGTATCTTTCCCTAGAGAATTAGTGTGACCTTGACTTTGCATAATGCTTAACAGAGTTTCAGTGGGGACTTCTTTGCCCATCGTTACATTGCTCTGACTGTAAATAGTCCGCCCTGGTTTTCCTGGAAGCCTTCACCCTACTCTGACTATGCCCACCGTGCCTGTTTCAGCATGACTTATTATGGAAAACTGTTATTGAAAAAGCATAGTATGGAAATTTTTGTAATGTCTCCTACACTTATCTTGCATTAAGATTTTTGATGTATTTGGAGACCATGAAATGCTAAATGCTAGGCAAATGTCAAAGCATTGGGCCACATTCTGTGCCACTCAGTAAGTTTGTGGATACTGAGTAACTTTTTCCTACTTTACCCCCTAAGACTAAGACTGAGAATTATCTACATACTACTTTAAAAACTATTTACGTGGCATCTTGTTGACTTTAAAAAAATCCATTATATTATTTATTCACTTCCTTTTTGGAATTTGTAGGGGCTTAATACAGTTTGAAAATACAAGTTATAGAATTGAGCCCTTGGAGCCTTCAACTGGTTTTGAACACATAATTTATCAAGTTAAACGTAAGAGTGCAGGACTCAATACACAATCATTAATCAACCCCAAGCCTAACTCTCAACAGTCTCCAGTCTTCTGAAGCATAACGAACAAGTTCTTACATGGTGAACAAGTTCTTACATAGTGTAGGTTGCATAATTTTGTTTGTTAGTATTTTGCTTATAACTTTTACATTATTATTAAAAGTCATGTACTTAAGTCTCCAAATGTTGTTGACACTTTTTTCTCCCTTCAATTCTGTATTTTGTATTTTGTGTAATTTTCAGGTCCTGCTCTTAGATGCATGTTTATAATTTTATATCTTTCTGATCGCAGCTCCCTTATCATTGTTGTTTGCATGGTATATCCTTTCAGTACTTTTACTTTCAAGCTGTACAAATCTTGGAAAATACAGTCTGTTTTCTGTAAACAGTATACATTTAACTATTTTTTTTTCCATAATCAAATCTGATAGTCTCTGATGTTTGCTTGGATTATCTAATCCACTCATTTTGTGTGTAAGTATGTGGGAAATTCTTCAAATCAACTGAATACTAAATCATTCTTTTAAGGACTGCATAGCATTTCATGGTAGGCATGGGCCATAATTTATTCATTCATTTCCTAATTGATAGACATTCACTTTGTTCCAGTTTTCTTTTGTTTTTTGTTTTGCTTTGCCAGTATGAAAAATGCTACATGAATTATCCTCATATTTCAGTCTTCATGTTTTGGGAATTTAATCTCTGTAAGAATAGTCACCAGGAGTAGGGCTGATGGGTCCAAGGATATATGTTGTTTTATTTTAACAGATGCTCTCCATTCATTTTTAAAAGGCTATAACTTTTCACATCTCCAAGTTAAAACTGAAAATACTATTTTCCTCTCATACCTGCTAACCACTGGTTTTATATTTCCCTTTAATTACTCCAGTCAGTGGGTATAAAATTGTATCTCACTGTGATTTTAATTTCTGTTTTCTTAACTGAGAATTAAACACCAATTAATGTTGACTGGCCACTGGTATTAGCTTTTCTCTAAATTTACAGCTTATCCCTTTTGCTTATTTTCTTAAGGTTTGTTTGCCTTCTTATTAACTTATAAGAAATCTGTGGATATTAAAAATATTCATGCTTTGTTTATTATCTGAAATAAAATATCAACATATTACCTTTGTAATTGACTTTGTGGAATTTTTTGGAACACACAAAACTTTAATTTTTGTATATTCAGATATGCCTTCACATTTTTACGTAGTTTTTAGGTTTGTAGTTTTAATTAAGAGGGGATATTCTTAACTCTTAATTGTATATGCAGTTTTCTTGTGCTGTCTGTATTTAACTCTTTAATTCATTTGAAATGTATTTTGATATCTGGCATAAGATAAACTATGGCTTAAATGGGTATCTACTTTTATTAAGCTAGTTGTGCCAGCACAATCTATTCAATATTATGATTTTACATATCAGTGGATATATTTATGAGTTCTCTATTTTGTGTCCTATTAATCCATTTTTCTAATCATAGACTAACACCATATCGATTTGATTACAGTGACTTGATGGTATAGTGATATCTGGCAAGGCAAATCTCTGCTTCCGGTTCTTTCTCATATTTCTCTTGCATACAGTTTCTCTCAGGCTCTTATTCTCACATATAAATCTTATTATCATTTTCCTTCCTTCCCACACAAATGGGGGACTCTAATTGGGATGGCATTAAAAATTATACTAACTAGGGTCATTAACAAGTTTGTGATAGGAAGTCTTATTATCCAAAAACACACTTTTTGGCTTAGACTGCTTTTACATCACTTAATAAGGTTAAGTGATATAGTTTTCTTCATATAGATTTACTGCCTTTCTCATTTTATTTACTCTTGTATTTTAGATTTTTCAGTATTGCAAATAAATTTTTTCATGTACAATAAGAAAAATGTCAATAATTTTGTAGATAGTTCCTATATTCAGCTACCTTACCATATTCTCTTAATAATTATGGTAGTTTAACTAGAGTCTCATGGGTTTTCCAGTATAAAATGTATCATAAGCTGAAAGATGTAACTTTATTTTTTCTTTAAAAATCTTTGTACAGCACTTATTTTATTTTGTGTTTTGGCAACCTGGCCATGTTATATAATGAAGGGAATATAGGCAAGGGAATATAGTTCCTGATTTTAATAGAAATGACTTCGAAAATTATTTACTACCATTATTCAATCACTGATATTGCCATTGTTGATGTGTTGAATCTTCATCATATTTATATAGTTTTTCTTGGTTCCCCTTTTTTGAGTTATTAGTAATTGCTGCAAGTTTAGCAAATGCTTTCCCAGCATTTATTGTTATGACCATTCAGGTTTTCTCCTTCAGTTTGTTGTGATGGATAATATTTCATTGATGTTGAACCTTAGTTTACTGTGGAAAAATGTATATATATTTTAATATATTGATATTTTGTTTGTAATTATTAATACTATTTCATTTCTGATAATAAAACATTTACATATATAATATATATAAGTGGACACTGGTTGTTTCCATATCCTGGCTATTATAAATAATGTTGCAATGAACAAAGGGGTATATGTATCTTTTTGAGTTAGTGTTTTTGTTTTCTTCAGAAAAATACCCAGAGTTGGAATTGCTGGGTCATATGGTAGTTCTGTTTTTAACTTTGTGAGGAGCCTGCATATTGTTTTTCCATAGTGGTTGCAGCAATTTGTATCCCACCAGCGAGGTTCATAAGGGCTCCCTTTTCTCCACATCCTGGCCAGAATTTGTTATCCCTTGTTTTTTTGGTTATAGCCGTTCTAACAGGAGTGAGGTGGTATCTCACTGTGGTGTTGATTTGCATTTGCCTGAGGATCAGTGATGTTGAGCACCTTTCCATGTCCCTCTTGGGCATCTATCTGTATGTCTTCTTTGGAAAAATGTCTTCAGATCCTCTGCCCATTTTTTTCATTGGATTGTTTGCTTTTTTTGCTGTTGAGTTGTATGATTTCTTTATGCATTTTGGATATTAACTTCTTACCAAATACATGGTTTGCCAATATTTTCTCTGATTCAGTGGGTTGCTTTTCATTTTGCTCATGGCGGACTTTGCTGTGCAGAAGCTTTTTAGTGTGAAAAACTTACTTCAATCTTGATACCATATGCTTCTTACCTTAGAGTGTATTACATATTGTAAAATGCCCCGATGGTCAAAATATTAACAATATCTACCTGTAATGCCACTTGATTTTTGCTTTTGTTGCCTTTGTTTGTGGTGTCAAACCCCCAAAATAATTGCCACCTAGTGTGAAACAGCTTCCTGCCTATGTTTTCTTTCAGGAGTTTTATGGTTTCAGGTCCTACATCTAAGACTATAATCCGTTTTAAGTTAATTTTTGTGTATGGTGTAGGATAGAGGTCTTGTTTTATTTTGCTGTGCTGTCCAGTTTCCAATACCACTTATCGGAGAAATTGTCCTTCCCACTGCATATTCTTGGCCCTTTTGTTGTAAATTAATTGACCATAAAGCATGGGTTTATTTCTGAGCTTTCTATTCTGTTCCACTGATTTGTGTTTCTGTTTTTATGATAGTACCATACTGCTTTATTACTGTAGCTTTGTAATATTTGAAACTGAGGAGCATGATGTCTCCAGCTTTGTTTTTCACAAGTTTGCTTTGGCTCTTTGAGGTCTCTTGTGGTCCCACACAAATTTTATAACCGTTTGTTCTGTTTCTGTGAAAAATGCCATTGGAATTTTGATAGGGATTGCATCAAATCTGTATATTGCTTTGGTTAGTATGTACAT
This sequence comes from Manis javanica, assembly GCF_040802235.1. Taxonomy (NCBI): domain Eukaryota; kingdom Metazoa; phylum Chordata; class Mammalia; order Pholidota; family Manidae; genus Manis; species Manis javanica. The sequence continues at coordinate 81,270,024 of NC_133167.1, read as the reverse complement.
ATTAACAAAATTAATTTTTCCATTCCATGAACACAAAATGTCTTTCCATTAATTTTTTTTCTTCAATTTCTCTCATCAGTGTCTGATAGGTTTTCACTGTATAGATCTTTCATTTTACCTCCTTGGTTAAATTTATTCCTGTGTGTTCTTTTTAATGCTGTTGTAAATGGGATCATTTTCTTAATTTCTCTTTATTTTATTTTATTTTATTTTATTTTTTTTAGAGGGCATCTCTCATATTTATTGATCAAATGGTTGTTAACAACAATAAAGTTCAGTATAGGGGGGTCAATGCCCAATGTACAATCATTAATCCATCTCAAGCCTAATTCTCCTCAGTCTCCAATCTTCTGAAGCATAACGCACAAGTTCTTACATGGTGAACGAATTCTTACATAGTGAATGAATTCTTACATGGTGAACAGTACAAGGGCATTCATCACAGAAACTTTCGGTTTTGATCATGCATTATGAACTATAAACAATCAGGTCAAATATGAATATTCGTTTGATTTTTATACTTGATTTATATGTTGATCCCACATTTCTCCCTTTATTATTATTATTATTTTTATTTTTAATAAAATGCTGAAGTGGTAGGTAGATGCAAGATAAAGGTAGAAAACATAGTTTAGTGCTGTAAGAGGGCAAATGTAGATGATCAGGTGTGTGCCTATGGACTAAGTATTAATCCAAGTTAGACAAGGGCAGCAAAACATCCACGGATGCAGAAGATTTCTCTCAAAGCAGGGGGGATGAGGTTCTGAGCCTCACCTCTGTTGATCCCCAATTTCTCACCTGATGGCCCCCCTGCGACTGTGCCTGTCTTAGGTTGTTGCTCCCTTGAGGAATCTTACCCGTCTCTGGCTAACCAGTCATCTTCCGGGGCCATACAGGGAAATGTAAAGTTGGTAAGTGAGAGAGAAGCCATATTGTTTGCAAAGGTTAGCTTTTTACTTCTTTGCAGATTTATGCCCTGTGGCTTCTATGCCCAGCACTTGTCTTGAGGTATCTTTACCACCTGGAGGAATTATGATACTCGGTAAATTCGATATGAGGCACGAATTCTATTTAAGGGTTTTAATTAGGAAGGAAGAAGAAAAGCTATAGAGGTAGCATAAGGAAGAAAACATGGGAGGATTGATTATTTCTTTGGCATATCTTCTTGTAGAGTACCTTAAGCATGTATAGGTTTTTTGTTTTTTTTTAACATTTCAAAGAGTTTGGTTAGTTTTATTTTTTTTCAGCTTCCATACTTCCTGATACAGTTCTCTGAAAATAGTTTGGCTTCTAAATTCACTACAGATTCATAGAATATTAGAACTATTTAAGGCCATCAAGATCTTCTGATTTTTCCCCCTTTTTTATTTTTTTGAGAGGGCATCTCATTTATTGATCAAATGGTTGTTAACAACAATAAAGTTCAGTATAGGGGGGTCAATGCTCAATGTACAATCATTAATCCATCTCAAGCCTAATTCTCGTCAGTCTCCAGTCTTCTGAAGCATAACGCACAAGTTCTTACATGGTGAACGAATTCTTACACAGTGAATAAATTCTTACATGGTGAACAGTACAAGGGCATTCATCACAGAAACTTTCGGTTTTGATCATGCATTATGACCTATAAACAATCAGGTCAAATATGAATATTCGTTTGATTTTTGTACTTGATTTATATGTTGATCCCACATTTCTCCCTCTTTTATTATTATTATTTTTATTTTTAATAAAATGCTGAAGTGGTAGGTAGATGCAAGATAAAGGTAGAAAACATAGTTTAGTGCTGTAAGAGGGCAAATGTAGATGATCAGATGATCAGGTGTGTGCCTGTAGACTAAGTATTAATCCAGGCTAGACAAGGGCAGCAAGACATCCACGGATGCAGAAGATTTCTCTCAAAGCAGGGGGGATGAGGTTCTGAGCCTCACCTCTGTTGATCCCCAAATTCTCACCTGATGGCCCCCCTGCGACTGTGCCTGTCTTAGGTTGTTCCTCCCTTGAGGAATCTTACCTGTCTCTGGCTAACCAGTCATCTTCCGGGGCCATACAGGGAAATGTAAAGTTGATAAGTGAGAGAGAAGCCATATTGTTTGCAAAGGTTAGCTTTTTACTTCTTTGCAGATTTATGCCCTGTGGCTTCTATGCCCAGCACTTGTCTCGAGGTATCTTTACCACCTGGAGGAATTATGATACTCGGTAAATTCGATATGAGGCACGAATTCTATTTAAGGGTTGTAATTAGGAAGGAAGAAGAAAAGCTATAGATGTAGCATATGGAAGGAAACATGGTAGGATTGATTATTTCTTTGACATATCTTCTTGTATAGTACCTTAAGTATGTATAGGTTTTAAACTACTAACTAATTTGCACACACATATTAACATAATAGGAATACGGTGACATAAGCAAAGCAAATCTATAATTACCATCCATCTCCAGTGAAGCCAAGAAAACCATTTAGGCACCCTAGGCATTTGTGAAAATTTATCTATGATATGATGGATATTGTCCAACTGTACTTGAACAGTCTGAGAGAAATCAGACAAATTAAAGCAGCCCATTTCTGGGATCTGTTCACATCCCATATGTTCTTTTAACCATAGATAGTCTATAGTCATAAGATTTTGGAGTGCTACAACTTGCACCCCTCCCAACTCCTGGTTGAGTTCCAACAGTACAGATCCGGTCAAATTCGTTGTCTCACTGTATGCACATGCCAGCCTAGACATCACCCTCCTCATTCCAATGGCAAGTCCAGGAAACGGTGGGGTGGACGCAGCCACAACCGCAGCATCACCCAGATCCCTGTGGAGGCTTTTTGATGATCATCCCCCGGCACGAGTCCTCCAGAGAGTGCTGATGCCGGAAGCTCCTCCTCATATCGTATCAGTTCATTTTCTGGGTATCCAAGCTAGGCCTTGATCTTCTGCATAGAAACAAACAGACCCTTTGCCCACACTTTGACATGCCCTCTATACCACTGTGCAGAATTCATTGGAGGTCAGCACACAGGGACTGCTTTTTTTTTTTTTTTAAGAAAAAGGAATATTATCAGAAAAGAGTACCTCCATAGCTGATCATCTGACACCCTTTAAGTGATCACCATTAAGGATATTTAAAGCATGCGTTGATCTTTAATTTACCAATAATTTTATCCTATCAAGGAGTAATCCCTCTTTTCTTTCTTTCTTTTTTCTTTTAATCTTTAATCTACGCTTACATGAAGAGTACTATGTTTATTATGCTCTCCCCTATATCAGGTCCCCCCTAACAACCACATTACGGTTACTGTCCATCAGCTTAGCAAAATGTTGTAGAATCCCTACTTGTACTCTCTGTGTTGTGCAGCCCACCCTCCCCTTTGTCCCTCCCACCCATGCATGCAAATCTTAAGACCCCCCTTCTTACCCCCCCCTTATCCCTCCCTGCCAACCCATCCTCCCCAGTTCCTTTCCGTTTGGTACCTGTTAGTCCATTTTTGGGTTCTGTAATTCCACTGCTGTTTTGTTCCTTCAGTTTTTCCTTTGTTCTTATACTCCTCAGATGAGTGAAATCATTTGGTATTTCCCTTTCTCCACTTGGCTTATTTCACTGAGCATAATACTCTCCAGCTCCATCCATGTTGCTGCAAATGGTTGGATTTTTCCACTTCTTATGGCTGAGTAATATTCCATTGTGTATATGTACCACATCTTCTTTATCCATTCATCTACCGATGGACATTTAGGTTGCTTCCAATTCTTGGCTATTGTAAATAGTGCTGCGATAAACATAGGGGTGCATCTGTCTTTCTCAAACTTGATTGCTGCGTTCTTAGGGTAAATTCCTAGGAGTGGAATTCCTGGGTCAAATGGTAGGTCTGTTTTGAGCATTTTAATGGACCTCCAAACTGCTTTCCACAATGGTTGATCTAATTTACATTCCCACTAGCAGTGTAGGAGGGTTCCCCTTTCTCCACAGCCTCGCCAACATTTGTTGTTGTTTGTGTTTTGGATGGCAGCTATCCTTACTGGTATGAGGTGATACCTCAGTGTAGTTTTAATTTGCATTTCTCTGATAATTAGCTATGTGGAGCATCTTTTCATGTGTCTCTTGGCCATCTGTATTTCTTTTTTAGAGAACTGTCTGTTCAATTCCTCTGCCCATTTTTTAATTGGGTTATTTGTTTTTTGTTTGTTGAGGCGTGTGAGCTCTTTATATATTTTGGACGTCAAGCCTTTATCGGATCTGTCATTTTCAAATATATTCTCCCATACTGTAGGGTTCCTTTTTAGTCTATTGATGGTGTCTTTCACTGTACAGAATCTTTTCAGCTTAATTTAGTCCCACTTGCTCATTTTTGCTGTTGTTTTCCTTGCCCGGGGAGATATGTTCAAGAAGAGGTCACTCGTGTTTATGTCTAAGAGGTTTTTGCCTATGTTTTTTTCCAAGAGTTTAATGGTCTCATGATTTATATTCAGATCTTTGATCCATTTTGAGTTTACCTTTGTATATGGGGTGAGCCGATGGTCCAGTTTCATTCTCCTACATGTAGCTGTCCAGTTTTGCCAGCACCATCTGTTGAAGGGACTGTCCTTTTGCCATTGTATGTCCATGGCTCCTTTATCAAATATTAATTGACCATATTTGTTTGGGTTAATTTCTGGAGTCTCTAATCTGTTCCACTGGTCTGTGGCTCTGTTCTTGTGCCAGTACCAAATTGTCTTGATTACTATGGCTTTGTAGTAGAGCTTGAAGTTGGGGAGTGAGATCCCCCCTACTTTATTCTTCTTTTTCAGGATTGCTTTGGCTATTCGGGGTCTTTGGTGTTTCAATATGAATTTTTGAATTATTTGTTCCAGTTCATTGAAGAATGTTGCTGGTAATTTGATAGGGGATTGCATCAAATCTGTATATTGCTTTAGGCAGGATGGCCATTTTGACGATATTAATTCTTCCTAGCCAAGAGCATGGGATGAGTTTCCATTTATTAGTGTCCCCTTTAATTTCTCGTAAGAGTGACTTGTAGTTTTCAGAGTATAAGTCTTTCACTTCTTTGGTTAGGTTTATTCCTAGGTATTTTTGATGCAATGGTGAATGGAATTGTTTTCCTGATTTCTCTTTCTATTGGTTCATTGTTAGTGTATAGGAAAGCTACAGATTTCTGTGTGTTAATTTTGTATCCTGCAACTTTGCTGTATTCCGATATCAGTTCTAGTAGTTTGGAGTGGAGTCGTTAGGGTTTTTTATGTACAGTATCATATCATCTGCAAATAGTGACAGTTTGACTTCTTCTTTACCAATCTGGATTCCTTGTATTTCTTTGTTTTGTCTGATTGCCATGGCTAGGACCTCCAGTAGTATGTTAAATAACAGTGGGGAGACTGGGCATCCCTGTCTTGTTCCCGATCTCAGAGGAAATGCTTTCAGCTTTTCGCTGTTCAGTATAATGCTGGCTGTGGGTTTATCATATATGGCCTTTATTATGTTGAGGTACTTGCCCTCTATTCCCATTTTGCTGAGAGTTTTTATCATGAATGGATGTTGAATTTTGTCAAATGCTTTTACAGCATCTATGGAGATGATCATGTGGTTTTTGTCTTTCTTTTTTGTTGATGTGGTGGATGATGTTGATGGATTTTCAAATGTTGTACCATCCTTGCATCCCTGGGATGAATCCCACTTGGTCATGGTGTATGATCCTTTTGATATACTGTTGAATTCTGTTTGCTAATATTTTATGGAGTATTTTTGCATCTTTATTCATCAGGGATATTGGTCTGTAATTTTCTTTTTTGGTGGGGTCTTTGCCTGGTTTTGGTATTAGGGTGATGTTGGCTTCATAGAATGAGTTTGGGAGTATTCCCTCTTCTTCTATTTTTTGAACACTTTAAGGAGAATGGGTATTATGTCTTCTCTGTATGTCTGATAAAATTCCAAGGTAAATCCGTCTGGCCCCGGGGTTTTGTTCTTGGGTAATTTTTTATTACCGTTTCAATTTCTTTGCTTGTAATTGGTTTGTTTAACTTTTCTGTTTCTTCCTTGGTCAGTCTTGGGAGGTTGTATTTTTCTAGGAAGTTGTCCATTTCTTCTAGGTTTTCCAGCTTGTTGGCATATAGGTTTTCATAGTAGTCTTTAATAATTCTTTGTATTTCTGTGGAGTCTGTCATGATTTTTCCATTCTCATTTCTGATTATGTTGATTTGTGTTGATTCTCTTTTTCTCTTAATAAGTTTGGCTAGAGGCTTATCTATTTTGTTTATTTTCTCAAAGAACCAGCTTTTGGTTTCATTGATTTTTGCTATTGTTTTATTCTCAATTTTGTTTATTTCTTCTCTGATCTTTATTATGTCCCTCCTTCTGCTGACTTTAGGCCTCATTTGTTCTTCTTTTTCCAGTTTCGATAATTGTGATGTTAGACTATTCATTTTGGGATTGTTCTTCCTTCTTCAAGTGTGCCTGCATTGCTATATTCTTTCCTCTTAAGACTGCTTTCGCCGCGTCCCACAGAAGTTGGGGCTTTGTGTTGTTGTTGTCATTTGTTTCTATATATTCCTTGATCTCTATTTTGATTTGTTCACTGATCCATTGATTATTTAGGAGCATGTTGTTAAGCCTCCATGTGTTTGTGAGCCTTTTTGTTTTCTTTGTAGAATTTATTTCTACTTTTATACCTTTGTGGTCTGAAAAATTGGTTTGTAGAATTTCAATATTTTGAAATTTACTGAGGCTCTTTTTGTGAGCTAGTATGTGGTCTATTCTGGAGAATGTTCCATATGCACTTGAGAAGAATGTATATCCTTTTGCTTTTGGATGTAGAGTTCTATAGATGTGTATTAGGTCCATCTGTTCTAGTGTGTTGTTCAGTGCCTGTGTGTCCTTACTTATTTTCTGCCCGGTGGATCTATCCTTTTGGGTGAGTGGTGTGTTGAAGTCTCCTAAAATGAATGCATTGCAGTCTATTTCCTTGTTTAGTTCTGTTAGTATTTGCTTTACATATGCTGGTGCTCCTGTATTGGGTGCATATATATTTAGAATGGTTATATCCTCTTGTTAGACTGAGCCCTTTATCATTATGTAGTATCCTTCTTTATCTCTTGTTACTTTCTTTGTTTTGAAGTCTATTTTGTCTGATATTAGTACTGCAACCCCTGCTTTCTTCTCGCTGTTGTTTGCCTGAAATATGTTTTTCCATCCCTTGACTTTTAGTCTATGCTTTTCTTTGGGTTTAAGATGAGTTTCTTGTAAGCAGCATACAGATGGGTCTTGCTTTTTTATCCATTCTATTACTCTGTGTCTTTTGATTGGTGCATTAAGTCCATTTACATTTAGGGTGACTATTGAGAGATATGTACTTATTGCCATTGCAGGCTTTAGATTCGTGGTTACCAAAGTTTCAAGGTTAGCTTCTTTAGTATCTTACTGCCTAACTTAGCTTGCTTATTGAGCTGTTATATACACTGTCTGGAGATTCTTTTCTTCTCTCCCTTCTTATTCCTCCTCCTCCATTCTTCGTATGTTGTGTGTTTTGTTCTGTGCTCTTTTTAGGAGTGCTCCCATCTAGAGCTGTCCCTGTAGGATGCCCTGTAGGGGTGGTTTGTGGGAAGCAGAGTCCCTCAGCTTTTGCTTGTCTGGGAATTGTTTAATCCCGCCATCATATTTAAATGATAGTCGTGCTGGATACAGTATCCTTGGTTCAAGGCCCTTCTGTTTCATTGCATTAAGTATATCATGCCATTCTCTTCTGGCCTGTAGGGTTTCTGTCGAGAAGTCTGATGTTAGCCTGATGGGTTTACCTTTATAGGTGACCTTTTTCTCTCTAGCTGCCTTTAAAACTCTTTCCTTGTCCTTGATCCTTGCCATTTTAATTACTGTGTGTCTTGGTGTTGTCCTCCTTGGATCCTTTCTGTTGGGGGTTCTGTGTAATTCCATGGTCTGTTCGATTATTTCCTCCCCCAGTTTGGGGAAGTTTTCAGCAATTATTTCTTCAAAGAGACTTTGTATCCCTTTTCCTCTTTCTTCTTCTGGTACCCCTATAATACGAATATTATTCCTTTTGGCTTGGTCACATAGTTCTCTTAGTGTTGTTTCATTCCTGGAGATCCTTTTATCTCTCTCTATGTCATCTTCTATACGTTCCTGTTCTCTGGCTTCTATTCCTTCAATGGCCTCTTGCATCTTATCCATTCTGCTTATAAATCCTTCCAGGGATTGTTTCACTTCTGTGATCTCCTTCCTGACATCGGTGATCTTCCTCCTGACTTCATCCCATTGCTCTTGCATTTTTCTCTGCATCTCATCCCATTGCTCTTGCATTTTTCTCTGCATCTCTGTCAGCATGTTCGTGATTTTTATTTTGAATTCTTTTTCAGGAGGACTGGTTAGGTCTGTCTCCTTCTCAGGTGTTGTCTCTGTGATCTTTGTCTGCCTGTAGTTTTGCCTTTTCATGGTGATAGAGATAGTTTGCAGAGCTGGTACGAGTGACTGCTGGAAGAGCTTCCCTTCTTGTTGGTTTGTGGCCTTCCTCTCCTGGGAGAATAGCAACCTCTAGTGGCTTATGCTTGGCAGCTGTGCGCAGACAGGGCTTCTGCTACCTACCCGTTTGCTATGGAGTTTATCTCCGCTCTTGCAGTGGGCGTGGCCTGGCTGGGGCTGCTCCTCCAAGTAGTGGAGCTCCGTTGGAGAGGGAGCGGCCGGGAGGCTATTTATCTCCGTAAGGGGCCTCTGTGCTCCCTGTTGCCCAGGGGTTTAGAGTGCCCAGAGATCCCCAGATTCCCTGCCTCTGGTCTAAGTGTCCTGTCCTGCCCCTTTAAGACTTCCAAAAAGCACTCTCCAAACCAAAACAACAACAGCAACAATGAGAGAGGGAACAGAAAAAAAAAAGGAAAAAACACGGGATTTTTTTTTTTTTCCCTCACGCGCCGGTCGCAGGCACCCACTCACTGTTCCTGCTGCCCTGCCTCCCTAGCACCGGAGTCCCTGTCCCTTCAAGGCTTCCATAAAGCACCTGCCCACTGGTCCTGCAGGGAAAAACGCGCGATAATCTTTGTCCTCAGGCGCCGGTCCCAGGCACCCGCTCACCAGTCCCGCCGCCCTGCCTCCCTAGGAACGGTGTCTCTGTCCCTTTAAGGGTTCCAAAAAGCACTCGCCAAAAAAAAAACGGCTCCGTTTTCTTTCCACCTGCCGGGAGCCGGGGGGAGGGGCGCTCGCATCCCGCCGGGCCGGGGCTTGTATCTTACCGCCTTCACAAGGCACTGGGTTCTTGCAGGTGTGGATGTGGTCTGGGTGTAGTCCTGTGTCCTCTGGTCTCTATTTTAGGAAGAATTTTCTTTGTTATGTTTTCATAGGTCTATGTGTTTTTGGGAGGAGATTTCCACTGCTCCACTCACACGGCTATCCTGGCTCCGCCCCCTAATTTCTCTTTTTGACTGTTATTACTATGCTGAAATACAACAAATTTTTGCATGTTGATTTTTTATCTTGCAACTTTACTGCATTTATTTACTAGGTTTTTTTAGTGGATACTTTAGGGTTTTCTATACATAATATAAAATCTGTGAATAGTGACAGTCTTATTTCTTCTTTTCCAATATGGATGCTTTTTGTTTCTTTTTCTTACCAAATTGTCCTAGCTAGGACTTTTCAATACTGTCTTAAATAAAAGTGACAAGAGTAGACATTCTTGCCTTGCTCCTGATCTTAGAGGAAAGTTCTCAGCTTTTTACTGTTGATTATCATGTTGGCTGGGAGCTTGTTATATGTAGCCTGTATTATGTTCAGGTAGTTCCCTCTACCTCCATTTTATTGGGAGTTTTTATCATGAAAGGATGTTGAATTTTGTCGAGTGCTTTTTCTGCATCTACTGAGGTGATCATGATTTTTCCCCTTCGGTTTGTTAACATAGTGCATCGCACTGAGTGATTTGAGGAATTTGAATGAGTCATGCATTCCTGGAATTAATGCCAGCTGATGATGGTGTGTGATCCTTTCGTGCGCTCTTAACTTCAGTTTGCCAGTATTTTGTTGAGCATTTTGCACCTATGTTCATGAGGGATATTGGCCTGTAACTTTTCTTTTCTTTGTGGTGTCTTTGGCTTTGGTATCAAGGCAATGCTTTCCCTCATAAAATGAGTTTGGAAGTGTTCCTTCCATTTCGATTTTTAGAAGAGTTTGTAGCGTGTTTTTGTATTTTTTTGTATTTTCCAATTTTCACACTGACTTATTATTCCTATAATAACAAATGGTGTTTAAAAACTAATAAATTGGCAATTTTAACAAATTTTTAACCCCGTATATTAGATTTTAGAATGATAATCATTACATAGTATTCAATATACATTTAAATCTAAAAGGTGGTTATCTTTTTCAGTGTAATGGGTTCTGATGCAGGTGTTGTTACTCAAAAAGTCTTCCAGTTGATGGGATTGACTAATGCTGTGTTTGCTTTTTAGTATCTTTGTATTTGCTTGTGTTACTTAAACAATTTCCGTACTTTCTTTTATGACACTGCCTGAATACACATGCTGTGTGAAGTAGGGCAAATTCTATGACCATTTTAAGTTTTGCTCTTCCAGCTCTTCAGTAGGAATAATACTAATTGTGTGTGCATAATTAGGTTACTGTGAAGATTAAATTAATAAAACACTTGATGTGGGCTTGCTTAAGTACAACTATTTCAAAATGTTCATTATTACTTTTTATTAGTAATATTTATTACCTGCTAATGTACTTTATAAGACCCAATCCAGAATTACAGTTCACTTGTTTCCTATTATCATCAACATAGAGTTTGCCCAAACCTATTTAAACCATGATGTTTGAATATATTTTCTTTATGTTTTCTATTTTAGATTTTTTCTTCATTTAATATTACAATAATTCTATCTTCATTGGAGCTTTGGATGGATGAAAATAAAATTATGGTAACTGGAGATGCTAATGACTTATTACACAGATTTTTAAAATGGAAAAGATCATATCTTGTTTTGCGTCCACACGATGTGGCATTTTTACTTGTGTAAGCATATCTTGGCATTACTAAACCTTATACAGAAGCAACATACCTATATTTAACCAAATTTCAACCAATTTTTCTTACATATTAGATCATGTGAATACTGTTTTTCCACAACACAGATTTTGTAGCAGATTTATTGATATCAACCATCCCATTTATTGCTCTGTAGTTAACACTCATTCCTTCAGTCTTGTTACCATATGCTTTCTTAAAGTATATACATATCACTAAATAGCTTACTGCATAAAATGTTAACAATATCTGTCTGAAGCAATGTGCCTGAATTCTATGAGTACAGTAATTTGGCCTTTTCTCTTTATGCTTTATTTCCATAAAATAAAGCCAAAAATAACAAGGGTTTAGAAATAATTTTGTATATTTAATATCTCTGACGTACCATATTCACATGGTGTTGCATTTTACAAAATATAAACCTCCTTGTCAATTTAGTAACCTCTTTGTTTTTCTCTTATCAGTATTGAGGACATATGTATATTATATATTATATTATGCAAATGATCATATATATCTAAAATTATAATCTTTTAAATATTTTTCTGTCTTACAGATATGCCCCACCTTTGCATGGCTCTGGCTAATTCTGTCTGATTAAGGGGAGACTTCAGTCCATAAAGTGACTGACTGCCTATTTATAAACCATATTTCCTTATCTTTCTAATTTGAAATAATTTTAGTTATTTATTTATTATTTTGTTATTTTAGGAATTATTTACTTGAATTATTTTCAAGAAACATTACAGAAAGAATCATTATTTTCTCAACATTCCATATGAGAATACACTTTCTATTGTTGTCTAAGTCTATTTGATTGTTTTCAAGGGAAGCAGACACATTTATTCACTTCCTGTGATTTGTTACCTTAATGTTAGGTGATAATACCTATGAATTTATGATATAAATATGCAAAACAGAAATTGCATTAGGCACATTGAATATTAGTCATGCTTAATTTTACAAACTTATGTGATTATGATCCTTTCTTTAAACTTAAGTTACAGAGAAAAATCAAAGTATGTTGGTGCAACCTTTCAAGGGAAGATATGTGACCCTCAGTACGGAGGAGGTGTTGCTATGGTTGGTATAGTTTAATTTGCACAACTAAGATGTATATAGAATGCTATTTAGATTAATATACAGTTAGATATTTCCCTATTTTATTATTTCTATGTATCCTAAAATTTGCATAATGATTCTAGGGATCTTTGCCTCTGCTGCTGTTAAAGATGTTTGAATTATAAGAAGCCCTTATTGAACTTACTACATACAAAACTTGTGCAATTTTTTTTAGTCTTATAAAATGCTTATGAATTTTTCATATACTCAACATTTAATCATTAATTGATTTTAATTTCAAGGATGGATTTTTTAACTGTCTTTTAATTATGTAGCTAACATAATTATGAACCAGGTTAAAATTAAACTTTGAAGCTTATTTATCACCTGCCTTAAAGTGCTTCGTGGGGCATAGGTGAAGAATAACAGAATCACATGCCCTAATTGACATTATTAATCTTAGTAGAAAATCCTGGTGTATTGAAAGTTGGTATGTTTTTTGCCCTATTTCATAAAGCCTATCTATGGTTATTCTGATACATAGAACTTGCCTTTTTAAACTTTTTGTGCATTTGTACAATGTCTGCTGGAGTTTGGGAGGCGATATATAATGCTCTTGTTTCAGTGAACAAGGGAAGCTAAGTTAAAAAAATAAATAAATGAATCAATCAAATGGAGACACGTTTCATCTTTGAAATTCACAACTCAGAGTTTGGAAAATGTGGCTTATTGTTATGGGCAAGTCATTACTAGTCTCAAAAGCTGGAATATGACTGGTTTATCCAATCACATGCAACAGTAGGAAATCTTAAGAGCAGAACTGATTCTCTCCAAAGGCCAGCTAACTACCAGGAGAAAGGAAATGCCATCCTTTACTGGAAAGTCTGCAGCTCATGGGCAGAGGGTAGTGGTCTCTGCAGTGAAAGGAGCATTCAGAGAAAAGCTTTTCTTAATATTCTTCTTCCTATTTATTCTCCACACTTCACTTGGATAGTCATTGCCTGATCTTTCACTAGGAAAATCAGCAGCAGTCATTGTTTACTCACAGCAGTGAGCTGTTGAAGAAAACGGTGGAAACTCTGCCCTCTGATACTTAAACACCCAGTACCATCTCTCCCTTGGCACTATGTCCTTCCAGGGCTGCTCCTTTCTAAAAGTGTATAGCTGAAACCATAACTGAGTAGTTTTTGTTTGAGTAGAAGCAAGTCAGAAATCAACAGTTTTGATGTCCGCATCTCCTTGCCCTGGGCCACATGCATCCACCTGTCTTGCCAAGTTCACTTACTCCCAAAGGCTGACACAAGTCAGTTCTTGTCCTCAAGGACTTGCAACAGTACATATTACCAGACGTATTGTCTGTTGACTATGTAGATCCTGACTATTCAACTTCCTCCGGCCTCAGAGGAAAATACACTACACAACATATACCATTTGAAGCAGTTTTATTAAGTACTTATAACCAGGAATTTCAAACAAAATAAAGTGTAAGCTATCATAGAAAAGGATTAATTGCATAAGGGATAAGATCAATGCATGTGAAGCATAAATGATGAAATTGGAAAATCCGAATAAGGACATTTTACAGGAGACATTGGAAAAGTTAGGGAAGATAAAAGAAAAGTTAAGAGAAATGGATGATTAAAGTACAAGTACCAATATCTAGACATTAAGAATAATGGAGATGAAAATATTAAAATCATAAGAAAACTTTTGAAGGGAACATGAAAATAAATTTCACAGAATTACATTCACAGAACAGTTTCCAGCCACTGCCAGATCAACAAAATGCCTCTGTCAGGAAGTCCCTCTGGGAATCTCCTCATGATACCTCACACTACACCATCTGGCAGGAGGGGACGAACGTGGGTTGTCATATGCAAAGGGCACATGGAAAATAAAAAAAGAAGAGCAAAAATATGCACAACAATGAGATGAAAATATCAAATATGAAGACAAGTTGTTATGTTTCCAGAAGGAAGAAAATCATAAAATAAGGAAGACATTCCATAGTCAGAAAAGCCACATTGGATGCTAAAGGAATGTATTGAGGGTAAAAGTACTTTGAAGGCACAGTTCATAACTAAAAAGAAATCTGAGGCACAGTAAAAATATTTTCAGGCATATAAGCCCTCAAAAGATTTGCCAAACAAAAGACTAACATTCAGGACATATTGGTAGAAATTGTCTATTTCCATGAAAAGCTACAAGATTATGAAACTGAAAGTGAATAAATATAGCTAAAATTTTTTGTTGTCTTAAGATGCAAATAGCTGGAGCTGGGCTATCCAATGAATATTGGTCTTAACAAAAGCAAAGCACTGTAACAATCGAATGGAAGAAATGTAAACATAGCCAGGGAAGAAGAAATGTAAAAACAAGTAAGACAAATGGAAAATATAAAATAAAATGGTTTTAATATATCTTCATATGACAGCAATTATGTGAGTGTAACTGGATTAAACTCACCAAATCAGACAGAGTCTCTGATTTAAAATTTTTAAAAAGTACTTTTATTCTAAAAATTTTTTAATTAGTTATTTACAAGAGATATATTAATGGCAAAGTCAAGGTGAGTATAAAAATGATGAAATATATTCCACTTAAATAAGAAACAAGTAAAATGTTAATTCATTATTGAGGCAAATAGGCATAAATCTTCCATGCAGAAATTTTAGCATATATTTTGTTTGATTTATTCTAGGCATTTAGCCTTGTTTGATGATATCAGTAAATATATTTTAAATATAACTTAAGCATGTTTCTTTTATGGTGAAAGACAAATGATATACAATGACTTGTATCCAATGGTATTTCTATATTTACTTGTAGCTTTTGATTTAAATTCTTCTGTGTGCAATGTTGTCATGTGTCAATAAGAACAATTTTGTTCTTTTTTTCCTTTCCACTATATATATCTTTAAATTTTTTTTCTGTAATTAACTAGGGTCTCAAGAATAATATTCAGTTGAAAGAGTTGAATTGAATAATGTGTAATTAATAGCAGACATTCTTGTATCATTCCTGATCTCAGAGGAAAAACTCAATATTGTGTTATTAGGTATTATGTTTGCTTTAGGTTATTATAAACACTTTAATGTAATAATAAAGCTCAGTTTGTAAATCTAAGCTTTTTACAATGCATTTTATTTTTTAATCCCATCTTTGTACTTTTTAAAGGGAAATTAATCCTGCTTAAATGTATTTGAAGTTTTTTCCTAAATATCCCATTTTAGTAGCACATTACTACTATTGTTTTTGATTATCTCATATAATTTTTTTCTTACTTTGTTGAAAGAAACAATATGCTACAGAAGGGGTCATTTTATTACCTTTATATTAAATTAAATTGTCTTTTACGATATTATAGTGATCAATGTCAATGCCAATCAAAGTCTCAGCAGGTTTTTTTTTTTGGGTAAAAATTGACAAGCTGATACTAAATTCCTATGTGTAAATATAAAAGGGAAAATATATAAAACAACTTTGGAAGTTGAAGAAAAGTTGAAGATATAACTTCTTAAAAACTATAGTAATTAAGATACTGCAGTGTAGATAAACTGATCAGTGTAACAAAATAGGAAGTCTAAAAATACAACCTGACATATTTTTAAGAGATTTATGACAAATTGCCAAGGCAGTTTTGTCATGCACTAAACAAAAATGAAAAATTAAAATAAAATAGTGACAGTAGACTTTAAGTCAAAAGCATTGTTGGAAATTAGAAGATCATGATATGGGAAATCAATAATATCTAAATGTATCACAAATAATTTCTGCTGAAGTTTGAGGAGTGGGGGAGGAAAGGCAGAATAGTTAAGGAAATTAGTGTCTAATAAACTGGCAGAAAATAAACTGAAAATCAATGAGCTGATTATCCAAACGTATATGAGAAAATAAAAACAGAATAACATGAAAACAAGTGGAAGGCAGGAAATTAAGATAAAAGCAGAAACCTATGAAAGATTAGAGGTAGAATAGAGATATTCAAAAAGGATATTTAGACCTTAAAAACCTAAAAGGCAAGCATATTTCCAGCAGAACTGATTTTTATAAAACAGAGCAGGCTTATATTAATAAAATCATGAAAATAATGGGAAATGCTACAGATATAGATACTATTAAGGTAATAATAGAACACTGTATAACTTAGATAAATTTGAAAACATTGTTAAAGGGAGCCAGTAATTTACTAAAACTTGCACAAGAAGAAAGTAGAAATTCAGAATAACACCAAACTACTAAAGGAATTAATTTATCTGAAAGTATCACAAGGTAAAAGACAATGCTTTTAGGGGAGCATTCTACATGATTATGAGGGAACTGATTCTTTCAATCTCATACATTTGTAGAGAATAGAAAAAGAGAACACCTTTCACACAACTGGAAGTCAGCATTACCACAATAATAAAAATATCAAACGAGGTTGCTGCACAAAGGAAATTAGAGGCTAATTTATTCACTAACCTAGTGGAGGTAAGTCAAAATACTAATCAGCTGAATCCAGCCATCTATAAAGATAACAGACTATGACCAAAGTGATTTTATCCAACGAAAGTAGGATCATTTCACCTTAGAAATGTAAGATCATTTAACTTAAAATAATGTCATAATATTGTTTCAGTTAATAGCATTAGGATAATATGGTAAAAATGGACAGGATATATAGTAGATCAGAGAGAAAGTCTGAGGAGATGCTGAAAAGGAGGTATGAATGACGAGACAAAAGCAGTCACGGGAAGGTCTAGGAAATCAGTCCATGAGAAAGATCATTATTTCAAATGGAAATGAATGTCATGAACAAGGGTCATTGAAGTAGGTGAAAGTATGATTGTATAGGTCCTTGAAGATCATGATAAACAGTTTTGGATTTTATTCTCTTTGCAATGAGTAGGCACTACAAGTTTTTAAGCCAGAGAGAAGTATTTCTCCGGTAACCTTAAAGAGAAGTAATTGTCAGGGGGCAAGGGTACAAAGCAAGGAGACCAAATAGGAGACACTTGCAGATGAGTGAATATAAACTAGTATTTTATTCTCGGATATGTGAGTAGTTTTTATCTGGTATAAATTATGAAAATAAAACAGAAGGGCTTGCTAACTTATCAGATGCATTGCATGTATGATGGAAAAATCATTATTATGCCTCAGATTTGTCCTGAAAAACTAGGTAGAGGAAGGTGGGGTAGGCTTTGGAGGCAGATAGGAAATGGAAGGGTGGAAGAAGAGGTTTATTTTGTACCTGGACCTGTAAAGTTTGAGGAATGCTTGCGATGGCTAATTTATGTCAGTTTGGAGGGTTTTTTATGAGATTGATACTCAAATGGGTGAAATTTGTATAAAGCACATTGCTGTCCGTAATGTGGGTGGGTATCATACAGACAGTTGAAGGCCTGAATGGAACAAAAAGACCAACTCTGCCTAAGCAAGAGGGCATTCTTCAGCAGACTGTCCTTCAGGCTTCATCTGCACCATTGTATCACCTGGGTCTCCAGCCTGCTGGCCTTCAGACAGGAACTGCATCACTGCCTCTCCTGATCTGCAGGCTGCTGGCTCACTCTGCAGGTTTTGTACTATTTCTCTAATTGGTACAATGGCTAATACTTAAAAGATAGATGCACGATAGAGAATATGATGATGCTGATGAGAGGGAGAGAGATAGGTACATAGATACAGAGATAGATGGATAGGTTGTTTTATGGGATTGATTACCCAAATTCATACCTCTGCTGTCTCCCTGGCACATGTCAGTTTCTTGAGGCTGCCCTTTTTAGTTGCCTGGATAGACCCTTTCCCACTTCTATGGCCAAGCAGGGGGAGACAGAGTACAAGAAAACAAAACTATGCCAACTACACTTCAATAATAAATAAACAAATAAATAACAAAAAGAACCCACCTTGTTTGAACCCAAGCTGTTGAAGCCACAGCTCCACCGAAAGGAGAGGAGGAGGTGGTTGCCTGGAGGTGAGCTCTGACTGCAGATTCCCGCACAGAGCTACCTGGGGCTGCCGCTGCCCCTTCAGAGCCATCTGGGGGACAAGGCATGGGAGAACAGAGGAGCAGGAGAGAAAAATAAACGGGATTTCCCCACTCTCCCTGAGATGTAGGAGTTTTCTTTCCCACTCCTCAATCCAGAATTAGAAAATTTCTCCTGATTCTCTCTGTACACTACTACAGTGCTCACCTCCAAACTCTGGCTACGGGCCATCAGGCCAAAGGATATAAACTCACTTCCAGGTCGGCGGTGCTGTGAATTCTAGTGTTCTTCCCTTCTGACTGCTTGTACTTTCAGACTTGTCAAGAGAGTAGCCCCTCTATTCTGTGCAGGTTTTAGTGGGAGAGATAGAACCCTGTCTTGAAGTGTATTCATCAAAATGTTATTAGATGTATTTGAAGACGCAGTGTAATCTGTGGATTTTCCCTAAGCTTCATATGTTTTTGTATGGTCCAAATGTGGTATAATAAGTATCTTACATTTATAAAAAGAAGAATGATAAAGGCATTTTAGTTTTGAAAAGAGTTTAAGTAACTGAGGAAGAATGGATAGCCAGCATTCTTATCATCAGTCATCATTTACCATAATGTAAATTAAATCAGTGGGTTAATTTATGATTTTTTAAAAAATGTATGTAACATTCATAGTAAGTCTTCATCTTCAAATAAATTATAAATGAACACAATCTATTAATAATTTCCCACATTATGTGTGTATCTTTAAAGATTTTCTTTCTTGGGTACAAATATGACTATAACTATTGTTATATATAATTAATAAGTTATTGGGGTCTTTTTTTTCTTGGACTGATGCCACCAAGTGAACAGGACGTTTGCATTTTGGTAACATTTCAGATTTTACTCTTCATATTCTTCTCATATTGGTAATTGCTACCTATAACATATTAGGCCAACTTGGATGGCATTTCTGTGGTTAACATATTAAATGTCTTTATTATGTTTTATCAAAGGACAGTTTTTAATAATTCATTATTCTCTAGGTAAATGAATTATCTCCTAACATGTGAGTGTGTACATGTATTTTTTTTTCCAGGATCCCGGAAGCTTAAATCTGGAATCACTTGCAGTTATTATGGCTCAACTACTGAGCCTCAGTATGGGAATAGCTATGATGACATTAACAAATGCCAGTGCTCAGGAGCTATCTGCATAATGAACCCAGAAGCCATGTAAGATGCTTTATATATGTGGTTTATATGAAAATAAGTTGGTGTATTTAGTTTAAGAAAGTCTAGTTATTAAAATAATAATGGTTGAATATAAGCTGTGATCAGTGACCCCCCAAATCAATATATGTGTATGTGTTTATATGTATATATATATGTATTCAATGCCAGTGCTGTATATCTCTATCTCTGTATCTCCTGTAATCTAATGACACACTTGCTTTCTCATATGGTATTTAACTCTACATTTATTACTTGTGCTTATTTGAATGATCTTTATCATTTAATGGATGATTTGATAAGCAAGAATGATTTATTAGTACGGCCTCGTCTGTATGACTCTCCTTCATTCTGCCTTGGCTCAGCCTAGCTCTTGGTATCTATTGATTTCAGATGTAATTTATTCAGCCTTCTGTCAATAGAGAAGGTCTTTTGCAGTGTTCTTATCGTGCCTCAAAGACCTAGTGAGTTTGTTTGCTGTTGCCATCAGTATTCTCAGGGTACACTGTGAGGTTTTACAGAATCAGGACTGAATAGTCGGGGGAGTTGGGGAAACTGTCGTGCAGTTGGTGGCTGGAGCCTTACTCCTGGTGGACAATTCCTGGAACCATTTCCTGCTTCTCAGATGTCCTAGAGAATCAAGCCCCACTGCTTACAGCAACAAATGATGACATCTCATTCTCTCCATTCCTTCCCTCCTGGTTTCACAATCATTTTCCTAGAAAAACTTGCACTCCAATGTTTATCTCAGGCTCTGATTCGGGAGGAACCCATATGAAAATAATGATCCCAGAGGTGGCTATAGAAAACAAAACTTAGGTGATCATGGAACTGGATCAATACATGGTCTGATGGCAGCAGACTATTGTTATTAATGATCTTGAGTGCTGCTTATTAAATTTTTACTTATCTTTGATTATAGTTTTTAGTGATGGTGAGGATATGTTGCTTGTGATACTGTGCGATGATTACAATGGTTATAATGAAGAAGAAATGATAGGAAGGATTAGAAGATCTTAAACAGGAATAGCTTCTTGGAACCTCTGCCTCCTCCTACATATTGTGCAGGTGTCTCTGCTCACTTTTGAAAGTAGGTTATTTTGTTGGGGTGTCTGAATTATTCTCATCATGGTTGGCATCCTACAAAAGACAGTATTTTCTCATTTTTTTTTCTTTGGAGAAATTATTAAGTGTAAATAGATTGGCCTTTAATTGTTTTTTCTAATTGTACCTGATGATATTACTCTGAAATTTCCGATTGTAGCATATTGAGATTTTATTGAACTTGTATCCTACAGCTTTGCTAAATTAACTTATTAGTTCTGAGCCTTTAGCTTTATTAAAATTTTACACATGTACAACCACATATTGTACAGTTTTACATTTTCCTTTTCAATCTTTATATTTTTTTCAATTTCTATTTTTTGCCTTATACAGTGGTTAAGACCTCGACTACAATGTAAACTATGTGTGGCTGTCTTTGCTGTGTTTCTGGCTTATGGGGCAGATTCCTTACTCTTTCACCATTAAATGTGTTAGCTGAAGGTTTTTCATGCAGGCTTTTTAATTAGGTTGAAAAAGTTCCTTTTTATTCCTTGTTTGCCCAAGATTTTGTCCTAAATAAATTTTATCACGTTTTGAGATGAATGTATTTTTTCTACATTATTCTGTTAGCCATTAAAGTATTTTTTATTGAATTATAAATATTTGAATAACAGTTTTTAAACAGTTTTTTTCCTGGGATGAACTACATTTGGACATATGCATTATTATTTTATGTATTTATCCTATTTGTTGCATGATTTTTCTCTAATATTTATGAGGGGCACTGGTTTTTATCGGGATTCTCTTGTAGTTCCTTTGAAGGGTTTAAATTTTGGGATAACAGTGGACTTTTTTGGAAAGTTGGTATTAATTCTTCCCAAATTATTTGATAGAATCTACCAGTGAACCCATCTGAATGGAAATAGACATATTTTTGGGAAGATGTTTAATAATTCATTTTTAAAATATAAGGGTATTTATTTAGATTTTGGTTATTTTCAAAGTATTTTCATTGAAATTAATTTGCTGTAAATTTTTGTAATCTTCGATTATTTCCTATGAAAGTCACTGGGCTTTCCAGTGACAATCTCTTTTATATCTGATACAGACAACTGGCATTTTCTCCTTTATTTCTTAATCCCTCTCACTTGGGCTTCATCAATTAATAGATTTTTTTCCAAAGACCACATTTTAATTATATTGGCTCTTTCCCATCACTTGTGTATGTTGGACTCTGGAGTTTAGGTGATAACTTTGAGTTGGAGATAAAGGTATCAGAGCTAGCTGGTAGAGGAGTTATCTATAATAATCCAGTATAGAACTGGGTGAGATATCTATGAATAAGTATTGATAAAGAAGGGAAAAGCCCACTCTTCTTTGTTAATGCAAAGGTATTACGATATTTAGAAGTCATGAGTGGAAAGAGAAGAAGCAGAGAAGGTGCTCTGTGAGATAAAAGCTGCAAGTGACAGCAGTGGCATGTATCAGCCAACACACTTCATTGATTAGTTAGTTATGCCTACCAAAAATATTTAAACTCTTGCACAGTTGACTTCCCAGGCACAGAAAATGAAAGTTTGACACTTTAAAAAATTGAGCCTTTTGTCTGTTGTGGAATGCTATTGAAGAGCTTTATTCTGAGGCTAGGCAGTTTATGGAAGCATCATTTACCTAAAAATTTGATGTTTGATATATTTTTAGTCATTCCACTGGTGTGAAGAGCTTTAGTAACTGCAGCATGGAGGATTTTGCACACTTGATTTCAAAGCCAAGTTCCCAGTGTCTTCGAAATCAGCCACGCTCAGATCCATCATACAAAGCTGCCGACTGTGGCAATGGAGAAGTGGAACAAGGAGAGCAATGTGACTGTGGGAGTGAGGAGGTTGGTACTGGTTTGGAAGAATATACAGCAGAATTACATCAAAGTGATTAATTGATTTATATAGAGTTACCCTGCCATTTTCCCTAGTTTGTCAAACTCACTTTGCTATGAATATCTGCAGAAAGCATGTAGGGATTACAATACTAATGGGTGCACTTGTACATTGGTAAATGGATTCAGTGGTTTGTCAATTATCCACATAGGTGATTTTTCAAGGTCATTAATCCAGTAGCTGAGCTGACCTCAGTTTATACTTCCCCTGGGGAGTGTGTCCCTCCTCAGTACAGGCATACCTCAGA
Source organism: Manis javanica (assembly GCF_040802235.1). Lineage (NCBI taxonomy): Eukaryota > Metazoa > Chordata > Mammalia > Pholidota > Manidae > Manis > Manis javanica. Next base: position 81,247,549 of record NC_133167.1, on the reverse strand, counting down.
GATACTGTGGTTCTGTTCCCGACCACAATAAAGCAAGTTGAATGAATTGTTTGGTTTCCCAGTGCACGTAAAAGTTGTGTCACACTATATTGTAACAGTCTCTTAGGGGTGCAACAGCACTATATCTAAAAAAAAAAAAAGCAATGTGCACACCCTAGTTAAAACATTTTGTTGCTAAAAAATGCTACCATCATCTTAGTTTTCAGTGAGGTATAATCTTTTTGCTGCTGGAGGAGATTGCTTTGATGTGGACGGCTGCTGGCTGATCAGGGTGGTGGTTATTGAAGGTTGGGGTGACTGAAGTCATTTTTTAAAATAAGATGATGATGAAATTTGCCACATCCATTGACTCTTCCAAGCAATTTCTCTGTAGCATGTGATGCTGTTTGATAGCATTTTATCTGCAGCAGCCCTTTTTAAAACAGTGGAGTCAATCTCCTCATACCTTGCCACCGCTTTATCATCTTTATGTAATTTTATGTAATATTCTAAATCCTTTTGTTGTCATTTCAACAATCTTCACCAGGAGTAAAGTCCATCTCCAGAAACTACTTTCTTTGCTCTTCCATGAGAAGCAACTCCTCAGCCATTCGTTTTATCATGATTTTGTGGCAATTCAGTCAGATAGATCTTCAGCTTCCGCTCCTAATTCTAGTTCCCTTGCTATTTCCACCACACCTGCAGTGACTTCCTCCACTGAAGTCTTGTGCCCCTCAAAGACATCCAGGAGGGTTGTAATCAACTTCTTCCAGTTTTCTGTGAATGTTGATGTTTGATCTCTCCTCATGAAATGGTCTTAATGACATCTAGAATGCTGAATCCATTTCAGAGGATTTCAACTTACTTTGCTCAGATCCATCAGAGAAATCACTATCTGTAGCACTTACAGGTTTACAAAATATATCTCTTGAATAATAAGATTTGAAAGTTCAGATTACTCTTTGACCCATGGGCTGCAGAATGGATGTTGTGTTAACAGGCATGAAAACAACCTGAATTCTGATGTCCATCTCCACCAGAGCTCTTGGGTGACCAGGTGCACTCTCCGTGAGCAGGAATAACTTGAATCTTTTTTCTGAGCAGTAGGTCTCAACAGTGGGCTTCAACAACTCAGTAAACCATGTTGTAAACAGATGTGCTGTCATCTAGGCTTTCTTGTTCCATTGATAGAGCCCAGGCAGAGTGGATTTAACAATTTTACTGGGCCCTAGGATTTTTGGAATGGCAGTTAAGCATTGGCTTCAACTTAAGAGTCATGAGCTTCATTAGCCCTGAACAAAAGGCTTGGCCTGTCCTTTGAAACTTTGAGGCCAGGCATTGACTTCTCTCTAGCTATGGAAGTCCTGGACGGCATCTTCTACATTTCATCTACATTGAAAATCTGTTGCTTAGTGTAACCACCTTCATACATTCACTAAGCTAGATCTTTTGGGTAACTTGCTGCAGCTTCTCCATCAGCACCTGATGCTTCACTGGCACTTTTCTGTTAACGGAGACGGCTTCTTTCCTTAAACCTCATAAACCAACCTCCCATAGCTCCCAGATTTTCTTCTGCAACTTCCTCCCCTCTCTCAGCCTTCATAGAATTGAAGAGAGATGGGGCTTTGGTTTTCCTTACTAAGCTTAATCGTTTCTAGCTTTTGATTTAAAGTGAGAGACATGCAACCCTTCTTTCGAGTTGGACACTTAGAGACTATTGTAGGTTATTAATTGGCCTGAATTCAATATTGTAGTGTCTCAGGGAATAGGGAGGCCTGAGGAGAGGGAGAGAGATGGGGAAACATGGTCAGAACATGCACACATTTGTCCATGAAGTTTGCTGTCATTCTGTGGACACACTTTATGGTGCATAAAAAAATGTACAATACTAATTTCAGAGATCACTGATCACAGACACCACAACAAATATAATAATGGAAAAGCTGGAAGCATTGTGAGAATACCAAAATGTGACACAGACACATAATGTGAGCAGATACCATCAGGAAGATAGAGCCAATAGACTTATTTGGTACAGAGTTGCCACAAACCTTCAATTTGTAGAGAACAGTTTCTGTGAAGCACAATACAATGAGGTATGCCTGTATTTATTTTTCACCTAAGATCTTCTGCCATTCAGAAAGATAGATATGAAGCTTTCACAACTGGATATGGAAACACAAGAAGCACACTTGTGGCATGGAATATTTAATATGTAAGTACAAACGATTTGGACCATACTTAACCAATAAACATGTGTTTCCAACCCACAGAAATCTTAGATCAAACTGGATCTAAGGGATTGGAGTGAGGTGGGAAGAGTAGAAATAAAGGGAATGCATTGAGGGAGAGAGGGAGACGGTGAGACTCATAGAGAATGGTATGGACATGAGAGAAATAAGACCTGAATGGAGCTGAGCGTTCCCTGCTGCAGTAGCTGAGGTCATTTGTGTACATGAAAAGTGTATTTTTAGATACCTAGCTACATGATGTGCTTTGATGGAATTATCCCCCAATACCCACTTGTTTTGTTTGGGTCTGAATGGAAATCCCTTGAAAATTTCTAATGAAAATCGACAGTAGTGTATCTGATTAGCTCTATTAAATGTTATATAATTGAGTCACAAAGCCCTGTGACAAAACTTTACCCTCTGGAATCCCATAAGGAGAGCAATAGCAATGACATTGACTAAACACAACAGATCTGGAAAATACTGCAAATTCAATATGCCTTAGTATCATGTGATAGCTTAGATTAAGACTACTGAAATCCAGGACAACATACCTCTTCACATTCAAATGAAATTTTGCTCAATCAGCCCTATTTCAAGTCCCTGGGAATTTAGAAGTGTGTGTGTATGTGCGCGTGCGTGCGTGCGTGCAGTGTTCTTCCAGCTTTCTCCTTTCTTACCTTTTGCTTTAATTAAGCCTGATAAAAGAATTTTGAAAACAAAATCACTGGGCAGAGATGATTTATAGCATAACAGAAGGCATAATAAAATGTGGGTGAGTGATATAAAGTTGATAATTTCAGTCATGTTCAGAAATATTTTCTAGCTCTTCATCTTTAGAGAATTAAAGTAAACTTTGAATAGATCATAAAAGTTATAGACTTACTAAAATAGAGTCAATTCCTAAAGGTTGATTAAGAACCAGTCACTGTAATGAAACTGTTAAATCATAACTTCTATTTATTTCACATCTTGTGTTTCTCTGTCTACAAAAGGCAGAGAGATCTTCCCGGTATCTTGGCTTTGGGAAAGTTTAGGGCTTCAAAATATCTTACTACCAACATGGTCAAGTATATGCTAGGGATATAAAGAACACATGGTCTAGCACACAGTAGGTAACTGATAAATTAATAATTCAGTGGCTTAATTTTTTTATAAATTGGCCAGCATCAAGCTAAGCATCTCTCTATATACTATATAATATGCTGTCGTCATTAAAATATCTGTCCAATGTGAATACAAGTTGGAAGGTACGTCAGAGCATCCAATTTCCCTTTCAGGAGTGTGCTTCTTTGCCAGCCTCGTGCTGTGATTCCAAGACGTGTACACTGACAGTCGGTTGAGTCTGCGCCTCAGGACCATGCTGTACAGGCGGTCAAGTAAGAGCCCATTAAAAAAGTGTCTGCATTGCCTATGTAAGTAGTTTTCATTCCTCATAACATTTATATGTTCACATTCTGCTTAATTCAATATCACCTGCCTCACTCCACCAGTACACACAGAAAGGAGAAAAATGTAGGTCTGCCTCTGGTGAATGTGATCTCCCTGAATACTGCAATGGATCCTCTGCATCATGTCAAGAAAACCTTTTTGTTCAGGATGGCCATCCGTGTGGAGAGAATCAGTGGCTCTGTGTCAGTGGGATCTGTGTCAGCGGCACAACACAGTGCCCGGATGCATTTGGTGAAAGTATTTATTATAATTTGATTTTCCACATGTGTTTTTTTTTTCCTGGACACTAAAGAAACAGATGTTGCTAGGTAAGAGTGATTTGTTAAATAATGTGATTTTGAGTATAAGTCTCTTAAAGGCTCATAGGAAGAGAAAATGTATACTATGAGGAAAAAAATCATACAGGTTGTCTAGGATTAAAATTCTGAATTATTTTCACAAAATAAAGGGAAAGATTCAAAATCCATGGAATCTTCACTCAAGAAGGCAGAAGGCAGACAGAAAACACAGGCTACACTTGTGTCTTTCATTCCATATCCATGGTTTTCTAATAGAAGATCTCACCTAAGCCAAGCCTGACCTACAGCTTTTAGAGTCTGCCTATGTCCCTAGGATCACCAGTGGCTGAGAATTGTTCCCTAAGATACATGAAGTTTCTCTCCTGTGGAAATTTTAATGTTCAGTGGTCTTAGGTGCCACTGTACTCAAATGCCTTTCTAATAAAATAGAAAAGTTTTAGCGATTGAAATTTAAGGGGGGCTGTCAAAACTGTGCAATCTTTTTTCCATGAGGCTTCCTTGAAGCTCTGAAACTGCTCAGGAACTTGGTGAATTAGGTCAGAAACATTAAAAAGCCATTACATATTTCCCTGCAGTCACAGGATGATCAAAAACCTGTGGTGGAGGAATCTTACCTCCAGAAAATCTTAAGCCGTTTTCTAAAAGCTTTCGCTGCATTTTGAAGCTCCTCTGTTAACAGGCTAGGACACTGTTCTGTGGTTCTCCAAACAGAACCAGCTCAACATACCTCTTCACATTCAATAGGGTGGTATATTAAAAAGATAGATAATAGAAAGTGGCAAAATAAGATGTGGCAAAATCAGGACATTTATGCATTGCTGGTGGGAATATAAAATGCTGTAGCTGCTTTAGAAAACAGTTTGGCAGTCCCTCTAAATGTTAACATAGCAATTGCACCCTTAGTATATACCGAAGAGAATTGAAAAATCTGTCCCCCAAAATGATCATAGCACCATTACTCATAGTAGAAACAACGCAAATGCTCATCAGCTGATGAATGAGCTAACAAAATATGGAATATTATTAGGCAGTACAAATGAATGAAATGGTGATATTTGCTAAATGTGGTTGAATTTTTAAAATATTGTGTTGACATAAGGAAGCTGGCCACAAAGGCCCACATATTCTATGATTCCATTTATATTAGGTGTACAGAATAGGCAAATAGAGACAAAAAGTAGATGAGTGGGTGCCTGGGGCTGGGGAAGGGGGAGAGAGGAGGAATGTGTATGTTGTTCGACATATATTCAGTTTAATACTACAGCATATTGATAGCCACCTTTTCTGTCACAATTTAATATTCCTGAATGTGGAGCAATACAGTATCTGTTTTCTTTTATGGATTGTATAGTTCTTGTTCTTAAATGTGGGTCTATAATCCATTCTGAGTTAATTTTTGTGTATGGTGTGAGATATGGTTCCAACATAATTCTTTAGCATGTGGACATCCGGTTGTCTCAGCATCACTGATGAAAAGATGATCATTCCCCCATTTAATTGACTTGGCACCTCTGCTGGAAAAACTTTTGACTGTAAACATAAGGGTTTATTTCTGGACTACCAATTCTATTCCATTGATCTATATGTTAATATACTTACGTCAGTAGCACTACTGCCTCAATCACTGTAGATTTGTAGTTTGTTTTGAAATCGGGAAATGTGAGTAATCCAGGCTTTTAAAGATTATTCTGGGTCTCTTGCATTTCTTGAATTTTAGAATCAACTTGTCAATTTCCACGGAAAAAGCGGCTAGAATTTTGATGATAATTGTAATGTTACATCAAGTATATTAAGGCTTCAAATCCATGAACATGGGGTGTCTTTCCAACTGTATCTTATTTAATTATTTCATGTTAAATGTTTTATAGTTTTGTAATTATCACTGTATAGGACTTGCACTACTTTTGTTAAATTTATTTCCTGATATTTTATTCTTTTTGATGTTATTAGAGATAGAATCTTTAAACTTCATTTTTGGGTCATTCATTACCAGATACCAATTGATTTTTAATATTAAACCTTTATCCTTCAACCTTGTTGAAATCTTTTATTAGTTCTAATGGTTATTTTTAGAGGATCACTATGATTTCTATATGTCAGAAAAATTTCAAATGAAAATGGATATAATTTTATTTTTTAATTTACAACATGTGCATGCCTTCTATTTTTTCTTCTTAGCTATTTTTCCGGCTAGGACTTACACTACAATGTTGAATAGGAAGAGCCCAGGGCAGATATTCTAAATTGTTAGTTATCTTGGGGTCGCATTTTTAGCCATTAACTATGATGTTACCTATGGTTTTTCATAATCCTCTTTATTAGGTTGAGGAAGTTCTAGTTCTGTTACTCAATTAGTTCAGTTTTTTTTTTCTTTTATCAATAAAGAGGTTTTTCAGTCCTCATATGTGTCTATTGAAATGATCATTTATTTTGTCTTTTATTTGTTAATATAGTACATTACACTAATTGCTTTTGAAACTTGCATTCTTGGAAAAAGCCCCACTCTGTCAGCATGCATTACCTTTTTTTATGTTGGTGGATATGATTTGCTGGTATATGCTTGAGGATATTTTTCTTGTAACCAAATACATACAACAAAATTTCCTGTTTTTACCATTTTAAGTGTACAATTTAGTGCCATTAGGTGGATTTGCATTTTTGCACACATTACCATCATCCATTTCTAGAACTTTTTCAATTTCCAAACTGAAACTCCACACCCATTAAATAATAACTCAGTCCACCATCTTTCTGTCTCTACTGTCTGGTAAACACTAGTCTTTCTGTCTCTATGAAAAGTGACTACTCTAACTGGATACCTGATACAAGCAGAATCATACAGTATTAGTCCTTATGTGAATGCCTTATTTCACTTAGCATAACGTCTTCAAGGTTCATCTATATGTCAGAATTTCCCTCCTTTTTAGGGGTTGAATAATATCCTACTGCATGCGTGCGTGTGCGTGTGGCTGCACACACACACATGCACACACCAGATTTTGCTTATCCATTCATCTGTCAACGGACTCTTGGGTCACTTCCATGTTCTGGCTATTGTGAATAATATTGCTATGAACATGAGCATGCAGATAATCATTCAAGTCTCTACTTTCAGTTCTTTTGTGTACACACCCAGAAGTGGAATTGCTGTATCATATGCTAATTCTATTTTGAGTTTTTGAGGAATTGCCTTACTGTTTCCCATAGCAGCTGCACCATCTTACATGCCCACCAGCAATGCACCAGAGTTCCAGTATCTCTACATCCTTGTAAATACTTGTTATTCTTTTTGTGTGTGTGATCATAGCCATCCTAATATGTATGAGATGGTGTCACATTATGGTTGTGATTTGTATTTCCTTAATGATTAGTAATGTTGAGCATTTTTTCATGCGCTTTCTGGCTATTTGTATATCTGTTTTGGAGAAATTGCTGTTCAAGTCCTTTGCCCTTTGTTTTTGTTTTTTTTTTTAGATTTAAAACAGTATTTATTCTTAAAGAGATTTTATATTAAAATTTTAAAAATTTACAAAGCATCATGATTTTAAATGTAAGAGTTTAAAATTTTCTGTCTCATTTTCTGTTAACCCAGTACCCCTTTCCCATGTCAACTGGTATCACCAGTTTCTCATTTTGCTGATTTTTAAGATAAAGTATCAGCAAGAGAGCCAGTGAGTTTTCTTGGTCACTGTACAAGTCATTAGAAATTAGTGTATCCTTTTTTTTTTTTTTGAAAGGGCATCTCTCATATTTATTGATCAAATGGTTGTTAACAACAATAAAATTCTGTATAGGGGAGTCAATGCTCAATGCACAATCATTAATCCACCCCAAGCCTAATTCTCGTCAGTCTCCAATCTTCTGAAGCATAACGAACAAGTTCTTACATGGTGAACAAATTCTTACATAGTGAAGAAGTTCTTACATGGTGAACAGTACAAGGGCAGTCATATCACAGAAACTTTCGGTTTTGATCATGCATTATGAACTATAAACAATCAGGTCAAATATGAATATTTGTTTGATTTTTTTTTTTGAAAGGGCATCTCGTATTTATTGAACAAATAGTTAACAACAATAAAATTCTGTATAGGGGGGGTCAGTGCTCAATGCACAATCATTAATCCATCTCAAGCCTAATTCTCATCAGTCTCCAATCTTCTGAAGCGTAACGAACAAGTTCTTACATGGTGAACGAATTCTTACATAGTGAATAAGTTCTTACATGGTGAACAGTACAAGGGCATTCATCACAGAAATTTTTGGTTTGGATCACGCATTATGAACTATAAACAATCAGGTCAAATATGAATATTTGCTTGATTTTTATACTTGATTTGTATGTGGATCCCACATTTCTCCCTTTATTATTATTATTATTTTTATTTTTAATAAAATGCTGAAGTGGTAGGTAGATGCAAGATAAAGGTAGAAAACGTAGTTTAGTGTTGTAAGAGCAAGTGTAGATAGATGATCAGGTGTGTGCCTGTAGACTATGTGTTAATCCAGGCTAGACAAGGGCAATAAAACATCCACGGATGCAGCAGATTTCTCTCAGAACAGGGGGGGGAGAGGTTCTAAGCCTCACCTCTGTTGATCCCCAATTTCACACCTGATGGCCCCCCTGCTACTGTGCCTGTCTTAGGTTGTTCCTCCTTTGAGGAATCTTACCCGTCTCTGGCTAACCAGTCATCTTCCGGGGCCATACAGGGAAATGTAAAGTTGATAAGTGAGAGAGAAGCCATACTGTTTGAAAAGGTTAGCTTTTTACTTCTTTGCAGATTTATGCCCTGTGGCTTCTATGCCCAGCATTTGTCTTGAGGTATCTTTACCACTTGGAAGAATTATGATACATGGTAAATTCGATATGAGGCACAAATTCTATTTAAGGGTTGTAATTAGGAAGGAAGAAGAAAAGCTATAGAAGTAGCAGGCGGAAGAAAACATGGGAAGATTGATTATTTCTTTGACATATCTTCTTGTAGAGTAACTTAAGCATGTATAGGTTTTAAACTACTAATTAAATTGTGCATACACATTAACATAATGGGAATACAGTTACATAACCAAAGCAGGTCTATAATTACCAGCCATCTCCAGTGAAGCCAAGAAAACCAGTTGGGCACCCTAGGCATTTGTGAAAATTTGTCTATGATATGATGGATATTGTCCAACTGTACTTGAACAGTCTGAGAGAAATCAGACAAATTAAAACAACCCATTCCTGGGAACTGTTCACATCCCATATGTTTTTTTAACAGTAGATAGTCTGTAGTTGTAAGATTTTGGAGCGCTACAACTTACACTTCTCCTAATTCTTGGTTGAGTTCCAACAGTATAGATCCAGTCAAATTTGTTGTTTTACTGAAAGCACAGGCCAGCTTAGATATCTCCTTCTTCATTCCAATGGCAAGTCCAGGAACTGGTGGGATGGATGCAGCTACAACTGCAGCATCACCTGGATCTTTGTTGAGGATTTTTGATGATCATCTTTTGGTATGACTCTTCCAGAGAGTGCTGATGTTGGAAGTTCTTCTTCATATCGTATCTTAGTTCATTTTCTGGGTAGCCAAATTAGGCTTTGATCCTCTGTATAAACACAAACAGACCCTTTGCCCACACTATGATATGCCCTTTATACCATTGTGTAGAACTCATTGGAGGTCACCACACAGGAACTCCTTTTTTTTTTTTTTAAGAGAAAGGAATATTATCAGAAAAATGTACCTCCATAGCCGATCATCTGACACCCTTTAAATGATCAAAATTAAGGATATTTAAAGCATGGATTAATCATTGATTTACAGTTAGTTTTATCCTATCAGGGAGTAATCCCCCTTTTCTTTCTTTTTTTTTTGTTATCATTAATCTACACTTACGTGAAGAATATTATGTTTACTAGGCTCGCCCCTATACCAGGTCCCCCCTATAAACCACTTTACAGTCACTGTCCATCAGCATAGCAAACTGTTATAGAATCACTACTTGTCTTCTCTTTGTTGTACATCCCTCCCCTTTCTCCCTCCCCCACACGCATGCTAATCTTAATACTCCCTTTCTCCTTTTCCCCCCTTATTCTTCCCTACCCACCTGTTCTCCCCAGTACCTTTCCCTTTGGTACCTGTCAGTCCATTTTTGGGTACTGTAATTCCACTGCTGTTTTGTTCCTTCAGTTTTTCTTCATTCTTATACTCCACAGATGAGTGAAATCATTTGGTATTTCCCTTTCTCCACTTGGCTTATTTCACTGAGCATAATACCCTCCACCTCCATCCATGTTGCTGCAAATGGTAGGATTTGCCCTGTTCTTATGGCTGAGTAGTATTCCATTGTGTATATGTACCACATCTTCTTTATCCATTCATCTACCGATGGACATTTAGGTTGCTTCCAATTCTTGGCTATTGTAAATAGTGCTGTGATAAACATAGGGGTGCATCTGTCTTTCTCAAACTTGATTGCTGCGTTCTTAGGGTAAATACCTAGGAGTGGAATTCCTGGGTCAAATGGTAAGTCTGTTTTGAGCATTTTGATGAACCTTCATACTGCTTTCTACAATGGTTGAACTAATTTACATTCCCACCAGCAGTGTAGGAGGGTTCCCCTTTCTCCACAGCCTCACCAACATTTGTTGTTGTTTGTCTTTTGGATGGCAGCTATCCTTACTGGTGTGAGGTGATACCTCATTGTAGTTTTAATTTGCATTTCTCTGATAATCAGCTATGTGGAGCATCTTTTCATGTGTCTGTTGGCCATCTGTATTTCATATTTAGAGAACTGTCTGTTCAGTTCCTCTGCCCATTTTTTAATTGGGTTATTTGTTTTTTGTTTGTTGAGGCGTGTGAGCTCTTTATATATTCTGGATGTCAAGCCTTTATCGGATGTGTCATTTTCAAATATATTCTCGCATACTGTAGGGTTCCTTTTTGTTCTATTGATGGTGTCTTTCGCTGTACAGAAGCTTTTCAGCTTAATGTAGTCCCACTTGCTCATTTTTGCTGTTGTTTTCCTTGCCCGGGGAGATATGTTCAAGAAGAGGTCACTCATGTTTATGTCTAAGAGGTTTTTGCCTATGTTTTTTTCCAAGAGTTTAATGGTTTCATGACTTACATTCAGGTCTTTGATCCATTTTGAGTTTACCTTTGTATATGGGGTGAGCCGATGGTCCAGTTTCATTCTCCTACATGAAGCTGTTGAGTTTTGCCAGCACCATCTGTTGAAGAGACTGTCATTTTGCCATTGTGTGTCCATGGCTCCTTTATCAAATATTAATTGACCATATTTGTTTGGGTTAATTTCTGGAGTCTCTAATCTGTTCCACTGGTCTGTGGCTCTGTTCTTGTGCCAGTACCAAATTGTCTTGATTACTATGGCTTTGTAGTAGAGCTTGAAGTTGGGGAGTGAGATCCCCCCTACCTTATTCTTCTTTTTCAGGATTGCTTTGGCTATTCGGGGTCTTTGGTGTTTCCATATGAATTTTTGAATTATTTGTTCCAGTTCATTGAAGAATGTTGCTGGTAATTTGATAGGGGATTGCATCAAATCTGTATATTGCTTTAGGCAGGATGGCCATTTTGACGATATTAATTCTTCCTAGCCATGAGCAGGGAATGAGTTTCCATTTGTTATTGGCCCCTTTAATTTCTCGTAAGAGTGACTTGTAGTTTTCAGAGTATAAGTCTTTCACTTCTTTGGTTAGGTTTATTCCTAGGTATTTTATTCTTGTTGATGCAATTGTGAATGAAATTGTTTTCCTGATTTCTCTTTCTATTGGTTCATTGTTAGTGTATAGGAAAGCTACAGATTTCTGTGTGTTAATTTTGTATCCTGCAACTTTGCTGTATTCCAATATCAGTTCTAGTAGTTTTGGAGTGGAGTCTTTAGGGTTTTTTATGTACAGTATCATATCATCTGCAAATAGTGACAGTTTAACTTCTTCTTTACCAATCTGGATTCCTTGTATTTCTTTGTTTTGTCTGATTGCCGTGGCTAGGACCTCCAGTACTATGTTAAATAACATTGGGGAGACTGGGCATCCCTGTCTGGTTCCCGATCTCAGAAGAAATGCTTTCAGCTTCTTGCTGTTCAGTATAATGCTGGCTGTGGGTTTATCATATATGGCCTTTATTATGTTGAGGTAGTTGCCCTCTATTCCCATTTTGCTGAGAGTTTTTATCATGAATGGATGTTGAATTTTGTCAAATGCTTTTCAGCATCTATGGAGATGATCATGTGGTTTTTCTCTTTCCTTTTGTTGATGTGGTGGATGATGTTGATGGATTTTCGAATGTTGTACCATCCATGCATCCCTGGGATGAATCCCACTTGGTCATGGTGTATGATCCTTTTGATATACTGTTGAGTTCTGTTTGCTAATATTTTATTGAGTATTTTTGCATCTACATTCATCAGGGATATTGGTCTGTAATTTTCTTTTTTGGTGGGGTCTTTGCCTGGTTTTGGTATTAGGGTGATGTTGGCTTCATAGAATGAGTTTGGGAGTATTCCCTCTTCTTCTATTTTTTGGAACACTTTAAGGAGAATGGGTATTATGTCTTCTCTGTGTGTCTGATAAAATTCCGAGGTAAATCCGTCCGGCCCTGGGGTTTTGTTCTTGCGTAGTTTTTTGATTACTGTTTCAATTTCTTTGCTCGTATTTGGTTTGTTTAACTTTTGTGTTTCTTCCTTGGTCAGTCTTGGGAGGTTGTATTTTTCTAGGAAGTTGTCCATTTCTTCTAGGTTTTCCAGCTTGTTGGCATATAGGTTTTCATAGTAGTCTTTAATAATTCTTTGTATTTCTGTGGGTTCTGTCATGATTTTTCCATTCTCATTTCTGATTATGTTGATTTGTGTTGATTCTCTTTTTCTCTTAATAAGTTTGGCTAGAGGCTTATCTATTTTGTTTATATTCTCAAAGAACCAGCTCTTGGTTTCGTTGATTTTTACTATTGTTTTATTCTTCTCAATTTTGTTTATTTCTTCTCTGATCTTTATTATGTCCCTCCTTCTGCTGACTTTAGGCCTCATTTGTTCTTCTTTTTCCAGTTTCGATAATTGTGATGTTAGACTATTCATTTGGGATTGTTTTTCCTTCTTCAGGTGTGCCTGGATCGCTATATACTTTCCTCTTAAGACTGCTTTCGCTGCATCCCACAGAAGTTGGGGCTTTGTGTTGTTGTTGTCATTTGTTTCTATATATTCCTTGATCTCTTTTGATTTGTTCATTGATCCATGGATTATTTAGAGGCATGTTGCTAAGCCTGCATGTGTTTGTGAGCCTTTTTGTTTTCTTTGTAGAATTTATTTCTAGTTTTATACCTTTGTGGTCTGAATAATTGGTTTGTAGAATTTCAATATTTTGGAATTTACTGAGGCTCTTTTTGGGAACTAGTATGTGGTCTATTCTGGAGAATGTTCCATGTGCACTTGAGAAGAATGTATATCCTGTTGCTTTTGGATGTAGAGTTCTATAGATTTCCGTTAGGTCCATCTGTTCTAGTGTGTTGTTCAATGCCTGTGTGTCCTTACTTATTTTCTGCCCAGTGGATCTATCCTTTGGGGTGAGTGGTGTGTTGAAATCTCCTAAGATGAATGCATTGCAGTCTATTTCCCTCTTTAGTTCTGTTAGTATTTGTTTCACAAATGCTGGTGCTCCTGTGTTGGGTGCATATATATTTAGAATGGTTATATCCTCTTGTTGGACTGAGCCCTTTATCATTATGTAGTGTCCTTCTTTATCTCTTGTTACTTTCTTTGTTTTGAAGTCTATTTTGTCTGATATTAGTACTGCAACCCCTGCTTTCTTCTCACTGTTGTTTGCCTGAAATATGTTTTTCCATCCTTTGACGTTTAGTCTGTGCTTGTCTTTGGGTTTGAGGTGAGTTTCTTGTAAGCAGCATATAGATGGGTCTTGCTTTTTTATCCATTCTATTACTCTGTGTCTTTTGATTGGTGCATTAAGTCCATTTACATTTAGGGTGACTATTGAGAGATATGTACTTATTGCCATTGCAGGCTTTAGATTCGTGGTTACCAAAGGTTCAAGGTTAGCTTCTTTAGTATCTTACTGCCTAACTTAGCTCGCTTATTGAGCTGTTATATACACTGTCTGGAGATTCTTTTCTTCTCTCCCTTCTTATTCCTCCTCCTCCATTCTTCATATGTTGTACGTTTTGTTCTGTGCTTTTTTTAGGAGTGCTCCCATCTAGAGCAGTCCCTGTAATATGCCCTGTAGAGGTGGTTTGTGGGAAGCAAATTCCCTCAGCTTTTGCATGTCTGGGAATTGTTTAATCCCGCCACCATATTTAAATGATAGTCGTGCTGGATACAGTATCCTTGGTTCAAGGCCCTTCTGTTTCATTGCATTAAGTATATCATGCCATTCTCTTCTGGCCTGTAGGGTTTCTGTAGAGAAGTCTGATGTTAGCCTGATGGGTTTTCCTTTATAGGTGAACTTTTTCTCTCTAGCTTCTTTTAAAGCTCTTTCCTTGTCCTTGATCCTTGCCATTTTAATTATTATTTGTCTTGGTGGTGTCCTCCTTGGATCCTTTCTGTTGGGCCTTCTGTGTATTTACTTGGTCTGTTCGATTATTTCCTCTCGCAGATTGCAGAAATTTTCAGCAATTATTTCTTCAAAGAGACTTTCTATCCCTTTTCCTCTTTCTTCTTCTGGTGCCCCTATAATACGAATATTATTCCTTTTGGCTTGGTCACATAGTTCTCTTAGTGTTGTTTCGTTCTTGGAGATCCTTTTATCTCTCTCTATGTCAGCTTCTATATGTTCCTGTTCTCTGGCTTCTATTCCTTCAATGGCCTCTTGCATCTTATCCATTCTGCTTATAAATCCTTCCAGGGATTGTTTCACTTCTCTGATCTCCTTCCTGACCTCTGTGATCTCCCTCCGGACTTCATCCCATTGCTCTTGCATTTTTCTCTGCATCTCATCCCATTGCTCTTGCATTTTTCTCTGCATCTCTTTCAGCATGTTCATGATTTTTATTTTGAATTCTTTTTCAGGAGTACTGGTTAGGTCTGTCTCCTTCTCAGGTGTTGTCTCTGTGATCTTTGTCTACCTGTAGTTTTGCCTTTTCATGGTGATAGAGATAGTTTGCAGAGCTGGTACGAGTGATAGCTGGAAGAGCTTTCCTTCTTGTTGGTTTGTGGCCTTCCTCTCCTGGGAGAATAGCGACCTCTAGTGGCTTATGCTTGGCAGCTGTGCGCAGACAGGGCTTCTGCTACCTGCCCGGTTGCCATGGAGTTTATCTCTGCTCTTGTGTGGGCCTTGCCTGGCTGTGGCTGCTTCTCCAAAATGTTGGAGCCCTGTTGGAGGGGGATCGCTGGGAGGCTATTTATCTCCGTAATGGGCCTCTGTGCTCCCTTTTGCCCAGGGGGTTAGAGTGCCCAGAGATCCCCAGATTCCCTGCCTCTGGGCTAAGTGTCCTGTCCTGCCCCTTTAAGACTTCCAAAAAGCACTCTCCAAACCAAAACAACAGCAACAACAAAAGAGGAAAAAGAAAAAAAAAAAAAGGAAAAAAACGCACAATTTTCTTTGTCCTCAGGCGCCGGTCTCAGGCACCCGCTCACCAGTCTTGCTTCCTTGTTTCCCTAGTATTGGTGTCCCTGTCCCTTTAAGGCTTCCAAAAAGCACTCCCCCCAAAAAAAAAAAGGGTGAATCATGTGATATTGTTTGTCCTCAGGCACCGGTCTCAGGTACCCACTACCCGGTATTGCTGCCCTGTTTCCCTAGTATTGGGGTCCCTGTCCCCTTAAGGCTTCCAAAAAGCACTCGCCTAAAAAAAAAAAAAAGGGAAAAACGCGCGATTTTGTTTGTCCTCAGGTGCCAGTCTCAGGCACCCGCTCACCGGTCTTGCTGCCCTGTTTCCCTAGTATTGGGGTCCCTGTCCCTTTAAGGCTTCCAAAAAGCACTTGCCAAAAAAGGGAAAAACGCGTGATTTTCTTTGTCCTCAGGTGCCAGACTCAGGCACCCGCTCACCGGTCTTGCTGCCCTGTTTCCCTAGTATTGGGGTCCCTGTCCCTTTAAGGCTTCCAAAAAGCACTGGCCAAAAAAAATAAACAGGAAAAACACACGATTTCCTTTGTCCTCAGGCGTCTGTCTCAGGCACCCGCTCACCGGTCTTGCTGCCCTGTTTCCCTGGTATTGGGGTCCCTGTCCCTTTAAGACTTCCAAAAAGCACTCGCCAAAAAAAAGGGAAAAACGCTCGATTTTGTTTGTCCTCAAGTGCCGGTCTCAGGCGCCCTCTCACCGGTCTTACTGCCCTGTTTCCCTGGTATTGGGGTCCCTGTCCCTTTAAGGCTTCCAAAAAGCACTCGCCAAAAAAGAAAAAAAAACCGCTCGGTTTCTTTCCACCCGCCGTGATCCGGGGGTGGGGCGCTCTGGTCCCGCCGGGCCGGGGCTTGTATCTTACCCCCTTTGCGAGGCGCTGGGTTCTCGCAGGTGTGCATGTTTTCTGGATGTTGTCCTTTGTCCTCTGGTCTCTATTTTAGGAAGAGTTGTCTTTGTTATATTTTCATAATTCTATGTGGTGTTGGGAGGAGAGTTCCGCTGCTCTACTCACGCCGCCATCCTGGCTCCTACATTTCTTATTTTTAAAGTTATCTCATACTAATTCTGCTAATAGGTACTGTCTTTTAATCAGTAAGCATGAGACAAGGAAAGGCTATAATATAATAAATGCAATGCCATGATTAAAGGCCACTGTTACATTTTAAATTGCAATGCTATGTAATTATATTACAGTCAGATGGTTCATAGTCAATCAGAAAACAGTAATCCTGAGATTTGGAAAAAGTTCTAAATCATACACTGCAATTTTAGTTATATAAATGTTCAACGTAAAAGAAAAATATATACCATGGTACTTTATACAAAAACTTTATACAAAATAAAGCTTGAAAGACTATAACACCGAAAGCATTAGTGGAGATAAAGAACAATATATCATAATGTTAAGGGTCAATCTAAGAGGATGCGACAATAATAAAAATGCATTAGTCAGTGTTCTCCTGAGAAACAGACCCAATAGGAGATAGATAGATGACAGATACAGATAGAAACAGTAGATGATGACAGATAGCTATAGACAGACAGATGACAGAAAAATGGATGGGCGATAGAAAAATGAGATTTATTATAGGAACTGGCTCCTGTGATCTGCCGTCTGCAAGCTGGCAAACCAGGGAAGCTGGTGGTGAAATTCAGTCTGAGACTGAAGACCTAGAGCTGGGTAGCCAATGGTGGTAAGTCCTGGGTAAAAACGGAAGAATGAGGAGTGCCATTGGATGTCCAAGGACAGGAGAAGACAGATAGCTCAGCTCAACAGAGAGCCCAGTCATCCTTCCTTGATCTCTTTATTCAGGCCCTCAACAGGTTGGATGATGCCACTCCCACTGGTGAGGTAATGCTCTTCACTCAGTCTAATGATCCAAATATTAATCCACCCAGGGGCACACGCACAGATACACCCAGATATAAAGTTTCATCAGATATCTGGGCATCCTTCAGTTAACATATAAAATTAACCATCACAAACCTACCCCTTGTCAACTTGGCATATGCATCTCCTTAAGCAATACTCATTCTCCAATGAAGGTTTAACTCTGCTTACCATGATACAACTATCCTGCATACAGCTGAAAATGGACTAATCCCTTCCCCAGGAGAGGAGATAAAACCCTTAAGTGATGGTGATTCTTTTAACATCCCATAACTTAAATACTGTGATGTAAATTAGCAATGCTAGAATACTGATATAAAATCAGTACATATTATGTTACATGCTAAGGGAATAAAATAGGGGAGAAAAGCTAAGGTATTTGCTTTACACACACACACACACACACACACACAAATGTATTCATAACAAAATAAGGAGGAAACACTCATGACATTACCATCCTTGTTTCTGTAGCTGCTCACACGGTTGTAGGTGGTGTTTATAACCACTTTCTTCGACTACCCATTCTGTATTTCCTCTGACTCCAGCAAGCACCTGAGCTGGCTCGGTGACCCAGACCATCACTTCTGAAGGGCCTGGACCATTAGCAGCAGTTGTAGCTTTCTGCTGACCTTAATTACAGGGCGTAGTAGTGCTGAGAAACATCATAGGGGATCTCCTGCATTGCACACATACTCTTTCTTCCGTCCTTTGTGGAGTGGCTGTCCAATCTCCCCTTGGTAATCAGGGTCAGTCACCCCAGCCAACACCTTAGCTCCCTTCTTTGCCTCTAGATTCAGAGGCACGAGGAGCCCAGTGAGGCCAGTCAGCCATCTTAACTTCCAGTTAATGGAATCACGGTTGTGATTCCCAGTGAGAGCGTTCCTCCTCCTGGGACTAATGCCTCTAGGCCAGCAGAGCTTAGAGCTGTGGAAACAGGAGGCAAAAATTTTTTGCTAGTGGGTGGCTTGGGGTAATAGTGGTGCCACTCCTATTTCCAGCTTTCCATTCCTAGACTCATGAATCCTGGATATGGGAGAAATAGCACCACATATTGAACACTGATTCGGAGCATATACAGTCCTCTAGAGAGCCTTGCCCCAGCCCTGAAAGGTATTGCTACTTAGCTGATGCTGCAACTGAGTGTTCAAAAAGCCGTTCTACCATTCTGCCAAGCCAGCTGCTGCAGATGGTGGGGAACCAGTGAATTGCATTCGTCCAGGCTCATTGCCATGCTGCTTTTGCTGTGAAGTTAGTTCCTTGGTCAGAAAAAGTGCTGAGTAGAATAACATGATGGTGGGTAAGGTGTTCTGTATGTCCGTGGATGGTAGTTCTGGCAGAAGCATTGCATATAGGGAAGGCAAATCCAAATCCAGGGTGTCTTTGCCAATAAGGGTAAATCAGTGCCTCTTCCACGATGAAGTGGTCCAGTGGAATCCACCTGCCACCGGGTGGCAGACTGATCGTTGGGAATGTTGCCGTATCTGGGGCTCAGCACTGAAGTCGGCTGCTGGTAGATGAGCGCTCATCAGTGACTGCAGCCAAGCGGGGCTGGTGAGTGGGGGTCCCTCCTGCTGAGCCCATCCATAACCTCCATTCCTGCCACCATGGCACTTTGATCACGAGCCCGTAGGGTGATACCAGGCGTGGCAAGGGAAAGAGGCTGACTGCTGTCCCCAAAGTGGGTCACCCTCTCGCCTGATTATTAGCATCTTCCTCCGCTGAGGTCACCTTTTGGTGAGCATCCACAAATATCACATTTTTGCCCATTCAGAGAGGTCTATCCACATAAAACTTCTCCAAATTTGTCACCAGCTTTCCACATGGTCCCTTCGAAGTCCCTGAGCATCCAGTCAAACTGTGGGTTCATATATAATCACATGTCTGGCTAATTCTCCTTCCAGTCAGAGTGCACAACCAGGTACGATGCCGGACGTTCTGCTTTCTTTGGAGGATTGCCCTTCACCACTGTCCTTCGAGGTTGCTGAAGATAAGGGCTGTACTGCCCACTTTTGAGTGGTGCCTCTGCACTGTGAGGCATCATCTGTAAGCTAGGCCCAAGTCATCCTTTCCTCTGTCAGCTGATGGCAGGGAACCCCTGAGGCCAGACATGCAAACTCGGAGAAAGAAGGCAGCGGAGCAGGAGTGGGACCCGTGGGCATTTAGACCACTTCCTCGGGTAACCTACCTGTACCTTCAAGGCCTGCTTGGTCATATATTTAGCACTTCCATCTGATGGTGGAGTATTTCTGTGCACACCCAATTTTATGGCTTGGTGGTTCAGAAAACACCTGGTTCATGAGGGGCAGCTGAGATTGTACAGTAACTTGGTGGTCCACAATCAAGCACTCGCTCTCTACTAAGGCCCAGTAGCAGACCCAAGAGCGGTTTCTGCAAAGGAGAGTATTATCTGCGCTGTGGCAGGGCCTTTCTCCAAAATCCTACAGGCCTACACTGTGACGCACCCATGGGGCCTGCCAAAGGCTCCAGACGGCAGCCCGTCTGCCACGGCCACTTCAGGCACCATTGCGTCTGCTGGGCTGCGTGGCGCAAATGGCAGAGCAGCTTGCCTTGCAGCCTGGACCTGAGGCAGAGCCTTCTCTTGCTTCTTATATGTAACAGAATCGAACAGCAGGTAGCAACTGGACTAGAGATTAGTGCCAGTAAAGTAACAGACCTATTTAACTGTCAGATCTGTGGGAATGGCAGCTACATAGGCAACTGGACCAATTCTTGGTCTCTGTTGAATTGTTGCATTTGCTCTGAGTGAGGCCTAACATGTCAAGTGTCACTATTTATATGTAAGAATTAATTCTCTGAGAAATATGTTTGGATGCCTACCCTACCTCATCTTGTTATAAAGGTTTGTCTTCATGGCTCGGAGGACGCATTGAGCCTTTTCCTGGCATCTGATAAGACCTTCACACATGTAAATTCAATTGTCTATCCCCAGTGTTTGTGTCTCAAGATACATATTTCAGAATTGTGGAGTTCTTGAGGACTTCAGCTATGGAGTCTGATTATCTTAATTTAACTCCAATTTCCTAACTTACTAACTCTATAAATATAAGGAATTATTTAAATTCTTTGTCTCTGTTTCCTCATTTCTAAAATATGGATAACAAGATCTTAGCAAGAAATGTAGGTAGAGAGGCAATCTGTGTAAGTGTACCAGGTGGAATCTGACACACAGAAGTACCCAGGAAGTAGTCAATAAGTTTGCAATATTAGTAACATTATAGAAGTAGGAGAAAGAAATTAATAACAAGGGGTAGAGTAATTGAGGCTGGAGTCAAGATAGATGATTGCTCATAAATATTTGAAGATATTAAAAGTGCTTTATAACAATTTTGGTAAAACCTCTGGATAATATTAACATTAAATAGTTCTCAATATAAAAACAACATCAAAAGGTGCTTTATCTTAGTTCTTGATTTGGCACATGAAATTGACAAACAGGAGTCAAGATGATGAATTATGAGGATAACATGCCTCCTACCTGGGGTATTTTTAAATATAAAAACTCATTTGATGAGCTCTATCCATTGATCAACAATTAAATTCCTTAATTTGCCTTTAACTCTGTGGCAGATTGCTCTTACTATTGCTGCCTTCTGCTATAGAATTGTGTACAAAAATAGCATCAGTTATAGGAAATACTGTGATTTTGAGCATAACCAAGATAAAAAGCAAGATCTGTGCTAACTACTCAATTCAGATGTGTTAATACCCACTTTACTTCCCACAACCAACTGGTGGTTACATCCAACTGTAGGTCTTTTTCTACAATTGGTCAGAAATTTAAAAAGGGTAAGCAGTATTAAGTGCTTTTTGGATATCAAAGTAAAAATCCATTTACTATTTTCCTGGATGTTGTCTGCATAAAAGTTGGAATAAAATATGTATCTACAACAATGCTTCTCTAAAACTTGATGATTTGCATGTAAATTTTCCAGTTCCTAACATTTCTTTCCATAGTTATATTTCCACCAATAACTATGTAAATGGCTGTTTGGACTACAATCCCACCTCCGCTGCTCCTTCATTAGGCCTGTAAGTCCTTCAGCTGCATTTAGTTGTAGTTTATGGTACTTACACAGCCTCCATTCTTTCGGTGGAATTGCTTACACAGTTCGTGACCAGATTTTGTGATGTTTGACCAAATAATCTCTTATAATATCTCTTCCAAAAGCTGGGATTACTTTCTAGAAACCGTGGAGATATTTTCACAGTGGTTTAAGAGAGAGCTTGCAAAACACCTGTGCCAGGTATCCTTCAGTTCTGTTCATTTCTACCAATTTGTGTAAATATCTATATAAATCACACAGAATACTAGTCTGAATTGTTCTAGTTTGTGCTAACTTGGATATAAAATTAACTAGCTTGGTAAATTAAAAGGTGCTGAGGGAGATTTTATACCATTATATCCTTTATAAAAGTGAAAAGCCATTTTCTTTTCCCATGGACCCAAGTTTTCCTTCCATAAGTCAGCCTTCTTTTTTCCCTTAAGGGTCACTAAACAGATTGTGGTTTGGTTTTACCATGTTACAGGGAAGGAGAAAAAGCTGTAATCACAGCTGACATGGCTTCCTATTGGACAGGTGTTGGGTTTACTGAGCAGCTTTGGTTGTTCCTGGGCTTCTAGGAACATGATGGATGTCTAACCACCTGGAATCTGAAAATAAAATCGGTATATATGAGACATTCTTCTTGTGTTCAGTATTTCTAAACATTAATCCAATCCAAGCAATAGTCCGGACTTATTGTGAATTAATTTGAATACTACTTATAATGCATTTTTAATGCGTATAAAAGTAATTTTATTGAATCTCTTCTTGCACTTCCCTCTCTTCCAAAATTTATCTTCTGAATATCTTTATTTCATTTCAGAGCCATGACGGCAGTTAAAGTGAGGGCAAATAGAAAAATGCTATTTTGTTTTTGGAAGAGCACCACGTTGTTTTATAAACAAAGGTATATTCTGAGCTACAATATCAGAATACCTTTTACATTTTCAGAAGTGATCTTCAAAGGGAAGGCAAAACAGCATGCCACATTGGAAAACAGTCTGGCACTTTCTTTCAAAACCAAATGTACTCTTACCCATGATTCAGCCTCATGCTCCTTGGTATTTACCCAGTGAGCAGGAAACTTAAGTCCACACAAAATCACACAGATGCGTAGAACAGTTTTCTTCATACTTGCCCAAATTGGAAGCAGTAGATGATTCCCTCAAGATGAATGAATAAGCAACCTCTGGTAGATCAATAAAATGGAAAATTATTCAATGATGCAAATAAGTGAGCTGTCAGACCATGAAATAACAGAAGGAAATGTAAATGCATTATGCTAGGTAATTAAGCCAATCTGAAAAGATTATCTACTGTCTGATAACAACTATATGACATTCTGGAAAAGACAGAAGAATGAAGATAGTTAAAGATCAGCGGTTGCCAGAGTCTGGTGGGGAAGAAGGATGAACAGGTGGAGCACAAGGAATCTCTAGGGCAGTGAAGTGACTCCGCATGGTCCTGTAAGAGTGGACCCATGCCATAGACCTGTCAAAACCCACAGAATGTGGAACACCAAGAGTGAACCCTAATGTAAACTTTGACTTTTGGGTGATAATGGTATGTTAATGCAGGGTCATTGATTTGAATAAATGTACTGATCTGATGTGGGATGGTAGTTGGGGAGGCCATGCATTCGTAGGAGCAGAGGTTACAGGGGAACTCTGTTGTCCATTCAGTTCAGTTGTGAACCTAAAATTGCTATTAAAAATAAAGATATTTCTACAATATTCTAAATTTTGCTGGTCTTGGATATATTTTTTCATGGTAAACCTGATCAATTTGAATTTCTTAAATCCTATTGGCTTAACTGGTTTAGATAAACTAGTATCATTTCAAGATTATAAAGTTACAAAATTATGTGTTCAACTAAATTAAACTGTAAAATGCAGTTTCTTTCAAAAGAGATATGTACTTGTATACTTGTGGACAAAAAGTAATTATATTGTTCTTGGTCTGCTTTCAAATTTTCTCTAGAGAAAATAAAAATTGGTTGCTTTAGTTCAAGATAGCAACTAATGAACAATGAAGAGCTTATACTGGTATAATAGTTTAAAATCTAAATGATATATACAAAAATGATATTCAAGACATAGTGGTAATTATATAAATTTGAGCTCAAATGACAAAGTCATGGAGTAAAGTTGACTTTACAAGTCTTTTCCAATATTTTATGACTATGTCAACATGAATTATGTTTTTTAAACTCAATACACATAAAATAACTGGCATAATTCATTTTTAATCTTTATATGTCTACATTAATTTTTATATTTCATCTTTGTGTGGTATATTTTATCATATTCCACTCTATAAACTGCTATGTAAAATCCACTGCTATTGATATTATTATTAAAAAATGGGTTCTGGACTTTAAAAAATAGAGTAAAGGGGAAAATTTTAATGTTACATTTTATTAAAATGTAAAATGATTGCCATGCCTGATAACCTCATTTTAACAAGCATTTAATGATAGTTACTAAGTTAAAACTTCACATGTCCTGTATCATGATATTATAATTTTGATTATTTTAATTAGAAAAATAGGTGTTTGTGTAGGTTTTTATAAAACTAAGACAATTAGAAAAATAAAATATATGGAAATTTTGTCCAAATGAACAAACCAAATTCATAAGAATACATTATTAAACAACCAAAATCACAACCAAAATAACTTACATCAATGAATTTAATATCCTAATTAAGAGACAAGGATTCTGTAACTTAAGAAAAACATCATATGCACAATTTGATTAGAAGAGATTTACTTAAAAGAAATTAGGAAAGTTTTATATAACATAGAAATTAACTGGAAATAGTCGTGCAAAAACATTGTGTTTAAGCTAATGTGAAGCAGTTACGCTATGGTAGATAGAGCTTGTTTCATGGCTCTCTGCTTCCCTGCCTCCTCCGTCTCCACTAAAGATATATCAGAGCTGGGGTTTCCTTTTTATTGCCTTAATTACTCCGAAAGCAAATTTAAAACTGAACCTAATTTTTCTTGGGTCAATTATGAGATACCTGTTATTATAGGAAAAGGACGTGACTTCTACTTCTGGCCATTAAGAATTTAACTGTGCCACCCACTATAGAATTTATAAAACATCACACAACAGTTAAAAATTATATAAAATATTGAAATACACATAAACAGTCCACACTTTATATCTTTAAGTTAGAATTGTGATATTCCCGCAATGTTAATTAAAAACCAGTACTTTCTGATATAAATCTAGCTTTTATGTAATATGCATGTATAGAGTGAATTATCAAATCAGCTATTTGAGATTAAATTTCAAAATTGGGATATTGGTGTATTTTTATTTTCACATTATGCTAGACTTTACAGGATTTAAAACAGTTTGACACAGGCACTGGAAAAATTTTAAAAGCATAAGAAACGTTATTTGTTAGAACATATCTGGGAAGTATTTGGACATGGTGACTCAGTGAAGAGTAAATGGGAACTTTTCTGTTTTTGTTCTTCAAAAAGTTTATTTTTCTGTAATTATTAAATTCCTTGGATTTTTCTCCTTTTCCGAAATAAATTTATTTTTTAAAAGACGTTTGTTCATAACTTTCACAGTGCTGCAATAAACATAGAGGTGGGTATCTTTTCAAATTAGTGGGGTTTTTTTTCTTCAGGTAAATTCCCAGAAGTGGCATTTATGAGGTCATATGGTCTTTGTATTTTTAGTTTTATGACAAACTGTACTGTTTTCCGTAGTGGCTGCACTGATTTATACTCCCACCAACAGAGTACTTATTTCCTTATTCTTCACATCCTCGCCAGCACCTGCTAGTTCCTGTCTTTTTGGTACCAGCCATTCTAACAGGCGTGAGGCGCTGTCTCATCCGGGCTTGGGTTTGCATCTCCCGGAGGACCAGTGATGTGGAGCACCTCTTCCCGTGTCTGTTGGCCATCTTCTACGGGAAATGTCTGTTAGGTCCTTTGCCTGTTGTTTAACGTTAAGTCACTCTCACTTCTGAGCGTCCTTTGATCCTTTGTGACCTAGAGAAAATAGAATCTTCTCGGATGAGTTGCTTTTAGAATTTAAGATGATCTATATGAGAGATCTACATACTTCCCCTTGAAGCAATGAATGATTCAGCATTAGCTGACTCCGTGTGGTGGGACTTGATACAGAACCTACCTACCCCAAGAATCAAACGTGTTAGTATAATCTCACTTATGTAAGAGTATTTAAATTATACATTTTTTAGAGAGAGAAATTTTTGTCACTTTTTTTCCTGAGTCTGTATTTTAAAAATATTTCCACTACGTTTATATAGTACTTGGTAAAAATTAAATTACCAAAACGATTGCTCTCATTCATACAACGTAACTCATTAACAAAGTAAATATGAACACAATCTTAAAGAATGGATATGTATCCATTTATTTAAAATACACCGAAAATATACAGAATGTGTTCTTAATGGCATGCATGTAAGAAACATCATCACTGGTGTGTGTCTCGATCTTCTGTGATTCTGTAACTTGCAGAAGTGATGTACCAGCGTCTGCAGTAAGGAAAACGTGTGTGAGCGTCCCCAGGGCCGGACAGCACCCTCCGAGGCTTCCCCAGAAGGGGCGTAGGTGAAGGGCTGGTCTCAGAAGCCCCCGACCGGGTCCCCCTCCGCAACTCCGCAGAGGGTGCGCGCCCTCTCCCGCGCAGGGTCAGGCCAGGGCAGGACACCGCGCCCAGGCCCGAGAGGAGCCCTCCGGCCGTCAGGCTCCGCGGACCCCGGCGAGCGGCTCTGCGCGGATGCGGAGCAACCCCGCCCGCCTGGGGGCCCCCCCCAGGAGCGGGCTCCTGTGCTCACGAGGGCCCAAGGGGGTCAGCCGGCCCAGGCCTGAGAGGGTCAGCAACACAGGAAGCACCGTGCGGCCGGCCAGCCCCGCCACTGTGCAGGCGGTTGTGGAAGAGGCAGGGTTGAGCTTCCCAGCGGAGTGCGGCGGAGGGACGTGGCCTGCACCCCGGGAAACGGGGCTCATACGGGGATACAGGTGAGGCGGCGTGGTTGCCCTTGGAGGCGGGGCATAGGGAGGGGCCTGCGTCCTGTGCCGGGGGAAGGGCTGTGCTCCAGAAGCGGGGCGGGGCTCTGAGGAGCCGGACACGCAGGTGCAGCCGCCGGCCCCTCCACCGTCCGCGGCAGGAGATAACCGCAGACCCGCTGTGCTCCTGCCCACGTGGTGTTTGGTTTCCAAACATTTGACGTTTTAATCGCATTCGGGGGTAACGCAAGGGTTATTGAGCTCACATTCTCTGGAAACAGGACATTCGCTGGTCAACTTCTTGGCATAGTCCAGGTCATGGTTTTCTGGCACAATGACTGAATTACTGTAGTGAAGGAGAACAGAAAATAGAAATTCACAGTATTTTTAGTGGCAGACCACTGCCTATGTCAATCAGCCTACTGCCAGAGTTCTAATTTAAGATGCAGCTCAAAACCACACTCACACTACAAGGATATCAAAAATCAATAGTATTTTAGATGTTTCTTAGAACAGTAAGTAGTCCAACTAAAATGCTAAACATTACATGATTTACTACTTTAGTACCGATTTATAATTTAAGTATGAGGCGAAATAATTTCACCCATGAAATGACTGGAAAACAATTGAAATCCACTTATTCAGTTTGGTATGCTTTTGTTTCTTAGAAAAACCTATGGCTTAGGGAGTCCATGTGAAAGGCTAAACGAATTTTTCCCAGTTAATATGGACTTCCACACTAAACGGCAAATAGAGTTAACTTGGAAAGAACTTTCATGTTTTAATATGCAGGTTGGTGGCTTACCTAGTTTCAGGTTTTTTTTTTCCAAAATATTTTTTAGTGTGGTTAAAATACACATATCCTAAAATTTACCATATTAATCACATTTAAGTGTATAGTTCATTGCTACCAAGTAAATTCACAGTTACCCAATCACCACCAACCAGCTCCAAAACTCATAAGGCTGAAACTATATACCCATTAAACAGGAGCCCCCATTCCCTCCTCCCCACAAGCCCTGGCAATCAACATTATACTAACTGTTTCTAGGAATGTTACTACTCTGGGTACCTCATGTAAGTGGAATCATACAGTGTTTGTCCTTTGTGACTGCCTTATTTCACTTAGCATGATGTCCTTAAAGTTTATCCATGTTGTAGCAGTTGTCAGAATTTCCTTCTTTTTATGGCTGGATATTGCACCCCCAAATTTCCAGTGTCTGTCTAGACCACCACATCTTGCTCATCCATTCATCTATCATGGACACTTGGGTTACTTCCACCTTTTAGCTATTGTGAGTAATGTTGTGATTAACACGGAGGTACAAATCTCTCTTCAAGACGCTACTTTCAATTATTTTGTACCTCAATAGAGTAAAAGGCAAATTTAAAAAATGGAAGAAAATTTCCCTTATAAGGGATTAATACCCAGAATATACAGAGAACTCCCAAAACTCAGCAACAAAATCAAAACTAAACAAACAAAAGAAAAACCCAACCTGATTGACCAGGATTTGAATAGACATTCCTCCAAAAGAAGATTTAGAAACGGCCTGTCACCACATTAAAGGAGGCTCAAATCATTAATCATAGGGAAATATAAAAAACCACAATGAGCTACAACCTCACACGCATTAGGATGTTTAGCATTTTAGGTGGACTACTTACTCTTCTAAGAAACATCTAAGAATCATCCATCGTCCCACCAAAAGGGAAATCTATCTGATGATGATGGTTTGAACTGAGACTAGAGAAAAGGAGATACTCAGTCTTTTCTATTATTTTCAACCAAAATTATCCTAAATGTACCAGGCCATAAACCAGATATGGATTTTCTCAAAACTGATTAGCAAAGCATATAAAAAGCAAATTAATTAGGAATATTACATTGCTTATATATAAGGAAGTGTACATATATGTGTGTGTTTCTGTCTATCTATATATATAGTTAAATAATTCTTTATGTAGTTATATATATGGTTTTATAGATATGTAACTGGTGTGTGTGTGTATATATACACACATATATATAAAACAAAAGAGGGACATAATTTCTTGAACCCAAGTGGAGACCAACAGAACATGTTATGTATGAATGGAATTGTATTTCTCAGAAATTTCTTTCACTAATTATTTATTTACTTATTTTAAAGTACCCACCTGTCTATCTGTTACCACGTAACACTTTGTCGGTCACAGTCATCCATTATTTCCAGGTTGTGTGTGAAGCCAAAAAGATTAATGAGGATCTCCTAGTATCCTTCTTTAACTCTCCCAGCCCGGCTGGCCCTTTCCCCACTTTGTGATACCCAGTGTGCTCCTTTCTTAGTGTCTTCAGGGTTTCACTTAACATAAAATTTTCTTAGTGTGTTATAGTGTTAATTTCAATGACTGTTTTCGTGACAAGCAGAAAGACAAGTGAATTAGATTCGCATATTTTATAAGAAGGCCCAGTATTTTGTCTATTAATATTTTATGTTAAGTTCACTCAAATGAAAGATTGAGAGTGTTGTGAAGAGCAGGACTGAGAGGGTGTGTTTGCAGAGGCCATCCAAAATTATAACAAAAAGATGGATAAAAAGTTCCCTTGGAAAACTAAGAAAATAAAACAAAGGGGGAAAACCAGGTAATTCAGCTCTCATACACTCCATATATACAAAGTAGTGGTGGCAGTACTTCAGAGGCAAGATTGTCTTACCTGTAGCATCAAGTATCACAAAATTAAGTAAAGGGAGGGAAATAGGACTTTGTAAGGTTCCAGCCTAGTTGCCCTGCTAACTAAGTCCCTCATGACTCCAGACAGGACAGATGGTTCTATGCTAGCTATTCCAGAATCAGCTAAGCTTGAAGTCCTTTGTAAACTTAAGAAGGAAACACATGATGTAAATGAATATATTGCCGCAAGGTGAAATACTTTTATTTCCAGCTGGTTAAAATAACATTTTCAATGGCTCCAATATATATATATATATATATATTACTTGTAGAAGAAATAAAGATGCAAGGCCTGAAGGTGCACCTCCCAAGTCTGCTGGGAGAGGTCATAAGGGGGCATCACTAAGGCTCAGCAGGGGGAAGTTTTGGATTGGGGAGATGTACTAAGCATGGGCATTACTCAGATCCCCCCAGTGATATTACCCATGAGGCCATTCTTTGAATTTTCTTTTCTCTTTTTCTCTGCAAAGAATCATGACAGGCCAAAATTAAGTCACTTCTGCTTTCAGAGACTACGTACGGTCCATTACTTCCCTCAACAGTATACATGTAATGTGTGTACAAATGAAAGTTTTTTCATTAAGTGGACCACTTAATGGTGGTAGCTTTCAAGAAAACTGACATTTGTAAGGTTACTTTTAGGTACTTAAATGAGGGTTTCTTGCCTTCAGTGAGTTAAATGTTTGGTCAGAAGAGACACAGATGTAAGAATGGCAGGTATAAATTTGTAAGAAATAGTATCTAATTTTAAGGGAATACTGAAGAGAGATTTTTTTTACAGCATTTGAGAATACTAATAGGAAGTGTTACAGTGTTCTGAGACTTTAATAGAAAAATTGTGAGGTTCAAAGAATTTATTAATGAAAGTTTTCACACGGCTTCTAAATTAAAAAAAGGGTTTCCCTAAAGAAAACCAACGCCAAAACGTAATTTAGATCCCACTTGGAAAGGAACTTAAAATCATGCACCAAATAAATTCTTCTCTGATATACTAAGTCCCTAGCACAGTGTGGAACAGTCATCAGGAAAATAGCTCTAGGATAGTCCAGATTTTGACTTGCTCCAACATGCTAACAGCAAACGATTAGAAAACAAAATAGTAAAAATGGCATTTACACTAGATTAAAAATAGCACAGACTTAGGAATAAATATAACAAATGTACAGTACAACTATGAATTTATGACACTGGTCAGTGACCGGTGCAGTTTAAGATAATACATTATTTGTATATTTATATTTACCCTTCATATTCTGTGTTTTCTATTTTGCATACTTTTCTCATTTCATTTCGCTTCATAATCATAACGGTGAAAATTACACAAAAGGGCAGAAGAATGAGGAACCTCAGAATAAGCCAGTTGTTCTTTTGTGCATTGTAGCCTTTTTTAATAAAAATTGTATCTAGAAATGAAACATAGAATTCAGTGGATATTCACTGAGTATTTCAAGTGTGTTTCTTTTCATGTATTTGCATAAATACCCATAAAAACATAATCGAAACTTCAATATGCTGCAAACTCTTATGGGGGAGATAGAACCATACCTAAGCCCATGACCCAAAATGACCATGGTACGTTTTTCATAGATCTCCTGTTTGTCTTTTACGCATATTAATTTTATGGTATTGTATACATGTCTTGAGTTTTGCTTACCACATTCAGCTTATTTATAACATCAATATTTTGAAGGGTAATACATTAACAGGACTTAAGTTAAAAACTGAGAAGGGAATGGACTGTGGGAAAACCCCCATCCCTCTCCCGCCAAATTCACAGTTTCCCTCCTTAAAGGAAACCAACGGAGAGCGACGGCAAAGCTCGCGGCTTTCACCTCTTGCCGCGTCCTGGCTGACCTGCCGCGGTGACAGAGCTGGGCCTGCGGAGACGGGGCGGCCGCAGCGCAGGAAGCCACGGACTCACTCTTGCTAGCTGAAGTGGTTTTCATGAGGAAACAACTTTTTAGTGTGGTTTTGGTTAGTTTCCATAGAACTGAAGTGGTTCGTTTGACAGGTGGCCCGTCCTTTCGGCGGCTTTTGGAGGAGCGGTTTTCTTGATCTCCTCCCTCTACATTGCAGGACAACAGAAGTCCAGCTCAAGCTGCTCTAAAATTTTTTTCTACACCATTGGTTTTCAGAAGCCTGATTATGATTTTCTTAGGCGTAAAGTTCTTTATATCTATCCAGCTTGAGGTCCGCTTAGCTTCTTGTAACTGAACGTTGGTGTTTTCCATCTTGTTTAGGAAATTTGTGGTCATTATTTCTTCAAGTGTCTTTCCTGCGCATTCTTTGTCCTTTTCATCTGAATCACCCATTACACGGTAGGCAAGAATGGCTAATACTGTCTTAAAGACACAATGCTGAGTCTTATGCATGTCCCTTATCTCAAGGGTCATAGTCCTATACTATTTATTATCTGGTAACAAATACCTCATCTAATTCTCTAGCATTATTCTGTCATGGCCAGAAACAGAAGGCCTTGGGACTACTCCTTTTTATTATCTTTCTTTCAAGAATCAGCCAATAATCTAGAAATTATGTCCCTGAAATTATACCCAAATCTCTTATGCCACATAAAAAGGTACACATTTTTACCTTTACACATTATCTCACAAATTACTTTAATTAATTATAAGTGAATTATAATCTAAGGATTACCAATCCCTGACATCCCTACTTAGTTGAAACTATTATCAAACACCCGTGGATTCCTGTGGACATCTTCACGTGGGTTCTTCTACATGTGACCTAGACGCTGTCTATTCAAAGTCAAATTCATTAACTTCATGCTTTGTCTATCCTGATTCATTTATGAAAACATGGATAAACCATCATTATCCATTCTGGTGCTTGTGCCAGACACAACTGATCATCATGCCTTATTTCTTGTTGCTAACAAATATTTGATATTATGTGATGACTTATTTATCTTCTCTTTCAGTTTACTTCAAGCTTTTATAATCAAGCGTAGTGCTAAGTAATTTACCTTCATTCCTCACGTTATGAAAACTGCTCTTCACTTTTTTGCCTGAAGAGACTTTCTGAATTGTGGATATCAATATTATTGCCTTCCCTGACACTTAATAACATGTTGTGGAGGTAATGTATTAATGATGATTGAATGATTTAATTAGTGGATATGCTCTGGCACTTACCTTCATTCATGGGAACAAGAGAGAGTATAAACATGGACTTCATCAGTCAAAATATGATTTGCTACTCTTTCTATTTATACTTTGCCATGTCTTTTCCAAATTTCATTCAAAATGAACACTTTATCCTATAGTTGCTTCCTACAAGGTTTTTAATAATATGGGATGCAAATCACTTGTGTAGTGTCATTCTTCCATATTTGGATTTGTTTTGCATTCATGCTATTACCTTTATAATACTTACATATTTATATATAAAAATTTATAATTTTATATAAAAAATTTAAAGTTTTTGAGTACTCTAACTTGTTTAACTAAGCTGACTGAAACTGAATGTCTCAGGAAATCTCATCACAGATATTATATAACACTGATTGAGGCCACTATTCAAGATAACTCTTACAATTACACAGATCATAAAATTTGACTTGGCAGTATATTTCTTTAGTTATTTCATAAAATGACATTCTGTGTGGTTTAAAAAATTTAATTTCTTCTTACATTTCTTCTTAGATTTCTGAACATTTCCATCATCAATACATCCCCCTGGTTAACCAATCTGGAATTCACAGTCTGGAGGCCTATAGCCCGGAAAGCAATGACAATTAGCTAAGTTATTACAGATCTGAAACAGAAAAACACATAATTACTATAAATCATGTTAGTCTTTACCTCTTAGATATAAATACCTAAATTATAAAGAATAAAAATCACTATTTTTCTAGGTTTAATAATACTGTAAATATGAAAAGGGGTTAGAAAAATTAGTGGAAATTTTGATAACACAATAATGAATGACAAAAATCACTACATACATGATAGTATATTTCTGACCCCTATATATTGACTGTTTTTGATAATTACTTTGTCTTCCCCAATCATCTTTTAACAAATAGGAGTCATTAAATTATGACCATCATATTCACAGAGGAGAGCACGTCATTGGGTGAATTTAGAATTTTTCACAAATATCACACATTCTATATGATCTCACATGTGGAATTATAAAAAAAACATGCTCATAGATACAGAGAACAGATTGGTGGTTGCAGAGGCAGGAGATGGGGGTGGGCTAAATGGCTGAAGGGGGGGACAAAAAGTACAAACTTCCAATTATAAAATAAATAAGTCATGAGATGTAATGTACAGCATAGTGAGACTGTAGGTAATGATATTCTACTGCATTTTTGAAATTTGCTGAGAAAGTAGATCTTAAAAGTCCTCATCACAAGAAAAAAAAAGGTGTAACTATGTGTGGTGATGGATTTAACTAGACTTACTGTGGTGACCACTTTGTAATATATACAGATATTGCATCACTGTGTTGTACACCTGAAACGAATATTATGCTATGTGTCAATAACATCTCCATAAAAATGGAAAGGGCCGAGAAGGAGTAAAGCTAGGAATACAAAGAGAAGAGGGGGAAGCTGAAGGAGAAAAGGAAAAGCAAACGAAAGAGAGTAAAAAAGAGACAATGTTGAGGGAGAAAGAGGAAGAAGAGAACAAAGGGAAAGAAGAGAGTAAGTTGGGGGTTTAGAGACAAACAGGATTTATTTGTGAGTTTTTGCCTGTGTGTTGGGGGTAGAAGGTGGCAGATGAGAGGCTCCAGCATAAAATGACATGAAAGAAAATTGTGAAGAAGAGGAAAAAGGAATGTGGGAAGTGTTCCCTGGGTCGTGACATATATCCCCTTTCTTGGTTTCCAGGGACTGAATGTTTTTATTACTTTTGTTCATTTGAATACGACCCTCTCTAAGGTTTAGTTTTATTTTGAAATACACAGAAATTTCTGTCTTAGCTAGAAATGCACAAATTAACATGGCATACTACACTGGAGAAATATATTTAAAAAGGGTGAGGAGCTAAAAGTATTCCTGCTAAGATCAAGAACAAGGAAGCGATGTTTCCTCCTTCCGCTCCTGTTCGATATACTAGAAGTCCTAATTAATGCAATAAGGTAAGAGCAGGAAATAAAAGATGCAAAAGTTGGGAAGAAATAAAATTGTCTTTGTTCTCAGATGACATGAATTAGTCATGTCAATTATTTTAACTGAATAAGTACTGTCTTGCCAAAAAAAACTTCTGCAAATATTATACTAAAATGTGAAATGTTGAAAGCTATGTCTTTAACAATAGAGATCACACAGGAATCTCCACCACTTATAGTCAATCATGAAATAAATT
This sequence comes from Manis javanica, assembly GCF_040802235.1. NCBI lineage: Eukaryota > Metazoa > Chordata > Mammalia > Pholidota > Manidae > Manis > Manis javanica. The sequence goes on along the minus strand of NC_133167.1, from coordinate 81,213,014 downwards.
TTCAATATACTCTGTTGTGCCTAACTTTCTGGTATTAATACTTAGATTATTAATTTTTGGATTACTAAAAAGATGATCAATTGCCAGGGAGACTGATGAAGAGAAAAATACACACACCCAAAAGAGTTGAAAATATGTCCACGCCAAAACCTGCACATGGAGCCCAGTTTGAAAAAGACAGATGCACCCCTATGTTTATTGCAGCACTATTTACAATAGCCAAGAAATGGAAGCAACCTAAGTGTCCATCAGTAGATGAATGGATAAGGAAGATGTGGTATATTTACACAATGGAATATTATTCAGCCATAGGAAGAAAACAAATCCTACCATTTGCAACAACATGGATGGAGCTAGATGGTATTATGCTCAGTGAAATAAGCCAGGCAGAGAAAGACAAGTATCAAATGATTTCACTCATATGTGGAGTATAAGAACAAAGAAAAACTGAAGGAACAAAACAGCAGCAGAATCACAGAACCCAAGAATGGACTAACAGTTACCAAAGGGAAAGGGACTAGGGAGGATGACTAGGATGGGTGGGAAGGGAGGGATAAGGGTGGGGAAAAATAAAGGGGCATTACGATTAGCATGTATAATGTTGGGGGAGGCATGGGGAGGACTGTGCAACACAGAGAAGACAAGTAGTGATTCTACAACATCTTACTATGCTGATGGACAGTACTGTAATGGGGTTTGTCGGGGGGACTTGGTGAAGGGGGGACCCTAGTAAACATAATGTTCTTCATGTAGTTGTAGATTAATGATAACAACAACAACAAAAAAACACCTGCACATGGGTATTTAAGAAACTTTACTGATAACAGCAAATACTTGATAGTAACCAAGATGTCTTTTAGTAGCTGAATGAATAAGCTGTGGTATATCTAGATAATGGAATATTAATTAGCACTAAAAAGAAATGAGCTACTGAACCATGAAAATGCATGAAGGAACGTTACATGCATGTTATTAAGGGAAAGAAACCACTCTGAATATGTGACATACTGCTTATTTTCAAGTCCATGACATTCTGGAAAAGGCAAAACTATGGACATGGTAAAAAGATCAGTGGTTGTCATAGGTTGAGGGAGGAGGGGGGATGAATGGAGAAGCACAAAGGATTTTTAGGCTGGGGGTTGTCATAGGTTGAGGGAGGAGGGGGGATGAATGGAGAAGCACAAAGGATTTTTAGGCTGGGAAAAATACTCTGTATGATATCATCATATGGATACATGTCACTATACATTTGTCCAAACCCATAGAATGTGCAACACCAAGAGTGACTCTAAGGTAAACTATGGACCTTGGGCCATAATGGTGCATCAGTGAAGGCTCATCATTTATAACAAACGTACCATTTTGGTCCAGGATGTTGGTAATGCTGTAGGTTATGCATATGTGGGAGCAAGAGAGATATATGGGAAGAATGGACTTCCCAATTTTGCTGTGAACCCAAAACTGTTCTAAAAAAATGGAAATCTTATTAATAAAGAAAAGTATATCATGAATAAAGAAAGAATACTTGAATAACTGCCAAAATTTCATAATGGAGATTTCTGAACAATTACATGCTCATAAAACTGAACTGGAATTGTAAATGAAGGAGTTATAAATAAATTCCATGCACTGTCAGCAATAGAGTTGCCTATCTGTTGAGATGTCACTGGGAAGAAAACAGAGATTCTCTTGGATTTAGTTAGATTTTACTTGATTAAGTACTTTATTTGTTTTTTATTTTTTATTTTGGTATAATTAATCTACAATGAGTGACATTATGGTTACTACACTCCTGCATCAAGTCCCCCCCCACCTCATTACAGTCCCTGTCCATCAGTGTAGTGAGGTGCTATAGAATCACTACTTGTCTTCTCCTCCTCAGGCCCTCCACCCCCTACATTATGTCTGCTAATCATAATGCCCCTTTTTCCCCCTTGTCCCTCCCTTCCCACCCACCCTCCCCAGTCCCTTTCCCTTGGGTAACTGTTTGTCCATTCTTGGGTTCTGTGAGTCTGCTGCTGCTTTGTTTCTTCAGTTTTTTCTTTGTTCTTTTAAATAGTTTTCCTTCTTAAACATTTTAATCATGAAATGTAACATCATAGAGAAAATTTAAAAATGAATATAGAAGTTTTATTTATTTCTTTTATGTGTGTCATATTTCATGGTAAAAAGTTTTATCAAAAGGAAAAACATCCAAAAAGTCTTAAGTAAAAATAAAACAGGAATACAAATAGAAATAAATTAAGAAAACAAATTTGTATTCAATAAAGCAAAGTATCAATAATCTACAATCTCTAACTCTGAGATATTATAAAATACATTAAGGCTGAAGACTTAAAACAGATGATTGAACAAGAAAGAAAAAGACCAGGCCAATAACTGTTATAGAAAGTAAAAATAAAAAGTGTAGCTATTTTGTTTGCTGAATTTAAAGATGATAACATTGACGTTAAGGAACACATTAACATAAAGGATAACATCAGCGTGTTAATATTAAGATAAAGCCCACAGAACACTGAAGGCAATGCCGAGATATTTTACATAGTCTCGCTCCAATCAGTTTAAAAATTATAAAGTTGAATACTAGTAAATTTGGTGAATTTGGGATCAGTCTTATGTTGACTGCAGTATACACTGATTTTCTTTAAGGAAAATAAGAAAACAAAAAGCAAAATTATAAATGTGAAGATATGAAAATGACATGTAAAATAACAAAAAATTTGTATTACCAGACAAAAACACAGAAGCAGTTGAGAGGAAACAAAAAGTTCTTTCGCATGAGGATACACTGCCTATTAGAAACCTCTTCATAAGAACAATCGGAAAATTCTCTACCATGTCAACATTTTTTAAGTATACTCTCTGTAAATTATTATGTAGCCATACATTTTAATTATGAAGAATGTGAGGAGTGATAAAATATGTTCACAATCTAGGTAAAATGTGTGTTTATTGGCATAAGAAAAGAATAAGTGTTTTTCATTTAAACATGTACCTAATTGTAAGTTGTTCTAATTCATTTTTACAAATTTATAAATTCAACACATATAGTACAAGTCATTTAATAGCGTTTGAATTAGCTCAGCTGACTTTCTTTATATTAGCTATTTTTAGGCAAGATCAGTTTAAAGGTAACCTAGATTTGCAATTCTTCCAAACAGAATACATTTTTACTTTGAATTGCCCACAATATAACTTGCAATTTAGAGCTACAAAAAAAATTACTTACCCCATTCCCTTTGCATTTTGTAGTGGCATTACAGTTATATCCCATTAAATGAACTTCCTTACAGGTTTTATTTTGTGTAAATATAAAACTATAATAAAACAAACATAGTATTTCATAGTCATCCACAAATTTGATGTAATATAATAATTATGTTTTATATATGTAGATATGAGATTAGTCAAGTAGAGACTTTTGATTCCATATTACTCTGACTCTGCAAGTCCAATACAAAATTCTAAACAATAAATTTAAGAAAAAAATCTGAGGATGTTCGCCTTGACATAGTTTATGTAATGATATCATATAATTTGTTTTGACACCTACATTGGGAATTGAATTGAGAATGTCCATTGGGAGTTTTCTATAGTATGTTAATGTTCTGCTGTGAATAATTGGTTAGATTAATGTTAATTATTTGTTCCTTCAAAAATTAGAACATAATTCAGTAATTTTGTTTGGGTTTCAAATATAAGTAATATTTTGGATTGTAAATTGTCATGAATCTTTATTATGATATTGATCAAAATAATCCGGCAAGAGAAAAGTTAACTGGTCACATTGACCAATGGATTAGATTAGGGAGCCCAGGTATAAAGCCTTGTAAATATGGTCAAATGATTTTCAGTAAGGCTGCCAAGACTCTTCAACGGCATGGAACAGTCTCTTCAACAAATAGTACTGGGAAAACTAGATATCTAGTTTTGTTTGTTATATACAAAATAGTACTGGGAAAACAAGATATCAAAAGAATGAACTTAGACCCTTATCTTACACCATATACAAAAATTAACTCAAAGTGATCAAAGACCCAAGCATAAGAGTTAAAACTATGAAACTCTTAGCAGACACAGGAAAAAGGTTCCTAACATTAATTTGGGAATGCTTTTTTTATATGATACCAAAATCACAGGTAACAAAAAAGAACACATACTCTGGACTTAATCAAAATTAAAAAGACTTTCAGGTGTCAAAGGACACTATCAAGAGACTGAAAAGGCAACACACAGAATAGGATAAATGATTAACAAATCATATATCTCATAAGGGATTAATATCCAGAATATATATAGAATTCCTAAATCTCAATAACAAAAACCAACACTCAAAAATAATGGCCAAAGGAGACAAAAATAGATATTTCTCCAAGGAAGATATAGAGATGGTCAAAAAGCACATGAAAAGCAAACAGACAAAACAGAAATAGACTCATGAACACACAGAACAAGCTGGTGGTTGTACAGGGAGGAGTTGGGAGATGGGCAAAATAGGTGAAGGGGATAAGGAGGCATTTTTTTCTCATGTAAGGAGTGATGACAAGTTAATTAAAAAATCAAAGTTACTGGATAACGCAGGCTTCCAGTTTCATAAAAAAGAATGTATCTTGACATTTGTGACAACATGGATGGACCTTGAAGCTATTATGCTAGGTGACAATTCAGACAAAGACAGATGCCACGTGATTTCACTTATATGTGGAATCTAAAAAAACAAAACAAATCAAACAAAACACAGACTCATAGACACAGATGTTTTCTGTTTGATATGTGGTTGCCAAAGGTAAGCAGGGTTGAGGGGTACAAAATGGGTGAACAGGATCAAGAAGTACAAACTTCCAGTTATAAAATAAAGAAGGCACAGAGAGGTAATGTACAGCACAGGGAGTATAGTCAATAATATTGCATTCACTTTTACACTTACTTAATTACACTAAGATGTAATTATACTTACTGGGGTGATCATTTTACAGTGTACACAAATGTTGAGTTATTATGTTGTATACTGGAAACTAATGTAATATTTATGTGAATTATACTTCAATAAAAAAGATAAAAATAACACACAGCGTGGCACTAAAAAAAAGCTGGCTAATTGAGTCATCATGTCTAGGTTTTATTTTTAATTCAGAAGTGCTGAGTGCCATATACACGAAATACTCTGTAAATCTCAGATGCCTTATGTTTTCTGTAATGTGTGCACTCATACTTCCAGATTGAATAAGCCTCTGAGCCATTTTTGTTCTCCCTTGATTTTGTGACTACATGAACGTCAATGTTCATATGTATAAATGCACATATCATAAGCTTGTACATCGCTGTAACCATGCTTTCCTATTACAGACTTCTTGTTTGATTCTTCCAAACTTCTCACCCTGACATTTTGATTTACACATAAGCATATAATTTAAATAAAATGAAAGCTCAATTATGTTTATTTGGGAAGCATGGAATATTGCAAACTCTAAATTAGAATTCTGTACTTTAAAGCTGTTATAACTCAAAGATCTAAAAATATCACCTGTTAGTGGTATCTTGTGCTTAAAACACAGGCATTTTTTCTCATGTAAGGAGTGATGACAAGTTAATTAAAAAATCAAAGTTACTGGATAACGGAGGCTTAGTTTATCTTTTTAATATCATATGGGAAATAAGCGGCAGCACCAGGTTCAAATCCACTCAGTGTAATTGTGATAGTCATCGTGAAATACATATCTGATAAAATTACATAATTTAACATAGCTAAATATAAATGAACATGTTTTGTTACCATTTGCGCACCACAGATAGTGCCATCAGCTACATAGGCATGATCTCTTCCATCTGATCTCACTAATGACCCTGTAGTTACAGAGAGACATTCGTGCCCTTGAATATATGAATAAACTGCAGATTGAACATCATTTTTGTAAGTATTCTTATGTGGCCATACACAAGCTAGTTTTCCACAGAGAACATCCCTGGAAATGGAAAGCAGAAAATTCCTCATTATTTTATTCTTAAATGATGCCTAATTCCAAGTAAGTATTATCTTAATAGATGGTAGCATAGATGTTGTTTCTCTGATGATATAAAACCAGAAAAATATGCCAAAATAATATTATCTTACAGTGCACAAAACTAAATGCAATCCAATTAATTAGCACTGTAGCAGAATTGAAAAATTCTGAACTTTATTGCAGAGGACTTCATTTCCTGTTTCAGAGCTCAGCTTTGTTGCCTTGTCTCCAACGGTGTTAGAGAGGTCATCGTATCTTGCCCCTTCTTTGGGAAAATTCATCACCTAAGCCCACTTCGATACAGGTTAGCCAGTCTGGTCATTTGTTACCCACCATTTTCTGACAGTGGCTGATGGCATTTATTTCCTCTCCGTGCATCCTAGAGTCCCTTCTGATTATGCCCATGTCTCTGCCATAATCCCTTTATTCTATATAGTTGATAGAAAAACAGTGTTCCACTACTCCAAGGTTAGCTATCCATAGGTACTGTTTTACATAGCAGTGTTCTGGAAACAAACAACAAGAACAAAAACAAAATAAAACTCTGTTTCATCAGTGCTACATCTTAAAATTCAAAGCACTTGCTTTAGCATCATTATCAATCAACTTAATAAAAAAAACCTCAATTTAAAATTTCCATATAGAGCACAAATTTCTGATTTTTGGCAGTTTATGTGCACTTCCTCTCTCTGGTAATAAACACTAGCCTTTCTTTAGTCTAGTCTCATTATTAGAACAATACTGAGGAAAAAGCAAACTGAATTGCAGAGAAGGAAAATAAATGGAAAATGATAAGTGAAACTGTTTTTCTGGTATAAGATTTACTGTCCATTTCTATCTTGTCTCTGGACAAGAAACAGTAATTTTTATGACTCAATGAAACAATTACTTTTATATACATACTTCTGTTTGCAAGGCAATGGTTGTGAATTTTTAAAACTGCACTTTCCGGGACTATCACGCAGAGAATTAACTTCTTCAAAACAGGCAAACGGAGCTCCTTGAGCACCTTAAAATGCAAACAGGTAGTCCAGATTAAAATTTTTGTCTATAAAAAGCTAATAAAAACTCATTGCATAAACAGAAAAATCATGAACTTGATCATTTTCTCTCTGTGTGTGTCTGTCAATGCAAGTAGAAGGTTAACAGTTGGCTTACTGAACAGAAAACAGAAAAGGATTGTATCTATTGCAGTAAATCATATTATTGTTGAAAACAATTTCCTACCCCTCCCAGTGAGAATGCATACTTCCTAGTCCAGTGGAGATTAAGACAGATATTGTAACCTGCTCTGCTTAATGGAATGAGAGAATTGACGCTTGTCATTTATGGGTGGAAACCTTCAGGACTAGTACAACGAGCAACATACTCTTTTTCTCTGATGAGGGATAAGCGGTATTGCAAGCACGGCCTTAGCTGCGAGTCTGGAGTCACAGCAAAGGCAGTGTGGGGGAGCAGAATAGCTGTGGTGGACATGTGAGCCTCAGGATTTTAAGGTTATTTCCATTTCCTTAAACACAGGAACTGGTACATTGAATAGAGTTCTATTACAAACCATACCTAAATTATGTGGTGCTGTAACTGAAGCCTGGCAGTAGGTGTGAAGAAAACTATCGTCAGAGGCTGAAAGGAGAGGAATACATGCTTTGTGAGAATGAAACATTTGGAGGAACCATTTTCTCAGTCATTTAAAAGGAGATAATGTCCTTCAGGTACCTGTTGCCTTAAGCGAAGAGGCAAGGAACCAAAATGTGTCTTGACGGCTGCACTGGACCAGACGGGGCAAGTGCCAAGGCAGAGAGGAGCTCACCTCAGGGACGATGCAGTTATCTCAGAAGAAGTAATAGTAATAATAAAAAAAGACAAAGCCCAGAAATGTGTCCACCCTCCAGGCGCCAGGGCGGATGGTGACGGGGCTGGTCGACGTGAATCGCCCGAGTCATTGTGTCCCTTGGGTGGTTTTCTCTCTTTCCCGTGGTGGGCGCTCTTTGGCGGCTGCTAACCTGGTGGAATGAGATCTTCACATCTCCTGTTTATTCCCACGTGTCTATCCACACAGCTCCGTCACAGAACTCCGGGCTCTAGCCTTCCCAGGGTCCCGCATCCGGGCACCCCGCTGACCAGCTGGGCCCTCATTCATTGTCCGTGAGGCCATCTGTGACCTAACTTCAGACCTTGTCTCCTTCCACAGGAAATGGTGGACCAGGCATCCCCCCCGAGTGAGGCTATGCTATGGCTACTGTCCTATTTCAGCTCATAACCGATTTAATGAGCCGACACATCTACAGCAAGAGCCGAGGCTTGTTCCTCCTCTGCCAGCTGGTCATAGTGAGGCCCCACGTGTCCACAGGTATGAACCGATGGAGAAGCCAAGGGGGAAGGCAGAGAAAGATGTACAGTTCTGGACTTCCCGCTCATGGGTTGCTCTTCTGCGACCTCTTTGTGCATGAATCCAGATGAATGAGTGACTCCCGTCTATCTAGTCATCTAACTCAGTGGCTCTGACATAACTAAGCTTATAATGCACAGTCCTGAACACATGGTCACTTGGTGTATGAAAGTCAGCTTCGCCATCTTCATGAGGAGCAATAGTGTGCCCAGTTTTTTTGTCAAAGTGGTATCATTCTCTGGTTCAAAGTGCACAGCCTCGGTCTAGAACCCCAGGGAACTTCACTGTCACTCTCCCAAGGAAGCCCAGTACAAGCCCCACATGGCATTTTTCCCCTCACAACCTACGCCTCTAAAATTATTGGATCAGTGATGTTTTATGATTCGAAATTCAGGGATGCTCGCCTGGCAGCTTGGACATGCTGCAGAGCCCTTTCCTGCTCTTCACGTCACTCAACATCAGCCGCGTTTCATGCCCCCTGGTAAATGGAGCTGAGCAGTCCTTCTCCATGGGGAGTCTGCTGCCTCTGGGACCCAAAGGCCCACCAGCGTTATCCTTCTTTGTCATACGAGATGCAAGGTGCATATAGTGAATTTTTAACTTTCTATGGAGCATCAGGTCATGCTTCTGACCACCGGACTCCTAGAAATTTTACTGATGTGACAGGTTCCTGAGCATTTTGAGGGTCTATTTCCTGCCCTTTGCAACACATGTGTTTACTTAGACCCCCACCATTCTACCTATGCTTCGCTTATTTAGCTGGATAAGTACAAAATCACTAATGGAGTGGATCAATGTGATATTTTCTGGGATGTCTACATCTCTGCAGCTACATGATGCCTGGGGGAAGGAGCGTAAACATAGCTCTGAAGCAAAACTGGAAATTAACGGCATCGTCCCTTCCACGTGATTGCAAACTGTTTCTAGTTTTCTTTTTTCAAATAGGAATAGAAAAGACTATATTTGCCAAACCAGTGGCTACACTCCTACCATATATCTGAGGCCATGCTCATCTGCTCGAGCAGAGAGACCTCAGGAGATGCAATTACTTAACCTACCACTTGGCTGCATTTGCAGTAGATTACTATTATCTTCTGGGGACCATCTGGCTTCCGCAGGGATCAGACTGAGTAACTACATGTAGATGTTACACAGCCAACCACCCTTTGAGGGGAGCACCAGTATTTGGAAACCCCCGACAGTTATAGACATGTTGTCCATGGCCTCACCACACAGGACAAGGACCTAGTAATGGTACTGCACAAACCACTTATGGGCCAGCCCCAAGGATGCCCTTTGGGACTGAGAAATGACTACCAGTGGACTTGGATCTAGTGGACCCCTTGTAAACTGAAACTTGGGAAGGACTATATTCATTCCCTGGATTTCCAGGTAGTTACATCAATTCAGACTCTGTCCACCAGTTTTCAAAATGCTTAGATATTTCCCCAGTGAACAGATAACTGATTAAATGGTTTAATGTCCATCTGGGGGTGTTTTAGAGGAATTGTTCACATGTACATTTGCCAAGGTGTGGTGTTTTCCTTCTGGACACTTAACCCTGCTTTACGTCAATGAGTTTTGCTTCTGAAAATTGGCTTAGATTCAGAATTGGACATGGGATTATGCCATTCATTAAGGCAACTCTCCTCAGTTTAATAGTCACCCATTTTTTATTTCTTTTGATAGCACAATCTGGGTAATACCCTTGCTGACTGCCCAAAGAACACAACAGAATAGAAGTCCTATTCTACTAACCATGTCCCTGACTATGTATAGATCAGCTTCCCGTGTCTGCCACTCTGTCCCTATTACTTACAATAATTTTATCCATCTGGTTTCTGGCAGTCAGGCACTGCTATCTGGCCTGGATTTTTCAAGATCTTATCACACCCATTGCTCTCAATGAGCCTGCTTCTTTAGTAGCATCTCCTACCATCAGCCCTGGCCGACAGAGAAAGCCACTGTAGAAATGTCTAGTGAGTCTGGCCTTCCTCTGAGCAGCCTATTCCCTATGTCTTGGGCCTTCCTGTTGGGCCTAATTATTTGGCCATACATATACAGTATATGCAGTCAAGCATCTCCACTTCTCTGAGCCTTATAATCCTTTCCTGTAACAATTCTGCCACTTAAACTTTGAGTGAGCCATCGTGCTTTTTTCCATGCTTCTGGAAATAATCCCAATGGAAATGTTTGTTATCTTCTAGGATCCTTGCCAGGATGTTAAATCCCATATCTTGGGATAGTGCTCCCAAATCAACAAACTCTCTCCTATCCACTCTTAATGTTCCCCTGTCCAGTCTTATGACTGAGCACTCGCAGAATCCAGGCCCCTGTGCCCTCCCTTGATACTGGTAGGAACGGCTGTGTAGGACCTGCACTACGTTGGGGAGTAGTCCCCGTACTCCCGGGTAAGTTCCAGCACAGCCCGGCTCCCTGCTGCTCTGCCTTCCCTCTGTTTTCAGCTAGCAGCCAGGGTGGGGAGGGGCAGGATCGAATAAGGATGTAGTTTGCGCTGTGAGTGACAGGCTTCTGCATTATCTTTAAGCAAGGGGAAGATACTTTCACCATTCTTACTAGGGAACAGCGGCGGTGTGAAGGAACAGGGCTGTATCATTCTACAGATTCAGGAATTTCAGAGAAGTGTGGAGGCTCAAAATTTGGGGGGCTAATTTTTCATCTGTTCCCATCCCAAATGCAGGTCCCATTCTTTTTCCCACCAGAACCTAACCCTGGCCAAACAGGCTTGATTGAGAATTGAACGTTCTCTGGAGTTCCACCAACTTTTTCTAACCTCTGATTGTAAGAGATGGGAGCCTCTTTATACCTTTACAGGAAAAGCCTTCCAGCTCACACTTTGATTTCAAATGCACACCTTTCTGTTACCTTTTCCTAGATTTCAGTGTTGCTGAGTAATAGCCATCCCATGCCATTTTCTGTACAGTTGCTATTTCCCGCCTACACCCCAGCAGTACTGCCTAATGCATGCTCCTTCACGGGTACACCATCTCAGGTCACTCAGTGAGTGTATTCTCAAATTCCACCAGTGTTGGGGTGCTCACCGATGGCCTGGAAGCAAGTGATTTACTTTTGAAATTTTATCTCATAGACTTTTTCCTCACATCACTGTGAGTACCAACTGTTAGTGGTTAGAGTCTCCAGAAGCCAGCATCTAGGTGAGATACGACATGCGAGCCATTTATTAGTGATCCGAACATCTGGAAGTGAGAGGGAGGAAGCGGGACGGAGCAGAGACGGCAAGTGAGATGCCGGCCCACAGGTGGCATGAATAGCCCGCCAGAGTACATGCCTGACAGGTGCCTATCGGGCCACCTGCCCAGGCCTTTATATCCTACCTTCATTAATATGACCGCATAACCGGATGTGTGCTGCGTTGGGAAGTGGGCGCCCTTGGGTAAGGTGCGGCTGTCCAGTGGAGAGAGATTCTGCAGGAGCAAGCTGGTAGCTCGACACCGTCTGATGGCAGCAGGCAGTATTGTTCTTGTCCACTACACCTCATGTTCCTTTCTGCATCCTATCATCTTTTCATTAGCTGCACTTAACCCAGTGCGAGGCCTCCTGCTTCTTTTGTGTCTATGTACTTGCTGTCTTTGTCTCCTGATCACGTGCTCCATGAGTCTAATAACCACGTGGCTATGCCTGTTTTATTGAATACTTTCATCTCTATGCACATACTCAGTAAATATATTTTTCATGGGAAAATATGACCAATCTGGTTAAACTTCTACAGTTGCTTTAAAAGTTTAACTTTACTTAAAGAAATAATGCAAAATATAAGCAACTGTTTGTTCATTCACAGGTCTCATATAGCAGACTACCTTAAAAGCAGACGTTTGCCTTCTAGTTTTTAGTAACATAAAAACAAGAAGAAATACCTGCTCCAGATGGGAGATGAATAAATGAATAAAAGGGGAATGAATGAATTGAATCAAAAGATCAAACTATTGATCCATTTGGCTCAGCTTTGTGGGGACATTAGAGTATATATTAGAAGAGGAAATACACGAATGGTCAAGTCTGAGCTAGACATGTTCTTATTTATTAGAACTCGGAAAGACGTCAAATGTCAAGTAACTCAATTGTGGTTAAAAGTTTTACTTAATCTTAAAAAGGAGCGTGTCTTCGAGGCTCCTGAAAATATGCCTGATCGTGGATCTTCAAATGCAAGTAAGCCCTGAAGGAAAACAGCAAGTGAAAAGGGGCGCCCTGGAGCCACAGCGCCCAGAAGGGGCGGCGGCTGCGGCCCAGACGTCCAGGGCTCTGTGGCCACTGCACGGTGGTGAAGGTGCCTGATCTGCAACGGGATCCTAAAGACAACTTTTGAGTGGTTAGGAAGACCGTATGGACCACATACCACGTCCTTCGGTACGAACTGTATTTATGTTACTTCTGGGCAGATCACTGAATCTCGATGGTATACATTTACTTTGCTCAATGAGCGAATGACTGTGAGGGCATTTCCCTGGGTGATTTTGATTTATTCAAGTTTAACTTAATTTCTAAAAATACAAAATCATATTGGGGTATTGTGAATAATTACTGCGTCAAGGCAAGCATATCTGCGTGAGTCTTAGTTGAAGTACTCACAAAACCTGTTTAAAAAGCTAAATATAAAATGAATTGTCATCAGTGACCTATGACTACTGTTACTCTAGCAGTTCTTCAGCGAGGAAATATGATCATACTTGAACGAAATTCACTCTGAACCTTTCAAATTAAAAGACCATGAACATAAAAGGAATCTAAGGAAATTTCAGAAGCTACTGACTTGCCATTTCAATCTCTCTGTAAATCATGAGCCATCCTGTGGATTTCTGCCTAGGTAGCTAATGACTGAAAACCAGACCAAACCATGAGGAAAGGAATGTGCAAGACTATTCTGGAAAATTTCAAACACTCCTACAAAAACAAACCTTCTTTAATTGAAATTTGATCTTTCTTGACCTTGTGCTTCAGGTTCCTCCACTCTAGAGGTGTGATAAGTAGTATATCCTCTGGAGGGTCCCAGTTTGAGGTAAAAGAAACACATGAGCTAGAGCAGTACCTTTTCCAAATACCTGGGCACACTGTTTATCAGCAGTTTGGCACCGTCCGTCATAGCAGAACGCGGTCTCCGACCTGCACAGCCGGCCATTGAGCGCGTAGGTGTCCGGGATGCAAGTACTGGAGGTCCCATTGCAATACTCTGTGAAATCACACTCTCGATAAACACTCTTTCTGCATGGAGTGCCCGCCACTGATATCTACGAGGGAAAAAGAGAAAGAAAATCATGTCCTGCGAATGACCACCCTCAGTTACCTACCCAAGAGAATTTTCAAATAAAATACACCTGATCGTGGATACTTGAGGGAATCCCAGAGTTCCCACGGCTCTGAGTTTTTTGAAGGAAAAATCAGGTACAGTGTTCATTATGCAGCCTGAAGAAAAGTAACTCTCTCAGAGATACGAAAGGATCCTTTCCAACAGAGGATTTGCAACTGCTTTGTGTTCTCCTCTCAGGAGGAGGCCATCCAACTCTACCGGCTTTTGGAGGGGGACAGATTAGTTTAAACACACCTGTCCCTCAAAACTGGAGGAACATTGCCTCTGTCTTTTTGTTCTTGGAGAGACCCAGGAGCCAAACAGCCCTAAAATCCCTTGCTTGGATTTTTACTAGCTTATTTGTGGCTGAGGTACATAATCTGTTTTGCAGTTTCTTCATTTGTAAACGAGATAATAATCATTCTGTCAGAGGATTGTTAGTATTAAATAGAATTAATATTTAAAAAGTGCTTAGAATAACACATGGAATCAATGTATGAAATAGGTTATGACCATCATCATCATATTTAATTATCTGAGAGCAGAAGGGCCTTCTTGCATAGCTCAGGTAAAGAGTAGAGCAGCTGTCAAATATTATGGCCTGTTGATTCAATCAGTCATCCATTGCCTTCCACAATGAAATTCACAAGTCCAAATGCTGACCCACTATATATGCTCTCATACACTCAGAGACATTCTACAATCCAGTCTGACTGAATTAGCACTTCACAGATTGAGACAAAGATGGGTAAGGAATGAAGTGGCATCTTCAAAATGACAAGATAAAAAGGAACTTCCAAGCTAGAATGCCATACCTGAGAAATCCATATTTCAAAAATGTATGAGAGATAAAGACTTTCATAGGCCAATAATAATTGAGAGAATTCATTTTCAGCAGACCTAAATTACAGGAAAGAGTAAAGGGAGGTCTTTAGGCACAAGCAATATGACAGTAAACAGAAATCTACAAAAGGAAAAAGAGAGCTGGAAATGGAATTAATGATGTTAATAATAAAGTTTTTTTTACTTTCCTTATTTTACTGGCTCTAAAAGATAAAAGACTATATAAAGCAAAAATAGTAACAGTATATTTTGTGTTTCTAGTATATGGGAGTGCTCTGAGATTAATTCACTACACATGAAGTGGTGTATTATATGAAATCAGACTAATTAATCAAAGAATTGTAAACTCAAGACAACCAGTAAAATGAGTTTTAAAGTATAAACAATACACCAGTAGCAAACATAAAATGAAACCCTATGTCTTATGGTTTTAGAGTTTACATTTAGTTTGCAGAGCAACTGCATGTCTCATCAATGCTACGGGTACTCAAAATAGGTTGGCCACTTTGAAAAATAGATTTTCAGTGTCCTATGAAATTCAATATACATTTACAGCATGACCCAGCAATCTCCCTTATAGATATTTAAGTAAAATGGAACTATGTTCATACAAAATTTGCTTATGAAGACTTTATAGCGGCTGTATCTGCATCCCCAAAAACTGAAAACCCGGGTGTTCCTCAGCTGGGGGAAGGATTAACACACTGTGGTGCATGCTTACAATACTATTCAGCAACACAAAAAGAAAAAAGTAAGAAACACCACCACATGAGTGAATCTCAAATGCATTATGCTAAGATGCCTAATCATAATGTTTACCCATATAATTATTCAGTTTATATTACATTTCGCAAAAGTAAAATTACAGATGCAGGAGACAGACCTGTGGTTGCCAGGGCCCGTGGGTGGAAGTGTGGACTGCCTGCAGTGGGGAACAGGGGCATTTCTGGGGGAGTGGTAGTGAGACCGCCTATCCCTTGGTTGTGGTGTAAAGTTATAAGACTGAATATGCTTGCCATAATATTCAAAAGTGTTCATTGAAATAATTTTACTATAATAAATTATAAGTTATTGAAGAATTGGGCAAAAAGAATATAGGGAGTATTTATGCATATATACTATATCAGTACTGGAATTATGAAATCTTTGTATCATGCCACTTGCTTTCTTATCCCTACTTATTTGAAGATAATATTGTATTAGCATATGTATGTTTAGCCTGCATTTGTTAAATACCTCTTATACAATGTACATTTATGTGCCATCCAATACCAATAAATATTGTTTGCCTTTATGATTTGCTTTTACAAACAATTCTATAATTAATATTCTTTACTGAATTTTCCATACATGTGCATGTTTCTAAGGTATATACATGAAAGAACTGGTCATAATCAATTAACTTGATAATTTATACTCAGCTCAGAGATACACAAATATTTTTCACCAGAGGGATTATAGTTAATTCAAAATTCCACAACACTGTCCAAGCATGATCTCCATTCCCACTCCTTGGCCAATATCTGATATTGTGTTTAAAATTGCCATTTGGATGACTGCTTTAGGATATTGAATTATTATTTTTATTTGTGTTTATTTTAATACTGCAGACGATCAGTGTATTCATTGAATAATTCTATTTTCATTGTTGAAAATATCCTGGGGGCTCCCTTCGCCTATGTTTGTGTGTGTGTGTGTGTGTGTGTGTGTGTGTGTGTGTGTGTGTGTGTGTGTGTGTGATTTGTCTTTTACTTATCAGTGTGTGAGAATTCTTTGCATATTCTATATCTGACATGTTTAGTCTGCTACACATTTTGTCTGCTATTCGTGTTAGAATTTTTATCCCACAATTGGTCATACACCATTTATTTGACTTCACAATTTCCTCCAGAGTTAATATATCTTGATATAATAATGTGTATGTTTATCCAGCACTTTATCTGATAATTTAGAAGACGGTAAGCTATGGTTTCAACACAGCAGAATGATTAGTACCAATATAAGATGCCTTCTTATTTATAGTTGCTTTCCTATCCACCTGTGGTCATGTTTGTGCTCACTTCTTTGGTCCTTTCCATTATTTCTATATTCTTTTTACTGATTTCACATTAATTCAATTAATATAGCCTTTTATTATGATAGTTCAAACCCCTTTTCTAAATTTCAGAAACCTACCTACAGCTTGAGGTACAGCATGGTCCAGAACCACATTTTGCTGAGTTTTTCAGTTTACATGTTTTGTAATCACAGCACTCCTTAAACAGACATTCCTAAAATTTCATAAGAAGAAATACCATTCTAGTTCAACCACTTAACAGCTGTTTCTGAATCAACTTTTTAAATCCTCACTTGTATTCAACTTTTCAATTATACATTCTAGTTATATTCAATGAAGCTTTACTATTCACTATTTCAATACTATCCAAAAGCATGTGCAAGAACTAAAAACATCTAAAATATCATTTCATCATTAAATTACCTGAAATATTTGGTAATTAATATTTTTGTTATATATGTCAGGTAATAATTTATTACCTGAAATATTTGGTAATGAATAGCAAGAACAAAATCTTGGGAGGAAAAGTATGAATTCCCAAGAGAAAACTCTCCCCAATTTCTTTTTAGCAATTTGTTTACTAAAGTTTTCCGTTGTGACTAGGGTTAGAGTTAGGCAATATAATAAAAATACATTTAGAACAGAAAAAGATATGTCAGTACATATAACTTTTACAAGGTAAATGACAGTCAACTATTATTCAAATTAGGTGATAAATAATGTCAACAAACCAAATATTGTTTCCATGTAAATACATTGTAGTGATATAATTCTTTAATATTTTTATATTCTTTTTTTAATCAAACATTTTCCATTTGTCTCAAAAATCTAGTTTCAAAGATCTTGCCAGTTAGAATGAAGGCAGGATTCTTTAATTTTCCATTTGTTTGTTTCTGCTTTTTCATGTGTTTATGTGAATCAATATGTATTTATAAATATTCCCATCCTAGAATATAGAAAGTTTAGAGTAAAAGCTATAGTTATTTCATAAGAAGAAATGTGTTGGATATTACTCAGCCATAAGTAGGATGGCCTTAGTGATGAATAAACACATATTGCCCAGATTTTCCAGGGGTAATCACTTGATATATTTCAGTGTTCATGTTCCAAAGTTCAGTACCATTACATGAGTGTACGTATGTATATGAGCAGTGAACGAGGATGCTCTGCCAACCGTGGTCATCCATACTGATTACAACCTATCAGCTTAACTTATAACAAGCTAATGAGGAGACGGTGCCTCACTGTTCATTGTCATTATCACTCTGCTTATTAGTGAGTTTGAGCATGAATTTGAATTTTGTACAATTTTATTTGTGAATTAAATACATTCTTTTTCCCTGTCTTTTCCCCACTAAATAGTAGGAACAGCTTTTATATATTATCCAGTTATCCTTTCTCCTTTTTATATGTTTATAACATTTCTTTGCAGTCTATTGTTTGACTTTTTAATGGTGTCTGCCATTTGGGATAATTTACAATGTTCTCTTTATGCACATTGGGTTTTTTGTCTCCTTACCAAGACTTCCATTATGCCAAGATGATAAAATATTATCAATGCTTTCTTCTGATATTTTGTTTTTTAAAAACTTTAGATTAATTTTTTTCTGAAATGTATCTCTATATTTTGTGGAATAATTGTTCAAATATTTATTACTAGTTATTACATTTGTGAATACAGGAACAAATAAATACACCTGCATGTGTGTGGGAGGGTGCATAAAAAGAGCTGTATTTGTGTCAAATGGGGGATATTTATGAAGATATAGGTGTCAACGTCATTTTCCTAAGGACCATCTAGAATACATCTATAAGCTGAACAAATTGGATTTATTGCTAGTTTTAGCAAAAAATACACACCATGATAACTGTGGACACCTCATAAGAAGGTATAATTATAGGATATGGGCTCATGTTAGGTGATTTGGGGAAAGGTTTAAGGAATCTGGACTTTGCTAGCCTAGAGGCTATTAGAAAACAGGGGTACATCTATTACTGGATTCTTCTCTTGAAGAAGAAAGACTATTCCAATGCTGACATTGAAACCAGTAAAGAAGCAGGAATTACTCCTGTTAGCCAGGACAGGAGCGTGTTTGACCATTTTTGTGACTTGGACAATTTTCAAGGTTTCCCTGTTAGACATAATTAGAGTGACTTTGCTTTTTTTCTTCACCCATCATGATCACAGGTGCCTAAGTCCTGAGCATGTTAAGCCCATCCTACCTGTGGCTGAGCATGTTACTGAGGGCAGGAGAAGCCAACAGGGAGACCGGATACTTAGAGCAAAAACATTCTGCAGAGACAGTCAGTGCCTAGGAGGAACTGGTGGGGCACTGACAGTATTTGCTGTGAGCTGGTCTGCCTGGAGCTGTGGAATCTCACAATGCGCAGACCTTATCCCAGATTACATTGTTTTATTCTATTCTTCTTGAAAAATAACTGGATTTTTTGGCAGGTAATTGGCACCATATTTAAGGATAGATGAATTGCAAGATGACAGTGGAAGGTCTGAGATAATTGGAAAACCTATATACATATATACAGAGGCATGCACACACACATTCTTTACTTTGGGGAATGGTGGATGATTAAGATAACTTGTAGGGGTTTAATTTTATGTAAACTAGTGGTGGCCAGCTGTTTCTGTAGATGGATAAGAAATTCATGTAACTGCTGGAGGAGTAATTATGAAGAAACTTTTATTTAAATAGAGGGCAATTGTTAAATATTATACAATAATGATGTTTAATACACTAAATGTTGGTCCTGTCTGCTGAGAATAGTATGCATTGAACTTTTAGTTGATGGACCTGTGGTAGACTGCATATCTATATTTAGAAGTGAGCAAATAGAACAAATTTCACACATCTTGAAACAGAAATGCAAAAATGTTTGGAAATGATTAAGAAACAAGCATTATAATGTTTTGACATTCTTGCAACCACAAGACAATGAAATTCCAGAGAAGTCTACAGAGAAAACAGACACTGAGGGCATCTGAGTTAGGAAAGAAGTGGAAAAAAAGGCATTCATTAAGCCTATATAGTCAAAAATCTCTCTGCTGGCATAATCGGGAAGAGTGTGTGCAAACCAAATTTTCATGATTCATTTGTCTTCTCTACTGAAGAGGGGTGGGAAAGTGACTGACATATCTCATCCTCATTTTCATATCTAAGTTCTATGTGGGGGACATAGCTGCATATCATTCTGCATATACCATGACAACAACTTACTGAAAACACAAAAAATTGTGCTCATATTTCAGTCTGTATATTACTCACCGCTTCACTGCCACAGTCACATTCTTCGTCAGGTTCCAGAATCCCATTAAAACACACTGATTGATTTTGATATGATGGTTGCAACTTTGGTAAGTTCTGAAGACATTTAGCCTCAAGTTTTGAAATAAAATATCTATAGTCTTGCATGCTACAGTTGCTAAAAATCTTTATACCACTGGATCCCCTAAAATAAAATAACATTCCTCAGGTAAATCAATCAGGCAAATAAAACCACATCTAAATAATGTTCCACATGTGACAGTACGAATTTTAAGATGGCTCAAATGAAACCCTTGTACTTTAGCAGAGGTGAAGTCAGCCATGGTTAAATTTTCATTTATCATTGCTAATCTTTAACATTATGTTAACATTTAATATTCTTTTTAAATAAATATATAGATGTGGAGGAGGAAGAAAATGGAGGGTAAAAAAAAACCTTTATGTTTGTAATAGCATACTAAGTGAGTTAAATTAGACTGTTAAATAGTAAGGGAATTACCCTTGAACCTTTGGTACCCACAAATCTAAAGCCTGCAATAGCAATAAGTACATATCTATCAATAACCACCCTAAATGTAAATGGTCTGAATGCACCAATCAAAAAACATAAGATCACTGAATGGATTAAAAACAAGACCCATCTACATGCTGCCTATAAGAGACTCACTTCAAACACAAACACATACACAGACTAAAAGTGAAGGGATGGAAAAAGATATATCATGCAACTAATAGGGAGAAAAATTCAGGGGTTGCAGTACTTGTATCAGACAAAATAGACTTCAAATCAAAGAAAGTCACAAGAAGCAAAAAAGAACATTACATAATGATAAAGGGGTCCATCCAACAAGAGGATATAACCATTATAAATATCTATGCACGCAACACAAGAGCACCTACATATGTGAAATAAATACTAACAGAATTAAAAGGGGAAATAGAATGCAATGCATTCATTCTAGGAGACTTTAACACACCACTCACTCCAAAGGACAGATCAACCAGACAGAAATTAAGTAAGGAGACAGAGGCACTGAACAACATATTAGAACAGGTGGACATAACATACATCTACAGAACACTCCACCCAAAAGCAGCAGGATACACATTCTTCTCAGGTGCACATGGAACATTTTCAAGAATAGATCATATAGCAGGCCACATAAAGAGCCTCAGTAAATTCAAAAAGATTGAAATTGTACCAACCAGCTTCTCAGACCACAAAGGAATGAAACCAGAAATAAATTACGTAAAGAAAATGAAAAATCTCACTAACATGTGGAGGCTTCACAACATGCTCCTAATAACCAATGGATCAATGACCAAATAAAAACAGAGATCAAGAAATATATGGAGACAAATGACAACAATGATTCAACACCACAAAATCTGTGGGACGCAGCGCAGGCTGTGCTAAGAGGGAAGTATATTGCAATACAGACCTACTTCAGGAAAGAAGGACAATCCCATATGAACAGTTTAGTTTAAACTCACAATTAACAAAACTAGAAAAAGAAGAACAAGCAAGGCCTAATGTCAGTAAAAGGAGGGACATAATAAAGATTAGAGCATAAATAAATAAATAAAATTGAGAAGAATAAAACAATAGAAAGAATCAATGAAAGCAGGAGCTGGTTCTTCAAGAAAATAAACAAAATAGATAACCCCCTAGCCAGACTTACCAAGAAAAATAGAGAGCCTACACACATAAACAGAATTAGAAATGAGAAAGGAAAAATCACTACAGACATCACAGAAATACAAAGAATTATGAGAGAATACTTTGAAAAACTACATGCTAACAAACTGGATAACCTAGAAGAAATGGACAACTTTCTAGAAAAATACAATCTTCCAAGGCTGACCCAGGAAGAAACAGAAAATCTGAATAGACCAATTACCAGCAATGAAATTGAATTGATATTCAAAAATCTACCCTGGAACAGATGGTTTCACTGATGAATTTTATCAAATATTTAGTGAAGACCTAATACCCATTATCCTTAAAGTTTTCTAAAAAGTACAAGAGGAAGGAATATTCCCAAACTCATTCTATGAGGCCAGCATCACTCTAATACCAAAACCAGGCAAAGACACCACAAAAAAAGAAAACCACAGACTAAAAGTGAATATCCCTGAGGAGCATAGATGCAAATATACTCAACAAAATATTGGCAAACCAAATTAAAAAAATACATCAAAAAGATCACCCATCATGATCAAGTAGGATTAATTCCAGGGATGCAAGGATGGTACAACATTCTAAAATCATCAACATCATTCACCACATCAATTAAAAGAAGGACAAAAACCACATGTCATCTCCATAGATGCTGAAAAAGCACTCAACAAAATTCGACATCCATTCATGATAAAAACTCTCAACAAAATGGGTATACAGGGCAAGTAACTCAAAATAAGAAAGGCCATATATGACAAATCCATAGCCATCATCATACTTAACAGTGAAAAGCTGAAAATTTTTCCTTTAAGATCAGAAACAAGACAAGGATGCCCACTCTCCCCACTTTTATTCAACATAGTTCTGGAGGTCCTAGCCACAGCAATCAGACAACACAAAGAAATAAAAGACATTCAGACAGGCAAAGAAGAAGTTAAACAGTCCCTGTTTGCAGATGACATGATATTGTACATAAAAACCCTAAAGAATCCACTCCAAAACTACTAGATCTAATATCAAAATTCAGCCAAGTTGCAGGATACAAAATAATACACAGAAATCTGTTGCATTCCTATACACTCACAATGAACTTGCAGAAAGAGAAATCAGGAAACAATTCCATTCACAATTGCATCAAAAAGAATAAAATACCTAGTAATACACCTAAACAAGCAAATGAAAGACCTATACTCTGAAAATTACAAAACACTCATGAAAGAAATTAGATTCCAATGAATGGAAACACATCTCGTGTTCATGGGTAGGAGGAATTAATATTGTCAAAATGGCCATCCTGCCTAAGGCAACCTACAGATTCAATGCAATCCCTATCAAAATACCAACAGCATTCTTCAACAAACTTGAACAAATAGTTCTAAAATTCATATGGAGCCACAAAAGACCCCGAATAGCCAAAGCAATCCTGAGAAGGAAGAATAAAGTGGATGAATTATGCTCCTTAAACTTCAAGCTCTACTACAAAGCCAGAGTAATCAAGATAATTTGGTACTGGCACAAGAATAGGCCAATAGATGAATGGAACAGACTAGAGAGCCCAGAAATAAACCCAAACATATATGGTCAATTTATATACGTTAGGAAGCCATGGACATTCAATAGGGAAATTACAGTCTCCTCAACAGCTGGTGTTGGCAAAACTGAACAGCTATATGCAAGGGAATGTAACTGGATTATTGTCTAACCCCATACATAAAAGTAAACTGAAAATGGATCGAAGACCTGAATATAAATCATGAAACCATAAAGCTCTTAGAAGAAAACATAGGTAAAAATCTCTTGAATATAAACATGAAGATCTTTTTCCTGAATGCATCTCCTTGGGCAAGGGAAACAAAAGCAAAAATGAACACACATGGGACCACATCAAGCTAAAAAGCTTCTGTACAGTAAAGGACACAACCAGCAGAACAGGAAAACAATTCCATTAACAATTGCATCAAAAAGGTATCCTATAGTATGGGAGAATATCTTTGTAAATGACATATCTAACAAGGGGTTAAAAAAGGCAACCTACAGTATGGGAGAATATATTTATAAATGACATATCTGACAAGGGGTAAACATCCAAAATATATAAATAACTCACATGCCTCAACACTCAAAAAGCAAATAACCCTATTTAAAAATGGGCAGAGGATATGAACAGACAATCCTCCAAAGAAGAAATTCAGATGGCCAACAGGCACAAGAAAAGATGCTCCACATCACTAATTATCAGGGAAATGCAAATTAAAACCACAATGAGATATCACCTCACATCAGTTAGGACAGCCAACATAGAAAAGACTAGGAACAACAAATGCTGGTGAGGATGTTGAGAAAGAGGAACCCTCCTACACTGCTGGTGGGAATGTAAGCTAGTTCAACTATTGTAAAAAGAAGTATGGAAGTTCCTCAAAAAATTATAAATAGAAATACCATTTGACCCAGGAATTCCACTCCTAGCAATTTACCCAAAGAAAACAAGTTCTGAGATTCAAAAAGACATATGCATCCCTATGTTTATTGCAGCACTATTTACAATAGCCAAGATATGAAAGCAACCTAAGTGTCCATCAGTAGATGAATGGATAAAGAAGACAAGGTACATATACATAGTGGAATACTATTCAGCCATAAGAAAGAAACAAATCCTACCATTTGCAAAAGCATGGATGGGGCTAGAGGGTATTATGCTCAGTGAAATAAGTCAGGCAGAGAAAGACAAATACCAAATGATTTCCCTCATTTGTGGAGTATAACAATGAAGCAAAACTGAAGGAACAAAATAGCAGCAGACTCACAGACTCCAAGAAGGGACTAGTGATTACCAAAAGGGAGGGGTGAGGGAGGGCAGGTTTGGAGGGAGGGAGAAGGGGACTGTGCGGTATCATGATTGGTGCACATGGTGTGTGTGGGGTCACAGGGAAGACAGTGTACCTCAGAGAAGACATGTAGTGACTCTGTGGCATCTTACTACACTGATGGACAGTGACTGCGGTGGGGTACGGGGGGGACCCAGTAAGGGTGAATGTAATAACCATATTGTTTTTCTTGTGAAACCTTCGTAAGAGTGTATATCAATGATACCTTAATAAGAAAAAGAATATATAGATATAACACATATATATTATATATATAAATGACTAAGTATATAGAATTTTAATAGACATAAGACATTTCAAAGTAAATATTAATTGATTGGCTATCTGTGGGGAAGATTACCATCCAGGCCTAAAGACAATTATAAAATAAGGTGAGCTAAGGCAGTTGTCTCAAAATACTTTAATTTCTTTCCAAAGCTCCCACTGTGGGGTAGGAAAAAGCTGAAGTAATTATATCAGGGGAACACAGCTTCTCCTGCAGCCCTAACTCTTTCTGAATCCATGGAAGTTAACTTAGCAAAAGATCAACTATTCATTCTTTACATATGCACTTCAGTAGCTGAAATTAAATGGACCAATATAAAAAAAATGCAGCATTTGATTTCATACTCAATTTGTACTTACAAATTCTAAGGGTGTCTTCAAAAGGCCCAGCAATCCTATCGCACTTCCTAAATCATTTCTATTTTCTAGTCTCCAAGAGCAAGTGTTCTATGTCTTCTAACAAAGCTCTTATATTCCTTGCCTTCAGCTCCCTATCAGAAGAGACTGTCCTCATCTTTGCACCTCCATCAACTAAATTACATACATCTTTATCTATTTACTCTCCCCAGACCTTATCACAATAATTGAATATACCCCGCTTTAATTAAAGCCAGACCCTCAACACTTATGCACTAGGTTCTATCCTGCTTTACTCAATGATTTTGCTTTTTAAGTCTTCTTTATATCCAGCATCATCTTTTCCTACTTTTCTCTTCATTTCTATCAGTCTGATGTGGAGTTTACTATAAAGATGATATATAGTGTTTCCCATCCATACGAGCTCTCTTTTGATCATAAATTCCACTTCATACTCCCCAAAAGTTTGTATTTATCATCTCCATTATTTTGCAGCCCATATAGTTTATCAAGCTCCTAAAAAACAGTTTAAATATTTTTGGGATTGTGCTGAATTTATAAGCCTCTTCTGGAAATATCAGCCATTTTATAGTAGGTTTACCTATATGCTTAGTGCTGGTATACATATGCTGTTTTTCTAGAATGATCATCCTAATGAGTTTTTGATATTGTTATTGTTCTAACTGTATACTGATTCTGTTGATTTAAGTAGGTAGTCAATTATAATGCCAGCAAATAAAGACAATGTTTGTCCTCTTCAAATCTTTCCTCCTTTTTCTTTCCTTTAAAATACTAGCTAAAACTGCCAGTACTATGTTATATCATTCAGGTTGATGTTAGACATCTTTGCCTTGAGCAACAACGTACTACAAGAGTCAAACAGTGGCAACATATGTTTACACAATATTTCATAGTCTTCATAAATCTTAAAGTTTTCCCTCTAATTCTTTTGAGTGAATATTTCTCAATAGTGGGATTTACTGCTTTCTGTAGTTTTATGTCACTTAAACAGATTTGTTAATGTGAATCTCATTGTGCAAAACATACCTTTCCAATTTTTGATGTGGAGTTGACTATAAGGAGTATAAGGAATAAATTCATTACGTGTTGTAAACAACCTCATAAATAAATGTAAAGTTAATTATGAGTAAAAAGAAGCCTTACAATGCTTCATGATTCATTATGCACGTAGCTCTTGGACAAGAACACTTATTGATGTCATCATATGTTAATCCAATTTTAAGGCCAAGTAGTTGAGCTATAATAACTGAAAATCCCTCTAAAGTTATTGCATCTGGATACTAAAGAGAATCAAAGGGAAAACAATCATATAAGAAGAAAACACATCAAGAAATAAATTAAACCATTTTTATTCCTGTAAAATTTTTGTATTTTAATATTGTCTATGTTAAGCTATTTTACATCTTATTTTGATATGTCATTGATATGCATACCCATACTAGTTAATAGATTAAGAAGCACAAAATGTAAAAAGTAATGAAACTACCAACAGTCTCTTGTTTAAAATTTGGCATGCCTGGCTTCTATAGCCCTAAACACATTTAGTATTTCCAATGGAATCAATATGAAACACATTTATTTAACTTTCCATTAAATCAGCCCCTCCCATTAACACATTTTAATTCAATATGCACATGTGTCAGGCCCTACAATAAATAGGAATATAGTGGCGCGCATGCAAGAAATGGATGTTGTCTACACCTGGAACTTATATTAAAGAAAGGAATAAAGAAAATGCACAGGAAATTGACAACCAACTTCCCAAACAGAGAGAGGTCATGTAAAGTGCTCTGAAGAAAATGAAGTGCTCCAGTAAAGAATTTTGAGGTGGATATAGATAAGGTGGTTAGAACAACCTATTTGTGGAATTGATATTTCAGCTGAGCTACAGAGTCTGGGGAATGATCCAGCAGCATGGTGACACGTGAGGCGGCTGTGTGGGACCCCGGCCAGCGCTGGGAGCACATGGGTGAAGACATAACCCGGTAGGAGTCAGAGACAGAGACAAAGCAATGATGAGGAAATTTGGAATGAGGAGGTATGAAAAAAAGTTTAGCAGCAGTGTAAAGTGGCATTTCACATTAACGTTGATAAATTGAGAAATTTTTCTCATCTCTTTAATCTGTTATAAGCAAAATTCCTAGAACTTCTCTAATTTGTCTACATCAATTGAAACTTATAGTGAGTAAAATTTAAGTAATTCATACCTAAAGAGAAAAAAGATTGTGTATGTGTGTGAATGAAAATACGGAATATTATGGAGTAACATGGAAATATCAGTTAATAGGCACCCTCTCCTATTGTTCTACAAGAGCTAAGGTTAAAAGAAAGGGAAAATCCTACTATCAGAATTTGAATGGAGGTTTAAGACAGAGTACGAACATGAGAGATGATATTTGGCTGGCTGTCATTTTTTAGGGCGAGATGTAGGAAACAGAAGCTGAACTTTTAATGCCAACTCAGAGGACTGAAAGTGTAAAACATAAAACAAATACTAAAATGACAGACTGGGATAGAAACATGTCAACAATTAGATTTAATGCAAACTGTCTAAACATACCCATTAAAAGCCACAGATTAGCAAAATTCAGGGGAAAAAATGACCCAACTATATGCTGTTTATATAAACTCACATAAGATAAAAGTAAGTTAAGAAAAAATATATGTCAATATTTATCACAAGAAAGCCAGAGAGGCTTTACTAATAACAGTTGCAAGTTAATGTCAAAGAAAAAATTATCAAGGACAAAGGGCATTATAACATAATAAAAAGGTTCACTTCACCAATAAAACATAATAATCTTAAATCAGGCACCAAACAACAGAACTGCAAAACTTATGAAGCAAAAACTGACACAGTGAAAAGAACACATATACAAATATACAGTCAGTTGGAGACTTCAACAACACTCTCACAATAAGTGATAAAAAATAGATAAAAAATTGTTTAGAAGACATGAACACCACCATCAAACAATATCTATAAACTGGCATTTATAGAACACTTAACCACAGCATGATACACATTTTTTCATACACACATTGAGTATTCACTGAGACCACATCCCATTTAATAAAACAAAACAACTGTAAAAGAACTTAAAGAATACAATATGCATTCTCTGAGTATAAAATAATTTTTAGAACAAATAAGTTTGACAGGAAAATCTCCAAACTCATGACACACAGATACTGCACAACACATTTTTAAACAATTTACGTCAAAAAAGTATCTTTCTATTTATCTCTTTATATATATGTATGTATCTATCACATCCACTCTTACCACTCCTATTGACCATAGTGTTAGAAGTACTAGCCAATACAGTAAGTCACTAAAAGCACACAGATTAGAAAGAAAAAAAAAACCAAACTGTCCCTAGTTGTGGAAGACATAATTATCTATGTAATATATGAAAATCTCAAGTGATATTAAAAATAAAAGCTCAGAAAACTAAAAATGAGAGCTTAGAAAGTGAGCAGTAAAATGATAAAATGCTGATACACAGTCAAATGGAACTTGACACAAGTTGAACTTGGATACAAGTTCAACAAACACAAATCCATCATATTTATATTAGCACAGAACAAATAAAACAAAAATTGAAAACAATACCATTTATAATTTCTCTAAAAAAGTGAAAATATTTAGGCATATCAGTTTACTAGGGCTTTCATAACAAAGTACCACAGGGTAGGTGGTTTAAACAATAGTAATTTATTTTCTCATAATTCTGAAGGCTAGAAGTCCCAGATCAAGTTGACAGGGCTGGTTACATCTAAGGCCTTTCTCTCTGGCTTACAGATGACCGGTGTCTGTGGTCACGTGGTCCATTCTCAGAGTGTGTCTGTGTCCTAATCTCTTTTGTAAGAACAGCAGTCACATTGGATTAGTAACCTCCATATAACTTCATTTTACATTCATTACCTCTTTAAAGGCCCTGTCTCCAATTCAGTCACATTCTTAGGTACTAGGGGTGGAATTTTAATATATTATTTTGGGAAGATATAATTCAGCCCCATAATAATATAAAGAAAACAAAACATGCATAGGAACTATATGCTTAAAATCAGAAAATGCTGAACAAGTAAGTCCAAAGCATGTTCATGACTTAAAAATTACCACAGAGTAAAGAGGTCAATTCTCCCCAAATTGATCTATAGGTTTAATGAACGCCTATCAAATCATTGCCATGTTTTTTTAAAAAATGATTCTAAAATTTAAATAGAAAGGCTCAGTAATTAGAATAGTGAAAACAATTTTGAAATAGAATCAATTTGCCCAATTTTAAGTCTTACCATATATTTAGAATAATCAAAACAATGTAACATCAGAAAGATAGACAAATAGTTCAATGAAACAGATAAGAGATTCCAGAAATAGACCCAGACAAATATACTCAAGTGATTTTTGACAATGGTGCAAAATCAATGTAATGTCTCCTCTTTCAATTCTGATTTTATTTATTTAAATCTTCTCTTTTTGATGCTTAGTATGTTTAGATAATTTTATCTTTTTTAAAAACTAGTTTTGTCAATTTTTCTATAGTTTTTCTGTTCTCTATGCTGTACATAAACTCAAGAAAAAAAGACAAAAATAGAGAAAATGCACTAATTTTATATAAGCATGATTACCCTGATATCAAATAAAAAAATACTCCTTATGAAAAAGACAACTTCAGTTTAATACACCTCATCAACATAAATGCAAAATTTCTTAACAAATTTTACCAAATCTAATCCAACATAAAAAAAAGAATGTATTACGACCAAGTGAGGTCTATTCTAGTAATGCAAAGCTGGTTCAACAAATGAAAAATCCATCACTAATATACTCACCATATCAACAGACTAAAGAATAAAAACCATTGAGTGTATAAATGCAAAAAAAGGCATTTGACAAATTCAACATCCATTTCTGGTAAACCAAATAACCAAATAAAAAAACCTATCATTAAAGTGAGTATCGAAGGGAGCTTCCTTACTCTAGTAAAGGGCCTCTACCAAAAACCTACAGCCAGCATCATACGAAACTGTGAAAGAATGAAAATACATTCCCTTCAAGATTGGGAACACAGCAAGGATTAGGACTCACCTCTTCTATTCAATAAGAGGATTCTGGCCAGTGGAATATGTCAAAGGAAATAAGAGGCAGGCAGATTGGAATGGAATAAATAACATTATCTCCATCTGATGACCTAATTATCTATACAGAGAACCCCATAGTGTACCAAACAACTCATATAACTGTCTCTCCCCGCCTACAGAGGACTGTGACCACAAGCAGCACAGTCAAGGGCGAGTGTAATGAGCATCATAAATACACTCCCATAGCACCTTGTGTATAGGCCTGTGAATTCCTTTCTTTTTATTATGCCAACTTCATTGCAAATACACCACCACTGATCACATGTTTCAGTCAATCAGTGTAACTGTTACAGCCACTCCCAAATGTTAGAGAGAACACACTAAATCCAAAATCTCAAGTATTTTCACCTCTGCTAATTAATTTGAACCAAAGATCATCCCATACTTCTTTGTCTAGAACCTTTAGTATCTATTTCCTTCCATGTTCCCCGGAATGTATCAATATAAATTAGCAAAATCTCATAAATTGTTTTGGCTTATAAACTACCACCTTCCAGGGAAGCTCTTACAACTTTTATTATTAATCTGTGAGCTTAAGGGTTGATGGGCATAGGGTAGAGGTGGGGAAATTATGGTTCATAGACCAAACCAAGCCTGTGACCAGTACAGTCTGCCAATAAGAATGTATTTAAAATTTTTATATTTTTGAACAGCTGAAAAAAATCAAAAGAAAAATGATATTTTGTAACAGGTGAAAATTATATGAGATTCAGATTTCAGTTTTCATCAATAATATTTGCTGGAACATGGTCATGCTCATAAATTTATACCCTTCCTATATTGGCTTTTGTACCACAATGGCAGAGCTGAGTAGCTGTGACACAGTTTATATGGCCCAGGAAGCCTAAAGCATTCACCATCTGGCCCTTTAGATAAAAACTTTGCCAACTGAGAGATTACAGTGAATAGATGTCATGATAAGGCATCCAACTCAAATGAGGTCATTGCAGGATTTCTAAATAAGAGAAGCAAGAAGGCCCGTCTCACCACACAGAGGAGGATCAGCTGCTTCAGTGGACAAAATTTTTAGCAGGGCTTGGGGGTTTAAGACTTACGAGATGCATCTTAGTTCGTCCAATGTTACCATCCCAAATCTAAGGTCTCACTCCCTTCCAGTTAATGCCCTAATTATAGAATAACAGGTGTGGAGCCAAGTTGATTTGTGATTCTGTGACATGGCTAATTCATTTGGGACATGATTCTCAGCTGTATTGGCCTAGACGTTAACAAAAAGAGGAAGAAAGAGAGAGATAAAGTGAGACAGACTACTTTAAAATCAGCACAGAATCCAAGAAGAAATAGTTTAATGAAAGCACCTGGTTGACAGGTAACAAAATATAGATGAAGCAACAGAAGATGAGGAGGCAACTCTGAGATCTGGAAAGCAGAATGTTGCCACCAACACCAGGACAGGATGTATGAATGAGGAGCTATGGACAGAATCCACAAATAAGTGCTGTTCAGCAGGAGGTGAGCCCACAGAGCTGCTTCACAGGACCAGGAAGCAGTAGCTCTGAGACACTTCCAAGCAGGGACAGAATCCATACGGAGAATCCTATAGTGTATCACACAACTCATGTAACTGTCTCTCCCAGCCTAGAGGACAGTGATCACAAGAAGCACAGTCAAGGGCGAGTGTAATGAGCATAATAAATACACTCCCACACCACCATGTGTATAGGGCCAGTACGTAGAGATACCATGACATTTCTGCCCTCTAATCATCCACATTGCTGAACATACTTAATAGCCAAATAGCAATGCAGCTGGGGAATGTATAGTTCCCTGTGAGACAGAGCAGGGCAGGGATAAGCAGGAAATAGGTCTGAGAGGATGTGGTGAGTGACTGATCCAAAATATGAAGATTAAGAAATATTACAGGATATATAAAGAAAAAAATTTGAGAAAACAAATGACATGACAAGTCAAATGCTCTAATACATAACTCACAAAGGTCCAAAATGAAAGAGAAAAGGAAAAATTATCAAATATATAATATAGTAAAGTTTCTCAAGTCAAAAGTAAATTAGCATCCAGATTGAAAGGGCTTCAACATTACCAGCATATTGGATCATAAAAGACACCAAGTCAATGTTTCCACAGAGAAAACAAGCAGGCCACATACACAATGAATGAGACTAAGAATGACACTGGATTTCTAAATAGAAGCTAAGAGACAAAGGAGAAGACCTTTAAAATTCTGAGGTACAATTGTTTTAAAACTAAAATTAACTGAACAATCTTTTAAAATAATTAAATACATTTTCAATAATGCAACTCCCCAACAATTTAATACCTATTTACTTTTTCAGTAAATTATAGGAGTATGTATTCTACCAATAGAGCAGGTCATGAAAGAAGAATGTACATATTACAAAGGAGACAAGAGAGAGATTCTTGAACACCAGCTATGCCAAAAGTCTAACAAAGATTGGTGAAAAAAAAAAGAAATGTCTTGGGTTAAAGAGAGGAATGTCTGAAATGTAGAAAATTAGAGGCAATTTTTAATTTTATTCAAGATTTTGGGCAAAAACCTTATGATGCAATTACTTATTTGGGAACAACCAAAAGTTATGTAATAAAAGCAATTTAATCTCAATTCATTTTTTGGCTTCTCAGAAAATAAAAAGCAATTCTAATAAGCTATATAACTATAGAGGAAGAATGGAAGAGGCAGAATGTAGATATGATGAGCTGTTAGGATGTTAAATTCTCACTTTGATAATAGGAAGACAGTAGATAATGTCTATCTCCTGGACTTGATATAATTTTATTATCTCTAATTCTCCTCAGTTTCCCTTACTCTGCATTCACTGTTAAACTAAAAGTTAAAACAAAAGGGATTTTGAATTATTGGAAAAAGACATCCTGCCTGTCCTAAAGATAAGCACTTGTTAAAATTAAATATAATGAAAAAATCCAAGCCCCTCTTCATGTCAAACAGTAGACATGAAATGTATTAATATATATAGGCAATACTAACAGAAGAGTGTCAATTTTTACATCATTAATAAGATATGCATTATATTTTTTCTGTAGTATAATTCATATAATGAAAGTCCATGAAACATAGATGTTTTCACATAAATTATGCTCCGAAATACACTGTTAGAGAAATGATTCATGTTGTTTTTATTTTTATCATATTTCCAACTACACTATCACAACTATGACAAAGGCTAAGTTTAATTTAACATTTCCAAAGGGCCTACAGAAAGCTGACATCCATGATAGATGCATTAAATTATCAAATTAATAGAATTATTTATGTATAGTTCTTACATAAGCAAGAATGCTGTGTCGTGGGGCCGTAGGGTAAGAGAGCCTTGTTTCCATATCACAAATCTTTGTAATAAATCATCAGCATCCCCACTGGTAGGAATTTGGTTTTTATCTCTCCACAGTTCCAAAGAAGACAATATCACAGTCAGTTTGAACTGAGAAAACATCTAAAGATAAGATTTATGGTATATTTATTCAAGTAACATAAATTATTACATCAAAACAGTGCATAATGAATGAAGAAAAAGTTCAGTTGACTATTTTGGATATGAAACTAATTAAGGGCCTTTAAGTCGTTAATTAGTCACGATATAATGGGAATTATTTTTAATGAATTTTCATAAATTATCAATGTAAAAGTCTTAAAACTTACAGTGTTGACAAGGCCAATAATCTGGATAATTTTCTGTTACAGCCTTCATTTCTGATCCCATATAATCATACTGAAAAACAAATTTTTTATGATTCTTTTAAAATGTGAATGACAGAAATTGTTGTGTATAGTGAATATATCTTGATGATAACAGGCAGGAAAACCAAACCATAGGATCTGTCAAACAATTTGAAGTATGTTACTATGAAGACGATTACACTTACAATAAAAGAAAACAACAAAAAGAAAAAATCATAAGTGAGCATTCAAAACAGATTCTCACTTTTTAATATTTTAAACACTCTTGTGCAAAAACAATCTAAATCAAGTGGTATGAAAATGATTTTCCACATTCTGCTCTATGGTAAAGGCTTCCTTCAGCTAGAAATTTTCTAGCTGACACAGTATCTGGGCATTCTTAGGAAATTAAGGAGAGCAAATGAAGAAAACATTAAAAAATATATACCTATAGGCAAAAAGGAAGAAATCCCAGTGATGTAAAGTAAAAATTACGTGGAATAAGTGATTTTAAAAGGTTTGATAAAAAATAAGATGAAATAATGTAAATGGAAGGAGAAAGGAAACGTTGGTCTCTGAAACTGGTAAATTCTGGAGAAGATACGGACTCATGTTATTTGGGAGCTTAATGAGAACATCTGTTCTTTGGAGTCATATTTTGAAAATGCTTAAAACCTCTGCAGAAGTTGCCAATTCTACAAACTGAAAATAAGGACTCCTACCAAATCTTAGAAATCTGTATAGCTTGTTCACTCACAGTTGCAATAGAATTGAAATGGATGGACTGCTTATGAGTGTTGATAAAAGAAGTAATGTAAAACTATGTACTTCTATTGGATGAATTAAAAATTAGATATATTCCAGACAAAATGATGTCTTCCTGGTAATACAAAAGGCACTGAATTAGGCAGCTTATATATAATTTTCCTAAATAATATATAATATTCCTATACAACACACAAATAAGAAAAATCCTATTTATGAAAACTGAAGATCATCAAAGAGTGGAATATATAATTTCCTATACGAAGTGTCATGACACTTTGGAAGATATCATTAGCTTTGAAGGTTTTATTTCACAAGGCCAAAATTCTTGATATATAAAGAACACACAGCAATGCTTAATTAGTAGAAGTAATACAGATGATCAAATGTGGAAAACAAAATTGACACAATTAAAATAATTTAAGAAACCCACAATAACAGTTCAAGATATTAACTCTTTCAAGAACTGATAGGACAAAAGGACTCAGTGAACACAGAGGGTGTGAATAGCACAGTTAAAATATTTGCTTCATTAGTATGTACAGCAGTACAACCAACAATGCAGGATATATAAACCCTTTCCAAATGCAAACAGACCATGTACAAAATTGATCATATACTGGGCTAAAAAGGGAGTCACAATACATATCAAAGATTTTACATCATTCAGATCATGCTCTTTCACTTATATGGAATAAAACTAAATATGAACAACAAAAATATAACTTGGAAACCCCCAAATAACTTGAATCTAACCAATACAACTCTAAATTACTCAAGGGTCAAACACTTACATCCACACGTACAAATGAATAAGAAAATGACTTAAAAAAAAACTAAATCTTGACGGAAATCAGGCATATCAAAATTTGTTTTACTAGAAACAACAAAAAAACCCTGTATTGTATATCTGCTCTTTGAGTAAAGATAAAATTTTAACCAGGAATACATTAGAAAATAAGTAATGGATGAAATCAGTGATCCAATCTAAATCAGAGCGGCAGGGAGGGAATAACAAAGAAAAGAGGAAAGCAATAAACTGAGAAATGAACATTAAAAAATCAAGAAATCCAAACACAGTTTCTGTGAAAAGATGAGTACAGTTGATAAACCCTTGGTAAGTACTACAAAGAAAATACCATGTGAATTTTTACCACTGTCAGGAGGGCGATCTGCACTTCCCAGTTCACTGCAGCCTTTTTCACACTTGCCTATGGATGGAAATAATCTAAGTGTCCAACAGTGGATGAACAGACAAGGAAAGGTATACATACAGTCATAAAAAAGGAGAAAATCCTCCCATTTGCAATGACATGATGCACCCAGAGGGTGTAAGGCTCCGTGCAGTAGGCCAGACAGAGAAAGGCGAAAGTGCATGGTATCACTTGCACACAGAATCTAAAAAACAAAAAAGCTGGTATCATAGAAATAGAATGGCAGTGACTGGAGGGAGGAGAAATGAGAAGGGTAGGTCAAAGTTATAAGAAGTTCTGTTATAAGAAGTTCTGAACTACAAGTTCTGAAGCTCCCATGGACTGCATGGTGACTACAGTTAGTAATAGTGTTGTATACTTAAAGGTTGCTGTGAGTAGATCTTAAGTGTTCTCAACATGCGCACACATGTGCACACACACACACACACACACAGGGAAGAGAGAATGAACTATGTGAAGTGATGGATGTATTAATTATCTTGATCCTGGCTATCAATGCACAATGTATACATAGATAAATCATCACATTGTGTGCTTTAAATATATACCATTATATTTGTCCTTTAATTATGCCAGGAAGTTGGAAAAATATATTAAATGAATTAGTAAGCTGATCACTGTCAGGTATGCTCAAAGAAAGCAATGTGGCCTGAGAGGCTAGAGCAGGTTAAGGGCAGCGCAAGGCTGCTAGGCAGTGCGGTCAAGGCTGAGGACGGGGAGCGAGGGAGACAGTGTAGGGCAATCTAGGCTAGTTGTGGCTGAGTAACACCTAAAATAATATATCTTTATTTGGAAATTAAAAAGTCAATGAAATTTTTGAAATTAAGGAAAAGTTTTCATTAAGTTTAAAGAAAGAGACAGAAAGGAAGAGGAAAGGAGCCTTGGAAAGGCAGATAGGAGCAGGAAATTTCACCACCAAAGCTTTTTCCACTATGATAAACATTATTAGATGTTGAGGTAATAGTTTTGAGAGAATTTTTTCCTGAAAAAAAAAAAGGATATGGGATTTTTCAAATGTTAACCAGGTGTTGAATTTCTTAAGTGCAAAGAGTGACACGTAAAGAAGGTAAAAAAGGTCGCATATAATACCATCATGAGGACTTAAGTAATTTCCAATCAGAGAATTGCACTTGGAAACATATTCCAATTTTAAATGGACGCAGTGAGCCTGCTAGAGTAATGTAGGAATCAGTACTCCCTATTAATACTGAATAAGAAAGTGAATATAAACATACACATTCTTTTGTCTTCATCTCATGACCAATGTATACCAGTTCACACTAGAGAACTGGACTGTTGTCTTCCTTTCATTCAGCAGAAAATAACAGGAAATGTTTGAGAACTCATTGTCTACCCAGAAATTCAGACAAACAGTGTAACTTGTATTAACTTTATGTGCATACAGGAAAGAACAGAGAGCAAAATATCAGAAATAATTCCTTATCTCTGGGGCATCAGCCATGTGTGCCATTTGATGGGATGAATAATCCTGGATTGTGCCAAGTCAGTGAGCTATAAATCAATTTACTACATCATTGTGTAGCACTTATAATGGCAATTTTTATGTGAACTAATTTTCTAACACACTGAAATGTTATTTCACATAGAAAAATTGTAAAGAAAAAAAAATTTCTTCCTTGATCCTAATACATTGATCCCTAAATGTAAGAGTAAGAGGGGTGCAAAGGTTGGGTGTATCATAAAATAGGTTGAGTTAAAATAAACAAGCAAATAAACTGGACTCAATTGGTAAAGCCTTGGTTTAAATAAGTTCATTTATATTTCCATAGGGAAGTGCAGTATGCCTCCACCCCACGCATCTAATATTGTTATTATCTGTCTGTCTGACTACATGCACACAGGGAATTTTGTAGGAAAGGAAGTGCTCTTAACTCTCACTGTCCCTCATAAGATTTTGAGTTTGGTTTCAAGCACTTTTTTATCACCTTCTGTGCAATTTTTCAACACTTACTAGTTCTTTATAACAATGGTGACCAAATAATGTATTGCTCAGACTGAAATAATGTGGAGTGGGAAGGGTGTTCACAAGAAATTTAAATTATATAATTATTGGAATTGAGATTTAGTTCAATTTTATTACTTTGGTAGACCTAGAAGTATTTCTACTCAGAAGTCATTTTCAAGAGTAGGTTTCTTCTAACTGTATACATACATGTATCTGAGTATATACAAAGCCAAAAATTTTTCGAAGTTTTTTAGTGATAAAAAATAGTGTAAGCAAAACCCTAGTTCTTGATAAATACTTACGTACTTCAGTTTCTTGCCTGTATCTCCCTATAATATTTCTGATATTTTGGAACAATAACATCTTTCATTACCATCTTAACATTTTCACTACAATGTCTGACTTTGTTCAAGGTTGATTATATGGGTAATACATTTAAAACTGTTTTGCTGAATTTCTGAAGGCCAAGCCCAGGCTGGCTGGCATCAAAGGGCGAAATCTCTGGGAGCCATAAAAATAGTTGATTTTGTAACCACTCCTGAGGGAGTTATGAGCTGGGGTCTGGCTCCTTGCAGGCTGCCAGGAACAAGGTAAGAATGACTGCATAGACGTGGAAACTGTCCCTGTGGGTCTGTTTTGTTCCTGGAGTTTACAGATAGAAACAGCACAAAGGCAAACCAAGCAGTGGAACTGAAAATTGCCACAAAACCCTTAACTGACACTCCCTTTTAGATTTGCAAAAAACCTGCAGGCCTGCAGGTAGGCTTGTTAAGAGCTCTGCCTACAGCTAGAGATCAGCAAACACCCCTTGCCCGAGGCTTGTGTCTCCCCAAAAGATAAGAAAATATGTACAAAATAATGATTGTTTCATCAAGGATTTGTAGAAACACCATGACCACCTGTGCTGGCGGGAGTCAGCCGACGCGGGGAATTTCACGACCTCCCTCGGCCCTCACTGGCGCTCCAATGTCCGCAGTTGTCCATCATCTCCTGCTCCCCTCCTGCTGCCCCTTCCCCAGCATAAAGGGAGCTTGAAACCAACCCTGAATGAAGATGGGCCTTCAGGACACACTAATCCTCCCATCTTCCAACTGGCCAGCTTGTTGAAAAAACTCTTTC
The DNA here is from genome assembly GCF_040802235.1 of Manis javanica. Taxonomy (NCBI): domain Eukaryota; kingdom Metazoa; phylum Chordata; class Mammalia; order Pholidota; family Manidae; genus Manis; species Manis javanica. Next base: position 81,174,027 of record NC_133167.1, on the reverse strand, counting down.
TCTACCCAACACTCTCTGGGTATTGGCTGGATGGGGTGGCAGAGAACCGAATGTTCATGCTTACAGTTTCATAGCTTCCTCCAGGAACCCCACAAGCTACACACAATGAAGACCGTGGAATACACTGGGCAAGAGTCCCTCATGGTGCTGGCTGGCAGGGAAGAACAGCGGCCCCTGCAGAAACTCTCCCCAAACTCATCTCTGCCTCCTTTATGATAGAAAAGCCTTGATTTACTGAGGGCTGCAGCCTGGGGCACTGGTGAAAACACCCACAGCTGAGAGAGGAGGAGGGAAGGAAGCTCTAGTTCTGGAGGGAGAGGAAGAGATACTTGCTGGGCCCGGTGTGACTTCTGGAGGATGGACGTAGGGACATTTGTGGAGACTATATCCCCAACTCCAGGCGAGTGCCTTCCTAACACTGAGTCTCATCCTAAACTTCCCAGAATTCCTCGGTTCTCTGCTCCATGCCAAGCCCTCATCCTGTGCTACAATGTGTCAAGAAAAAATTACAGTAAAGAGAGCAGGGGAATCGGGAAGAGACAGACTTTATCAATAAAGACACAAAACAAAGCCAAGTGGAGAAATCCAAAGCCAAGCAGAGAACAGGCATCCCTCTTGCAAATTATCATTCCCAATAAACATAAGATATCACTAAAGGGAACTGACGATCCCCCTCTGGCTGGTACACTAAGGGTAGCCATGGCCACAATGCACAGAAACAGACCTACATCTGACTACATTAACACACACTTTCAAACTAAAGACACAGCAGAAAGAAAGGTGTGCTCATCTCCAAGCCAAAAAAATAGTAATAATTAATTCAATTCAGCGGCTACTGCCTTTTGTAACATGTTTAGCTTTCATGAAAAAAAAAAGTGAGAAGGAATACAGACAGGAAGAAATGTGATATGAAAGCTATAGCTCATAAGAGTCAGACTGATAAATGACAAGGTGCTGAAACTATCAGGAAAAAGATTTAAAGCAACTTTAATTAATACCTTAAAGGCACTAAGGGAAAATATTAATCAAGCAAGGTCATGCCACATGTAATTCAGCATCATGAATTAACTTACATGCCGGTCGGCACTGTAGGAGGGTTTCCCTTTCTCCACATCCTTGCGAACATTTGTTGTTCATAGTCTTTTCGATACTGGCCATCCTAGCTGGTGTGAGGTGATATCTCATTGTGGTTTTTATTTGCATTTCCCTGATAATTAGTGATGTGGAGTATGTTTTCATGTGCCTGTTGGCCATCTGAATTTCTTCTTTGCAGAATTATCTGTTCATATCCTCCGCCCATTTTTTTAATCGGGTTATTTGCTTTTTGGGTGTTGAGACGTGTGAGTTCTTTATATATTTTGGATGTTTACCTGTTGTCGAATGTGTCATTTACAAATATATACTCCAATACTGTAGGATGCCTTTTTGTTCTGTTGATGGTGTCCTTTGCTGTACAGCAGCTTTTAAGTTTGATGTAGTCCCATCGGTTCATTTGTGCTTTTGTTTCCCTTGCTCGAGGAGATGCATTCAGAAAAAAGTTGCTCATGCTGATATTTAGGGGATTTTTGCCTATGTTGTCTTCTAAGAGTTCTATAGTTTCATGGCTTATATTCAAGTCTTTAATCTATTTTGAGTTTACTTTTGTTTATGGGGATAGACAATAATTCAGTTTCATTTTCCTGCACGTAGCTGTCCAATTTGCGGACACCGTCTGTTGAAGAGGCTGTCATTTCCCCATTGTATGTCCATGGCTCCTTTATCATGTATGAATTGACCATATATATGCTTGGATGTATATCTGGGCTCTCCAGTCTGTTCCATTGGCTGCAGCTACGTACGGGTCCCTGAGCCTGCAGCAGCAGCCTGGGAAGCTGCCCAAGTCTGGTGATGGAAGAGGTGCAAGAGCACCTGCCCCAGCAGAGGCTCAGGATGAGCAGCGGGAGGAAGAGGAGCAGGAAGCAGACTAGGGTCCTGGGGCGCCGGGTGCCTCCTGTCCAAAGGGGAAGCTCTCCTCCGCACACAGCCAGGGTACCAGCTGGGTCGTGGGCCCGATGACAGCAGCTACAGGGCCACGCAGGTGAACAGAAGAGGCAGGTTATCCCAGGTTCCCCCCGTTATCCTGCTTCCACCCTGTCCTCACTACCCTCTTTGCTCCTGGCCCTGTGCAGAGGGTCCTGTCAATCACCGTCACCCATGGGGTCCCTGTCACGGGGAGGCTCATGAGCCTCACCCACTCACAGAGGAGGAAACTGGGTCCCAGAGAGGGAGGGGAATCACCCTTGAGCCTGACAGGACTGTTCCGCAGTGGAGCAGAGTCCCAGCCCAACCTGTCTTTATTACTTCCCCACACCCAGCATGGCCCGAAGCTTCCCTGAGGCTGGGGAGCAGCCCACCCCTTGCGAATGGCCCCAGGCCAGAAACTTACCTGGCTCTGGCTGCCAAGTTTAAATGTTATGGGACCTGAAGAACAAGAGTCCCTTTGTGCCGGCCCTCTGTCCTGGGGCCTCCAGCTGACAGGACAGGGTGTAGCTGCAGGACAGAGGGGCACCTGTGAGTCCCTGGAGCCACATGTCAGGGGCCCTTCTCCCAGAGCCTGCCAGCAGGTGGAACCCACACGTGATTCCTGCCCAGCCTCACCTCTCCTGCTCATCCAGGGTCTCCACGGCCTGGAAGAAGGACCTGAAGTGCTCCTCGGGTTCCAGGTGATGCATCTTGGCCATGTGCTTGTATGTCATGATCTCACGTACGATGGAACATTCCTGGGGCAGAGGAAGGACAGGATGTGGACAAGGAAGGGCGTGAGGAGTGGGGCAGTGGGATGGTCCTGGAACTTTGCTCATGTGGAAACCCACCTTCCCTCCAATGCCATCCAGCCCTGCCTGTTCCCACTGTTGGGTCTCTAGCTGCTCCTCCAGGAAGGCTGTCTTGATGCCACCGTCACCCCCCACCTGACAAAGCCTTAAGTGTCCTCAGCCCTGGGTGTGTTAACTTTCTCAAGACATGTTATACCCAGGAGTTGGGCCGGACAGGGTCCTGCCCAAGGGCCCTGCACCACACCTCCCTTTCTGTGGCGGGGTGGTACAGTAGCGCAACTCTGCCTCTCTCATCCCATCAGCCTGGAAGGCAGCAAGGCAGCCAAAGTGCATCAGAAACAGCCCCCTGCACCCAGAACAAGGCCCAAACCTCCCCACCCTTTCTCAAGTTGGAGGAGCACTGGGGCCCTCCAAGCGGCAGGCCTGCCAGAAACAGCACCCAGACCTAGGCCAGGATCTGGGGTACCGAGGAGGGGGGACTGGACTGGGGAGCTGAGGCCACGCATCCCACTCAACTCTCTCTGATGACACAGGGAGACTTAGGCCTCAGGCAGGAAGGCATGGCCAGCACCCCCCATGTGCTTCCTGTCTTGAAGGAGCAACATCCCTCCCCCTGGGCAGGGCCTGGGGGAGAGGCCAGTCCTGCTCAGAGGCTGCCCCCTGTAGCCCTCAGCCCCATCTGCCCTGGGGCCAGGACCAGGACTTAGGGGGTCCCTCTGGCAGTCCTCTCCAAACAGCCCAGCTCCTGGGCTGTAAGGGAGAACCCCCAGGAGGCGGGAATGCCTGGTGCTGAGAGGTCCGGCTCACTAGGGTCTCTCTCCTCTTCAAAGCTCACCATCCTGACCCCTGTGCCCCTCTGGGCTCACTCACATCATTATGTTCCAGGGGTTTGTCTAAAACCAGCAGGACGGCCGTGAGAAATCTGAAGAAGGGGACCATGCCCTGTGCCACTGGCGTGGGGAGGTGATGAGTCCCCACCTGTTTCAGGGGCAGGCTCCCATAGAGTCTTCCCTGAACCCCTCACTCGCAGCCCCTAGCTCCACTTGGACCACCCTGTGCTGCCTCCCACCCCTCCCTTCACCTTGCTCTCCCCTCCTGTCCCGCCAAGGCCTGGCTTTTGGCCAATCCCGAGACCTGTGGTCCCTGCACCTGTGCTCCAACTCCTCCCTGTAGCCAACTGTTCTCGCCCTCCTGGTCACCCCAGTGCTGGCAGTTCACGGCTGGTGGCAGCAGGAGCAAGTGCAGGGTCGCCCCACCACCCGCAACCCTGGGCAGGTCATTTTCACCTGCTCCTCCCTATGCCAGAGTTCCCAGGGGTCCCTCAGCCATTGCCTCAACATGGAGGTCACCTCCTGCAAGGTCCAGGACACTCAGGTGCTCATGCTCCCCTCCTACATGGCCTCCCACAAACCAGAGCTTGGTTGGTGGATGCCTCGCCCAAGTCTCCTGGTACTATGCTGTCCCCACCTCCAGCAGGCTCTCAGCCCAGGGCGATCGCAGCTCCAGCACACACTCACACTCATGGGTGTCCTTGGGCTGCGGCCGGCTGGCCTGAGAGGCTTCCTCACCCGCAGAGTGTCAGGGGAGTTCCGTCTGCCTCCCAGCATGCCCTGAGCACTCACTGTCACCTGGCTATCACCACGGCTCCCCTCACACGACCAGGTGGGATGGGCATAAAGCTGAAGGCCATCTTGTGCTCCCTGGACCTTGCTCACCTGGGAGGCCCACACCCCAGGGTGACAACCCTCCATGACCAGATGAGCCTGAGTCCTCAGAGGGGCAGTGATGGGCTCAGGGGGCCCTGGGGAGGGGTCGACCTTGCTCAGCCATAGGCCCCACCCCTGTTGCCAACCCAGCGCCAGCCCCAGCCCTGACCAGGAGCCTGTCCTTTGGGTCCTTACTGAATGTCAGGCTCCCAGTCAAGTGGAGGCATGGAGGGAGACACACAGGACACCTTGGGGGCCAGGTGGAGCCTACTTCTCCCATCAGCTGCCCCCTCCCACCATGCACACCTCAAGTCATCCCCAAGGCTTGGCCACAGCACAGGAGAGGACTTGCCCCAAGGATCCCCTCTGTTCAGACCTCTAGCCTCCATTTACCATAAAGAGCCACTTCCGGTTAAGCCACTTCTCCTGCATAAGCTCTTATGCATCCTGGAGATCTTCCTAAGGGGAGGAGAGAGGAGGCAGACATGTGGCCAACAGGTGGGCCAACAGGTTGGACCCCTTTTCCACTAGCCTGCATGAGCCTTTCCTCCATGGCTGTTAGACCTGGGGAATCTGAGGCCTGCAGTTCTCCTGGGGGCGGATCTGCTTTGGGGACAGGTGGCTGTCCTTGGGGCAGAGAACTCCTGCTACAGAACACATGCTGAACATCTCCCATTGGCTTCAACCCACACCTGACAAAGAAACCCGATTCCTGAGGGGGAACCGCTGGCCTAACCCACAGGGGCTCTGAGAGCCCGCCATCCTGTAAGCCCCTGTCCCCAGGGTCTGCAGCCTCCCAGGAGCCCCAGCCGACTGAGGGGACACTGCCAGACCTAGGGGTGGTGTCTCTGGTCCACTCAGGTGGCCTGGTCCCAGGGACAGGAGTACCTACTAGGAAACATGACCCCAGGTGCATTTGAGACGACCCACAGCAGGGCTCTGCAAGGCCAAGAGAATGGCATGGAGGGATGCAAAAGTCTTGAGGTCCAGACACTCCTGGGTGGGAAGACTGAGCTGAGAACACAGCCTCCTTCTGTGCTTGTGTCCCCCTATGAACCCCTATCCTTAAGGAGACAAACACCCAGGACCTGTTGAGCAGCCCTCCTGGGTGGAGGACTGTATCTCAACCCAAGGAAGGGGCCAGGAATGGCTGTCCCACTCCCGGGGCCTGCAAGTCCAGGTCAGCACGCCCCTGGCAGGAGGGGCCCAGGGTCCGTGCAGGGTCAGAACTCAGGAATCCATTCTGAGAGTTGGCCAAGGAGGGGAGCAGGTCCCAAGAGGCAGAATGGACCCTGGGGGCTGTCCCATGGCACACCTTGGCCACCCGGATCCAAAACTCCACCACTTGGGCCTGGTCCTGGGCAATCATGCTCAGGGCCCCGAGGCAGGAGGAGGATGACGAAGTTAGCCACGTCATCAAATTTTCTGAAGATCTTATAGACGGGTGGGAGCCAGGTGCAGATGTTTCCGTTGTATGACTGGCACCCAAAGTAGGTCATGCAGTTGTTCACTGCCCTCTTGGTGAGCAGCTCCTGGGGATGGCAAGGAGGGTCATCCAGCTGTGTCCACGTTGCCCCTGGCCCCAGGCAGTTACTGGTCAGATCTGGAGCCCAGGCCAATGAGGATGTGGTGTGAGCCTTGTGGCAGTCCAGGCTTTGGACCCCATCCACTGAGGCACCCAGGAGCGGGTGCACTGGACAGCACAGTGGTGGGAAACAGAGGGGCTTTGCGCACAGGCATCCTCACTCACCTCCTCCCTGCAGCACAAGGCAGCACAAGGCAGCTCACGCCTGCCCATCCTGGGGCATCTGCCTCCCATTCTGTCACCCCGTGTATCCCACTACCCACTCAGGTGCAGTTTCCTCCCAAACAACTCCAACCAGGCCCATGTAGTCAGGTACATGGCAGGGGCCTCTGAAGTGTGGAGGCTGTGGAGCCTGCCAGGCCAGTGGCCCGAGGACCTAAGGCCCTGGCAGCACTTCCCTGAGCACCTCTCCACTACCCTGCCCTTCCTACCCCTGCCAGGCCCTGCCCACCTTCCCTCCGCTATTCCTCATTGGTCTGCAAGGATCCCTATATGCCAGCCCTACTGTCCCTGTGGTCAGTGAAGCCTTGGGGGTCAGGAGAGTTTCTAAGGGCACATGGTAGGAAGCTGGGATGTGGGCCCAGATCACAGGAGTGCACATCAGGGGACAGCAGGTCTGGGGCAGCCCATGGCACAGGAAAGGCCCACCCCCACTTCGAGCCCGCTGTGCTCACCGCATACATCAGGGTCAGCTGCTCGGCCACCAGGCGGTGGGGGAATGCCAGGATGGTGGGCTCCTTTTCCCCCGACATGACGTGGGTGCTCACAGCACAGGGCCTGGTGGGCTCTGGAGCTGGCTCTGGCACTGCCAGGCCCGATGCCATTCTGGCAGGCTCCAGCTCAGGGCCTGTCACCGGAGCTGAGGTCACTGCTGGGACATCCTCCGGCTCTGCAGGGTCTGGAGCAGGTGACACCAGCCGTAGCTCCAGAACAGGGGTCTCAGGGAGGTCCTGAACTGGCTCTAGCCACGAAGCCGGCCCTCCCCGTGTCTCTGGAGCCAGCTGCATCTGCCGTGGTTCTGGATCAGGCAGGACACAGAGAAAGGGTCACCCCAGGGCTGATTCCCCACACCTTAACAATGACAGAAAAGCCCTCACTACCTTGAAGGCAACCCCAGTCCAGGAAGCCCACCCTAGACGGTCCCCTGGCTGCAGCCCCTCACCTTCCAGCTCTGCCACAGTGGGCCCCAGGTGCTCCTCCTGGACCAAGCAGTGGAGGGCTTGGCCCTCTGGGATGGATGAAAGCTGGGTGCCTTGTACAACGCTGGTCACATCATCGGGCTCCCAGGCTTGGCGCCTAGCCCGGCCCATCCCATGGCTGGGGGAAGGCCTGGGGTGGAAGAGTGAGAAGCCTGGTCTTCCCAGCCACACTGCCCTCCTGGCCCACCCTTGTGTGGGCCTGGCCGCTCTGTAGTTCCCTGCCTGTCCAGGCATCTGCCCCTCCCCCTTCCTGACCCTGTGTGTCTATCCTGGGACCCCATCCTTTCCCATCCTCCCAAATAGGAAGTCCCCAGTCATCAGCCTGCCTTTGGGAATCCAAAGATCAGTGACCTGCTGGTTTCTGCTGTGCTCCCCCTGCCCCAAGCCCCTAACTCCTGCCCCCCATTCTGTGCAGATGGGCAGTGCCCCCTCTGGGCCCAGTGAGTGCTCACATTTCCAGTTCCTCATCTGGCCCCTTGTCATCCCCTGTGTTACACGAGGAGGCCGTGAGAGCATCTCCCGTGATGCTCCCCGGCTGTGACCTGTGGTTGATGCCTGAAGTGACTGTCCAACTCCACCCGGGACAGGGTCCCAGTATTGTGTCTGCTTCCTTCACTCAGTTATGCTAATAGTCCCCAAAGGGCCTGCACAAAGTGAGTGCTTCCTACCTATTGTTGCTGAAGGAAGTCCTACCAGAACCTTCCCAGGTACCCCTCTGCTGCCCCCAGAGGTCCCTCATGTGGCCACGGTGAGGAAAGGGACTGGTCCCAGCCACAGGGAATTGCAAGTCTCTATTCCAAAGGCTGTTTTCCATGTGCTTTTCCAAATTGAGTCCCCTGACGGGTGAAGCCAAAGGCTTTTCATCGGGTATAGAGAAGTAATAGCCCCAAAGTGGCCCTGCTTGGCAGGTAGTCCTTTCTACACCGCCAGGCGCCAGGGGATCCCCTTTAGGGCTCCTCCCGTGTTCCCCATGGGTACCCTAACAGGTTGATCACCAGCCACCCTGCCTGTCAGAGGAGCACGCTGCAGCTCAGACACATGTGGGGACACTCAAGACACACAGAGGGCTGTGGGCAGAGGCCCGACTTGGCCGAGGAGGGGATGGAGGATCACCTGGTGGCCTGCTGGCCTGTGCTGGACTGGTCAGTGTCTTCAGGAGGGAGTGAGGACTCAGGAGTGCGCCAGCTGATGTTTCTGGCTGGCTCCACTCGTGCCGTCCTCATTCTCCATTTCTTCCTCACACCTGTCCAGGGAGCCCTCCGCCTGTGGACCTTATTCCCATGGAGAGTTGACTCCTCTTCATGCTGAAGGGGGCAGGGGGCATATCGTCAGCGGGAAACCCGGGAACCACCAGGACGAGGGAGGTTTGCAACTCACCCAAGAGTCCCCAGCCCTCTGGGGTGCAATGAAGGAGAGGGAAGGGGTGCCCCCAGGGAATGAGATTCCAGGTCCTCTGGAGAGGGACTGTCAACCACTCTCGTGGGGAAGCCCTGGGCCCTGGCAGGGCGCCAGATTTGGAACGGTGTCCTTGGTGTAGACAGCCTGCCCCAGGTGTAGGGAGATGGAGTAGGTGAATCCATCCACCAGCTCCATGCTCCCCAGGGTGGAGCTCCGAAAAGCTAGTGCCTAGTAGCTTGGGAGGTGCCACCTGGGGCTGCCTGGACCTCCCCTCGGGGAAATGTGGGCCTCAAACCCTGCTCCTTACATCAGGCACACAGGGCCATCTGCATAGGACTCGTCCCTGAGGGAAGGAGAGGACACCCTCTAGGCTCAGGACTAACATGTGGGTGGAAGTACCTGGTCCCAACACTCACCTCCATGTCCTGAATGATGAGAGCAGAGGTGTGATACTGACTGCCCCACCAGGGGACTGCTGCGGGCTCACACAGTCCTCTCCCAGGCTCCTCTGGCACCACTGCCACCGGTGCATGAGGGCCGGTCCCGGGCTGCTCGGTCACCGCCGCAGCAGGATAGCATGAGCCACTCCTGGTCCCCCCTGGCGCCGCTGGCGCACATGGGCTGCTCCCGATCCCCTCTGGTGCCGCTGCACCTGAAGCTCGTTTCCACTCTCCCACTACTGGGCCGGTGTGTTGGGGTCAACACCAGTTGGAGGAATGACTGGCAGGCTGCTTAGTGAGGGGCTTCAGAGCTGTGCTGCCGCCCAGGGGTTTAGGGCGCCTAATGTTCCCCGGGATTCCCAGATGCTGGCTTAGTGCGCCAGGACGACTTCGTCCAACTGTGGGGTCCCTGTGTCCTTAAGACTTGTAAAAAGCACTCGCTTTTCTTTTGTCTCAGGAGCGCTGGTTGTGGGGACCTGTCCGCAGGTTTTGCTTTTCCATTTCTCTAATATCCAGCAACCCGTGCACCTTGTGTCTGCGCTCCAGGTGCAGATTTCTAGAGCTGGTTGTTTAGCAGTCCTGGGCTTTCACTCCTTCCCCTTTCCGACTCCTTTCTTCCCGCCGGGTTCTGGGGTGGGGGAGCGTTCGGGTCCTGCCTGGCTGCGGCTTGTATCTTACCCCCTTCATGTATGTTGAGTTCTCGCAGATGTGGATGTATCCTGGCTGTTGTACTGTATCCACTGGTGTCTCTTTTAGGAATAATTGTATTTATTATATTTTCATAAATATGTTTTTGGGCGGAGATTTCCACTGAACTACTCTTGCTGCCATCTTCCCGTGATCAAGATGAATCATCTTTTAATACAGTATTTTAAAAACTCAAAATGAATGGAGAAAAAATCCAAGATGAACAAAATGTCACTGATTTTTCCCTTTGCCTGAGGCTCCAGTGTGGTTCACCAAGCTTTTACTGGCCCTGTTTTTTTAGTTTTTTTCATTCATTTATTTATTTACTTTTATTTTTTCTTTTAGTGTCATTAATATGCAATTACATGAGCAACACTGTGGGTACTACATTCCCCCCATTATCAAGTCCCCCCACATACCCCATGGCAGTCACTGTCCATCAGTGTAGTAAGATGCTATAGAATCGCTACTTGTCTTCTCTGTGCTGTACTACCTTCCCCATGCCCACCCCCATACATTATGTGTGTTAATCATAATGCCCATTTTTTCCCCTTATCCCTCCCTTCCCACCCATACTCCCCAGTCCCATTACCTTTGGCAACTGTTAGTCCATTCTTGGGTTCTGTGAGTCTGCTGCTGCTTTGTTCCTTCAGTTTTTCCTTTGTTCTTAAACTCCACACATGAGTGAAATCATTTTGTGCTTGTCTTTCTTCACCTGGCTAATTTCACTGAGCATAATACCGTTCAGCTCCATCCATGTTGTTGCAAATGGTAGGATCTGTTTTCTTTTTATGGCTGAATAATATTCTATTGTGTATATGTACCACATCTTCTTTATCCATTCATCTACTGATGGACACTTAGGTTGCTTCCATTTCTTGGCTATTGTAAATAGCACTGCAGTAAATATAGGGGTGCATGTGTCTTTTTGAGACTGGAAAACTGCCTTTTTAGGGTAAATTCCTAGGAGTGGAATTCCTGGGTCAGATGGTATTTCTATTTTTTGAGTAACCTCCATACTTCTTTCCACAATGGTTGAACTAGTTTACATTCCCACCAGCAGTGTAGGAAGCTTCCCCTTTCTCTGCATTCTTGCCAGCATTTGTTGTTCCTATTCTTTTCTATGTTGGCCATCCTAACTGGCATGAGGTGATATCTCATTGTGGTTTTAATGTGCGTTTCCCTGGTAATTAGTGATGTGGAACATCTTTTCATGTGCTTGTTGGCCATCTGAATTTCTTTGGAGAATTGTCTGTTCATATGCTCTGCCCATTTTTTAATAGGGTTATTTGCTCTTTAGGCATTGAGGCGTATGAGTTCTTTATTTATTCTGGATGTTAACCCCTTGTCAGATATATGTCATTTACAAAAATATTTCCCCATACCAAAGGATGCCTTTCTGTTCTGTTGATAGTGCCCTTTGCTGTACAGAAGCTTTTTAGCATAATGTAGTCCCATTTGTTCATTTTTTATTGTTTCCCTTGCCTGAGGAGATGTGTTCAGGAAAATGTTGCTCATGTTTATATTCAAGAGACTTTTGCATATGTTTTCTTCTAAGAGTTTTATGGTTTCATGACTTACATTCAGGTCTTTGATCCATTTTGAGTTTACTTTTGTGTATGGGGCTAGACAATAATACAATTTCATTCTCTTACATATAGCAGGCAAGTTTTGCCATCACCAGCTGTTGAAGAGGCTGTCATTTCCCCGTTGTATATCCATGGCTTCTTTATTGTATATTAATTGACCATATATGCTTGGATTTATACCTGGGCTCCCTAGTATGTTCCATTGATCTATGGGTCTGTTCTTGTGCCAGTACCAAATTGTCTTGATTGCTGTGGCTTTGTATTAGAGCTTGAAGTCAGGGAGCATAATTCCCCCTGCTTTATTCTTCCTTCTCAGGATTGCTTTGGCTATTTGGGGTCTTTTGTGGTTCCATATGAATTTTAGAACTATTTGCTCTAGTTCATTGAAGAATGCTGTTTTGTATTTTGATAAGGATTGCATTGAATCTGTAGATTGCTTTAGGCAGGATGGCCATTTTGACAATATTAATTCTTCCTATCCATGAGCATGGGATGTGTATCCATTTATTGGTATCTTCTTTAATTTCTCTCATGAGTGTCTTGTAGTTTTCAGAGTATAGGTCTTTCACTTCCTTGGTTAGGTTAATTCCTAGGTATTTTACTCTTTCTGATGCAATTGTGAATGGAATTGTTTTCCTGATTTCTCTCTCTTCTAGTTCATCGCTAGTGTATAGGAATGCAACAGATTTCTGTGTATTAATTTTGTATCCTGCAACTTTGCTGAATTCAGATATTAATTCTAGTAGTTTTGGAGTGGAGTCTTTAGGGTTTTTTATGTACAATATCATGTCATCTGCAACCAGGGACAGTTTGACTTCTTCCTTACCAATCTGGATACCTTTTATTTCTTTGTGTCACCTGAGTGCCATGGCTAAGACCTCCAGAACTATGTTGAATAAAAGTGGGGAGAGTGGGCATCCTTGTCTTGTTCCCAATCTTAAAGGAAAAGCTTTTAGCTTCTCGCTGTTAAGTATAATGCTGTCTGTGGGTTTGTCATATATGGCCTTTATTATGTTGAGGTATTTGCCCTATATACCCATATTTTGCTTATCACAGATGGCTTTTCATTAATTCCGAACTCTAGAATTATTGCATTAAAATATTATTCATCCTCAACTGCATTCAGCAATACCCATAAACTCACACACAAACATGTGTTTAAAAATAATGCCCACCTGTGCTCTAGTTAGCAATAATGTTCTGATGTCAGCGCCTTGGTTTAGATGTTAGTAGTATAGTTGTAAGATGTCAACACAGTGGAATACCATGGGACAACTTCCCGTGTGTCCATGATTTATTTAAAAGTTCAAATTTTTGAAAATCAAGTACTGTATTGAGTGTTGAGCCCATGATAATGCCTCACTTTCCTCCCCTTGTCCTGTTCATGCTTGTTCTTCCAGGACTGTTGTTCTCCAAACGATGGGGAATATCAGCAAGGATCCCATCTCCCTCCGTGAACTTGCAGATACTCAGCTTTCCTTTTGGGCTGGCCATTGAGACTGGCCCACAAACATACTTGCCCCCCACCATGCCCTTGCTAATTCTGTCCTCAAACCAAACACTTCATCTCCTCTACTGGCCCCTTGTCTCTCAGTAAACATCCTGTGGGCAGTGCTCGATCATGAGCAACAGTGGGATAAGCTTTTCTTTCTTGTTTTTTGACTAGCCCATTTCAATTTTGTAAAGGTTGCTCATGGGATAAATGAATAACTTTATATCCCATTTTCAATTTTGATTATAAGTCAGGGTCTAGCATTCTAACAGGTACCTAGGAGATTCCAGTGAGCAAGTCCGAGTAGAGAACCACCACCCTGAGCCAGTTGCTGACTTTGTGAGTGTTATAATCTTCTAGATCAGCACCACAGGGAACTTGTTTGAAAGGCCAATTCTCAGGCTCCACCACAGACCTATCAATCAGAAACCCTGGTGTGTCATCAGTCTGTGTTTGACAAGCCCTGCAGATGATTCTGATATACACTGGGGTTTGAGAGCCAGTGATCTTTAAAAAATACAGGATGCTGGGACCCAGCCAGAGGTTCTGACTTCATGGGTCTGAGTTAGACCCTGGTACAGTGAGAAGGTCTTCAGATAACTCCAATGATTATGTGATGGCCAGCTGCTGCTCTCTCCTGATCTAGGTTGGATCACCTGCATCTGTGTTCCTGGCTGTGCACAAAATGTAGTTTCTGACTAGGATTCCCACCTGTCTTTAATAGTGCCCATTGTGTATATAATAAGAGCCTGTTTGCACATGCATAGGATGTTTGCTGGGGACAGAGCAGACTGGTCAGCCACAGGAGTCCTGGCCCAAGGGAGGGGTGCAGAGGAAACACTATTCTGTCCTCTCCTCCATTCCTGGTATGTAATTGGTTGGGTGTCCACATGAGGACTCGCCCACAGAGTTCCTCCCAGCTTTGGGGTGGGGGAGTGGAGCATGGCCAGGGAGAGTGGGGAGTGAGGGGAGACTGAGACCTACTGCTGCAAGAATAAGCCCCCTTTTAAGGCCCCAACTCCTTGCCCCTGCCTTCCGTTGGTCTTAGCAAATTCATAGGGAACTTGCCCTGGGCAGGAAACCCTCTTCTTCCAGAGCAACACTGGTCTCCTGCATAGTTTTTCTTTACGGGTTTCAGGGAAACCAAGGATCTTCCTCCAACAATAGTCTAATGAGTTAAGAGAAAATGAAATGTTTTCATGACAGTGCCATTGCTCTAAGGAGGCTCCTTTGATTTTTATGAATTTTATTTTGCATATTCCTTTTCTTTCTCCTCTGGACTCCTACAGAGTGACTAAACCTCACAAAATCTAATACACTAATTCACATTAACATAATTCATATCTCCTGGGGTTATCATTTATATTCCTGATAAAATGCTTAAATGATTTTCTCATTAAATTTAGGAAAAGCCAGTCACCCCTGTCAAGGGCCACTCCCCCATCTAGTGACATTGATTCAAATGTTCCAACCTTTCTGAATCTGGCCTAATGCAGATTATCTTAACATTTTCTCATCCAATAACGTAACTCTACCAAATGTGAATCCTTGCTACAAGACAGCTTCCCTCTCACAGCAAGATTATAATACAGTTTTTACTTGTGCTTATTACTTAAGAGTCTGAAAGGTTTTTTAATACAAACTATATAAACATTAGATAGTCACTAAACAAAATTTCATGTATTATGAACAATACAGAAATATAAATAATATTGATATTCTTCCACTTCCCGAAGGTAATCAGCTCTAGAGTGGTGTGTGCCCTTTGGCTGATTTATATACATTCATTCATGAATATCCAGTGTTTATTGATCACCTATGTATGCTGTGTCAAGCTGAGTGCTGGGGACACAATTGTGAATGAGACCAAGGCTGTTCTTAACCTCATGGATCTTATATAAATACAAACACAAACTCTCATACATAATTAGTTGAGTTATTAATAAAGAAACAAACTTGGCTCAGCTTTCTGTTCCTGTTGTGGATTCACCACGGAAGAGCAAATTAGCCTTCTTTGCCTGCTCCTGTCAGAGGGAGGGACGGCGGAGATGTAGTGTTCTCTCCCTGCACCTTCGCATTCCACTTCCCCACCCAACCATTGCCAGCTCTTGTGTTTCAGACCCATTACAGGGATGAGGGTGGATTGTCCTGTAGAAGGATACAAGGCCTAGTGGCGATCAGAGCAGCCTGACTGGGGAAAGGAGAGGAAGTGGAGAAGGGAGATTCCTCAGCTCTGAGAGGGAAGGGGGTTGGGGGCTGCAGAGGTAACAGGGACCAAGTCCTCCTGCGCACACCGCTCCACGGGGGCCTGATCCAAGGCGGCCTCGTGTGTCTCCATTTGGGGATGCCACAAGGTCCCACTGCCCCAGCTGGGGATCAAAGGCACTAGCCTCTGAAATGGACCCTAGAGGCTGGGCACTGGATACCAGGCTGGGACCAGGGTGGCCTCAAGGACAGACCTACTTCCTAAAATCCTCTGGACTGATAACCCACCAGGCTTGTGCATGGCCTTGAGCCAATAAGAACTACTGCTGCCATGCATCCCCCTGGTCAGGGAACACTGCAGGCTGCATGTGATTTGATTTTGGAAATAAGACCTCACACTTTCTGGATACAAGTGGTGTGAAGCAAACTTACACCCATCACACACACCATACACACACATACACACTCACTTATGCTTATAAAATTGTTCAGTTTCATTTCTTAACTGCTAATTAAAGAGATTAAAACTGGCCTGGAAGCCTTTTCCTGCCAATGACAGGGTATGTCACAGATCTAGCTGGAACTATGCAGCCTCAGTTGAAGTGTTTTGAATGTTGAAGTGGTGTGCTCAAAAATGAACAGATCTTATGCCCTTTATAAAGCCTGGACTTCAGGCTCATTTTTTATTTATGGCTGTATGAGGCAGCTAGGTGTGGTCAAAGGGCTTCCTGAAGATATAAATTTCCATAGTGCAAAGGGACTCCCTGGGTCCCTGTGGGGGTCACACTAATGGGGTTTAAGCCTCTCTTCCTCCGTTAAAGCACTTCTGCTTTAAAAAAACACAAAATGACACAAAACCAACCAATGTTATTGGGGAATTATTTACACACCAAACCCGCACTCATTTGAAGCGTGAAGTTCAGTGAGCTCTGGCCAGTATAGACATCATCCCACAACTGACACATGGAACCACCTCCACAGCCTATGAGACAGGCCGGGGCTCCCTCAGCCATGTGGCAGTCAGCGCTGGCCCCGCTCTAGGCACCACTGACCTGCTGCCTGTCACCTTCGACTGGTTTTGCTGTTTCTCAACTTCCATGTACTTGGCATCCTACAGTATATATTCTTTTGTGTTTGGTTTCTTTCACTTAGCCTAATTATTTTGAGGTTCATCGATGATCTGTGTGTATCTGTTACTTCATTTCTTTGTATTGCTGAGTTCCATTCCACTGTCTGGGTGCAGCACCATATGCTTATTTATTCACCCATCCATGGTTGTTTGGGGTATTGCCAGTTTTTGTCAAATAGGAATAAAGCAAGGTGGCTCTGCACTCATGTTTCCCATACTTAAGTTTGTGTATCATTTCAGAGAAAAGGGCATTTGGCTTCTAAAAAAAAGAAAAAAAGGAAGGAAGGAACCCACTGGAGAAATAGAAAAAACTTAGTCTTTGGAGTTACAACTGGGCTTGGAGGCTGTCTCTGCTTCCAGTTACATCAGCCTGAGCAACAACTGCATTTTTTAATGTGTTGATTCTCTTGTTTGTAAGATGAGCACACTACCACACTGGGTGATCTCAAATTCAATGAGATCTCACGTGTAAAGTGCACAGCTGTTGTCCCAGAGTGTTATCTCTCTCCCATCTTCCTGCCCAGGAGAGCAAAGGGCCAGCTGGAAAGCTCTCTGGCCTGTTTAGCTCAGCAGGTCAGATGTACTTGAGTACTTTCTAGTCAGTGTCCCTCTGAGGCTGTCTGTGAGTTTAGATGATTTAGCCCAAGTGCGTATTGTCTGGTTCAAACCATATGCCATGGACTTATGGTAATTTCTAATCATGCTCTAAGTAACTCTTTTTGAATTGGTGAACTATTTAAAGCCCTGAAGTATTCCGGGTTATCGTTAGCTTTGCAGGGATGTTGGAGAAAATGAAGAGAATTTGAATCTGCTGCTGGATTAGTAATGGAAAGTTCCTATTCGCTGACTGTTGGAAATTTCTGGAGAACCCGACTCATCAGACACTGGGGCAGAATTAGTGGGAGAGGCAATGGCTTTGTCTAAGCCCCGTGCTAACTGTATTGTCCAATAGCACGTGGGAGTCAGGGAAATGGGCAGTTACTTGAAAGATCACGACCTGAAGCACCTGGAAAAACAGGAGCTTAGGAAGGCCATGTGGTACCTACTGAGGACAGACCCCTGGGCCATGTGGCAGCATGGAGCCTTGGGACAGCTCCGCCTCAAGTTCTCACAAATCCCTTAGGGAGTGTGGTTTCTTCTCTGTAGTGCAGGGGTTGGACCACCATCTCTTCCAACTCTGGCATCCTTTAGTTCCGGGATGCTGATTAATCCATGGATGTTAGGTCCTGGGACATAGCCGCCTGTGTTCCCAGGGCTCATCAAGCCCCACGTGAAGTAGCTGTCACCGAAGTACACGCTGGGGGAATTTGTGAGGCAGAAAGACGAAAGTGATGAAGTTAGGGCCGGGTTGGGGGCAGGATGGAGGGAACAGTTAGTTCAGATTTTGACCTGCCATGTTCCAGGAAAAGGTAAGACATTATGTATACATTCTTGAAGGTATCTGAAACGTAAACCAGAGCTTAGATTCAGGAGGAGAGGTGGGATCATTGGCAAATCAGTTTCCACAGATACTCATTGAGTCCATTGTAATTCATGAGGTGATTCATCCAAGTAATCCACACACATCCACTGAGCATCTCTTACGTGTCAAGCAGCGCACTACGCACTGTGGGAGGCTACACAGCTAACTGTGCACAAGAAGTGCATTTGGGGATTCAAAGGACAGGGCATCAGGCAAGGCTTCATGAAGGAAGTGGCATTTGAATAGGCCTTGAAGAAAGACTGAGATGTGGATGGAGGAAATTGGGTTGTGAAGGGCATTCTGGGGAAAGGAAATAGTGCAAATGTTACTAATGCACAGACCTGGAAAATTGGAGCGACTCTTATACCAGTAAGAAGCCTGATTGGAACTTGAACACCAGCTATGTATAAAGGAACAGTGGGAATGAAGCTTTGGGTGGATCGAGGTTGTATTATGGGTGCTGAAGGCAAAGAGTTTCCTTAGTTTGGTGGATTGTGGGAGGGTACCAGGCTTCGAGCAGGTAAGCGTGGTGATCTGAGCCTAACCTCATAGGATGTGTCTGGCTGTCCCAGACAGGACAGGTGCTGTTTGAGAGAAGAGCCAGATGAACATTTAAAACATTTTTTTATTGAAATATAGTTGACATACAATATTATATTTCAGATAACAACATAGTAATTCAATAATTATATACTCCATGAGGTACTTACCATGATAAGTGTAGTTATCTGTCACCATACAAAGATGTTACAATATTATTGGTCATATTTCCTGTGCTCTACTTTTCACCTCTGTGACTATTTCATAACTGGAAGTTTGTCCTCCTTTATCCTTCAACTATTTTGCCTATCCCCCATCCCTTCCCCTATGGTAACCAGCGGCCTGTTTTCTGTGCTCCTGAATCTATTTGATTTGTTTGTTAATTTTGTTTTTTAGACTATATGGTATTTGTCTTTCTGTGTTTGACTTATTTCACTTAGCATAATGCTCTCCAAGTTCATCTCTGTGGTCACAAAGGGCAAGATTTCATGAGAGCCAGCTCAGTTTCTAAGTTGTAAGCTAGGGCGAGCCCAGAGGGGGAGCACAGGCTGAGGGGAGGGAAAGAAGGTGTGGGCTTGATCTTAGAGTGGCAGGGCCGAAGTAGAAGGCTAAGCAGCTGGAGACTGCAGAGGTCCGCTGCCTGTTCCTGGGCCCGGAAACAAGTAAGTGAAGTGGAAGAGAAGACGGAGGGGATTTTTTCTGTGATCTGCAAAGCCTTTCCCACGTCCCATCAAATTCAACGAAACGTAGGGTGATGGTCTAGTGGCAAGAGCTGTGGATTCTGGACCCTGGCTCAGCTCTGAGACCTCAGATTTTCCATCCGGAAAGTGAAGTGTTTACTAGGAAGACCAATGAGTTAAAATATAGAGAAGTACTAGTGCTTAATTCCAACCAGCTGAGTCAGAGCCATAACACGCTTCACAAATGCATGCATGGAGTCCCTTCTTGCAAAATCAGATCATATTTTCAGTGATACCATCTGGCTTGCAAAACACAGGGAAACCACAATGGCCCAAATCATGTCACAGGCGGTGTTATAAAATAGCGTCACCATGCTGTGATGTCACCAGGTAAGCAGCCAGAGGGTCAGAATCCAAAAAAGGGACATTTTTGGTTTAGAACCAAAGTAAGTTCATTCTGAAACCAGAAATTTAGGCTTTTTGACCTTTCCCACCTTTTAACCTTCTGTTTTCTATTCCAAATGTTCTTTTCCCCACTCCACAAATCGTGTCCTTTCAACAGTTTCCTTGCCATGATATGGCGAGAAGAGGGAGAGGTGCAGTCGTGAGCTGATGTTTGCACAGGGCTTGGGATGTCTGGGCTGGAACATGCTACACAAACACAGGGTATCACTTCTAAGCTGCTGCCTGGAGAGGGGAGAGACAGAGAGGCGAGGTCTCCTGATGTTCTGGGCCAGCAGCAGGGGGTAGGTCAGAGGAAGAGGAAACAACCAGGAGGCAGAGCCATGGGGGCTGAGGCTCTGAACCATCCCGAGAGGAGGGTGCCCATGTTTCCCAGACTGTACTGGAGGGCAGTAAAGCCCCCTTAGTAATTCAGATATAAAGATAAAGACATTTTTGCAAATAAGTCATAGCCTGGAAGGCTTGCAGGAGGTAAGCAGGGATCCTGGCGGCACTGTCCTGTGAGTGCAGATTCCTGCAGAGAATTTCGGAGCCCCACCTGACAGGCCCCTTAGGGAGAGCCAGACCTTCCGTCTCATGCCCACGCAGGTTTTTTGTTTTTTGGTATAATTAATCTACTATTACATGCGGAACATTATGTTTACTAGACTCCCCCCATCACCAAGTCCCCCCACAAACCCCATTACAGTCACTGTCCATCAGCATAGTAAGATGCTGTAGAATCACTACTTGTCTTCTCTGTGTTGCACAGCCCTCCTGTGCCCTCCCCCACATTATACATGCTATACATGCTATTCGTAATGCCCCCTTTCTTTCCCCCCACCCTTGTCCCTCCCTTCCCACCCATCCCATGCAGGTTTTGACGTGGAATGTTGCAAACCACCACAAGAACTGCTGTGCAGTGAAGTGAAGGGGGCGACCTCCCAGACCTGACCCCGGGGCAAAGGAAGGCAGCCCAGCACCCTATATTCTCCAGACAGTCCTCCTGGGCAAAGACTTACCTGCCTCATCAGCCAAGCCCCGCAGCCCAGGTTATGTCCCCCACAGCTCCAGACCCCTTTGTGACAGGCATAGGAAGTTCTGAGAATTTTTTTTAAAAAGAGGTTTGTCTAAATTAAAAGCTTCTGATGGAGGATTCTCTTTCCCTAGCCCTTAAGGGAGTGACTTTTCAAGAAGATTCTAAGCGGACCTCCTCCAAGTCCACCAGCACTTCCTGAGTGTCTGCTGCATGCAAACGCCCCACCAGGCCTGGTGAGCAAGACCCAAAGTGATGGCTCTGGATGAGGATGGTGACCTGGTGAAGGAGGCAGATGCATATGGAAGCAGCAAGCACCAGGCAGACAGGCACGTGGAGGATGAAGAGGGAGTGCGACAGGCTGGCGTGGCCTTGGCCCTTCCAGGACTGGCAGCAGTCGGCCAGGGGCCACGGGGGGGGGGGGGGGGCAGGGCCACGCCCCCCCAGAGCAGGCATCCTGCGGGGGCCCGTGCGGAGGGGGACTGAGCCTGTGTGGTTGGAGGGATCCTGGGCGGGTTGGGGGGCGAGGGGGGAGAGCAGCAACTCTGAATACCAGGCCAAGGCATTTGGAGTTAGTTCTCTGTGAAAGAGGGAGCAGGGAGTGTGTTTTAAGGCAAGATGACACTATCAGAAAAAAGTCAGTATGGAGTCGGAGCCAGTGAGGAGGCTATGCTGGGAGCCTGCGAGAGCCCTGCGGCCTAAGCCAGGGGCTGGACTCCCAATCATCCTCGTTCTCAGGCGAGTCCCAGGGCGCTGCGGAGCCGAAGGGCAGTTTCCACAGCTCTCTGCATGCCGAGGATGATGCTGGAGCCAAGCACCATCCAAGGGATGCGTGTGTGCGACAACCACGACGTCTCTCATGGTTCCACCCTTCTCTGGATACAACCTGGGTCTGCAGTCACCACCCTTTCTACTAGATGCTGGAGTGAAGAGGCCAAGAGAGACCAGAGACAAAGGCAGACCAACATGGGGTGGGGTAAGTCACCACTCTGCCAGCCACCTGACTGTGCGTGGGTGAGTGCTCTAGGTTAACAAGTGTGTATTGCCTACTATGCTGGTCATGCTGTTATGCCCCCCACCCCCATCTCTGATCTGCCCTGCTCTATGTTCAGGGGCATCCTTGCTCTCTGCTTTAGAGCTGGGCTTGACCTGCTTCTAAGGAATTGGAGCTCAGACCCCAGCCCTCCATGGTTCCCGGAACTCTGCCCGCATTCCTTCTCCCCTGGGAGTGATCCCTTCTTTTCAGTGTGCCTGCCAACTGCTTCCTGCCAGGATCATGACAGAGGCACTATCAATGCTCTGTAGGTTCCATGAATCCTACAACAGCCCTGGGTGGGATTACTTCCATTTCGTAGATGAGGAAATTGAGACTCAGAGAGGGTAAACATTAGCTGTGGCAGAAACAGCGAAGCTCATCAATTACAATGCCCCATGTTTCCACCCCAGCACCCTGGCAGTGAGGAAACCTATGGGCATATGTATAAAGGAATGACAATTAAATTGTCAACTAACTTCTCCTTTGCAGTATGAGACAAAGGAATAATGCTTTTCAAGTATGAAAAACTAATTATCAGCCTTGATAGCCTAGACAGCCTTTTGTCTAAGAACAAGGACAAAAAAGATACTTTTAGTTAAATAATAAAAAAGCTTACCCTAATTTGAGTTTAGGCATCCCAAGGTCCTTGTAGTTTTCTGGAGAAGCATAATGTGGCAGACTGCTAACTGTCCCCCACTGCATGTGTCCTCCTGTCCTGTCTAGTATCAGAACCCCTCACCTCCCACTTTAACGGGCACATGGCCACCAAGCTGGAGCCTATTTTCCACTGTGCAGCTGCAGAAGGTTCAGGACAGAATCATCAAGTAGAAATAGGTCACATGCAAGGACCTCGCATCAGTAGACTGTTTGCTCTTTTATAAGTGAGACACTAGAGCATCTTCGTGTGTGTGAGCCGACAGAGGAAGGGCACGGGATTTGGCAGAACAGAGAAAGGAAAGCGCGAGCATGAGGGTTTGGGGAAGGCGTGGCGCCACGCACATGTGGTGGGATGGGTGGGGGGCTGGCCTTTTATAGCCTGGGACCCATCCAACTACATAATCAGGGACCGGTTTTCCAGCACATCCATGTTGTCTCATTAAATTGTAATAACTCAGTTAAGCACCTTGAATTTTAGTTTCTTATCCTAAAGGGAGCAGTTCTGTACTCTTTCAGAGTAGACACTGTGAATGTGTCGATGAGGCAGAATCCCCAGTGGCAAGCAGGTGATGTTTGTAGGTGAGGTAAATCAGGAATTCTGTGCAAGAGGCAAATGTTGAAGGGCAGGGTTTGATGGTCACCCCCAAAGTGCGTGTCATGGCATCTAAGCAAATGCATATGGGTTTATGGCTGGTTACTGCGTCTTGCATTTCTGTGAGATAAAGATGAGAACAGGTTCTCTGGAGGTCAAAGGACTTGGGGAGGAAGGTTGTTGAGGAGGTAAAAACACAGGGAGATGACTGAGGATGTCCCATGTGTGGGACTCCAGGAACAACATGATAAAAGGTGAAGGTGTGAACAAAGCCAAGGGCACTTTCTTCTTCAGTGAACAGAGTGAGAGGGGGAAGAGGGTGACAGGGAATTTTTCCAGGTCTGTGATGTAGTAGGAGTTTCCAGAACTCCAGTACTAGTGAGAGTAAGTAGTTATGGCCTGGTGGCAAGCAAGTTCATGGGAAAGAGCCAGAGGGAGAATTAACTTGAATTTGACATGAAGCACATACTCTGTGGGCATTCATCAGAGTAAATTATATGCAGCGGGGACATTTAAAAGTTCTTCCCTTTGGCGCTTAATGAATATGTACTGTAAGATCACATTGGTTTTCCCTGTTGGTTTTTAGTAAACAGTCAACTCCTGGGCCTGTAATCTAGTATTTCCATGTCTCTACTTATGATTAAGTTTAGGGTGAATGCACATTACCATAATATCTAGAAACTGCAGTATCTTTCCCACCAATGCTCAGTTCTTACTCCTCTGCACATGCAGAACCCCAGCCAGGCTGGCGGCTGTGCTGTGGGAGAGCCTGGGGCGGGAGGCAGCCTTCCTGGCAGGACATACTAGGACAGGCGTCCCTCGTCCTCGCTCTGGAGCCAAGGATGCAGAAGGTGGGCTGCTCACAGGTAGCATGGAATGTGTAACCCAAGTTTCAACCCTCCAGGGGAGTCTGGGGACCCAGGACTAGGAAGAGAAGCCTGCAAATGGGAGATAATCGGGGTAGAAGGGGGTGACCGGGTGCAGCCTGGCCTTTGACCTCCCCTTTTTCCTCCTGGGCTCACCCTGGCACTTTCTTCCAGCCCTTCTTCTGACAGTGATCAGAACACACTAAGCTGAGAGGCTCTATTCACAAGGTGAAAAGGACCATCAGATGGGTCTAAGAAGTCTTTTTAATTGTGGGGGTGAAGACGTACCATATATGAAGCTCACCCTCACAGCAAACTTGGGGGGCCAGGAGAGCAGGCGTGGCTCCCCACATTTTAGACCAAGGGACTGGAGAGTGGAGTGGTTACTGGAGGTCAGTGGCAGAGCAGTGATCAAGTTCCAAGCCTTAGTCAAGGGCTCATCCCATCAAGACTTAGAATGATGAGCATGTTAAGTAGCACATGTGATCTAATGATCTGAAGGGAGGCATCTGGCATTAATTGGTACCCCCTTGATCATGCTTTGATGAGCCAGTATTTGCGTGACTCCCTAATACAAGAAATTTTAGAGAAGAGCCATGTTATTGCCCATATCTTGACTAATTTAGTGTTAAAGCTCTCACCAGGTGGTTTCTGAAAGCATTTCCCATTCTGTGTCCGCAGACCTGGAAATTTGATATATTCTGAAAAATTTATATATCCTGCTGATGCAAGAGTATCTGGCAGCAAACAGCTGTTACCAGTGTTATCACAAATGCAGGTGATACCAGTGTTATCACAAAAGCAGACATGAGTAATAAGTCAAGCATCAGCCTGGGAAGATAAGGCTGGGGTGGAGAGACAAAAATCAGGGGTCCTACCCGGGGGTTCTAGCACCACTTCTTGCCCACACACCTTTGTGGCCCCTGGTTCAGGTATATACGTTTGGAAAGGAGGCACAAAGAGTGGAGCACCAGCCGTTTCCCATGGACCGTAGAGGGTCTCAGCCAGCTGTGAAGGGAAGGGCCCAAACATCTCCTCTCTTGCAGTACCATCTCCTACCCAGTCGGAAACTCCTACTATCAGCGTTCCTAAAATATGGTGGGGTTGCCTGGGGAAGGGAGATGTGCAGAGGAAAGGAACCACGAAGAGTAAACTTGATAAGGACAGTCTTTGCATTAAGAGGAGTTCCTTTACTACAATTAGCTAATTATCTCCTTAGAAGGTAGAAGTTAATCAAATGAGCTTTTAAGGAGTTTCTGCTGAAGCCTCAGTGGTGTGATGGGCACTCAGGGGCCACAGAAACTCCCATGAGAGGCTGCAGTCCAGCTGGGGATGTGGGCGAGGTGCTCAGCAGATGACACCGAGCCCTCTGGAACCAAGCACTGGCTGTACAGGGGGTTACAGAGAATGGGACCCCACAGGGCTCTGCCGTGTCCTGGGAAGGCTTCACGGAGATGTCACCAAGATGAAGAGGGAATGTGGCCACTAAGGTGTTGCATCCCCCGTGAGAATGGAGGGCAGGAGCCTCTACTTAATGTAGTTGGGACATAGAAGGTGGCAGTCTGGACAGATTTTCCTGGGTTAACCCTGAATAGGTAAGTACGTTAAATTTCGTGCCTTATGCACACATGCACACACCCCTCAGACCCCCTCTGATGGCCTGGTGATGGTGGCCTTTCCTAGTGTCTGCAGGAGACACAGGGGTGTGCTTACCTGTTTGTATGGAACCACTGTACCAGAGCCACAGGCCTTCTGGTAAGTTAGGGGACAAAGGTGAAGGGCTGACTTGAGGCAGTCTTTCTCCCCCTCTGTGCTGGCCAGAGCACATCGTTCTCGGGTGGTCATGGGGCTGTCCTCTGCTCTGCAGGGTGGTTCCCTCTGGTAGCCTCCCCTGCCCCCATGTCCCATTCGGAATAAGCACCAGTGTGCCTGGTGCTGTCGCTCACTGCTCCAGCATCAGGGTGTCCACAGCCCACGAATCTGTCCTTTTCTCATCATTCATCACTTTTTAATCCCTGGGCAAAGCCGCTTTGTTTCAGCTGATGGTATATCTTGAAATCTGAAGGGACTGTAGAGTGGATCCCAGTCAAGGCTTTTAGAGATGAAGGCCCAGAAGGGGGCTCCCCTCACAGGACTGGTGACCACCGGTTATCCACACTTCTCGAGTCCTTCAAGAGCTTGGTCACCCTGCCATTCAGTTCTTCGCTTCCAGCATCACCATTCAGCATCCAGCCCTGGCCAGGGTGTGAGTAGGAGAGCTTGGAGCTCCCCTCCCCTCGAGGGGCTCCCAACAGGCCCCTTGTCGGGGCAGACGTGTCATAATGTCGTGGATATTTGTTTTGGAAATCGTTCTTTGAAGACCAGAAAAGTAAACTTAGATGATTTTTTCATTCGTCTAGCAAACACTTTTGAAGCGTATTTGTTGAATTCTGAGAACATGAACTCTCCGTCCCTTCATTAAAGAGCTCACAGGTGAGTGTCGGAGACATGAAGGGGTGGTTCTGACACACGGAACGACAGGCACACGGTGTGTGTGGAGGGCGAGCAGAGCAGCCACACCCAGCCCCACGAGGCCAGGCCGAGACCGCTCCAGGAAGAGCAGGCCCCCGAAGCACATCTAGGGGGCAAGTGAGCAGTTAGCCAGACAGGACGTAGCAAGCTGGATGAGAGCAGTTTGGGTATAAGGAGAAGCAGGATAAAGGCATGTGGCCCAGAAACAATGCGGTGAGAGGCAGACACCAGCACCCGGCCTTCTGGGGTGGGAGTTGACTCAAGGAGAGAAAAAACCAGACTGAAGGGCCTCGCTGCTGTCCTGAAGAACCTGACTGTATTCCTGGGGACCATGGGGAGCCACTGAAAGCTAAAGCCGAGGAGGCAGGAGCAGCTAGTGGGGTGCAGCAGTGTGGGAAGGCGTGGAACAGCTCGTCATGGGTGGGGGAGGGGAGAGTCAAGAAATACGAGGATGTCAGGAAGCATTAAGAACGACCTCAGGTGTCTATCAGAGCCTCTGAGGAGACAGCAAACCAGGGGAAGGGGTAGGTGTGGGGCTGAGGAGCTGCCGAGCCCCTGGACAGCCTGGGTGCTGGGGGTCTCCAGCGTGGCTCTCCACATGGGCTGGGGGCAGATGCAGGCTGAAGGTCTGGGTTGGGAAGGGCGCACTGGGAGGCGATGGCTGGTGGAGGCACCCAGAGTTGGGTGAAGCCTCCTGGGGGATGTGGGCATGAGGAGTGAGCACCGTGGGCAGCACTTGTTAGAGAACAGCAAATCTAAGAGAAATTCCCTCTCTCCAGAAACCGCCTTCTCAGCCAGTCCAGCCGGACCACTGAAAGTTATTTCAAGGCTTCCCACCCACGGCCAGACCAGCCCATGTTGGTGCGCCTCGTGCCCCCAAAGGAGGTGAAATATGAATAGTGAGTGGAATTGCCCAAACAGCTTACACACTTGTTTCCCAACTGCCCAGTTTACAGGCTTGCATTTCCCACCACCAGACTCTCCCCAAGGCCCCAGACTGCTAGCTGGCACCTCGGCCCAGGATCCACGATCCTTCTAATGAACTGCGAACCTAACATTTGTGGAAGACATTGTGCAACTTTGAAGGTTTGTGGTCAAATGGGGTTCATCCACAACTTAATCATTAAGTGTAGGCTCTTAAGAACTAGATTATAGCTTCCAGAAGTTGTTGATTGGTTTTTAAAACACAAAGGACAGTTGGCTGGCCATGTATTTGCAGTTCTGTGTACTTGAAGTAGGGGGAATGAGGTTTTCTTTGAACAGCCCTCTGCATATAATTTCCTCTGATGAATAACTATAGTGTCTGTGTTTCACAGTAAACGTGACGTTTCCCCTGGCATTTTCCCATGAACTTGACCCTTTTACTACACTAGAGACAATACCACTTGCTGAAACACTTTACAAATTCTTCTCTACTCCATAGACATTTCAGCCCTTTTAGCATAATCACCTCTTCCAGTCATTCGGCTGTTGAACCCTGGGATCAGATACCTGTCCCATGGGAAACATGATGGTTTAAATGATGAGCATTTTCTAAAACAGTTTGCATTTCATCTCATACTTCTATTTTCAAAGTGCTTTTATGGATAGTAATTTTTCCATATTTCCTAAGCTTTGTGTTATCTCTTTTGAATGATGGAAAATTAAACTTAGGGCTGGAGGCAGGGCTTAGAGCCTAGAAGGTACCTTTGGGTG
Source organism: Manis javanica (assembly GCF_040802235.1). NCBI lineage: Eukaryota > Metazoa > Chordata > Mammalia > Pholidota > Manidae > Manis > Manis javanica. Next base: position 81,146,268 of record NC_133167.1, on the reverse strand, counting down.
GGTGCAGGAATGGGGTAGCCCAAGGCTATGTCCCCTGTTCTGCCCAGTCTCAGGGTTACTGCCTGGAAGGTGTTAGCAGTCGCTGGAGTCCAAGAATAAAGAGAATTTTTTTTTTTCTGTTTAAGAATGAAATGCTTCATAGCAAGTGAAATCTCTGCTCCTTCTTCATGATGCTGGACTCTTGATTCTGCCTGGGATGTATGTGGGGATACACACTGGCGTCTTCTTAAAGGCCAGCTTAGTAATGCCCTGGAAACAGGTCAGTTGTGAAGTCCTCACTGATTTCTTCCAGCAGACTATAACCCTGGGAGAACTGTAGGACTGTAGAATCTAAACCCTGCAATTCATAGTCAGTATGGTGAAGGGTCTGGGTGAGAAGGCTGAGGCTCTAATCTTGATTCTCCACTAATTAATAGGGCCAGTAATATCCCCATAGCTCATTTCTGTTCTCTGGGCCTTACTTTTCCAATCTATAAAATAGAGGGTTGAAGTAGATTCGTGTTCTCACACTGGTGGGGTATGGACACATTCTTGGGAGCTGTCAGCTCTCCATGGGTTCTTTTTTCCCCCAAAAAAAATCCAATCTACAAAAAAGCCTCAAGAATAAGACAAGGACATACATACACCCTCCACTTAGACTCACTCATCACCAGCCTTTTCCCTTCTAGAAGTTTTTCATGAGAACTCATTAAGCTTTTGTCTGAATCTGGCAGTTGTCCCCTGATAGTCAAGGGCTACCAACCACCACAGAGCCTGGGTATTTGTTTGGGATCAGCAACACTGCTTTAATTTTTTCATGGGCTACCGAGGAAAGAACTCAGGAGGTCTCAACACTAATCATAACAAGTGAAGGCCAAATAATATAGCATGGGACCCCATCAGTGAAGGTTGTCCAGTCATTTTGTCAAACACAAAAAAGCTCTGCTCCATAGAAGTCACTATCATTCATATTTCCAGCAGCAATTTCGTTTGAGCAAACCAACATCATTTGACAAATTAATCTTATTAAGTTAAATTTTATTGGTTCGGTAGTAATGTTTTTATTGAATTTGTAAGTCTGTTTTATTATAGCTGTTCAAGAGCCATTAGCATAAATAATTTACATATATAATGTTGGTGCAGACTTGAGTAGCACTACCATCGAAATACATTGAGGGACGTGCAAGAATATTTGCTGGGGAGCACATAAAATAATTCTGTTTGTAAACAATGAGCTCGAACATTCAAGTTCACATGCACCTCCCGGGGTGTCTCGGGGAGAGGAGCGCAAAGGAGAATGAGGCAGTTGGCACACATGGGTTTGTGGATCCCGTTTTGGTGCATTGGATTCTGTGAAAGATTTTGTTTAGAAAGCAGGATCTAGATTATTTCTAAGACTCCTTTCAGCTTTAGCAATGAAAACCCATGGGAGCTTGGGAGTCTGTCCCACACCCACCCCCTGCTGTCTCACTGCCTTTAGTGTGTGTTCTGTGAGTACGTGTGCAGAACCAACAGGAGATATATGCACTACATATGTAAGAGAAAGAGATTTATTTTGAGGAATTGGCTCATACAGTTGAGGAGGTACAAGTCCAAAATTTGCAGGGTAGGTGGGCAGGCTGGAAACCCAGGAAAGAAACCCATAGGCCATCTGCAGGCAGGTCTCCTTCCTGCTCAGGGGAGGTCAGTCTTCATTCTATTAAGGCCTTTGGATGAGACCCACCCAAATTGTGGAGGGTAATCTGTTTTATTCAAAGTCCACTGATTTAAATGTTAATCTCATTAAAAAAAATCATAAAAACACCCAGATGTTTCACTGAACACTGCAGCCTTGCCAAGCTCTGACACATAAAATTAATCATCACAACATGTTATCAGCTGGTTTCACCTAGAAAGACATTGTAATGGAGCAAAGAATTTGTTCTCAACAAGGTCAAGATCCTCCTGAGTTCTTAGACCAGGGAGAAAGTTTATTAAGGAAGGAAAAGCTGTGCCCACTTAGGGCCTGCCTCCAGGATGGTAGGGGCTGGCTTTGTTTATTTATTATGGCATCCCAGTGTCTATCCCAGTGCCTGGTGTATAAAGTCTGTGCTCAATCTGTACTTGCGGACTGGTGGAATGAGAAGGCATACCAGACCTTCTGTAACATGTACCACAGCTGGGAGAAATAAACTATCAAAGAAACATTCTGTACATCAGAAAGCAGGACCAATTCCCTGGTATCCATCGTTAGAAACTGGATTTTGACAGGGGAAGTCAAACCTTCAACAACTGCTGGCCAGATTCTTTCATTTGACACTGTTATAAAGTAACACAAGTGTTAGCCAAGAGTGAACTTCCACTCTGAGACTGATCTACAGGGATTTTCCTGTGCTCAGCTGGTATAGTCCTACATACAAGATGAAAAGACTGTACTGTGGAGCTTTGCTGTAACCCCCAGGCTTCTCACTGGGCAAATGACGAGAGTGTTAATCATTAAGCAAAGGGCCCTGGTTTTGATTTGATCTGACCCTCAGCTACTTGCACTGTCCATCTGCCGCTAAAATATCCTGCCTGCCTCCTTGATGGCCTGTGACAGTGCCTCCTTCCTCTGCTGGCGACCGTTGCTGTGCTTCCTCCCTAGTGGGTGTGTGGCACCAGAGGGCTAGTACCGCCCCCTTTTGGATGACAGCTTTCTGATTGAAGTGCAAGCTGGAAACGGTGTCTCCCCTTTGTGCCACTTGCCTACTTCCTTTTGACCTGGTCAGTTTCAATGCACTATAGTTTCATTCTTTGCTATCACGTTACAGGTTTGTATTCTCCCCAAATGACTGTCCTCACAGTGCGTGTCTGCACAGGGCCCACATGCAAATGGATCCCCACAGAGCACCTAGTTCACAGTGCCTGGTATAGAGAATTTCTCAGCCCATGCTTTAGATTTTTTTCCCATTAGGAAAGAAAAAGATGCTCATTAGATGAAATGTGAGAAATACGTAAGGAATCGCTAATGATTTCAGCACTGTTAACATTTGAAGTACTGTTACTTTAAAGATTCAGAAAGATGTAGAGTAATTAACCCCTGCCCCGAGAATCACATTAACATTCTGTCATAAAAGGTTTGCAGAGACCTTTCATTTTATAAAAAGAATAGAACGTAGCAAATCAAGTTGAGGTGGCCATTTTTCCTTCCGGGTCCTGTTCCCTGTCCTGGCCAGAGGAAACCACTGTTGGGGTTTGGGGGATAAGAAGAGTCTGGAAGCAGCCAAGAAGGCTCAGGAGCCCTAGACAGACGGGGCCAACGAGAGGGCCAGGTGCCTGCAGCCCCAGCACCCTCTCCGAAGGGGCCAAGGGGCCTTGTCACGGGTCCCAGGGTGCCTGCGTTCAGGACAGAGTGTGCGGACCCGACAGACCTCATGATCATCTCGCATTTAACATTGCTTATATTCATCTCCCAGGCTTGGGATAAAAGCCATTTGGGAAACAAAGAGAGATTTAGGCCAGACCAGACTACCAGCGAGCTCTGAGCTGGCCTGGTGCCTGGGACAAGTGTTGCTCCCCCTGTGGCCCCGGGCCAGCACTCTGCGGGCAGTTTCCATGGGCAAGAATAGGTCCACATCAGAACTGCAGGGCACAGACCCAATCCTAACAGAAAGTGACCCTCCGAACCCCCAGTGAAGCTCTGAACGCTCGCAGCCCCTCCTCAGCTGGCCCTCCTCCGCCCTCTGCTTACCCCCTCACCCTGCTGACGGGCGAGAGGCCCCCCTGGCGCCTGGCCCTCCTCCCTGGTGAGCATCAACGGGGGTGGGGGGCGGTGTGGTCCCTGGAAAGCTGGCAGCATGCCGTCCTGACCCAAGAAAATAACCGAGGCCCTGCGAGGCCACCAGCTCTTCTGCCCGGCCGCCCCCTTGGCCCTGATCTGCGGCTGTGCCCACGGAGTGGGGCGCCACAGGCACCCGGGCACTCCTGCACGATGTCCTCGCCGAGGACACCAAATGCTTGGTGTTTGACAAAATCAAGCTCCTTTTATTTTAGCTGGTAGCTGCTATGTTATTATCTCACAGGGAGGGTGTCAAGAGGCCACATTTCTGACTATGGAATTATCCTCTAGTTTAAATGTGAGCCCATGTGAAAAAGACACCTAAGTTATCAGACTCTCAAAGCTTAAGAAAACGTATTTTATTCCTGACCATGTGACCCACCCAGGAGCATGAGATGAATAAAATTCACAAGGTCTGTGGTGGTGCCACCAAATTTCTTTACATTTGGGTCTTTTCAATGAAAACTGACATCTCAAATGTGTTACTATTGAAATGCAATGGATTTACTCTTTGTCACGGATGGGGCACTAAAGGCTGCTGGTAAGACAGTAAGTTTTATATTAATGTTTGGGTAGTTCTTCACCATCTTGAAATCAAGTACAGGTCATCTCACTGGCTTGTTCAGTCTTCGGCTCTTGTACGTCTGTCTGTGCAGAAGTGGTCTCTGCGGCAGCTCCTGTTTAATCTCCAGCTTTGCTGAGCTGCTCCTGAGCCTCAATTATTTTCTAAAAGGAAAGAAAGTTTTCTTCACAGCTCTGATCCCTGCTTCCAGGGGCAGGAGATTGCACCATGTGAAACTGCCATTTGTAAGCCGGAAATGTCGGGTTACTGGTAATAACTGCAATTGGTCCAACCCAATATGTTGGTCTAAACGAAGTTAGCAAAGATGCCATTCACTGCACGTTCACCTTGTCTGAACCTCCTCTTGTGGACCGTGAGAAGGTGGAAGCCACTCAAAACTCTTTAAATGCAGCTGTGCCTTTACTCCTGACCATGACATCATGGACTGTGTCCCCCAGTTTAAAAATGGGAAACCAAAGCCCCGTGAGATTGAATACCTCGCCCTGATCTCACCAGCTAGGTGACTGAGCCCAGTTTGGGGCCTGGGAAGCCTGGGTCTGAAGCCTACATTTTTCACTCTGCTACACTGTCTTCCCACCCAAAGAAACCAAAGAATGGAAAGTTAATTTGTGTGTATGTCCAAATGGGTTTGGATATTTTGAGCTAAAAGTAAAGGTAAGCCCTCACTAAAATGGCTTAAGCCTTAGGAGATATATTAGCTACCCAATAAGAAATCTAGAGATTGGGCAGTGGTGGGTTACTTTTATAAAACACTGTCACTAAGAGCTTTTTATTTCTGTCATCCTCAAACGTTGGCTTGTTCAGTATCCTGGTTCTCATGCACCCCAAATGGCTGCAGTGGCTCCAGGCTTCACATGCCAGCAATACCCAGATAGAAAGAGTCAACCCTGGCATATGACCCATTTTAAGATTGAGGAAAACCTTCCCAGGTTCCTCAACAGACTTCTCACACCTCATGGGTCAGAAACAGGTGTAAGCATGGTCTCACAACCAGTGGCTGGGCCAAAGGACTGGGTTAGACAAAACTAAGATTCTCCCTTGGGAAGCTGGAGAGGGCCTTAGACTATGCTGAAGATCAAGGCCTCTTAGAGGAGGGGGAAACAAGCTGGGGGTCCCCTAGCAGGAAAGGGCCCAAGGAACAGCTGCCACACATAAGTTCAGCATGGGCTGTAAAAGATGGAGCCCCAAGTTTGGAATTGGCCAGAGTGAGAACTAGTGTGAATAAGTGAGGAAAGCTTCTGGATTTCAAACAGCCTCCAACATTCATGACTTGATTTTTTGTGGTCGGTAGGAATGTTGTAAGTGGTGTGCAAAGGAATAGGTTAGCACAGTTCTCAAGTGTCTGATACGTATTTACTCATTTTTAAACAACAACAAGCCCTTACCTGGAACACAAATGATATTTGTTAAATTATATTTTAAACTGTATTTTCCAAAGGAAAAGAAAATTTAGTTAGCAGAGTAGCCTTGTTTTATATTTTTATGGATCTCTTTGATGTTTGAGTTAATTTTAAAAATAGCTCTCATATCTGCCTCTGCATTCAATTTGTTGTGATGTGTTATTGCGGTTGAAGAAAATGAAGAAATCCAGTCTTACACTAATAGATAATTGGGAAAAGTGGTAGTATTTTATTAATGTTTGGTAGCTTTTTCAGATAATTGTGAATATTATTTGATATTACACCAAAACTTGGCAAGAGATAGTTTTTAATGGTTAGTTGCAATATGGAATCAGAAGCCATAATGAACTTTTTATACTTTGTGACATTAAAATCCATTGGTCTGTTTGACACTTTGAATATTTTTTCCAGGAATGTTTCTACACATCACACATTTTTCTTTTGGGACATAGTGATTTATTGAGTTATGCAGATTTTATGAATGTTGACATACTCCATGCAATATAAAAGAATTTGTTAATATCACCACCAATCCTATAAGGAAAATATTGAGAGGCTGTCAAACTCATGCTGGTGAATTCAAGTTTCACAGAACTCTAATTTTCCCCTGAAATTTTCAATTTTATCTATGACAAGAAAAATGATCAGTTATTTTCCTTGAAATAAAAGTTTTACTTTGTTCATTTTTAAAACAGTGTCTTACAAATACCCAAGTTTGGATAATCATAATTTGTCAGTCTGCTGTTCTTTCGAGGGAAAATGGTATATTCCATGACAAAAGTAGTTTGTATAGTTCACAACTAAAACTGTTGCACGGTGCTTTTCTTTGAGATAACTATCAGACTTCAGCAAGCAGTTCAAATGCTGCTCATGTTGTGCACAAAGAGTAAAAAGATGTGGTCAAGGAGTTGAATTTCAATGAAGTTAACAACTTCCACAGCTTCATCAAGGACAGTCCTAAGTGAAACTGGTTTTTGTTTTGTTTTTTTAGCTGCCCAGTGAAGGATACAAAGACTGCTAGTATAATTAGGTGCCACTGCCCTGATTCACGCTCAGGTGCCAGCAGTTTTACTCACCTTGGGTTTCGTGTCATCTGTGCACATGTCGACAGACTTGTTCCAGGATAAACATGAGACTCAAAAGAGTTATTCAACACTTTGCATTTCTTGCCAAGCCACAAGTTTGTTGACAAAAAAGTTATTCAACAATTTGTGTTTGTTGCCAAGTGTTCCTATAAGAGATCTTGGATGATGGTTAGTTGGGTCTGATAATGGATGAATGCATGCAAAACAGTAAGCCTGGCCTCATCTGTAGATTTGTCCCATTGGTAAAGCAAGTAAAATTTCTGCAGATGAGATATTAATTCAGTGATCATTGGTAATCAAAATCTTTAATGCAACAAGTCACTGTGTCGTTGGGAAGTGGCACTACCATGATTTCCTTTACTGACCTTTCCTCCAGCAGGCATTCAGCAATGTCAACTGCAAAGGCGTTGTAAGTCTCTCAACCATCAGGTGCACTTCTCCAGCCACTGTAATAAGATAACTTAATCTGTAAGGTAATTTGGATTTTTCCTCTTTCTACTATGAAAAATTGTAACAAATAGTTCTTATCTTTTAAAGATCTAAATTTAGGTTCTTACGAGCTAAATTACATCTGCATTTAAAAGATTTACTTTCTTTTTCTTTAAACACTGGGTGATAACCAAATGACACTACAACTTAGCACCAATAATGCTTTCTTTTTAAAATTAGTATACTTGTATTTTAGAGCAGTTTTAAGTTCACAGCAACATTGAACAGGAAGTGCAGAGTTCCCCCATATTCCTTGCACCATACCAGACAAGCTCCCCCTGCTATCTATATCCTGCACCACAGTGGTGTGGTACACTTGTTACATTGATACATTTTTAACACCCAAAGTCCATTGTTTACATTTGAGTTCACTCTTGGTATATTTTTATCATAATGACACGTTTCTACCATTGTAGTATCATACAGAATAGTTTCGCTGCCCTACAAATACTCTGTGCTCTGCCTATTCATCCCTCTGTACCCCATGCCCCCACTCCACACCTGGCAACCATTAATATTTTACTGTCTCCATAGCTTTGCCTTTTCCAGAATGTCGTGTAGTTTGAATCATGCAGCATGTAGCCATTTCAGATTGGGCTTCTTTCACTTAGGTGTGATTTAAGGTTAACTCCATGTCTTTTCAAGGCTTGACAGCTCATTTCATTTTAGCACTGAATAGTATTCCATTGTTGGGATGTATCACAGTTTATTTATTCATTCACCTCCCAAAGGACATACTGGTTTCTTTCAAGTTTGGGCAATTATGAATAAAGTTGCTGTAGACATCTGTATGCAGGTTTTTGTGTGGACATGCATTTTCAGTTCATTCGGATAAATACCAAGGGGTGCCACTGTTGAGTTATGTCATTGGAGTATATTTAGTTTTGTAAAACTGCCCAGCTGTCTTCCAAAGTAACTATACCATTTTGCATTCCCACCAGCAATGAATGAGAATTCCTGTAGTTCCACATCCCAGACAGCATTTAGTGTTTTTAGTCTTTTTTATTTTGGCCATTCTAATAGATATGCGGTAATATCTCACTTTTTTTTTATTTGCATTTCTCTGATGACACATGATGTGGAGCATCTTTTCATATGCTTACTTGTCGTCCATCTTCTTTGATGAGGTGTCTGTTCAGGCCTTTTGCCCATTTTTTAATCAGGTTGTTCATTTTCTTTAGTTTTAATAGCTCTCTGTACATTTTGGATAGCATTCCTTTGTCAGATGTTTCCTTTGCAAATACTTTCTCTCAGTTTATGGCTATGTTCTCATTCTCTTAACACTGTCTCTCACAGAAGTTCTTAGCTTTAATCAAGTCCAGCTTATCAATTATTTCTTTCATGAATTGTGCGTTTGGTGTTGTATCTAAAAAGTCATCATCATACCCAGTGTCATCTAGGTTTTCTCCTATGTTATCTGCTAGGAGTTTTGTAGTTTTGTAATACAGATTTAGGTCTGTGATCCATTTTGATTTTTGGGAAGGCTGTGTCTAGATTCATTGCTTTGCATGTGGATGTTCAGCTGTTCCGGCACCATTTGTAGAAGAGACTATTTTTGCTCCACTGTATTGCCTTTGCTCCTTGTCAAAGATCTGTTGACTCTATTTGTGTGAGCCTATTTATGGGCCGTTTATTCTGTACCATTGATGTATTTGTTTATTCTTTCACCAATTTTCACTATTTTGATTACTGTAGCTTTAAGCCTTGAACCCAGGTAATGCCAATCATCCAGCTTTGTTCTTCAATATTGAGTTGCTTTTCTGGGCCTTTTGCCTCACATATAAACTTAAGAATTAGCTTTTTGATATCCACAAAATAACTTGCTGGGATTTTGACTGGGGTTGCATTGAATCTATACATTGAGTTGGGAGGAACTGACATCATCACAATATTGAATTTTTGTATCAAAGACAGAGAATATCTCTATTTTTTAAAGTTTACCTTTGGTAACTTTCATCAAAGTTTTATAGTTTTCCTCATAGGCATCTTGTATATATTTTGTTAGATTTATACATACTTCATTTTGGGGGTGCTAATGTAAATGTTTTTACTTTATTTCAAACTCCACTTGTTCATTACTGGTATATAAGAAAATTGACTTTTGTACATTAACCTTGTATCCTGCAACTTTTCCATAATCACTTATTAGTAACAGGAGTTTTTTGGCTGATTCTTTCATATTCTCTCCATAGATGATCGTGTCATCTACAAACAAAGTTTTATTTCTTCATTCCCAATATGTGTACCTTTTCTTTCCTTTCTTGTCTTATCACATTGGCTAGGACTCCCAGAATGATGTTGAATAGCAGTGGTGAAAGGGGACGTCTTTGCTGTGCTCCTGATCTTAGTGGGAGTTTCTCACTGTTAAGTATGAGTTTCTCACCAAATATGATGTTAGCTGTAGGTTTTTTTTTTTTTTTTTAGGAGAGCAAATGAGAGACTTATTTAGAGAGAAAGTGAGAGGACAGAGCTCCTGGCTCAGGCCAGAAGGGGACAAGGGAGCCCTAGGGTGGTGTGTTGTCTAGGGGTTTTATAGGCAGTGGAGAGACAAAGGGCTAGGGATGTACACCTGCTAAGTGGTCCCAAAATGTTTACCTTTGAAGAAACACCAAGTTTCTTATTAGTCTTCCTGGTTACAAGAATTTTACTGCTCTAATTTCCTCCCAGGATAGCAGCTTCCTGGTCTGGGAGCATATCACTCAAGGCTGCCTGCTTTGGTCCCAAGGTGGGCTGAGTTATTGTCCGTATGTTAAGGAAGTTACTTTTTAGCAAGTTGGATTCTAAAATGCAATCTAATTTTCAAGATGGCATCCTTCCTGTTTTTACTATGTTGTTTTGGGCTTGCTTGCTACATTGGCCAGGTTGCAAATCATTTGTTTAGGGCTGGAGGAAGGAAGGCAGCACCTGGGTAAGGTCAGAAAAACAAGCTGGGCCCCCTAGCAGGCCAGAGCAAATCCCACAGTGGATTATCTTGCTTTGTTTTCTCCGGAGGCCCTCACCCTACACTGTCTAAACCCATGGTCCCTGTCTCTTTACCCCCTCTCCAGATGGAGACCCTAGCTGCTGCTAGGGAAAGGGGGCGATGACTGCTCTGGCTGCTTCAGGCTGAGAGAGGGCGCAGTAAAGGGTGCAGTTAGGTCTCCATCAGTGTTCACCCGAGAGGGCCTTGGAAGATGGGCACTTCTATCTGGGGTTCCATTTCCATCACCATTTGCAGTTTCATGGCTTCAAAAGGATTTAGAAAACCAGCTCCATGTTGTAGTACTCCATAGGACTTCTGGGCGTGTGCTTTCAGAGGTCCTGGAGTGAATCAGAGACATTTTGTGAATAATTTGGAATGTACACACAATACACAACTTTAATTACAGCACAGGTCCCACCTGTACTGCTGTTAGGATGTCTAGTGCCATTCTGTTTTGTATAACTGCTTGGCGCATTAGTTTTACTTTAGTATTAAGGCCTTTTGAGTAAAATTGGTTAAGTATTTGATATGCCAAATTACATACATCTTTTAAACCAAGAGATGGTACAAAAATAGAGGCTAGGTGATCATTCCAATGAAAAACACTCCTAGTCCATGGATGCTAGAGGCTTAGGAAGTTTGCAGGGTGTGGGGTGTTCTTAACTCAACACCCCTGCAGCCAAGGAGAAGTTCAGTTACTACACTTACTTAGTTCACTCCTTCTTAACAATCATGCTAGATTACTTACAAAACCTTCACTAAACATAACAAAGTCAAGCTTCCCTTTAAGCATTCTTCTCTTTTCAAAGATATAAGCCAGGCTGTATTGCAGGAGATAAATTTTTGTCTCAGGGAAATTTCTGTCTCAGAAAGTCTAGTTTAAAAACCTCCCAATTTTTTAGGATAATGATGAACCCAGTAAGTAGACTAGATTTCCAATAGAAGGATTTAGAAAACCAGTTTTATATTGTAGTAGATCACAGGACTTTTGACCATTTTCCTTCCTTGTGGCAAAATTAATTTAGCTGCATAACCTTATTATATTGTACTTCCCTTGGAGGGCCAAGCCTCTCCGTCAGAGAGTTTGTATTGAGGCCAGGCTTGCATGCAGAAGAAGGTAAGACACTTTCTTTTCAGGGTTTGGGGATCAAATTGCTCCCAATTCTTCAGAATGCATGCCAGAGGCATGTCTGGCTTTTTAAACTTGAAGAGGACACTCCCATCTCTGAAGTTATCCCAGACAAGCCCCCAAAATGATGCTGGAGTTCTTGTTCACAGGGTCAAAGAATGAACTTCACAAACACTTAAGGTAGGAGAGCAAGTGAGAGACTTTTATTTAGAGAGAATGAGAGGACAGAGCTCCTGGCCTGACAAGGGAGCCCCCAGCTGGGTTTTTTGAACATATTCTTTATCAAGTTGTGGGAGTTTCCCTGTATTCTTAGTTTACTGAGAGTTTTCTTAACATAAATGGGTATAGGACTTTATTAAATGCTTTTTCTGCACCTTTTGAGCCTCAGATGCCTGGGATAAATTCTACTTAGTCATGGTGTATAATTATTTTCATACATTTTTGGATTTGATTTGTTAATATTTTGATGAGTATTTTTGCATCTATATTCATGAGATATTTGGTCTGTAGTTTTCTTTCTGTAGGGTATTTATCTGGTTTTGATGTTAGGGTAATTCTGACCTTACAGAATGAGTTAGGAAGTATTCCCTCTGCTTCTATCTTCTGAAGGAGATTTTAGAGAAATGGGGTAATTTCTTCCTTAAATGTTTGTTAGAATTTGCAATGAACCCATCAGGGCTGGTGCTTTCTGTTTTGGAAGGTTGTTAATGATTAATTAGATTTATTTAATAGATATAGGCTTATTCAGATAGTCTGTTTCTTGTGTTAATTTTGGCAGATTGTTGTCTTTCAGAGAATTCATTCATTTCATCTAGGTTATCAAATTTTGGGGCAGAGTTGTTCATAATATTCTTTTGTTAGCCTTTTAATATCCATGGGATCATTAATAATGCCTCTTCTTTCATTTCAGATAATATTAATTTTTATTACCCATTCATTCTTGCATGGATTCATTTCTTTTTTGTTTCTTAGCCTGAATAGAAGCTTATCAACTTTATTGATCTTTTCAAAGAACCAACTTCAAATTCAAATGATTTTCTCTGTTGATTTCTTGTTTTCAATTTCATTGATTTCTGCTCTAATTTTTATTATTTCTTTTCTTTGGCTGTTTATGTTTGTCAGCTCCGCCCTGCCTCTAACCCACAGATTTGGAGGGAACGCCACGGAATGCTGAAGATCTGAAAGGCCAGCCAGGGGACTCAAGGCATTGCAGCACAAGAGTAATGCCGAAAAGGCACTCCGCAGATTTATTGAGCAAATGAACTTAAACATCTAAAGAATTCTGAGTAGGGGGTTCAACACACGATCAACACACAATCATTATCTGACCTTGAGTCTAGCCCAAGGGCATGATGCTCCTCAAGGACACCGACACCATGTGAGGGCGATCACGAGTTCTGTAGGAACTGTTTTGGCTCTAATCATTCTGGTGTAGGAAAAATAATCAAGTCATATGTATTTGCACATTTGATTTCTATTCTACTTGTTTTGTGTATTAATCTCACAAAGAAATTAAAATTTTTTTCTTAATATTATATAAAGTACATCATGCTGTTTACTGAGATTTACTTTTCCACTTCAGATAGAATCTTACGACAAAAATTCATCCATACATTTATTTGTTTTGACTGCTCTAAGTTATCAGTTGACTCATCCATTCTTCCATTGACGGGCAGCTTTTGGATTGTTTCTAGGTTTTTACTGAATGGTGCTGTGGTGAACCTCATTCATGCATTCCTCTTTTATATATAATTTTTTTCTGTTTCCACCTAAAATAATCGTTTCTGGGTCATAGAATAAGTTTTTCTTTACCTTTAGAAGGTAATGTCAAAACATTTTAATATTTTAAATCTCACCAGCAACATTAAAAGATTTTGTGAATCCACACTTTATCCAAAATTTGGTATTATGAGTCTTTTAAATTTTTGCCAGTGATATGCCTACATCATTGTGGTCTTGATTTGCATTTTCCTGATCACCAGTAATGTCAAACATCTCTTTGTATTTATTGGCCATATGGAATTTCCTCATCTGTGAAATACTTCTTCATATCTTCTGCCTAATTTTCATTGAGTTTGTGGTTTTCTTATTGAGTTTTAGAGTTCACTATATATTCTTAGTAATATTTGTCATTTTTGTTTGGCATGAAATTGAGATATTGTAAATATCTCCTCAAAATTCTAATTTACCTTTTTACTTGTTTTTGAGTAGTACAAGTTCTTAATCTTAATAAGCCCTGCACATTTAAGTTTTCTCTGAAGTTAACAATGGTCTTTTTGTACATCTGCTTACTTCTTTATGTACTTGTTGCTAATATAATCTAAATCCTTCTTAAAGTGTACAAATTTCCTCAAGATACTCAAATTAGGTATTCTGTCAATTTCACCTTCCTGAAAAAATCCTTCCTGGAACTTTGTGACCTGTTCTATCCTGGATGTGTTGCCTTTTAGGCACTGTGGTCACCTTCAGATCTCCAATAAACCCATTCCTTGAGACTCCTTCTCTCTGTTTCTTGGATCCTAGGGCTTACTTTTATTTCACTTTGTTTGGTGGAGCACTCTATACCTTCCCGAGAAAGAGTGTAAGAGAGATTTTAGAGATCTGCATTTTGCTCTCATACTTTTCGACGTGAGTGGAATTGTAATTGGACATTATTTCCTTTCAGAAGTTTGATGACATTGTTTCATTGTCTTACAGCTTCAACTGTTATGTTTTGAGAAGTTTGGTGTTATTCTGATTCTTGGTTATGGTATGAAACCCTTTTTCCCCATCCCTCTGGAGATTGTAGGATCTTCCTTTTTCCCTAGTGCTTTGAAATGCCATGATAGGATATGATGTGGGTCTGTTTTGGACCACTGTACCAGGCCAGCATGCTTTCAGTTCCAAGAAATTTTCTGTAATTTCTTCCCTTCCATTTTTTCTGTTTTCTCTTTCTAGAACCCCTATTATTTAGGTATTGGATCTTCTAGATTGATCTTCTAGTTTTCTTATCTTTTCTCTCCTACTTTCTCTATCTTTGTATTTTAATTTTACTTTCTGGGTTATTTCCGAAATTCTACATTCTGTATTGATCCTCTACTTCATCTTAACCTCTTTCATATCTGCTATCATAATTTTAATTTCCAGAAGCTTGCTTATTTGTTCCCTGAATTTTTTTTTCCTTTAACAGCACCTTGTTCTTCTTTTATGAATGTAACAACTTCTTTTATTTTCTCAACATATTGGTCACAGCAAGCAGAGACTTTCCTGACCTTCCTGATATTCCCTGGCTGTTTGCTCAAGCCAGAAGCTGTCCACCAGAGGACCGACTGGAAAGCCTGTCCACGTCCATGTGGCCAGCCGAACTGTAGTCGTCATTAGAGGGCGATTGAGCTAGGTATTCCTTAGGATATTCCCAATGTCAAGATCTTAGTTTTATTCCAGGGAGACTTTCTGATGTCAGTATCTTACTTCTTTTCTCTCTTCCAGAGAAGATTTCTGTTTTTCTGCCAGGTGCATGTTGGTTGACAGCCAGCTGTCTGGGAGCTGAGTAGGTTAGGGGAAGCTGCTGACTTGTTAGTTTGTGGGGACCAACTCCTTTCTTGCCGGTGGCCTTTGGTCCAAGTTTTCCAGGGCCACGGACCTCATTCACCGGGCCCCCCACACCGGTGTGGCTCCAGCCAGGAAGGAGGGCCGTATCCCCGGAGCTCTTGGGGTTCCGGCCCCGCGACTCCGGCCTCCGCCCGGCGTGGCCTCACCTGCTGCCCGGAAACTGGCACTGCCCCGGTCCCTACCCCGCGTCCTGCACGGCCGATGCCCCAGGACCCGCCTGAATTTTGACCTACTTTTAAATTAACTGAATTTAAGAAACAAGTGGAAACAGCCAAAGGGTATTATTGAATACCCAGTATGCAGCCCACACAGTGCTAAGTATTTTCAAGGCCACTAAGAATCTCCTTTGTGGTTTTTTTTTTTTACCTCCATGCTCCTTAAACATCAGTACTCTGCAAGGTTCTGAGGACCACTTTTTCTCTCATTCCTGGATAATCACATCCACTCTAGTAGATTTAATTATCATCTATATGTTGAGCTGCCCCAAACATGTGTCTAACCTTGTGCTCACCCCTCAGCGTTAGGCATGTGTACCTGATTCTAGTTCATTTGGACAGACAGCTGTGTCCACAAGAACCAACCTGCCCCAGATCCAATCATCTTCCCCACGGCCAGGGATCCAGGAGTCCCAGACCTGATCTTCCCACACTTCCTGTCTTAATGGACTTATCATGTGCTATTACAAACAGAAGAGTTCATTTTTACAAGTCCATCTTTTTGTTTTCTGCTTTTGCTGGAATGCTAAAGAAGACTTCTCTTACTCCCAGCTCAGGTAAAAATTTGTCTATATTTATTTCTTTTGTGATTTAATCAAATCTTTTATCTTTCTGAAACTTAGTTTGGTTTGAGGCATGGATTTAATGCCCCAACGCCACTTATGGAAAAAAAAAATTAATCTTTTCTTGTATTTGTTTGAGTAAGTTGCCAGCTGATTCTCTAGGGTTTTCCAATTAGTTAAAAGTGCACATTTCACCCTCTGATATTTAAGTCACCTCTGTTAGAATGTTTTGGTTGCTCACATGGAAATCCAACTTCAACTGTCTTAAGAAATCAGAGCACCAGAATGAACAGATGTTGTTTGTATCATGGCTGAACTTGTGGATTCATATGATGCCTTAAACAACTTGTTTCTCTATCCCTGGGCTCTGCTTCTTTCTGGGTGGCTCTCATTTTCAGAGAAGTACGCTGTAAACAGAGACTACATGTTAAGTTAACCACAGGCCCCTATTTAACAGACTTTTTTTTTATCCCTGTGACATATCTCCATGGAGCCTTGGTAGGCTGCCTGTCTGTGTTATTTTTGATCAACCTTGTTTGCCAAAACTTGGTACAGAGGTTCTCATCCTGTCATATTGGGCCAAGCAGCTCTAAGAATAACTTTACCAGTTAACTAGCAGGTGGAGTCGGACAACACCTTCCTGTCTAGGTTTTTGGACAACAAGAGTAGGATAAGCTCTGTTTCTCACTAAAACATTTTAGTCTTGGATTATGGATAGGGAAAATCGACATGGGGAGAGGTTACAGAAGGGGTCTTTCCTTTGTGTGAGCATCCGGTATACTGCATTTCAAGCCTATCATCCAAAGAGGTTTAGAAAGGGCAGCCTGTCCACATTTGTCCCACAGCAAGGCATGGAGGGAAGTGCCCCCCAGCAAGGCCTAGGGGTTTGGATTTCCTGGTAGTTTCGGTTCCTACCATACACCCCCATTGCAATTACCAGGCTCCAATTCTTGGGGCTTAAACTTTAGCAAAGAGGTGGGAGCAAAGTGCAGAACTTAGTTATTGCAGTTTGGCATGATTATTAGACTGGACCTCAGCATTTGCACATACTTGGCTCTGTTTTCTTTGTTTCTAGCCAAGCCACCTTGGTCTGGAATCTGTCACTTGCTGGTACATTCTCCTCAAGGCTTTGAGTTAAGCCTTAACTTGAGGAGGGCTGTGGTCTGAGGCCCATGGGGCCAACTTATACTAGATTAGCAGCATTCCTTCCTGGGGTGGGGAAATCCTCAGAAGCCCCCAACTCCTCACTTTTCCTGGGGGTGTTTGACTTGTAAACCTACCCCCATACCAATATCTACCTTCACTAAAGTCTTTATATTTGAAAGCCCAGTGGTGTGTGTCCCTTCGCTTCACGTCTCCCCCAGGAGCCGAGCTCTCTGCCCCTCCCCACCCACGCCAACACATACCCCACTGAGGCTCTCCTCCCTCACCACCTCATGTGTGTCCAAGGAGAAAATCGGGTTTTCTGGCTGTTGGAGGGGCTTGTGACAAGAGATATTTCTAGAAGCCATCACTGTGAAGCCAGCTGGTGGGAGAGCAGACACCTGTGGCTGGGGCCAGCATCTGTCCCACCTGCGGTTGGCTGGCGACAGTGTCTGTGGCACACAGGGTCAGCTTTCTGCTCGAGTGTATGCTGGGCAGCTGACTGGCACTGGCTATGGGGGCAGGGGACTGGAATTTTCCAACCCATGGAAAATGAGACACCATAGGAAAAAAACAACAGGGAGACAGATTGGGAAAGGTTATTTGCAGTGTCTTAAAGCAAACACAGTCTAACATCTGTAGTATACAAGCAAAGGGAAAAAAGCCAGGGTCTCCAATTGGAAAGAAAGGGGGTATAAGTCCAAATAACAGCAACAGCAATGAGCCAGGCAATTCAAGACAAGGAAGCCCCATAGGTTAATAAGCACAGGAAGATGTGTGCCATCTCAGTGGTAATGGCAGAAATGAGAGTAAACGACAAGGACATACCCTTGTATACTTGCTAGATTGGCATAAAGCAGGAAGCTAATAGTGCTGAGTGTCAGTGGAGATGCAGGTACTGCAGTGGGACCAGGGTGGTGCTTGTCTAGGGGATTTATAGGCAGTTGAGAGACAAAGGCCTAGGAATGCAGACCTGCTAAGTGGTCCCAAAATTTTTATCTTTGAAGAGACATTAAGTTTCTTATTAGTGTTCCTGGTTATTTACAAGAATTTTACAACTCTGATTTCCTCCCAGGAGAGCAGCTTCCTGGTGTGGGAGCATATCACTCAAGGCTGCCTGCTTTTCTCCCAAGGTGGGCTGAGTTATTGTCTGTTTGCTAAGAAACTTACTTTTTAACTATTTGGGTTCTAAGATGGGAAATAAGTGTTTAATAATAACTTTATCTATAAATAACCGAAAAGAAAAAAATTGTCCTCTGTCCTGTTTTTGCTGTAGCATCGATGTCTTCTGCTCCTTGGCCTTTGGAGAAAACATGGCATTGTAAGGCCGCCATCTTTTTGGACAACGACAAGGATCAAGATCTTCTTTAGTATAACCTCTTTACATACAAGTCTGAGTGGAAGGGAAACCAACTTCCCAAAATTTCTCTGGTGTGTTGGATGGAATGTAGTGGAATCAGTGCCTTGAGCAGGAAGCCAAGTTCTTTTCTCTTTCTTCTGCTGGAATATCTGCATAATAAATTTCACATTCCTTACATGTGTGTCGAAGCAATTTTTGTCTGTCTGCTTTTTTCTGAACTACCTCAATATGAGATAAAATTTTGTCTGTCATCATCTTTAAAATATGGTTCCACAAATGCTTTCTGTTTGACTTTATCTTGATATCACCATGAGTGCTTGGAGTCTTTGTGGGAGCTGAGAATTCCTCCCCTTCATCCGCCACTTGGAGGAAACCATCTTCCAAGCAGGACTCCTATTCTTCATGTGTTGTCCTATCAAACATATCTGCCAAGCTGTCATTCAGTTTTCTTCCTCTGTGTGGACTCTTTTCTCCCTTCTGCTCTTGCTTCTTCATTTTTAAAAGCACAGTTTCACTAACCAAGGTACAGTCCATGTCCACTGTCTCTCCTCCTGCTAATCTTGTTGGACTGCCATCCTTTGTGTCTATTACTGTAATGTCCATTTTATACTGAGAAAGGTCTGCTCCTGGATCTATACTCCACTGGATATTTTCAAAGGATACATTTTGGTTGTTTTGTAGACTTTGTTTTAGCAATTCTACATGGATTTAACTGAACAACTGATGCAAGTTCACATGCTCCACGGACTGACCTGGTTGTTTTTACTGGCTCATGAGAACTAGCACCCTTCAAGTCCTCGAAATGATTCTCTGTCTCCAAACTTTCATGTGGATGTAGAGGGACTTTAAAGATAGGATTTTCTTCTTTTATCTGTAATGGTGTTTCATTGTCTGGAGAGGATTTACTCAAGGACCGAGGCTGCACTCCTGTAAACGGCTCTGGGGAATCTCTGGTTAACACACAGCTCCCACTCAGGGCCTCATGGCTTGAGGAGGGGCCCTCTGGAATGGGCTTCCAAGCCTCCCTGAGAGCCACCTGCCTAAGTCTGATTTTAGAGGTCTCCCTTCCTTGGCTTTTCTCTTGACACTGAACAGCTGAAAATCGGTCAGACAGATCCAGAGGTTTATCCATCACATGGTCTCATTCATGGAAGAAAGATTATCCAGCAGAAAAGAAAAAGCATTTTCTTTATCAAAAGAGGCTTGTGGGCAGTGTACTTCATCTTCACTTTCTTCCTTGATTTTCTTTCTTTTGGATCACCTGCCTCCCAATGGTTTCAGGGCCACCACACAGCTGTCTCTATCAGTAACAGCATCTTTAATGGGATCCACACTGTCCTGTTCACTTATGGATTCACTTATGTTTTTATTTTTAAGCATCTGCTTATTAGAAGATGACTGGCTAATATTGTTCCCTTCAGACCCATGGTTGTGATGTGTGAAAAGGACACTATCTTCAGATTTTGATCTACTCTTCTCTGATCTAGAATTAGATGAGTTGCTGAAAGGCAGTGTTTTCAGATGGGTTTTTTTTCCCCAGTCTCTAAAAGGGAAGGGGACAAACTTGTATTCAAAGCTATACTGCTTCTCACATTAGAGATAGCTCCAAATACAGGGGATGATACCCGAGTCGTCAATTCTTCTTGAGGAGGAGACTTTGATTCAGAATCTGAAAACCCTAAACTCTCTTCACTGTTTCTTCTAGATTCTTCAAAAGATGGTTCCTTATAATCCCCTTCTAGACAGTGGCAGAGCTCATCACCACGAGGGCTCATGGGACCTTGAGGTTTAGATTCTTCTTGAACACGAAGTCCAGCTGTTTCAGCAACAACTGTAACTGAATTAGAAGATGATTTATCAGTGGGATAACTGTTCGTTCCATGTGTTTTAGGCATAGGAGATTGACTCTGATCACAAGTGTCAGCCACTAGAATTTCATTTTCATTAGGTTTATGCTGTGGATGAGTTGAAGATTTTGGAACTTTTCTCAATTCATCCATACACATGGAAGGGTCTGGTTTAGCATGTGCTTGTTCTCAGTATCGGATGTGGAGGTTCTCCTTTCTTCATAGTTGGCTGATGCCAGAAAACGAAAAGGCTGTAATTGGTGAATCCAGAATAACATTTCATCAGATGCAGATCAGCTGCTTGATGTTGCTGAGCATTCTCAATTTTCTGCTGCAGCTGTTCAGAAAGTTTTTATTTTCTTCCTGTGGAGTATTCTTTTCATTCATAAGCTCTGTGATGAGTTTAAGATTCTGCTGCCGGATATTTTCAAACTCTTGCTGTTTTTCCGGATATGTTCTTCAGTTACTGCACAGCGATCACATAATCCTGCTCTTAATCCATCTTCTAAAACTTTGATGGTTTCATGAAGGACTTTCTGTTGCTCTCTCAGCTGTTGATTTTTGGTGAAGAATTCTTCTAGTCTCTGTGCATCTAACATTCGCTCCTTTTTCAGTTTGGTTACTTTTACTTGTAAACCTTGTACTTCTTTATCATGATACTTCTTTAATTTTGTCCAAAGTTCCTTAAAGTCATTAGATACATCTGCAGATCTAGGGCTTCCACAACTGCTTCCAAAGATGTTCATCTTGCTTAACATGCTCCACACTCCTGCTTGCCTCATGTCTCTGACCTTTTCTGTTACCTGTGTAGGTATGAAACTGTATCTGGACAGGTGAAATATCACAGCTCCGAGATCGCCTGGGGATCCGCGCAAGCTGGCACGCTCCGGGCGGTGGAGAGGCGGCTGCCCTCTCCTCCTCCAACCCTCACTACCTGCCGGGCCCTGGCAGGAAGGCCGGCCCCTTGGGGCAGCCCGTGCTTTCCGGGGGGACGGGGCGGTGGGGGGCAGTCAGACGGGAGCCAGCCCCGTGGGCGGGCGTGGAGGCGGCTGGGTCCCCTGCCCGCCGCACGGTGGCGTCCTATTTTTTTGAATTTTAAACCAGATTTGGATGACGATTTTACTTTGAGTAAGTAAAAAAATGCACGTGATACAAAATGAAAAAGATGCAAAAGATACACCATGAAAAGGCTCAGCCCTCTGTCCAGTTTTCCTTCCCAGAATAACCACTACATTGAGATTATCTTCCATGTTCTCCCAGAGATATTCTGTACACATACGAGCTTTGTAAACACATATATACATACATAGTCACATATCACTATTTGCCCATGTGATTTTATCTCTTAACAAATCTTAGAGATGTTTCCATAGGTCAGTACATAGAAAGATTTATCTTCCAGCCTTTCTACTGAGCTTTTTAAAGTGTATTTTTAATTTTAACTAAATAAACAGTTATATCTAGTTTAGTTTAAAAAGTCAAATGGCCCATAAGAATTATTACCAAAAAACAATATCCCTCTTTGCTATTAATTCCTAATCTTCTTATGGGAAACCACGTTCAACTCTTGGTTATTTCTGGATTATTTGTATTTCTCATATTTTTAAATACTATACAAAATGTTGACATTCTTAGTTTTTTTTCTGCTTTAAATATTAGGTATTCACTTTTTACAACTCCCACATTTAGATGGCATTAAGGAGCTAGTGAATCAGATGGAGAACAGAACAGTAGAGAAATCAAGAGAGGGCAGTACTAGTAAAGCCAAGAGAAGTCCGAGTTTTAGGAAAGGGAATAGTCATGTATCAAGGGCTTCAAAGTGCCCCAGAGGTGAGGGCTGAGTCCGCCCCTCTACCTGGCTACTTAGGTGTTGACTTGCGCGTCCAGCAACAACAGCTTCAGGAGGGCTGGGGTTTGCTATGAAATGGACACAGCCGTGTGAGGGTGGCCAAGGGATTAATTCTGGGCTGTCTGGACAGTGAGCCAGATGGGATGGAGAGGGGAAGGAACAGGGGGTCCCGAGAGCTAGAAGCCCTACACCCTTGCTCAGCTGCTCCCGGGATGCATAGCTTCCTTCTCCTATCAAGGGAAATCACAATGTTTTAAAAGTCACATAGTCTCCTGGCGGGGCATCTAGAGTTCCCAGGTAACGCCTTAAACAGCAGGCCCCCAATCCTTCAAACAAGACAGCTTCCCCTCACTTGCCCTCAAAAGGGAGATGGATGGAGGGAGAGTCTCATCCCTGGAACGCAGATGCCACTGCCCGGCTCATGGGATGATGGAAGGATAGAGAAATCCATGCCTCATCTTTTCTTAAGTACCTGTGCTTTATCTAGGTTTTCAGTGAAGCGTGCATTTTAAATTCCCACCATGTGTTGTAACAGACGTCATCCTGATCTCTGATCCAGGACCAGAAGAGACCCAGAGTGCAGCCTCCCATCATGACGCTACTTTGGTGGGAGAAGGACAAGAAGGTGGGTTTCAGGAGATTGAGAAGGACTTGGAAAATAAGAAAATACAGACAGAATGTGAAGACTTGTCATTCAAAAAGTTGGTGGATAGTAGGATAGAGAGAATGGGAAAAACTGAAAGGGTAAGATCCTGAAGGATTCACGAGGGAGTGAGAGAAAAAATACAGGCTCTTTTGTTAAAGCACCCATGTATCTAACGGAAAAAAAGTGTTTGCATACTTGTTTTACGGTTTACACCATCAGTTCAAACCCAGCTTATTCAGATTTAATGAGGGACCACACTGTCAGCATCAAGAGTACAGACCTGGACAGCCTGGATCCTGACTATGGTTTGAAAAATAAGTTACTAAGATCAGAGATAATATGACGCGCACTTTCAGCTAGCCTCAGACATGCGCACTGTGCTTGATGCATCAAAGAAACTGCTGCAACAAGAGGAGGAAGTTGTCAAGAGCAGGATGATGGTAGAAAGACTGAAATTAAGACAGGAGGTACCTCTTTTTTTTTTAACTGGTTTTATTAGGACTTGCTCTTTTTTCTATCCATTACAACTTCTGCAAATTAAAAAATAAGACCTTATTAAAATTACAAAGGGCAATTTATGGTGTGCTTCCTCAGAGAAGAGGTTGGGGTGAGACAGCTGGGCTCAAGCACATTGACTTGGTCTCACAAAGGAAGGTCAAGACCCAAACCCTGGTGGTTATAAGGATACAACTTGAGTGTGGGTGCATGTGGGTACCTATGCTGGGGGCACCTATGCTGGGGGTGGGGTAGAGACCACCTTGGAGCAAAATTAATGGGGTGATGTAGATCATTTTTCTAGAAATTCTGTAAGTCCACATTGAGAACTGTTTTTAGAAATTCATCTCATCTTAGATATTACCTTTTTTAAGACAGTCCCATAAATATTCAGCTTGGTTCAGTTCTCTGTGATGTGTGACCTCTGTTCTTCAGAGCTGTGGAGAAACCCTGCTGCTGCCCTGTTCCTGGCACTTCCTACTCTTAGGTGAATCTGAGCTTCACCTGCGGATGGGACAAGCAGGCTGAAAGCCATCTGAGTGACGATATCACTTCTCAAATAAGAGTGCCTTTGACCCAGGCTGAAATTCAGATTCAGCTCTTAGGAGCTGTGCAGCCTTGAGTGATTTTGGTAACATCTCTGAGCCTCAGTGTCCTATCCGTAAAATGGGAATAATAAAGTACTTACCTAAGAGGTCAACATGTCAAAGTGGATGCATGTACAAAGTGATAATGTAATATGCAATGCATACCAGACTTTAATTAAACTGAAAAATATTAGGACTTTCATCAGATAAAAAACAGTTGCTAAGGGATTATAATAGAAGCAAACAGCCCCCCACGTCACGTCTCTCCCCTTCCTCTCTGCCTACCATGCTCATCACTTTTAGCCTTGTCTAATTTTCATTTATTCTCGTGGTCAGCTCCATATCTATAATTTAGAATCTACAGCACTCTAGATTTTCCAACTTTAAGATGTCATCTTAAAGTGTTTAAGATGACATCTTAAGTGTTGTCTATTCACTTCTTGCTATGAGAGTTAAGGATTTAGCTCCCAAACACTGTTGCAACTACCCCCGCCCAGCACACTTCAACCCTCCATTTCTTGTTCAATGTAAATACAATGGACTCTCCCCGCCACTCCCCATTTTGTGTTGTGAGTGTTGGCAGCCCACCTCTTTCTATCTCAACCTTTGGCAGCTGACTTTTAAATATTTACTTTAAAATATCAAAGTTGGTTACATTCATAGCCTGCTTTGCAACGATAATAAACTTTTCTGCTCTTTGTCTACAAGTTGATTCTAAATATTGAAAATAATTAACATCATTGCATTACACATTACTATGAACAGCTTTGCATATTGCACTAAAAATTGTTCCCTGGATAGTCAAACAGTATCTATAAACACAATACTTTCTCACTAGCACTTATGAGCCCTTAAATGTAAATGGTCCTAACGTAAAACTCAATCACACCACATTTCGGTTTGCCGTATTATATTTGGAAAATGTCTGTCTTGAACTTTTTCTCTTGAGTTTCTCTTTACTCTTTCATTGTTGTGAGAAGAAACGTATGTGTTAACATGTTTTCTTGACTTTCTCCCTATTGTCTGCCAACTTCTTATTCATGTTACCCATGGCTTGGGAACTCTTCCACTTTTCTTTTTGAAACTCCAGTATTTTTTCTTATTTAGGCTGGTTTTCTTCTACAGCTCTTTGTTCTTCCTGGAGTTGCTAGTTACTTCCTTAGATCCAAGGTCTTCATTATATTTCATTTACTTTTTTCAGAGTGCATGGTCATTCCACTTGGTCTAAATAAATAGTCGTACCATTTTCTCCAGGGGTCCTTCCAGGACCGCATGCTCTGCTCCGTGCCTGGTCGTTTCCTGGGACTGCCACGGAGCCACCACCACAGCGCTGTCCTGCGTGAGTCTCCCGGCTCCCAGCCACTGCATCCAACACCCACACATTTTACCAGAAAACATTCCCAAGTGCTTCCCGTGAAGGGGTGGGTGGGAAGTAAATTCTCTGGCACTTGCCTGTCTGAAAGTGCCTTTACTCTGCCATCATTCTGCAGAATAAGGGCATCACAGGCTTCTTCCTCCTGTTTTGCTCTCTAGAGGCTTTTAGAATTTTTTTCAATCTCTGGGATGCCCAAATTTCACAGAAAAATTTCTAGGTGTGGGTCATTAATCTTTCTGGACATTCTGTTGTCTCTTTCCTCACAACTTCTGGAGCTTCTGTTATTTGTCTGATAAATTCACCCCTTCTGTTTTCTTTGTTCTTTGTTTTTTGTTTCTGGAATTCTTATTAGTCATATGTTGGGCCTCCTAGATTAAGCCCCTATGTCTCTTACTTTTCAGTTCAATTTTCTGTATGTTTGTCATTTGGATTTGCTTTCTGAGAGATTTCTTTGATTTTATTTTCCTAGCTAGCCATCTGTTGATACGCAATTTCAGTAGGTACCTTTTTGTTCTATTTTTAGTAATTTCTCATTTTCAGACTGTTTGTTTTCCTTGTTTCATGGATATTTGTTCCTATCTTTGTGATGGTACTAATTACATTAAAGTGTTATCTTCTGTTTCATTAATTAGTTCTATCTCTTCTAGGGACAGCTTTTCTCTGTTTACTTGTTCTTTCTCTCGGGATTTCCATTCTGCAGATTTGACCCAGATGTCTGATAATCTTTGGGTATCTGTTTATATTTGAAAATAAGGGAATTCAAAGATCACCTCCGGGTACTGCCTGCAGAGGCGGAGCTGCCATCTGGGCTCACTTTGCTTTAGACGAGGCAGGCGCGCTGGGAGGAGGCGGCTGCTCTGCACAGGCCCGCGGAGGGGAGTTTCACCGGATCACCAACACCACTCAAGCTCCTTTACTTCTTCCCAGAGA
The DNA here is from genome assembly GCF_040802235.1 of Manis javanica. Taxonomy (NCBI): domain Eukaryota; kingdom Metazoa; phylum Chordata; class Mammalia; order Pholidota; family Manidae; genus Manis; species Manis javanica. The sequence goes on along the minus strand of NC_133167.1, from coordinate 81,120,244 downwards.
GTTCGTTTGATATCTTTAGAAAAGATAATTTTTCTTTGCTTGGTGGCTGAGCATCCAACCGAGGGAAGTGCGGGAGGATTGGTTGTCATGCACAGGTCTTCAGCATATGCCCCCGTGTGCTGCCCTGTTGCATGCCTGCCATGGGGCTGAGGCCTTCCAGGAGGTCTCACTCCTGATGCCTGCGTCCAGCCTGCTCAATAATCTGGGCTTAATAATCTAGGGACCCCTTTGTCCATCAGCCCTTCTCTACATTTAATGTTTTACAGAAATTTGTGGAACTCCATGGTTTGTCGATAACTCCTCCTATTCCTTTTTATTGGACTTAAAAGCTATTATTTATTAGCATTTTAAAACAGTTTATAAATTTATGTATTCAGTCTGCCATCTGAGACTGAAAATCTTCCATTTCCTTTAGTAATCACGAGATGATTTCGTTGTTGCCTCTCAGGAAGAAATGGGAAGGATGTTCAGAATTGCGGACAACTCTGATGGTGCTGGAGTCGAGAAAATTCATGGGACATGAGAGTGCTTCTCTGCTCCTGGTCCCTAGAAAGACCCTTGAGAGATGAGGGCAGGGAGAACCGTGGACCTGCCCCAGGCCGCTTCACATGTATTTGGCTTCTGTTCTCCCACACATGTGTAGGACTGAATTTGGCACTGATGTTTTCTTTAATAAATGCTTATTATGTATCATGTATAATACACACATCATTTTATTTGCTACTACATGGATATTCAGTGAGTTTAAGTATTATATTTAAGCATGTATCACACAGCTTATATGAGGTAGAGCTAGAATTTTGGCCAAGACTGTTTCTCATACCTTTTGCACTCTCCCCTAAATGGGGCAACAGCATATTAATGTGTTAAGTATTCATCACCTCCCCCCAAACCAAATTTGAGGTGAAGTAGAAAATGTGCCAATTTTGGAGTCAGAACATTTGGATTTTAGTTTTGCCTCCGACACCTTGATAATGTTACCTTGGATCAATTGCTAGACTTTTCTGACCGGTGGTTTCACCATCTAGATAGAAAAGTAAAAAACAGCTCTGTGTCAACCACAGGTTACAGAACCACACAAGAGCATGTGTATTAACATGCTCTGCAGATATCCATACCAACAGCTCACACCTAAGGTACTTTATAATTTGCAAAGTGCAGTAACATTGTTCAGGAATTCCTGTTTTACAGACAAAAACTGCAGCTGAAAATGTTTTGATATAACACAGCTCATACATACTTGGCAGAATGGGAACTGAAACCTGGCTCTTATTCCTCCAAATTCCCTGATTTTCACACTTTATAATGCTGCCACCTGATTTACACAAGAATTGTTTAATTACTAGGCCATTAACAATAGAATTTCTTCACAGAGCTTAGTAATTTAAAATACTAAATGGAATTACTCAATATTTGTTCTATTCATAATTTAATCCACTACTTTTCAGGGACCCAACTATTGCATTAAGTACAGTGCAACTATATTAATTATTCACTTACTATTTGAACATATTAAATCGTATCACAATGGCCAAAACATGAAGCAATTCTTTAAAGGTGCTTAAGAGCAGTAAGGAAATACAGCCCGACACGACATGGCACAGGTTATAATCCTTGACAGAGATAGTCCCATTTCTAGTAGTTGGATATTTTCAGTAAGATAAAGAGCTAGCTGCATCCTAAGTAATTTTTTTTAACATTTTAGCAAGTAATGTAACATGCACATGGTTCTTCGGCTTTAGAGTGCACCACTCCCAAATGAGCATAAATCCCTGAACCTAATCTCTGTGACGTCCTGGTGGAGAAGGGCTCACAGCCACTCCACCCAGAGTCCAGTCATCTAGGATGTCTAGGCCTCAGTGAAGTCTTCTCATGGATTAGTGAGAAAATGGGCCATTAAGCCCCAGACATGGGGTACAAAAGGAAACCCAATGGATGGGCTGAGGACAAACAGGGAGCCAGGCAGAGGGAGACAGGTCCGAGAACTGGAAGCAAACCACAGGACTTTGTCTTCTCAGCACTGGTATCTCCCTGGGGTTGTCGGTGCACTGGCAGGACCACAGGGTGCTGATCACCATCAGACTACAGGAGCGAAAACGAACAGTGTCCTAGAGCAGAGGCACTCAAGTCTCCGCACATATGAAAGAGAAGCTGACGAGCACTTGCTGGCCATCTGTGGCACTGGCCCCGTAGGCCCACGCACTCTGTGGGTTTCATCACTGCACAGAGCATGCTGGAGCCAGGCCTGACCTTCCCACCCTCCTTGGGCCACTCACCTGCCAGTTGGACCAATTCACTTCATGGGAGAAAGTAGACTTGGCTGAAAGGTTTGCAATTTCAATGCAATTTACCTAACACGAATTGTAAATTCACCTAAATTCAAAAATCAGAATGTAGCTGGAGAAATAGTAAAAATAGGGGATACAACCTCATTGTAGAAACCATATAAAATATAAAATATATCTTGAAAAATCATTAATAATCCCATAAACTCTGAGTAGCTGTATTCTTTAAAGAGTAACTTATGTATAAGGAGGCTCTAAATTCTCATAAGAGTCACATAAAAAAGAATTGTCTGAAACCACCAAAGACTGCCATGACATCACCTTCTGGAAAGGATCAAAGGATAATGACTCTGTTCTTAAATTTCTGGTTATTTTTTTTAAAAAACAGAAGGAATGCATTCATGATAAAAACTCTCAACAAAATGGGTATAGAGGGCAAGTACCTCAACATAATAAAGGCCATATATGTAAACCCACAGCCAACACCATACTGAACAGTGAGAAGCTGGAAGCTTTTCCTCTAAGATCAGGAAAAAGACAGGGATGCCCACTCTCCCCACTGTCATTCAACATAGTACTGGAGGTCCTAGCCATGGCAATTAGACAAAACAAAGAAATACAAGGAATCCAGACTGGTAAAGAAGAAGTTAAACTGTCACTATTTGCAGATGACATGATATTGTACATTAAAAACCCTAAAGACTCCACTCCAAAACTACTAGAACTAATATCAAAATTCAGCAAAGTTGCAGGATACAAAATTCATACACAGAAATCTGTGGCTTTCCTATACACTAACAATGAACTAAATAGAGAAATCAGGAAAACAATTCCATTCACATTTGCATCAAAAAGAATAAAATACCTAGGAATAAACCTAACCAAGAATTGAAAGACCTATACCCTGAAAACTGTAAGACATTCTTAAGAGAAATTAAAGAGGACACTAATAAATAGAAACTCATCCCATGCTCTTGGCTAGGAAGAGTTAAAATCGTCAAAATGGCCATCCTGACCAAAGCAATCTATAGATTTGATGCAATCCCTATCAAATTACCAACAGCATTCTTCAACGAACTGGAACAAATAGTTCAAAAATTCATATGGAAACCCCAAAGACCCCAAATAGCCAAAGCAATCCTGAGAAGGAAGAATAAAGTGGGTGGCAGGTCTCGCTCCCCAAGTTCAAGCTCTACTACAAAGTCATAGTAATCAAGACAGTTTGGTACTGGCACAAGAATACAGCCACAGACCAGTAGAACAGAATAGAGACTCCACGCATTACCCAATCATATATGGTCAATTAATTTACGATAAAGGAGCCATGGACATACAATGGGGAAATGACAGCCTCTTCAGCCGTTGATGATGGCAAAACTGGACAGCTACATGTAAGAGAATGAAACTGGATCACTGTCTAACCCCATACACAAAAGTAAATTTCAAATGGATCAAAGACCTGAATATAAGTCATTAAACCATAAAACTCTTAGAAAAAAACAGACAAAAATGTCTTGGACATAAACATGAGTGACTTCTTCATGAACATATCTCCCCAGGCAAGGGAAACAAAAGCAAAAATGAACAAGTAGGACTATATCAAACTGAAAGGCTTCTGTACAGCAAGGGACACCATCAATAGGACAAAAAGGTATCCTACAGTTTGGGAGAATATATTCATAAATGACAGATCTGATAAAGGGTTGACATCCAAAATATATAAAGAGCTCACGCGTCTCAACAAACAAAAAGCAAATAATCCAATTAAAAAATGGGCAGAGGACCTGAACAGACAGTTCTCCAAAGAAGAAATTCAGATGGCCAACAGACACATGAAAAGATGCTCCACATCGCTAGTTATCAGAGAAATGCAAATTAAAACCACAATGAGATATCACCTCACACCAGTAAGGATCGCCACCATCCAAAAGACAAACAACAACAAATGTTGGCGAGGTTGCAGAGAAAGGGGAACCCTCCTATAATGCTGGCGGGAATGTAAATTAGTTCAACCATTGTGGAAAGCAATATGGAGGTTCCTCAAAAAGCTCAAAATAGAAATACCATTTGACCCAGGAATTCCACTTCTAGGAATTTACCCTAAGAATGCAGCAACCCAGTTTGAAAAAGACAGATGCACCCCTATGTTTATCACAGCACTATTTACAATAGGCAAGAAATGGAAGCAACCTAAGTGTCCATCAGTAGATGAATGGATAAAGAAGTCATGGTACATACACAATGAAATATTATTCAGCCATAAGAAGAAAACAAATCCTACCATTTACAACAACATGGATAGAGCTAGAGGGTATTATGCTCAGTGAAATAAGCCAGGCGGAGAAAGACAAGTACCAAATGATTTCACTCATATGTGGAGTATAAGAACAAAGAAAAAACTGAAGGAACAAAACAGCCGCAGAATCACAGAACCCAAGAATGGACTAACAGTTACCAAAGGGAAAGGGCCTGGGAGGATGGGTGGGAAGGGAGTAATAAGGGTGGGGGGGAAAGGAAGGGGGCGTTACGATTAGCATGTATAATGTGGAGGGTCACAGGGAGGGCTGTGCAACACAGAGAAGACAAGTAGTGATTCTTCAGCATCTTACTATGCTGATGGACCGTGACTGTGATGGGGGTTGTTGTAGATCTTGGTGAAGGGGGGAACCTAGTAAACATAATGTTCCTCATGTAATCGTAGGTTAATGACACCAAAAAAAAAAATCATAAGCTGCTGCATGGGAAAGAAGAAAGCTACAGAAGTTAAATATGCCATTTCAGTCCAGATTCATTTCTGATCTCTATTAAATGTACTCTGCCATTTTTATATAGAAGTTTGTGTCTGCATGCTGTTTCCATTCTGCTTGTCTCACTGTGTGTCATTTTATATATGCAGCCGCTTAGCTCATTTTCTAAGCTGCCGTTTCCCCTCTGTGTTGAACCCCACGCCTCCGTCAGTTCTGTCCTGGCCTCATCATTGCCTGCTTAGACTCTTCTCTTGGCTCTCCACTGTCTTCAGAATAAAAACCAAACTCGTGACACAGAAGACCCTTCCCAGCTGGCCTCTCCACTTTATCCCCATCTTCCTGAACCAGGTGCGAAGTATTCATGCAGACCCTGTGATACGCACTGCTAGAGTGCTCTCTGGGATGGATGCGGCCATTAATACACCCGCCCAGAGCGTAGCGCCCCGCCCCTGCCAGCCCGGGCGCTCTCTAGCTTGCCGGTCCTTCTGGCTGGTGGTGCGTGAGGACTGTGGCCCATCGGCGCTGTGCTTTTGACCTTCTCTGTCAATCGCTTCCTCCCGGTGCTTGCCATCTTCTGTGGAGTGCCCCTCGTTTTTCTGAGCGATCTGTGTTAGGTCCTTGTCAGTTCTAGATAGGGCAAAAAATCTTCTCTTGGACCTGTCAAGACTTTGGCCTCTGTTCTTCACTGAAGAGAAATTCCCCATTTTGATGAAGTAAACTAACATTTTTTGTCTAAGTGTGCATTATGCATTTTAATACGCATTCTTCAGAATTGTTCTATTATAATTTCCTCTGTGAAATTTGTCATCCACTCCTGGAGGACCCTGGAAGATTTTATTTGGGCTTCTTTTATTTTACCCTCTTTAAAGAATTTCTTTAGATGTCTGCCTTGTTTTCTGAAGTCGGACCGCCTGAAGGGCAGGGGCTGGGTGTTATTCACCCTTGAATCCCCAGCAGAGTCTGACTGATGGCAGCCCAGTGTTGCTGGCATGAAGGAAGTTCCACGTTGTGATCTATGATGATCACAGAAGGGCCTCAGCAGGGACCCTTCTGTCCCCATGGTGTCTTTTGCCCCTGGTTCTCTGGAATCAGGGCCCAGCAGAAGGAGTCCTTTAGCATCAGATGGTGGCTCCAAGGGTCCAGGAGCACAGGGCAGCCTTTCAGTGGCACACGGCTGGTCGTCAGGGAGTGGGAGGTGACCTGCAGGGTGAGGAGAGCCAGAGCCCGTGGCGACCAGGGGAGAAAGACCAGGGTTTTCTTGGTTCTTGGCACGGTTTCTGCTTCTGGTCCTCCTGAAGCTTGGATGTCATCAGGCCCCTCTGCATTCCCAGAATGCCTGAGTAGGTTCTTTATAAGCAAAGTATCCCAAAGATATGTGTTCATATTTTTTCTACAGAGTAACAGAATACTTGCAATTTTCACATTTTTCACTAGAGATAAGAGTGACTTATTCAATAAACATAAGGCATCTTTTTATATTTTTAATAACCACAGCAAATCGGACTCACATTCAACTTGCCCACTGATCTCTTTCTGGGTACACTTCTTATTTAAATGGGCACTACTGTGCTCACTGTGGCTCAAGTCATGAGGCTGGTCCATCTTTTCAAATTAACAGCATTGAGTCTGTACATTGCCATGCAAACTGTCATTTTCTAAGATGAATTTATTCTACTTTATATTTACAGGTGTTGGCATCCAAAATTTCTCTCATGAAAAAGGAAATCTCAGATGGCGATTCGGTGTTGATGGAAGGGCCCAAGGAAAGGTAGGAGTTTGTATGTTAATTCTATTATCTGTGTTTTAAAAACAATGAAACCTCATGAAATTGCTTCTCTGTGATTCATCCTTGTAGTAGTTTATGCAGTAACTGGGTTGAATAATATTTTTATTTAAACATTTTTCATTATAAAATAAAACACAGAAACCAAAACCCACACCAAACAAATACATAGCTTAATGAGTAATTATAAGGCAGACACACCCTTGTAATTACCATCCCCCTGAGAAATAGCACTTGGCGCACCCCTACCCCCACTCCAAAAGCAATTCCGTGATCTCTGTCACAATCACAACGCTTTGAGGTGAAATTTTAATTATATCAATGACAAAGGGATTAAGTAAGCAATAGTACAAATAATTTCAGGGAGAATGTTTACATATATCAGACTAAATTTAGCATTCAAAATAATTTAAAAATTCTACTTGCAGTAAAAAATACACTACAATATTGAAATAATTACTATTTCATATAGTGTATTCTGTGCTTTCTCTCAATAGGCAGACATTTAAATACCTTTAATATATTATCCTCACTATACCCTTACAAGGTGTTGATTTAACAGATGAGGAAGCCAAAGATTAAAGCTGTGATTTGTTGAAGGACAAAGCCAGAGCTGAAACCCAGCAGGTCTAACACCTTTCTCTGGTATATCCTGATGTGATAATCCTAAATGGTTCTTATTGTTCACTAAAACAGGTTTGCTATAAATTAGGCAGGCAGTTCTGTTACTGTATGTTATTGAAAGTAAGAAACTTCATTATGTTTAAAATTATATAATACAAATATTTCCCTCCTGAGAGCAGTCTTTTTTCTTGGTTTATCTTAGTAATGCATCATTTTATTTTTAGTGTACTTGTTAATAGACTGGCTCAAAGCAAGTATGAAACAGTAACAGCTCTTACAGAATGCACACTGAGCAGTTAACCTTAGGAATTTCATTGAACTTTGAAAATGGTTCTTGGAGGTGGGAGTTCTTAACCTCCATTTCGTAGATGAGGCCACAGGGCGTGGCTGGTGAAAAGAGCTGGGGTGTGAATCCTTCTCTGGGCACAGAACATACCTCCTGACTGCCGGGCTCCCCGGGGCACTGAGGGCCCCCAAAAGGCAGGAGTCTCCTTTGTGTTTGAACTTGGATATTCTTGAGTCACTGAACTGCTACCATAGCAAAAAGAGATAGTCGATGAGGCGGATGCACAAGCCTCAAGCCCTGTGTGTGCTCTTAAGGCTGAGTCTGTTGACTTTCCTTCCCTAGTTTACACTGCGTCAGGATAATGCTTTGGAGGAAGAGGCTGGTGTCAGTCAATAGCCCTGGTGGCTCAGGTCTCATGACTTACAAAAAGGATACACAAGAGAAGAGGTACTGAAACCTTTGTGTCATACTTCTTAATTAGTGTGGATATTCTTAAAAACATCAGGGAGTTTTATGGCAGAGTGGCAATGAAAAAATACCTTCTTCCATGTGAACTGAAGCTATTTTGGATAGAGTTAGTGCAGCCATTTATGTAAACCTGCCCATCACTGTAAATGGGCTTGTCTTCTTTTGTTTCCAAAGTCATAACTTAAATGGCAACCAAATATGCTAAATGGCTTTTGTGAACTCGCTCCCATCTTTGCATGCCCAGACTTGTCAGTACAAAGTGTACAAAACAGAAATGTACTTTATAAACTATGGGGTAATCAAATGAATACAAAGGGAAAAAACAGAATCCCCTATATTTGCATGCTCAGGAGTGGTATTTTTAAAATACCACAAGGAAAACATATCGCCATTTACTTGGCTTTTATTGCAAAGGGACTTGAATAAGATGGATAAATTAAACATGCTGCATTATTCGCCAGCAATAAGATCGCACAACAGTGCTTGAACTTCCAAGCCATTCTGCTTCTCTTGTAAGAATCATAGAAACAGAATCGAAAAGCTCTCAAGAGAGAACATAATTCTGGTTTTTAACATTGTACCTCTCCCCTAATTTCTCTGTGCCCACATTTCCATCTGGAAAATCAAGATATTATCCTTACTGGAAGGATGACACAGAAGACTGAAGGTTTTTAACATATGGCCAAAGTGATCCCCAGCTGTGTATTCATAGATGGCAACCATGTTTAGACGACTTGATTCATGAATTTTCTTTAGCTAGCTGCTTTTCCGGGTACTGCCGAGGAAGCTAAAGGATACATACTCGGATGGCCTGGAGGCATTAGGGACTCCATCCATGTCAGATTTTGCTCTTTGAAACTTTCAAATACGTAAATGGGCTATATAGTAAAAGCATACTGAACAACAATAAAATATCAATCACCAAGGATCACTGCATTGCCTCCCAAAGCGCTCAGGTGGTTTATCATTTAGAATAAGACCATCCCTAGGGTAAAGGCAGTCTTATGCCCATTTAACAGACACACAAATTGAGGCCCTCCTAGTAAGGTTAATGATATGCTCAAATTCAGATAGATACAGCACAGATCAAACAAGTCTGGAACTCAGATTTCAAATTCTGTCTTCTGTTCACTAAACTATTACCTAGTTTGTTTTCTATCTGTATTGGTGCTTTCAAAATTGTCCCGAAACGGACAGAAATGTAGTCATCTTTGATTGTATTAAAGGTGACTTTATACAAACTAAATCAAAATAAAATTTTATTTTAACTTCTTAGGAGAAAGACATACTAAATTCTTTTGATTGGCTAAAAATGACAAGTAATAATCAAGTTCCAAAGGAAAAAGATGATTTGGACCATGAAGTGACTTCCCTCCATTCAGAATTGTTTCAAGCTAAATTTACCCTCACACAGCTTGAAAAAGCAAACGTCAAACTTCAGTCAAAGCTGTCAGGTAACAGGACAGTAAGTGTCTACATTTGTCATATGTTGGTTAATATATTCAGCTCTAATTTCTCCACAGCTATAATTAAGGATTAGTGTTTCTATAAATTTTATAATCCTTTTGAAGCATACGAGATTTGCCAGGGTCCTTTTTTTTTAAAATAAACAAAGAAAGGGTATACAGGTATTATGTTAGCATAAGGAACAATTGTTATTAATTCTGTTTCCCCATGGCAGTGGGCCACAGGCCATTAAGTAAGACAACAAGAAATAGCCAAAACCATCCAGAACCTCAAGTGAAGTTAGAATGCAACTAAATAGGCAAAGTCTGAGTAATGAAGTTTCCAACCATTTTTATTTGTTTATAATTTGCAGATAAATGAAAACCTGAGTTGCAACCGGCATTTCTAAAACCCAATCTGCAGTCCTCTGCAGAAAACATCATAGATCTTGAAGATGAAAAGAAAATGTTAACCCTGAAGATCGAGAGTCTCAAGGAAGAAAGGGAGCAGCTCCTGTCCCAAAAAGATTTGCTCATAAAAGCCCTGACAGCCCAAAAAGGGTACATTAAGTTTGTCTGCAATTAGCTGGGCTGTGTTCCCTCCCACTGGGAACAATGCTTGAACCACCAAACTATTCTGTTTCTTGTTTCTATTATGAGACTCATAGAAACATAGAACAGAGAGGATCTCAAGAGAGAACATAATTCTGGTGTTTAACAGTGGACCTCTCCCTTCATTTCTCTGTGCCTGTAAGTCCAGTTGTATAGTTCTCAACTATTCTTCAGTCATAATGGGTTTCCAATCATCAATATTTTATTGACTTATATTTTGTTGATATACAAGAAAGAAATGGCATGTTAGATTTTGCTAAAGGTCTGTAAACTATAGAAGATGTTGACTTAAGTAACAACCCCTCCACATCCCAGGCCAGTTGTAGATAATCTACAACTCCCTTCCCTTTGGAATTCAAATAGCTTTGTGTTTGCTGGCCATTATTATTATGTATAATGAATTTAAGATATTGCAAACCAATTTAAATACTGGTACAGCAAAACTAATTTGGAAAGGCAAACATATTAACATTTAACATTTTCAGAGTGCTTGTTTTTTTGATTTTCCATTGGTATGATGAATTGACATTTAATTGCTAAAAAATTTTTAATTTTTTAAATTACATAGTATACTGAGTTCTGCGGTATTTGGGGGAAAGAAATCCATCCTCCTCTTTTTGTGTTTTGGAGCCCACATGGTAAGGACCAGCAGTCTCCCGCCAACAGCCACGTGAGGGAGCCATACTGGAAACAAATGCCCAGCCTCCAGCTGACAGCAGCCCCGTCCACACTACAGCCTCCCAAGAGACCCTCCACCTCCCTTCACCACCCAGCTACTCTGCCTGGGAATTCTTCAACTATAGTATAATAAGTGTTTGTTGTTTTAAGCCACCAAAAAATAAAATAAAATATGTTTGGGGGATTTAGCTGCTTTCACTGGACTGCTGGCGAGAGCTGCATGAATGGTAGAATTACTGTTGCCTGCTGTTGCTCTGGGGAATAAATCAAAAGTATCCAAACAGTGTTATTCCATAGGCCTGCCTGCTTTCTGTTATAGCACAAACTGGATTCAACCTGATTTAAATAAGTATTTGTTAAACACCTAGTAGTTGCAAAGTACTACAGTAGATAAAGAAAAACTTGACAGCCTATAGGTAGGCTGTGGATAGATAAATGTAGATAGACAATATACATAGAAAAGAAAATCAGTTAATACTGTCTGTGTTTTTTAAAACACTAGTCCTAAGTCCAAAAAAACATTAATAAATACAGTATGTTACTATAGGTTTGTCAGAAGTCACCTTCTTGTGTACCTAGTCTCCCTGTTTGTCCCTGGAGACATTTCTTCCTGCTCATCTTGACATTTCTCAATACTGTAAAAGTTCAGGACTGGGTGAGTCATTCACCTTGCTCACTTTCACTCTAACATGGTAAGAAAAGATCACTATCCATTGTCACCCATCATCCTACCTTGCAGAGATGACACAATACAGCAGAGTTGACTGTGCACTGTTCTAACACAAAACATGTAGAATTCTTTTTTTTAAGGGGTTCCCATGCATTTAATAATTTTTTTTTTTTTTTTTTTTTTTTTTGAGAGGGCATCTCTCATATTTATTGATCAAATGGTTGTTAACAACAATAAAATTCAGTATAGGGGGGTCAATGCTCAATGTACAATCATTAATCCATCTCAAGCCTAATTCTCGTCAGTCTCCAATCTTCTGAAGCATAACGAACAAGTTCTTACATGGTGAACGAATTCTTACAGAGTGAATAAATTCTTACATGGTGAACAGTACAAGAGCAGTCATCACAGAAACTTTCGGTTTTGATCATGCAATATGACCTATAAACCATCAGGTCAAATATGAATATTCATTTGATTTTTGTACTTGATTTATATGTTGATCCCACATTTCTCCTATTATTATTATTATTTTTATTTTTAATAAAATGCTGAAGTGGTAGGTAGATGCAAGATAAAGGTAGAAAACATAGTTTAGTGCTGTAAGAAGGCAAATGTAGATGATCAGATGATCAGGTGTGTGCCTATGGACTAAGTATTAATCCAGGCTAGACAAGGGCAGCAAGACATCCACGGATGCAGAAGATTTCTCTCAAAGCAGGGGGGGTGAGGTTCTGAGCCTCACCTCTGTTGATCCCCAAATTCTCACCTGATGGCCCCCCTGCGACTGTGCCTGTCTTAGGTTGTTCCTCCCTTGAGGAATCTTACCCGTCTCTGGCTAACCAGTCATCTTCCGGGGCCATACAGGGAAATGTAAAGTTGGTAAGTGAGAGAGAAGCCATATTGTTTGCAAAGGTTAGCTTTTTACTTCTTTGCAGATTTATGCCCTGTGGCTTCTATGCCCAGCACTTGTCTCGAGGTATCTTTACCACCTGGAGGAATTATGATACTCGGTAAATTCGATATGAGGCACGAATTCTATTTAAAGTTTGTAATTAGGAAGGAAGAAGAAAAGCTATAGATGTAGCATATGAAGGAAACTTGGGAGGATTGATTATTTCTTTGACATATCTTCTTGTATAGTACCTTAAGTATGTATAGGTTTTAAACTACTAACTAATTTGCACACACATATTGACATAATAGGAATACGGTGACATAAACAAAGCAAATCTATAATTACCAGCCATCTCCAGTGAAGCCAAGAAAACCATTTAGGCACCCTAGGCATTTGTGAAAATTTATCTATGATATGATGGATATTTTCCAACTGTACTTGAACCATCAGACAAATTAAAGCAGCCCATTTCTGGGATCTGTTCACATCCCATATGTTCTTTTAACCATAGATAGTCTATAGTCATGAGATTTTGGGGTGCTACAACTTGCACCCCTCCCAACTCCTGGTTGAGTTCCAACAGTACAGATCCAGTCAAATTCGTTGTCTCACTGTATGCACATGCCAGCCTAGACATCTCCCTCCTCCTTCTTATGGCAAGTCCAGGAGATGGTGGGCTGGATGCAGCCACAACCGCAGCATCGTCCGGATCCCTGTGGAGGCTTTTTGATGATCATCCCCCGGCACGAGTCCTCCAGAGAGTGCTGATGCCGGAAGCTCCTCCTCATATCGTATCTTAGTTCATTTTCTGGGTATCCAAGCTAGGCCTTGATCTTCTGCGTAGAAACAAACAGACCCTTTGCCCACACTTTGACATGCCCTCTATACCACTGTGCAGAACTCATTGGAGGTCAGCACACAGTAACTGCTTTTTTTTTTTTTTTTTTAATTAAGAGAAAGGAATATTATCAGAAAAGAGTACCTCCATAGCTGATCATCTGACACCCTTTAAGTGATCAACATTAAGGATATTTAAAGCATGCGTTGATCTTTGATTTACCAATAGTTTTATCCTGTTAAGGAGTAATCCCCCTTTTCTTTCTTTCTTTCTTTTTTTTTTTTTTTAAATTTTTAATCTACACTTACCTGAAGAATACTATGTTTACTATGCTCTCCCCTATATCAGGTCCCCCCTAACAACCACATTACGGTTACTGTCCATCAGCTTAGCAAAATGTTGTAGAGTCACTACTTGTCCTCTCTGTGTTGTGCAGCCCACCCTCCCCTTTCTCCCTCCCCCCCCATGCATGCTAATCTTAATACCCCCCTTCTTCTTCCCCCCCCTTATCCCTCCCTGCCCACCCATCCTCCCCAGTTCCTTTCCCTTTGGTACCTGTTAGTCCATTTTTGGGTTCTGTAATTCTGCTGCTGTTTTGTTCCTTCAGTTTTTCCTTTGTTCCTATACTCCTCAGATGAGTGAAATCATTTGGTATTTCTCTTTCTCCGCTTGGCTTATTTCACTGAGCATAATACTCTCCAGCTCCATCCATGTTGCTGCAAATGGTTGGATTTTTCCACTTCTTATGGCTGAGTAGTATTCCATTGTGTATATGTACCACATCTTCTTTATCCATTCATCTACAGATGGACATTTAGGTTGCTTCCAATTCTTGGCTATTGTAAATAGTGCTGCGATAAACATAGGAGTGCATCTGTCTTTCTCAAACTTGATTGCTGCGTTCTTAGGGTAAATTCCTAGGAGTGGAATTCCTGGGTCAAATGGTAGGTCTGTTTTGAGCATTTTGATGCACCTCCATACTGCTTTCCACAATGGTTGAACTAATTTACATTCCCACCAGCAGTGTAGGAGGGTTCCCCTTTCTCCACAGCCTCGCCAACATTTGTTGTTGTTTGTCTTTTGGATGGCAGCTATCCTTACTGGTGTGAGGTGATACCTCATTGTAGTTTTAATTTGCATTTCTCTGATAATTAGCGATGTGGAGCATCTTTTCATGTGTCTCTTGGCCATCTGTATTTCTTTTTTGGAGAACTGTCTGTTCAGTTCCTCTGCCCATTTTTTAATTGGGTTATTTGTTTTTTGTTTGTTGAGGCGTGTGAGCTCTTTATATATTCTGGACGTCAAGCCTTTATCAGATCTGTCATTTTCAAATATATTCTCCCATACTGTAGGGTTCCTTTTTGTTCTATTGATGGTGTCTTTCGCTGTACAGAAGCTTTTCAGCTTAATGTAGTCCCACTTGCTCATTTTTGCTGTTGTTTTCCTTGCCCGGGGAGATATGTTCAAGAAGAGATCACTCATGTTTATATCTAAGAGGTGTTTGCCTATGTTTTTTTCCAAGAGTTTAATGGTTTCGTGACTTACATTCAGGTCTTTGATCCATTTTGAGTTTACCTTTGTATATGGGGTTAGACAATGGTCCAGTTTCATTCTCCTACATGTAGCTGTCCAGTTTTGCCAGCACCATCTGTTGAAGAGACTGTCATTTTGCCATTGTATGTCCATGGCTCCTTTATCAAATATTAATTGACCATATATGTTTGGGTTAATTTCTGGGGTCTCTAATCTGTTCCACTGGTCTGTGGCTCTGTTCTTGTGCCAGTACCAAATTGTCTTGATTACTATGGCTTTGTAGTAGAGCTTGAAGTTGGGGAGTGAGATCCCCCCTACTTTATTCTTCTTTTTCAGGATTGCTTTGGCTATTCGGGGTCTTTGGTGTTTCCATATGAATTTTTGAATTATTTGTTCCAATTCATTGAAGAATGTTGCTGGTAATTTGAGAGGGATTGCATCAAATTTGTATATTGCTTTCGGCAGGATGGCCATTTTGACGATATTAATTCTTCCTAGCCATGAGCATGGGATGAGTTTCCATTTATTAGTGTCCCCTTTAATTTCTCTTAAGAGTGACTTGTAGTTTTCAGAGTATAAGTCTTTCACTTCCTTGGTTAGGTTTATTCCTAGGTATTTTATTCTTTTTGATGCAATGGTGAATGGAATTGTTTTCCTGATTTCTCTTTCTATTGATTCGTTGTTAGTGTATAGGAAAGCTACAGATTTCTGTGTGTTGATTTTGTATCCTGCAACTTTGCTGTATTCCGATATCAGTTCTAGTAGTTTTGGAGTGGAGTCTTTAGGGTTTTTTATGTACAGTATCATATCATCTGCAAATAGTGACAGTTTAACTTCTTCTTTACCAATCTGGATTCCTTGTATTTCTTTGTTTTGTCTGATTGCCGTGGCTAGGACCTCCAGTACTATGTTAAATAACAGTGGGGAGAGTGGGCATCCCTGTCTGGTTCCCGATCTCAGTGGAAATGCTTTCAGCTTCTCGCTGTTCAGTATAATGCTGGCTGTGGGTTTATCATATATGGCCTTTATTATGTTGAGGTACTTGCCCTCTATTCCCATTTTGCTGAGAGTTTTTATCATGAATGGATGTTGAATTTTGTCAAATGCTTTTTCAGCATCTATGGAGATGATCATGTGGTTTTTGTCTTTCTTTTTGTTGATGTGGTGGATGATGTTGATGGATTTTCGAATGTTGTACCATCCTTGCATCCCTGGGATGAACCCCACTTGGTCATGGTGTATGATCCTTTTGATATACTGTTGAATTCTGTTTGCTAATATTTTATTAAGTATTTTTGCATCTACGTTCATCAGGGATATTGGTCTGTAATTTTCTTTTTTGGTGGGGTCTTTGCCTGGTTTTGGTATTAGGGTGATGTTGGCTTCATAGAATGAGTTTGGGAGTATTCCCTCTTCTTCTATTTTGTGGAACACTTTAAGGAGAATGGGTATTATGTCTTCTCTGTGTGTCTGATAAAATTCCGAGGTAAATCCGTCCGGCCCCGGGGTTTTGTTCTTGGGTAGTTTTTTTATTACTGTTTCAATTTCTTTGCTTGTAATTGGTTTGTTTAACTTTTGTGTTTCTTCCTTGGTCAGTCTTGGGAGGTTGTATTTTTCTAGGAAGTTGTCCATTTCTTCTAGGTTTTCCAGCTTGTTGGCATATAGGTTTTCATAGTAGTCTTTAATAATTCTTTGTATTTCTGTGGAGTCTGTCGTGATTTTTCCATTCTCATTTCTGATTATGTTGATTTGTGTTGACTCTCTTTTTCTCTTAATAAGTTGGGCTAGAGGCTTATCTATTTTGTTTATTTTCTCAAAGAACCAGCTCTTGGTTTCGTTGATTTTTGCTATTGTTTTATTCTTCTCAATTTTGTTTATTTCTTCTCTGATCTTTATTATGTCCCTCCTTCTGCTGACTTTAGGCCTCATTTGTTCTTCTTTTTCCAGTTTTAATAATTGTGATGTTAGACTATTCATTTGGGATTGTTCTTCCTTCTTCAAGTGTGCCTGGATTGCTATATACTTTCCTCTTAAGACTGCTTTCGCTGCATCCCACAGAAGTTGGGGCTTAGTGTTGTTGTTGTCATTTGTTTCTATATATTCCTTGATCTCTATTTTGATTTGTTCATTGATCCATTGATTATTTAGTAGCATGTTGTTAAGCCTCCATGTGTTTGTGAGCCTTTTTGTTTTCTTTGTAGAATTTATTTCTACTTTCATACCTTTGTGGTCTGAAAAATTGGTTGGTAGAATTTCAATATTGTGGAATTTACTGAGGCTCTTTTTGTGAGCTAGTATGTGGTCTATTCTGGAGAATGTTCCATGTGCACTTGAGAAGAATGTATATCCTGTTGCTTTTGGATGTAAAGTTCTATAGATGTCTATTAGGTCCATCTGTTCTAGTGTGTTGTTCAGTGCCTGTGTGTCTTTACTTATTTTCTGCCCGGTGGATCTATCCTTTGGGGTGAGTGGTGTGTTGAAGTCTCCTACAATGAATGCATTGCAGTCTATTTCCCTCTTTAGTTCTGTTAGTATTTGCTTCACATATGCTGGTGCTCCTGTATTGGGTGCATATATATTTAGAATGGTTATATCCTCTTGTTGGACTAAGCCCTTTATCATTATGTAGTGGCCTTCTTTATCTCTTGTTACTTTCTTTGTTTTGAAGTCTATTTTGTCTGATATTAGTACTGCAACCCCTGCTTTCTTCTCACTGTTGTTTGCCTGAAATATGTTTTTCCATCCCTTGACTTTTAGTCTATGCTTATCTTTGGGTTTAAGGTGAGTTTCTTGTAAGCAGCATATAGATGGGTCTTGCTTTTTTATCCATTCTATTACTCTATGTCTTTTGATTGGTGCATTAAGTCCATTTACATTTAGGGTGACTATTGAAAGATATGTACTTATTGCCATTGCAGGCTTTAGATTCGTGGTTACCAAAGGTTCAAGGTTAGCTTCTTTAGTATCTTACTGCCTAACTTAGCTCGCTTATTGAGCTGTTATATACACTGTCTGGAGAGTCTTTTCTTCTCTCCCTTCTTATTCCTCCTCCTCCCTTCTTCATATGTTGTGTGTTTTGTTCTGTGCTCTTTTTAGGGGTGCTCCCATCTAGAGCAGTCCCTGTAGGATGCCCTGTAGAGGTGGTTTGTGGGAAGCAAATTCCCTCAGCTTTTGCTTGTCTGGGAATTGTTTGATCCCACCATCATATTTAAATGATAGTCGTGCTGGATACAGTATCCTTGGTTCAAGGCCCTTCTGTTTCATTGCATTAAGTATATCATGCCATTCTCTTCTGGCCTGTAGGGTTTCTGTTGAGAAGTCTGATGTTAGCCTGATTGGTTTTCCTTTATAGGTGACCTTTTTCTCTCTAGCTGCCATTAAAACTCTTTCCTTGTCCTTGATCCTTGCCATTTTAATTATTATGTGTCTTGGTGTTGTCCTCCTTGGATCCTTTCTGTTGGGGGTTCTGTATAATTCCATGGTCTGTTCGATTATTTCCTCCCCCAGTTTGGGGAAGTTTTCAGCAATTATTTCTTCAAAGACACTTTCTATCCCTTTTCCTCTTTCTTCCTCTTCTGGTATCCCTATAATACGAATGTTTTTCCTTTTGTATTGGTCACATATTTCTCTTAGTGTTGTTTCATTCCTGGAGATCCTTTTATCTCTCTCTATGTCAGCTTCTATACGTTCCTGTTCTCTGGCTTCTATTCCTTCAATGGCCTCTTGCATCTTATCCATTCTGCTTATAAATCCTTCCAGGGATTGTTTCACTTCTGTGATCTCTTTCCTGACATCTGTGATCTCCTTCCGGACTTCATCCCACTGCTCTTGCATTTTTCTCTGCATCTCATCCCACTGCTCTTGCATTTTTCTCTGCATCTCATCCCATTGCTCTTGCATTTTTTTCTGCATCTCTGTCAGCATGTTCATGATTTTTATTTTGAATTCTTTTTCAGGAGGACTAGTTAGGTCTGTCTCCTTCTCAGGTGTTGTCTCTGTGATCTTTGTCTGCCTGTAGTTTTGCCTTTTCATGGTGATAGTGATAGTCTGCAGAGCTGGTACAAGTGACCGCTGGAAGAGCTTCCCTTCTTGTTGGTTTGTAGCCTTTTCCTGGGAGAATAGCGACCTCTAGTGGCTTGTGCTGGGCAGCTGTGCGCAGACAGGGCTTCTGCTTCCTGCCCAGTTGCTTTGGGGTTTATCTCCACTGTTGCTGTGGGCTTGGCCTGGCTGGGGCTGTTCCTCCAAAATGGTGGAGCCCCGTTAGAGGGGGAGCAGCCAGGAGACTATTTATCTCCGTAAGGGGCCTCTGTGCTCCCTGCTGCCCAGGGGGTTAGAGTGCCCAGAGATCCCCAGATTCCCTGCTTCTGGTCTAAGTGACCTGTCCTGCCCCTTTAAGATTTCCAAAAAGCACTCTCCAAACCAAAACAACAACAGCAACAATGAGAGAGGGAACAGAAAGGAAAAAAAAAAGAAAAAACACGCGATTTTTTTTTTTTTTTCCTCAGGTGCCGGTCCCAGGCACCCGCGCACTGGTCCTGCTGCCCTGTCTCCCTAGCACCAGGGTCCCTGTCCTTTCAAGGCTTCCAAAAAGCACCCACCCACCGGTCCCGCAGGGAAGGAACGCTCAATATTCTTGGTCCTCAGGCACTGGTCCCACGAACCCGCTCACCAGTCCCGCCGCCCTGCCTCCCTAGCACCGGGGTCCCTGTCCCTTCAAGGCTTCCAAAAAGCACTTGGCAAAAAGAGAGAAAAAAAAGGGGAAAAACGCGCGATTTCTTCCGTCCTCAGGTGCTGGTCTCAGGCACCCACCCACCGGTCCCACAGGGAAAAATGCGGGATATTCTTTGTCCTCAGGTGCCGGTCCCAGGCACCTGCTCACCAGTCCCGCCGCCCTGCCTCCCTAGCACCGGGGTCCCTGTCCCTTTTAGGCTTCCAAAAAGCACTCGCAGAAAAGAGAAAAAAAAAAGGGGAAAAACGCGCGATTTCCTCTGTCCTCAAGTGCCGGTCTCAGGCACCCGCCCACCGGTCCCGCAGGGAAAAACGGGGGATATTCTTTGTCCTCAGGCGCCGGTCCCAGCCACCCGCTCACCAGTCCCGCCACCGTGCCTCCCTAGCACTGGGGTCCCCGTCCCTTCAAGGCTTCCAAAAAGCGCTTGCCAAAAAGAGAAAAAAAAAAAAAGGGGAAAAACGCGCGACCTCCTCCGTCCTCAGGCACCGGTCTCAGGCACCCGCCCCCAGGTCTCGCAGGGAGAAACGCGGGATATTCTTTGTCCTCCGGCGCCGTTCCCAGGCACCTCCTCACCGGTCCCGCCACCCCGCCTCCCCCGCAACGGGGGCCCGTCCCTCTAAGGCTTCCAAAAAGCGCTCGCCAAAAAAAAAAACTGCTCCGGTTTCTCTCCACCCGCCGGGAGCCGGGGGCGCTCGGGTCCCGCCGGGCTGGGGCTTGTATCTTACCCCCTTCACAAGGCGCTGGGTTCTTGCAGGTGTGGATGTGGTCTGGATGTTGTCCTGTGTCCTGTGGTCTCTATTTTAGGAAGATTTTTCTTTGTTATATTTTCATAGCTCTATGTGTTTTTGGGAGGAGATTTCCACTGCTCTACTCACGCCGCCATCTTGGCTCCCGCCCCCGCATTTAATAATTTTGATGAGGAAGAGGTGACATTCCAATTGCTAATGTTTAAACTAAGATGATGGAGGAGGGCAGAATCACAAGTGGTAGTCAGGTGAATCGGCGGAGTCTAGCTAACTGTGTACATATGACATCAGAAGCCATAAGGGCTCTCTTATTCCTAAAAATTACTACTGCTCTGTAATGTCTGTAAACTTCCTATCTTTCCAATTGAAGGTTCTGTCTGTTAAAACCCAGAACAAACACCCTGTAAGAAGTAATACAACTTTTATCAGTCACTTATACTTTTCATGGAAGTGTGTTGTCTATTCTTTCTTGAAAGTAGGTTTTGATAGAGAACAGAAGGATACTTGATGCTGTGGATTGAAGTAGAGAAGAAACAAGAATAATGTTGTCCGAGACACTGTCAGACACCCTGCCTGCTTTTCAGTTTCCCCAATGCTTGGTATGACACAAAAAATAGAATCCAGTGTACTAGGAAATTGATTCACAAATACTTCTTCTGTAATCAAAAGTAATAATAATTTCAAGCTTCTAAAAAAGCTATAATCGTATAATAAGCTCCTGTGTACTCTTTATCCCCACTTGGTAAAAGCCCCTATTTGCACCATCATTGTTTCTCCGTAACTAGTCATTCATTATGCCTAGAGTTTGCTTACACTTGAATTTCTATCTGCTATCACTTCTTTTGTGCCCAAAGAATTTCCTTTAGTATTTCTTGTACAGCAGATCTGCTTGATAAAACCTTTCAACTTCACTTATCTTAAAGTATTACATTTATCTAAACATATTTGTAGTAGTCTTTTTATTTAAAGTCTTTGTCTGCTAATGCAACATCTGGGCCATCTGGGACATCAGTTCATACTGACTGTTTTTCTCTGGACTATGGACCACATTGTCCCATTTCCCCTCTTGACTGTGGATCTCATTTTCCTGTTCTTTCTATTCCTACAATCTTTGGTTGTATATTAGGTATTGTAGAGATTATAAACTCTGTGATCTTCCTCTGAAAAGTGTTGTATTTTGTTCTAGCAGGGAATTAATTTGGCAGGACTCAGTGCCTTTTATGGTGGGCAGCAGCTGAAAATTTTGCTTAGTTCTTTCAACCTTTTAGCTATTTGTTTTCTGCCAGGCTCCTTGGAGTCTCTTGTGCAGATCTCTAGTTCAGGGATCAGCCAAGGATGGCAGAATTTACATGCAGATGTGGGGTTCCCCCTTTGGTGGTTCATTTCCTTCTGTGATGTTCCTCCTCACTTTCCAGTCTCTCTAGAAGCCCTGAGTTCTGTCCTATTCCTCAACCCAATTTCACCATAGCTTTCTGCTTGAGTTCTAACTACTCTCAACTGGTCGCTTGGGAAATACCTTCAGGCAAAAAGGCATATAAACACAAATCTCAGCAGTACAGTCTGCTTCATTCAAGGGTCATCTTCCTTCTGCTTTGTCTGTTTATGGTTAACCTTCAAATAATTTTTTAAATTTTGTTTTGAACCCATAATAATCACCTGTAAGAGAGTTAGTTTGATACTATTATTCTTCAGTTACCAGAAGCAGAACGTATACTTTTTAAAAACATAAAAAATTTAAACATTGATTCTATAAATAGTTAAGAGAAAATAATTCTATAAGCATTTTCTAAGCACTTACTCTGGTCTAGTTACTATGCTAATACTAGGTGCTAGAAAACATTTCAGCTATGAGAATTCTGGTAGACTGTAGTCAAATTGAATGGGCCTGGTTTTTTAAATCTCAAAATAAAATGTTATTCAAAGATACTTGTGATCCTTCCAAAAAATGGAATAAACTTACATTTACTTGTTTGGGCATAAATCCTTTACATTTACATAGTCTGTTTCTTCAGGAAATTCAGATTTCTGAGGCCAAAAGCATTTGCAGTTAAAGTTTAACAACACTGACACTTGGTTGCAGTTAAAAACCCCTACCTTTCTTCAGCTAGTTTGAAATTTGTCAAAATACTTTATTCATCAAAATCCTTGAGATGGAGCCGCTCTTTCCTAACAGTGAGACCTCTATAGTTTTATTATTTGGAAGAGAAGAAACTCGGGAACTAGAAACATCAAAAATAAAAGAAGTGCATGACACAGTGCTCCTTCAGTATCAGGTTTGGGGCTGAACTACTCACAGCAAGTGGCCTGGCTTTTCACTTACCCGTTCTCCCTACCTGAAATGTGGAATGTTACTAACCTACTCAAATGGCTTTTGTTTGTTAGTATTTGCTAACTAAAAGGGAGACAATACATCAGTGTAGAATCCACTGCTAACTGCCACTTGTTTATTTTGGGGCGAGAGGCCAAGGACAGCAGAGAGATACCTGCTGCTGAGTTTCCATGTGCACTGCAGGAGCCAGAAGGGTTTACCACCTTAGTTCTCCGCTTCATTCCTCATCCTTGCTCTTAAATTCTCATTCAACATCTGTCTCACCCTTACAGACTTACAGGAGGCTGAAGAGGGACAAAAAGAGGTGGGAAAATTTTCTTGCTTTCAATTTTTTTTTTATTTTGGTATCATTACAATTACATGAGAAGCATTATGTTTACTAGGCTCCCCCCTTCACCAAGTCCCCCCCACAACCCCCATTATAGTCACTGTCCATCAGTGTAGTAAGATGCTGTAGAATCACTACTTGTCTTCTCTGTTGCACAGCTCTCCTCGTGCACCTCCTCCCACATTATACATGCTAATCATAATGAGCCCTTTCTTCCCTCCCTCCCCCTTATCCCTCCCTTCCCACCCATCCACCCCTTTCCCTTTGGTAACTGTTAGTCCATTCTCGGGTTCTGTGATTCTGCTGCTGTTTTGTTCTTTCAGTTTTTCTTTGTTCTTATACTCCACATATGAGTGAAATCATTTGGTACTTGTCTCTCTCCACCTGGCTTATTCCACTGAGCATAATACCCTCTAGCTCCATCCATGTTGTTGCAAATGGTAGGATTTGTTTTCTTCTCATGGCTGAATAATATTCCATTGTGTATATGTGCCACATCTTCTTTATCCATTCATCTACTGATGGACACTTAGGTTGCTTCCATTTCTTGCCTATTGTAAATAGTGGTGTGATAAACATAGGGGTGCATGTGTCTTTTTCAAACTGGGCTGCTGCATTCTTAGGGTAAATTCGTAGTAGTGGAATTCCTGGGTCAAATGGTATTTCTATTTTGAGCATTTTGAGGAATCTCCATACTGCTTTCCACAATGGTTGAACTAATTTACATTCCCACCAGCAGTGTAGGAGGGTTCCCCTTTCTCTGCAACCTCGCCAACATTTATTGTTGTTTGTCTTTTGGATGGTAGCCATCCTTACTAGTGTGAGGTGATATCTCATTGTGGTTTTAATTTGCATTTCTCTGATGATTAGCGATGTGGAGCATCTTTTCATGTGTCCATTGGCCATGTGAATTTCTTCTTTGGAGAACTGTCTATTCAGCTCCTCTGCCCATTTTTTAATTGGATTATTTGCTTTTTGTTTGTTGAGGTGCGTGAGCTCTTTACGTATTTTGGATGTCAATCCTTTATCGGATCTGTCATTTATGAATATATTCTCCCATACTGTAAGATACCTTTTTGTTCTATTGATGGTATCCTTTGCTACACAGAAGCTTTTCAGCTTGATATAGTCCCACATGTTCATTTTTGCTTTTGTTTCCCTTGTCCGGGGAGATATGTTCATGAAGAAGTCGCTCATGTTTATGTCCAAGAGATTTTTGCCTGTGTTTTTTTCTAAGAGTTTTATGGTTTCATGACTTAACATTCAGTCATGTATTTTAAATTTCCTTTTGTGTTTGGGGTTAGACAACAATCCAGTTTCATTCTCTTACATGTAACTGTCCAGTTTTGCCATCATCAACTGCTGAAGAGGCTGTCATTTCCCCATTGTATGTCTATGGCTCCTTTGTCGAATATTAATTGACCATATATGTTTGGGTTAGTGTCTGGAGTCTCTATTCCATTCCACTGGTCTGTGGGTCTGTTCTTGTGCCAGTACCAAATTGTCTTGATTACTGTGGCTTTGTAGTAGAGCTTGAAGTTGGGGAGCAAGATCCCCCCCACTTTATTCTTCCTTCTCAGGATTTCTTTGGCTATTTGGGGTCTTTGGTGTTTCCATATGAATTTTTGAACTATTTGTTCCAGTTCGTTGAAGAATGCTGTTGGTAATTTGATAGGGATTGCATTGAATCTGTGGATTGCTTTGGGCAGGATGGCTATTTTGATTATATTAATTCTACCTAGCCAAGAGCATGGGATGAGTTTCCATTTGTTAGTGTCCTCTTTAATTTCTCTTAAGAGTGTCCTGTAGTTTTCAGGGTATAGGTCTTTTACTTCCTTGGTTAGGTTTATTCCTAGATATTTCTTGCTTTCTAATTTTGTGTAAGTTCAGTTCTGGCTTTAGTAGGGAGTTGAGCAGGAAATAGATAAAATTAAGCTCCAGGCCCTACTCTATGAACGTTTTTTGTATACAGATTGTAGTTAACCCAAGGGCCTCTTTGTTTTTATTTCAATTGAGTTTTCCAGCACTATCCCTATTCTGATTCAACTATACTAGCCTAGCCTACAGATCACACATACCAACACTGAGGATGTACTCCATAACTGGTTGTTGAATGAATTACTTGGCTCCATGTATTTTTGTCCCTTCTCTCTTTAAATTACATTTTCAGAGTTAAATTCACTCTTATCCTAAGATCTGAAATTATTTTTATTATCATTGTTTTATCAAACTTCTACTCAATACTTAAAATATTTGACAGTAATTTTACCATAAACTCTGTATTTCATTTTCTGATGAACCAGAAAAATAACTCCACCTGCAAGCGTGTGAGGTCAATGGCAAACATCTGTGGTCTTTGGAGGCTTCTTCCTTTAGCGCATCTGCTTACATCCAGTTACTTAACACACTCATGCTGACCAGTGCTTACTGCTGAGTCTCTTACACATTAAAACGAGAAGAGGGAAAGAATGAGTGTTAGTTACCAGTTGAGTGGTCATTCTACTTTTCTTCCAAAGGAAATAGCTCCATTGACTCCTTGGTGGACTAGGGGCAGAGGCAAGACTATCAGCTGGTGTAGCTTTGAAGTGCGGCCACAGGGCTTCCACCCTCTTCCCAGCTCAGCTGTTGAAGCAGAGAAGGAACTTCAAAGGCCGACTTGTTGTCCCTGTCAGCGGGACAGGGATTCCCATCACTTAGCCTTAGAGAAAACATGAGGAGTTCATCCTCTCACTTGTCAAGGCTCACCAAATATGTACCAGTTTTTAGCTATGATTGTCTCTAGTGAATGCATAGAAAAAACAAATCAGCCGATTTCCTTGGGATCTTTATTTATGTACACTATTCCTACAAATCAGAGATGGCCGGTTTTATATTTGCCCAGATTGCACCACAGATCAGTGACAAGTAAATCACTCCTGCCCTGATTACATTCTCTGCTCATGGAAACACACAGTGAGTGGTTCTCCTAAGGGCAAAGGCAAGTTTAAGAGGTTGTTCCCTTGCATGCTGCCACCCTCAGCCCATAATTGTAACTTTTACAATCCTTCAGTTTTTCATCCTATGTATAGGCAGTGCGTTCACACTCATTTGTGAGTTAGGAAAGAATTATTCCATTTGGTTAACAATTCACCTTGTACAATATGTACATTTTTGAATGCTATGATTAAATTGTAAAAGTAAAAGCAATTTCCCTGATTTTATTTAGCCTAAACCTTTTCGCTTAAGACCTATATTCTTTACTTCACAATTATAAAAGGAAAAGGAAATAATGCTTGAAATGTTAACTCTAACTCTTAAAATTGAAACAGCTTTGATTCAAAGACTAATTCTTGGACAGTTACATGGACAGCTAAGCTTCTCTGTCACTACTAACCAATTTTTATTGAAATAAATACGAAAAATTAGATAAAAACATTTCAATGTACAGTACAAAATGATGCAAGATTGGAGTCTTCAGGGAAAATTATTATGCTAAATAAGCATAAGTAACCATATGGATACATTAAATCTTGGCATCATTGACCAAAAAGCAAGCTGCTAACACCGAGAGAGGTGCCTGTGAATTCAGCTGCATGGCCCCCATATGGCATAAAGAGGACTCTTCTGGTGGAATTAAACCGTGGGATAAAAAAAAAAAAAGCAGACAAACCAGCAGATGGGTGTGCTTCACGATGCAGAAGAGACAGCCGGCTGGCCGGGCCCATTCGGAAGACGCGAACATGGTTAATTCAGCCGAAGAGCGACCGCAGCAGCAGTACAGTATGCAGTAGGCTGTTACCCACATTACGTGTCTCTCAGAATACAACCAAACAGGACATATGCCAATTACTGGATTTTTATTTTTTAATATTGCAGAAATGTTCAAATAGACATTTGGTACAGTTTTTTTCTCAAATAGGAAAAAAGATGGGTTTTTATTCCTGACTGACTGTACCCTGAAGAAATTAAAGGTCTTCCCAAAGTAAAGTCACCCTTTCTGGTTATATTCTGTCTTCTAGGTACATACAGGCCCGAGGTCAGGCCTTTTGAACAACCTTCCTTCCATGTAACAAATGACGTGGACATGCACTTGAAAGAAGCACATCAAAACACAGCAAAAATCTTGAGAGAAAGTCACAGGAAAAGTGATTTTATGGAGACTGAAGTTGTAAGAAAATGCTATTCCTGATGTGGTAGAATTAGGAGTTGCTGCCACTCTGTTTAATAATTCTTATGTGGATGGTTTGCAGATTTCATTCCAGTGAGAGCTGTACACTGTCAGTTTGGCTTTGTGGCTGCTGACAGTCGTACTTTCTTGCTATTAAAAGACAAACAAAACAAAATTAATGAAAGAACAAAATCATTATTAGCTAACATCATTAAATTACAGTCTAGTCATGATTATCAGCAAAGAATTAGCTTAGAATTAAATCATTTTTTCATTAGAGAAAACTACACTTTCTAATCCTCTCATTTCTCAACACAGCTAATATCCATTTTCATGTTTATTATTATTTTTTATATATTAGGATTATTCAGAGCTTTAAAATATAGGGCAAATGTTAATTAAGCTAGTAAAATTAACATTTTTAAATTTCTTATTTCACATTTTCACCTTCAGATAAATGATAATGCTTTTGTCTACATCATAAGGAATTTGATTATGTTTAACTTATAAGACTTATTGAAATGGTCATTAATGTAAACCAGAATAAAAAAGATACGCAATTCTCTATTTGTACTTCCGATAAATGTTTATTGAAGAAGAATGGTCTTAAATTGAAACAAGAGGAAGTCCAGGGCCAAAATCTTTGTGAATGTCATTCACTGGTCAGCTTTAAAACTTGCAATCTTGTCATCAAATTTTTACTAGCCGAGAGAGGTAACTATTTGTTTAGGCTACTCAGGGTGGGTCCAGATTTCTGTGGCTTAAAGCTTATACTACTTTTGGGAGTCCTCTTTAAGAAAAGGAATTCTGTTTGCTATTCCCTTTTGAACCACCTGATTTTGTCAGGACTGGACATGTCATGAACACAGTGATCCAGTGTGATGGGATTCACCAAATGTGCAAATCTGGACTACACTCACTGTTCGTAAGAAAAATGGCTTCCAAGGATGCGTGCATCCTAACCCCCCATAATCTGTCAGTGTATCACTTCAAATGTGGTTGAAGTACAGACCCTGGGAGATTACCCTGCATTATCCAGCCCAACCTGAGCTCTTGGGCCCTGAAATCAGAGAACCTTCCCGACTCAGTTTGGAGAGAGTGGGAGATACAAAAATGGAAGAATGATTGGAAAGATGCCATGTTGCTGGCTTTGAAGATGGAGGAACGTGGCCATGAGCCAAGGCATGCGGGCAGCCTCCAGAAGCCAGAAAAGACAGAGCACAGTGTCCTCCAGAGCCTCGAGGAGGAAAGGGGACCTTGCTAACACCCTGACTTCAGCCCAGTGAGACTGCTGGAGGACTTTTAACCTACAAAAGTGTAAGATAATACATCTGTGTTGTTTCAAGCCTTCAAATTTGTGGCAATTTGTTATAATGGCAATAGGAAACGAACACATCTTACAAACTCAGGAATTCTGGGAGCTTTTATTTTATGGCATTCCCATCAAGGAAGATAAAAAATTATACACTTGGTTTAAAACTGTATATTGCTATTGAATATATTACTGAATACATTGACTATGTTACTGATAGGAAGTAGCTTCTGTTTTGACTAGGCATCAGTGTTAACTTAATTCTTGTAATTTTCCATACAGGTCTTCTGGCTCTGTACTTTTTTTTTGAGGAAATAGGTTTTTTTTTTCAGGATTTTTTTATTGTGGTAAAACATACATGAAATTTGCCATTTTAACTACCTGTAGGGGTAGGTTCGGTGGCAGTAAGCACACTGACACTCCCGTGCAGCCATCCCCACCATCCATCTCCACAGACTCTGTTGACCATCCCAAACTGGACTCTCTCCTGTTAGATATTAGCTCCCCAGTCTCTGCTCCCCTGGCCCCTGGCAACCACCGTTCTGCTTTCTACCTCTCTGAACCTGCCTCAGGTAAGTGAAATCAGACAATACGTGCCCTTTGTGACTGGCTGATCTCACTTCATAATAAGAGCAACTATGAATCACAATGTCTTCAGGTTCATGTGTGTTGTAAGATGAGTCAGAATTTCCTTCCTATTAAAAACTGAATAACATCCCGTTGTATTTATATACCACATTTTGTGTATCATCAAGGACACCTGTTTGTTCCCACCTTTTGGCTGTTGTGAATAATGCTGCTATGTTGAATTAAGTTTTATTTATTTTGAACTGGTACCACATGCATATGGTACAAAATGCAGAAGGAACAGAAGAAGAAATGGGAAAAGGGTTTATGTTCTTCCTACCTGATCAATCCTTCCTTTCCCCAGAAGAACTGCTATCACCAGTTCTCAGGAAGAAACTTATGCTGAAGAATTTCTTAGAGATTCTAGTTGTGTAAAGTATGTATATATATATATTTTCTACTTTTCACCTGAAATTCCACTCACCTGAGACATATACTAGGACCATCTTGCGGATCATTCTTTCTCATTTATATGCACACACACACACTTTTATTTTTATTGTAGCCATGTTTCCTTAAAAAAATGTCTTTTTTCCTTAAAATCCCACACTGTCCCCATGGAGATAACGAATGCCCATAATGTGATGTGTATCATTCCAAGCCTTCTCCATGCTTGTGTAATTATATGGAACACCTATATTACACACAGGTAATACAAGGGATGTTTTGGCCATCTGATTTTAAAAGAGAGGCATCCTAGTATGTATACAATTGCCTCTTGCTTTTCTTACTTAATGATACACCATGGAAACCACGCCTTATTCTTTTAAATGACGGCAGAAAAGGCGGTGGCTTTGATGTACAATTCCTTCTGGCTCTGTGCATTTTAAACTGTTTCTTTTCTGCTTCCTACGTACTCATGGTGCCCAGTATAGGGCATATTGAGACCTGACCGCCGGCCTTGCACATTGATGTCACATGCCATATTCCTGCAAACCATGCCTATACTGCTTTGGCTTGCAGTAATTCAAATTATAGTAGAAGTAAATGCAAATTCCATAAGTACAAAATTCAAACCCAAACTAAATAAAAGCTCCAACTCAACTTCTCCTCCGCCAGACTCCCCAAATGCTGGGCCATCTGAATGCCTCTCCACATGGGGGGGAGTCCAAAGGAGGGAAAATTAGAGTAGGAAGACATAGTAGTCTTAACTAATGACCAAAATAGCTAACATTTGCAAATCATAGGGACACCATGGCTAGGACTGTTCTCAGAGTCCTGAAGCACTTCATGGCAGATATGCCTCCCTGATACTATGTTCAGCATCTTAAAAAGGCACTGAGTTTTCATTACCAACTGTTTCTGATAACCTTCTCCAAAAAACCTATATTGTTTAATTACTTACTGAAGGACACTGAAAAAAATCCATTTTAAATATACCTCTGTGTAGAGGTAACATGGAATACACTTACAAATGGAATACATTTCCAGTTGCTGTCTTAAATGAATTTTGCTTATTGTGTCATAAAAGTTGGGCTCTGCCAAAGTTTCTGCTGTAGGCGGCACGCTGAATATCCTCATAATTTTCCTTTTATTCCTAAAACACCAGTGCAGAAGAGAGATTTGTATTAGTATCTGGAGGAGCCCAGCAGTTTCCTGGTGACAGTTATCAGACGCTCCATTTGAACGTCGGCAATGACAATGAGTCTATCTTCTATTTTTGTCTCTGAAATGCTTCCTTGGCTCAAGTATTCTTTCTTTTACTAAAAAATACAAGGCTGTACATGTACAGCCACAGGGTTATTAAAAAGAAAAGAAAGTAGGTCAACACATTCACTTAACAAAGTGACTTGCCTCCATTGGGCTTCCACCCACCACCACTCCAAGAAGTAGAATATTGCACGGAAAAACGCACAACCAAGAAAATATCTGATTTTTTCCCTCCTTCTCATGTTATCCCAATAAAGATAAATTATTGGGTTATAGAATAAACAGAATGTGAGCAGACCTTAATTTTGGAAAATAACAAATAAACATATTTCTTAAATACAATAGGATGCCCTGAGAGGGGCCCTCAACTCACAGTTAACAGTGTGTCTGCTTTTAAAATAGTGGGGTGGGTAGGAGGCAGCAGCTATTTTTAGTGGAAAGCTGCTACCTGCAAGTGACCCGGTAAGGAAGTGGGGAGTCTTCTCTCACCTTCCCCAGCGGTCCAGGTGGCCAACAGCCAGCTGCTCTGGGGGACATGTGGCTGGGAAGGGCCCGCCCGAGTGTCTGAGAGCAAGTGTGGGCTCTGAACTACTCCCCAGGCCAAATGTCAATCACTTCTGGATTACTAATTGTTTTAAACTATCTAGTGCCTCTCTGACCTTGGTAGCGGGCAGTGTGAAGCACGATGCTATAAACAGAAGCAACTCGGTCCAGCTGAAACTCCTTTTCCTCTTCAAAGCATCTCCCTCTTTTTTTTCGACTCTACTTAAAGGAAAGAAGCCAGGGGGTGTGGAAAAGAACAGTTAAATTACACTCCAACACCTGGAATTAAAGCAGGAAATATTTATGTCAGTTCTACCTTATGTGGCACACAGAGACAAAGGTTAAAGGTCCTGGTTCTCAAGAGACAGAAGTTTTTGTGGAATGAGAGAGAAGTAATCAGACTATACCAATATTATTGAATAAGTGCTACGATATGGCCATGCACAAGAATCAGGAGGGGGAGCTTAAGTGCGGGAAGGGAGAACTGCTGAACCCCAGAAGAGTTAGTGTTTTTGTATTTCAGGGACATGGGTCAAAAAAATGTGCCCCTCAGAGGGTAACGGCGAGCCCAAGAAAGACAATAAAACCAAGCTGTATCAGCGACAGCAGATGGGGTAGCCGACCCCGGGGCCCAGAGCTGCATTTACATCTACATCTCCTAAAGCAAGAGGGTTTTTCAAGGCCAAACCTGGTGTCCAGTGCTCAAGGACAGACCTGAGTAGGCAGCGCTTTCAGAGCAGAGGCAAAAATGCTGATGAAATTATTTTTGTGCATTTAATTCAGGTAAAACACACACACACACCTGCAAAACTTTTAAATACCCAGTTTCTTTATCTACCCTGAGATAACACAGAATATACCTCTTGGCATACATGAAGAGGCCAAAGCTCACAAGGATCACTACCAAGTAGACATTGGTGGCTTCGTTCCAGGCCTCGTGAACGCTGTAATCCATCAAGCCATCATCACCCATCACCCCGTAACCTCCAGGCATGGGGCCCTAAGAGGGAAGAGACGGCAGGGTTTTTTGGAGTCAGTGATGGTTATGACCGTCGGGAGAAAGGCTGGCAAGCAGATAGATGGCCTGTTGACCACCTCCAGCACAGCACTGTGGCCGCCCAGGGGACAAGAATGGCTCTACTTTTCACACAGATACCTTTTAGATGGTGACAAGTAGCTATACGGTACCCTTGCTTTTTACAGCCTGAAATATTTACAATCTGGAATACATTTAAGAAAAAGCATGCCAAGTCATGGTCTAGACAAGGGCATGGAACATATCCCCCATATCTTTTACTTTGAAATGTTACATCTCCTGCATAAAGGTCAAAACTTGGGATTTAAAGTATCATATTACTAAAAGGATATGCTGTTGAAATGTTATTGCTGTTTCCAAACCATAACAATCACCAAGAAGAAAGCAACCCAGTACTTTATTTTAAATTTTCTTATACTGAGGTACATAAAATAAAATGCACCAATCTCAGCGTACAGCTTGACGAATTTTGACATATGTATATAATCATGTAACCATCTGCCAGATCAAGATATCAAAAGTCCTCAGTCATTTTTCCACCTTCCTCCCCCCACACCCCCTGTGGCAACCACCGGGGTGTTCTCTGTGACTATGAGTCTATTTCTATTTTGTTTGTTCGTCTGTTTTGTTTTTTGATCCCACATAGGAGTGAAGTCGTATGGTCTTTGACTGACTTTAGTCAGCACAATACCCAAATACATTGAAATCCAGGTCTGAAGTGTAGGTGGCGCTAACAGGAGAGTGTTGTCCTGGTGACAGCAGCCCGAGTTAGAGGTGATGGCGGTGACCAAGCTCTTCCACATACGCTCTGATGCAACTGGAAAATGTTGGGGGCTTTATCCAGTTTTGGCCTCCTGGCCAAATGTGGTTGAAAGAAGCTGTGGGATAAAAAGTTACTTCTTGCTATTTACACAGTTGTGACTTCTACCGAAGGAAATGCATTCTTTGGATATTCCCACAGAAAATAAGAGGGCTAATAGCAAGTGGATCAAATAGCAAGTAAAAGAGCCATCTTTTTTTTTATGTTTGAGAAATTAAATTGAACTTTTCTTAAAAGAGAAAATTCCTCCCTTGTGTTGGATATAAAAGGTAAGTCTTAAGTAAAATGACCTAATATGTGAAAGAAATTCCTAAGTATTACATTAGACATTTTATACAAAGGAGAAAAACCAAACAAATGATAGGTGTGGTAACTGTACTGTAAACTTCTAAGAAAAAGTCATTTTCTAATACCAAGAAAAAGTTTTCTGGAATGTGCAAGAAATTGCCTTGCAATTTTTTCTAGCTATCCTACAAGAGAGGCATCGCAGAAATTCTCCCATGGAAATGTCTCACAATCTGCCGTGGAAGCCTACAAAATGTTCTTTAATGTAGACTCGGCTCAGGAAATTAATAAATGTGTATTATTAAGGGCAGAGTTTGTTTTCTTTCTTACGGCTTGCCTCAGCATAAAATGGATGAAATATCTCCAGAGGTCTGCTCTTAGGCCAGGTGGGGTTTTTCCCGTTCTGACATCTCAGGTTTCTGTCAGGCATCTGGGGACATACTGTATTCATTCACAACAAAGTGAGTAGCATGGTGGCCCTTTAACTCAAACTCTAGAAGTTGAGGGCAAGCTTAATTTCTCTAAAACATCTATTAGTACCTGATGAATATAAAGACTGATCTTGTAAAAATTAGCCATGGAGTAATAAAAACAGAACTTACTCTAAACTATAAAAATTTAAAGATGCAGATCTAAGCATTAGTTAAATATTCAACTATACCCAATTCCTAGATATTAAGGACTGAATATGGATTTTTGTTTTTAAGAGAATAGGAGGCACAGGCTTGGGAGGGGATTTGGCACATCACAGTTCTAATTCTTTAAAACTGAACTCCAGACTTTCTCTGAAAGTAACATTAGGATTTATAGTAGATAATCAGCCTACTTTATGAATGGAAACTTCTGGGAGACCAGAGACTATAACTGTCTTTATGACTTATGGAATGTAGAATTGTTTTAGTGCCAAAATGTAAACTAAGAACAACTACTGTATTTTGGGCAAAAACAGATGACTTTAGATGTCAGATTTGAGATACTGCAGAAAACCCAGGACAATTATGCCTAGAAGGTGGTATGTTTCAGGACTGGGAGTTATTAATAAACTGGGGGAGAAACATGGAAACTACAGTAATGGCCACTAGAATATTTTGCAGGTGCCCTTTATCTGACAAACTACAAAAGTGTTACCTACCTCTTTTCTAATGCCTGAATGGATCTGAGCCTGGTCAGTTTCTTGCTCCAATTTGTCACATGAAATTCTGTTCACATGCCACTCTTGTGCGGCATTCCTACAGAGCTTGTCTTCCTCCTGCTACAAATATTCTAGTCTTTAATTATATTTAGAGAGGGATTTTGAATTACTACTGAC
Organism: Manis javanica; assembly: GCF_040802235.1. NCBI lineage: Eukaryota > Metazoa > Chordata > Mammalia > Pholidota > Manidae > Manis > Manis javanica. The sequence goes on along the minus strand of NC_133167.1, from coordinate 81,085,516 downwards.
CTAGAAAGGTAAAATTTTAATGTGAATTATACAACGTATATTACACAACATCATTGGTATGCAATGACACTACTGTTCCCTGGTTCCGGGGACATGCACTTGAATTATTTTTAGTAGCATAGTTGTAAAAGATTTACCCTGAGGGGAGGCCTTTCCTGCCCAGTCCTCTGTCATGACCAATGGCACGTCTTTGTCAGACAGCCAGGAATAAGGAATGGCCTTGTCCAGAGTCATAGGACAGACCCATGGCCCACATGTGTCCTGAACTATGACCATCCCCTCCCAGCATGCCACAGTCTAACCAAGTGTATACATATATACCTGCTGAGTGGTTACTGCACACCCACCACAGCCTTCCTCTAGAGTCTAAAGCAAAAATTACATGGGCATTTCAATGGTTGGTTCCTAGCAAATTAGTATCTCAGTAATTCAGCTACCTATGTAGTTAGTAGCCATGTGCTGGGACTGCCATTCACGGCTCTTTCAAGAGAACTGAACTTTTTTCAGTTATTTTTCCTGTACAGTAATGCTTGAACGATTTCAGTAAGGAGGTGCCAGGATGAGCTAAATTAAGTCCCACAGAAACAATTACACCGAGATATAAAGTTGCTAAAATATGACAACTAGGGGTTGGTTTTAGTTTGATAAATTTTTAGGTTGAGAACTAGGATGACTGTTCCAGGGATCAAGTGACTATACCATAAATTTTAAGATTAGTTCCCTTATTTTGGGTTCCTGATGCCATGTCTCGGTGGTTCTAAAATTGAGTATCACTTGTGATCATGCCTGGAATGCTACCATTTTTGGCTCACTTAGAACTTTGTTTTTTTTCCATACAAATTCAGAGGAGACACAGTTCTGAGAGTTCTTACAACACAACCCACTGCATAAAGAGGATTTTCTTTTTCTCGGTTCCCTGGAAACAATGAAAGTGTGGGTCCCAGAAGAAAGGTACTAGCTAACAGGCCTTCAACCGGTTGCCAGGAAGAAGGCATTTGACATTTGAGGACTTAGGTGCCGCGCGGTCCACATACTCATGTAATTTATACAACCAACCTGCTGAGAGGCACTAATGCTCCATTTTACAGAAGGAACAGGGATGGTGGTGACGGTTATGTAACTTGCCCAGAGTCATCCAGGATACGGAGTGGAGGGGGGATGCTGTCACACAAATCTGACTCCCAAACCCTAACTCTTCCAGCCGGGACCCCAATTTTGCGATACCCTCTCCTCCCATAAGAAATCCAGTCAAGCGGGTACAAAATATAATCTCCCAGTAAATGGCCACGGGCAGGATCCCGCAGAGCTGCTTGGACGCTGCCTGCCTCCGCTCGCAGGCCGCGCGTGATTCAGTCCTAAAACCCTGCAGCCCGGAACCCCGCGGGGAGCTCCGCCACCCCTCGAGCTGCCAGCGAGGCTGCGCAACGTGTCATCCGCGTTTCCGAACTCGGAGCCACACTCCCGTCTGCTCGGCCCCGGTGGCTCCGAGCGCGGGCGACGCCTGCAGCAGGCGCCCCACGGCCCGGGCCCGGCGGGCGCGCGCGGGGACCCTTCCCCATCCCTCCCGGGCGCGCGGTGGGGCGGGGCGGGGCGGGGCGCGGGCGGTGCCACTCACGCTGCTCGCGCCGGAGGCGGCACGCGGCCGGGCGCTCTGCTCGAGGTGGGACGCGCGGGAGCCGGTGACCGACGGACCCGGACGATCTCCGCGTTCGTCATTTCCTGCCGGCCGCCGGTTTCCGGAGGCACAAAGAGTCAGGTCTTGCCCTCCCCCACCCCTTGTCAGTTGTGAACGGGAGAGGTGCAGCGGCGGCCCCGGTGCCGCCCCCGGGCGCGTGAGTGCAGCCGGGCGCCCTTCCCCCTCGCGGCGCGCCCCGCCGCCCCCGCCGGGGCCGCCCCGCGAGCCCGGGACCTGCGCCCCGCGGGAGGGCCGACCGTTCTCAGGCGCCCGCGGTCCCGCCGTCCCCGCCCGGAGGCCCTCGTGGGGCCCGGGTGTGTGCTGAAGCCTGGCGGGGAGCCGCGGGGACGGCTCGTTGCCGCGCCTCCTCCCGCCCCACCGCGGCGCGCCCCGGGCTTGACTCTCGGCGTGGGGTGGGGGTGCGCCTTGTCCCACGGAGCTGGTCTTTTTCGTCATGAGGACATCGGGTTACTTTTAATATTTACTTTAGTATTTACTTAAGAAAGCACATGCTCTCCAAACTGCCTTTCCGTTGTTTTCCCTATCCTAATAAATGATGCGTGTCCGAGACTGGAAGTGTTTTAAAAATTGGATGTGCTCAGGTTGCTGTAATAGTGTCAGTTTAAAGTGACTTTTGGGTATTTACAATTTTTATGTGTGTAGGGACTTGAAAAAGGTTTTTTTCCTCCATGGTATGTAATGAATTTATGTAGGATTTCAGCAGCGGTATTGAAGTAATCAGATTTAAGAGGTCTATGCAAATAAATGGCCACTTGCCCATGTGCTTGAGGTCTTAACTATTCATTTTGAGCTAGTTCTCTAAGATCAGCTGACAGCTAATGATAATTCATACTAGACCTAAAAGCGTAGATAAGAACTAACACTTAATACTCAATCCCTTAGCAAGTTTTCTGTTCTTTTGTGAATGATTCTGTTACCATTAAAGTTACTCTTGTCTAGGTGAAGAGCATTACTTGGTACAATAACATATATTAATAACATATATTAGCTTTCGTGTATTACATAGACATAATCATGTAGCTCACCCATTTAGTTTGACTCTATGAAGTTGGACAGTTAGGAACATTAATAATAAGTAATGTTAAGTACTTTTTTTTGCCAGAACTGTGCCAAAAGGTCTACATGGTTTATCTCATTTAATCATCTGGGGTAACTTTTTTTTGTAAGCGTGGGTTGCTTAAAAATACTTGTGTTACACGAGTTTGAGTTGAAAGGGTCCAAATGTGGAAGTCATTTTGAAGCTGTGTGGAATTAGGTGAGGGCTGAGGGCCTACAAAAAATCCAGCAAGGTGAAGAACAGTGGTTTTCTCTGAAATTACATTAATTACTTCTGTTTCCGCTTCTGTAAAATAAGGGTGTTGGCAATATAAAATGACTCATAGAGTAAATTAATGTGTTCTTCATGTTGGAAAATGGCTTCAAAATTGCATAGAACTGCAGTTAGTCCCTTTATTTGGATATTCGCTCGTTTCCAAAGCCCTGTGCTCTTACTATCCAAGTTCCCATTACATATCTTTGTCACCCAATGAACAGGCTATGCTTGGACACTGAAAGGTAAATGTTGGGCCCACTTTAGTGGCCCCTTCTGAAGGGCCCCTCTTTCTATATTTAGTTTGTAAGCAACATTTCTAATGAAATGAAACAGGAAGAGTAACTTTTCAATACGAAACCAAAGGGGTGGACCACAATGGGTCAGCTATTACTTTGTTGATGGTCTAACATTCTCACGTATATGAATTTAAGCCTGTTATTAGATCATCTGTGTTGTGGGGATCTACCTTATATTTCAGTTTGCCTCTGAATGTCTTAAGCATATCCTGTTTCGAGTCTAGTACTTTGTGCATTAAAAAGTTAATATTTGATGGAATTTAATTAAGTAGTTTTGACTTCCTTAAGGTGTGTATTTTGACTGTGTCTCTGAAGATACAATTTAATGATTTATGTAGGCATAGCAATGATGAGAAGGATGGTGAGATCCACCAGTTTGTAGAAGTAGAAGTAATTGTGGTTGAAAGGATGGGAGATGTTGAGGGAACTGCTTGGAAATGTGCCTTAATGGTGATTAGAGCATATTGGACTTAACCTATCTTCTGATTCTAGTGGTCCATGGGTGGGGAGGAAAAGATTGGGGGTGCTTTGGGGTTCAGTATTTATAGGAGGGTCCCTTTCCCTAAAGGCATTCTCTTGGGGAGAGGCTAAGTGAAGAGTTGTCATCCTTGGAAGAGTGTAAGGAGAAGAAGATGCACGTGTTTTCTTTTGGAGTTAATACTTCCACCCATTGTGACTAATGGATTCTTGCCACCACATGCACCTTGAGGCACTTTCCTAGTAGATATTTGACACTTGTGGGCAGCCACTAGTAGATGAAGTTAAGAAGGGGGAAAAGGGGTGGAGGGAGAGGAAGCACAAGGGCCAACAGCAAAGCATTAACAGGCTTTCATTTGGGCAAAATTTAGGGCCTGTACAGCTTCTATTACAAAAACCATTCTAGTAATGACTATGTGTTTGTAAATCTTGGATATGTTATTCATATCCAGAAATATGGAGACTATCCCTCTAAGGTGCTTTATAAACAGTGGAACAGATTTGGAGTACAGTGCATGAAAAGTTCCTGAATTTTCTATGACAGCCACTTCTGTGTATTTGTCATTGTTGGAAAGCCCGAGTGACCATAAGGCCAACAGTGGCTCTTGTTTGTGAGGCATTTAAGTGATGTTTTGTTTCTTGGGATGGGACGAAAAGCCCTTCTCATTCCTTCCTTCAGAGGCTGGCCCTCTCTGCAGTGCTCTCTAAGCTCCCAGAGTGTAGCAACCTGTTTGGTGTCACTTATTGCTGTCTTCCTGGAGCCTAGAACAGAGCCTGACATATGGAAGGTGCTCAGTAAGTATTTGGAATGAACAAAAGTACATTGGCATCCTCTTCTCCCTTCTTTCCACCAGTGAAGATCCCATTTGCATTTAGGCACAGGGCCCTTCCAGCCTCATGCTCTCCACAGTCTGCAGCCCTTGAGGAGACCTTTGAATGTTAGCTGTTTATACCACATACTTAAGTGTTTAATCTTCTGTGGCTTTATGTTGTTAAGTAAGTGTTCCATGTGTTTTGTTTGCCCATCCAAAATAGAGGCTACTCAAGGGTAGAGAATATATATTAATACAGTACTATGAGAACTTCCTTGTTCATCTGGCATACTAATATATAGACAGTGGGTTTATATTTACCCATTTGAGTGAATCTTAGATACCATGGGAGAAGCATCAGAGATACTCAAAATGTGGTCCCAGTCCTCAAGTAGGTAGTATGTTAGGCAAATTTCATGTACACGTGAAAAGTAGGAAAATTTGGAGCTAAATAAAACAGTAATAATAATGGCTAACATTTTTTTATGTAGTGCTGAAAATGTGCCAGACATTGTCCCAGGCGCCTTTACATGTTAATGTATTTGGATCTCACAACAGTCTTTGAAGTAGGTACAATTACAGTCCCATTTTTCAGATGAGGAAACTGAGTCAGCAAGGCAATCAAGTTACTTGCCCAAGATCATAAGACAAGTAATCAGTAGGATGATAAGATACTAACCCAGGCCATCTGGTTCCTGAGTACATATGGTTTCTCTGGGGAGGTTTACTTTATCAAAGACAATAGAGGGATCTAAAAGTTTATGCTTTCTCAGCTGTAAAAGGTGCTCTTTTTCAAATTTCAAAGTAGCATAAATGATTGCAGTGACTCTGAGCTGCAGAAACAATGAATTTTCCAAGTAGTAGTAAAGGCTGATAATGAAATAGTTAAGGGGACACTGTATTTTGAAATGACCAAAGGCGAAGGGAGAGAGACTAAATTTGGGATCCTAAAGCTGAGTGAGGATTACAGCTCTCCACAGGCATTATATTCTAGGACAGTGATTCACCAGGTCATAGGACAGTGACTGTTTAAGTTACTAATTTAGTGTCAAAATTATGCAAAACAGAAAATATTGAATGACAGTATCTTACTAGTTTCCATTCTTAAACACTTGTGGTAGTTATTTGCCAGAATGTGAGTCTTACGGTTTCTTGTGTGCTTCCATCCATTTGCTTTGTTCTTTTGTGGAATCTTGATCCACTCTTTCCGTCTGTCTTGGGCAATAGAGAACACCATGGGGGCCGGGAGGCCTCTTCACATCAAGTCGTATTTCCTCATTGGAAAGAACGTGAAATTGTGCCGTTGATTTGGTGACAGATCTGGAGTGAAGTCATTTTGAAGCCGTGTGGAATTAGGTGAGGGCTGAGGGCCTACAAAAAATCCAGCAAGGTGAAGAACAGTGGTTTTCTCTGAAAGCCCCATTTTGTGTCCCTTTTGTCAGGAGCTGTCGGTATTATTTGTGGGTTGGGGGGCATTGGGCATCACGAGTCACTGAATCTAAATGGCTTCGCGTTAGGGGAGTACATGCATCCTATGCCCACTGCCCAGGAAGCAGAAGAGGAGGTGTCCGTGAACGAAGCATGGCCCCAGCCTGCTGAGCAGCCAGGGAGGACATGCACCTGCAGGTAGAGTATTCTGTGTCCCACTCCTTTCTGCTGGGGTGGGGTCGTGTTATCTGTCCTGCGGTCAGCTGCATAATGTGAGTCAGTGAAGAAGTGACACACATATGCTGCTGTCATTTTACTTTCAGCACATATTTTCAGATGGTCTGTCCTAGGAGGAGCATAGAACTGTGACTATTATCCCTCAGTTGTATTCTATTTAAATACCTGAGGTAATGATTGGAAAATTTGAGTTAAAATAATTTATATTGAAATGTTTATCCAGTTGGCATGTATGCCTTAACCTCAGGCTTTTCTCTGAAGGGGTGATTATTAGGGAAACAGAAAATGATACACTGATTCATTTATTTTAAGCCTATCAAGAAGGGATTTAATGAAATCTCTCCTGCCCCACGTAATGAATTTGAGGGCTGTAGAGCTGGGTCCTGAACATGATCCAGTGTGGTGGCTCTTTAAGTAGGAGGATACATCCGAATGATGAAAGTTTATTATAAAAGTAACAGGTGTTTATTCAGAGCTTTCAGGGCATCTTTATTTTAAGCTGTGCTTAAGTGACCCCAGCTTCCCCTTCCCCTATAGTTTACAGATAAGAAAAATGGGGCAAAATCAAATGGCTTGCCTACAGCTGGTTCAGTAATACCAAGATTTATCACCAGATAATACTAATTTCAGAATTTTATAGCTGGAGGAAATTTTCCAAGTCATCAATTAGAAGTTCATTTTACAGCTGAATACAAACCATGTTTGTTCATACCATTTCCAAGTTTAAGATATGAATGAAGAGAAGGTGTTTTCTCAAAGCGTATGTTCTATTTTGGCCATGGTAAAGGTCAAAACTTCAGTTACTAGAATTTCTTTACAGTTTTGACTGATGGTTTTTTTATTGATTTCAGGAAAGTATCAATTATTTACAGTATTTTTATTGTATACTCTGGGATGTCCTTTTAAATTTTGTTGAAAAATGTAGTTAGTATATTTCAAGCTAAGGGGAAAGATTAAAACTTTTTATTTTAATTAATTATTTTTCAGTCTTAACTAAAATGTAATACTGTGTGAGAATTTGTACTGCTGTATTGGAGTTTTTGTGTTTTTCAAACCTGGTTGATTTCTTTTTTTTTTTTCTTCAAGGTATCTTACCTTGGGAACAGCACAATTTGGCTTCCATGTTGTCTCTGAATAGGAGAGAGAATCCCAGCCTCAGCGTGTCCTCACCAGGGACCAAAGAACAGGTTTATTCCTACAAGGAGTCTCCTACAGCCTGTGGGGCAGCAACCATTTCCAGAAGTAAATAGTAATATTTCAGGTGCCTATGAGTGGGTCCATATGGCCAAGACTGTAAGATATTTGCAGATGATGAAAACCTGAAGAAAGGGCTAATTTCAAGAAGCAATCCCAATGCCATTTAGGATTTGGAGCCATTGAAAGAAGATAACTCTGCAAATAAGAGTGACAAAACTCTAGCACATCTCTACATTTTTCGTACAATATCTTTGTTAACCCATCTGCTGTTGTGTATAATACTTTAGTTACTTCCCTCTACCGCGGTAGCTGGAAATCTGCTTATAATCACAGTTTTATTCTGCGTGGATAGAGAAATAGTAGGTAAAGCAGGAGAACTAGGAACAATGGGGTGTCGGCCTCTGGAAATGGACTGTACTGACCACTCCCTTGAAGGTAGGATGGCAATGGGCTGCTTAGGAAGCATTGCCGCCTCTTCACAGACATTGCAGCTTTACGTGCTTTCAGCTTCTATATGTTCAATCTCTTAGACCAAAGAGCGGATGATCTGTTTTTTTCAGTTTAAAATAAGAACTCTATCTTTATAAATAAACCTTTGGAAGGGTTGCTCTTCTATCCTAGATTAGTTTCTGGGATCAAGAATAGAATGATTTCCATTCTTCAGAGTTGCTCTTTACTTTTTTTACATTTTTCCTCAGGGTTTTGCTTTACCCTACTGTTTCTAGATGGAAATGAAAGATGATCTCTAGGCACCATTTTCAGTTACCTAGCAGAGCAAAATAATGTGGGTGGTATCAATTTATAAAAAATTTACAGCTTTTAACTGTTATTGTTTTAAAACTCTATCGCATTTCTTTGTTGGTAATACTGATGTAAATGTTACCTTCTTTCTCTGTCCTTTCCTCTGACAGAGAGAGAGCTCTTGTAATTAGCAAATAAAGCAAGTAGCCATCAGTGTGTGTGTACACATAATATTAGTTTGTGGGTTAGAGCTAAGATAATGAACAGGGAGAAGTAAATTTTATTATTTTCAGCTCTTTTTGTGACTAAGTCAGTTGACTTCATCAGTAATATGTCCTCCATTAATTGAGGAAACCTTTGTTCTTAATGAACCAAGTTTTACCCAACAGAAAAATATAAGCAAAAGAACAGATTTAACAATTAATAAAGGGAAATTCCAGAAACCATTTGTCGTTTCATCATTTCCTTCCCAGTAGGCCTGTTTTACCTCACCCTTTCCCCCCTCTACCCTGCCTACTTACGCCTACTCTCACTTGTACGTGTTTCCTCATCTGTCCAGAATTTCTTGTTTCGTGCCTTGGTGTTTTGTATACTTCCTGCCTTTTCTGTGGGTCAGGCTCCCATTGAAAATGCCTTCTGTTCTCTTTACTCTCCATCTCCCTGGGCATACCTTCTTCCTGGTCAGCCACCTCCAGTCTTGAGTTGTTATCTCTTGTAATTCAGCTCCCATCACCTCTAGCTCCGGCCTGTTTTACCCTCACCTCTGTCCACTCGCATTCCACTCACCTCTGGTCAGTGGGGATCTCTTCTCTTGCACCACCTCAGGCTGCTTCCGTCTGGATAGCTCACCAGATCTGTCAGTTTCATCTAGCCCCTTCTCCTCCCTAAATGTATGTTGTTTTCTTCCCATACTTTGTAGTCCTTGTGCATTTGCTCTTTGAGCTTTTTCTGTTTTCCTTGTCCCTGGGTGGCAGGTATTAACTGGATGGATATGTTGTCAGTATTTGCATAGAACACAAATCCTTGCTGTGTACTTCCTGGGTATTCAAGATGAATCAATTATTATTAACTTTTCTTGAAACTGAGCTTCCTGTGTTTGCTGCTTCTAAGAATTAGATTGGTATTCTGTGAGACTAATAGTACTTTCAAGAGTCAGGATAGTCATATGAGGCTGTCATTTTAGCTCCGTATTCAAGAGCTCATCGTACTTGAATTCACTCTCGTCTTGAAAGATTAAAGAAGACATCCAAAGCAAGTTTGGGGTTGGGTAGAGGGTGGGAAGGAAAGGTAAATACTAAAAGGACTCATACTCAATTTCTAGAATTGGGAAAAAAAAGCTGAAAACATATGCCACATGCTTTTAATATTAGGTAAAATGTTTCCTAAAATAATAAAGACTATCAGTCTCAGTAATTCTGTTAACTAGTTTTAGATTAGGTCATCTGTATTTCTACATTTCCCTTTAAGTGCTAAGACCTTTCTTTAATGTCTAACAAAACAGAAACTTAATCTCGTAAATATTCATCTACTTTGGAGAGGCTTAATGTCTACTTAAATGTTAACCTGTGTTATTTTGTCACACTGGAACATTCTCAAAATGCCATTACCGTCCAGCCCTGTTTCTTGGGAAAGCGTATAAATTTTATGGTCTTGACCCTCTGGACTCTCTAGCCATGTTGTAATGAAAAGGTAGCTTTTTGGCAAAATTTTACTTTATACTATTGGTGACTTACATTGTCTTAGGTTTTTCCTTTATTTTTATGTATCCTGAGAATGTGGTGTTCCTGTAATTTAGTTTTCTATGATGTGTATGAAGTACTGGAGCTAGATTAATGTGAGTTCAGAAATAGCTTTGTGAATTTTCAAAAGGAAAAACCCTATGCGTCACATAATGTGTTTAAATACAATTTTAAGGACAACCCTACAAACTGAGGTTGATCATATTGAATATTCTTTCTGTATGATCCTTCCCTAATTGTGATGGGGGTTGTTGAGTATCTTACAGCTCAAGGAATGGCCAGTAGTCCAGTATGGTACTGTAATAGTCACCAACACATGGGCAGCTAGTAAAACACATCAAACCACAGTTCAGATACCAGCAGGTACTAAAGTAGATATACTAAATTACAGGACTGTTCTGGGACTACAGAGATGAGCAAGGTATAGCCATTCTCCCTGAGAGTCCATAATTGAGTAGGGAATATTGATACGTGAACAATTACAGCACTTATATAGAATAGAATACACAGATGTAGCCACTATTATAGGAGTAGACTAAGTCAGAAAGTATAGATAAAAAATATAAAGTCAAAAACTAAAAATAGAAATACCATTTGACTCAGGAATTCCACTCCTAGGAATTTACCCTAAGAGTACAGCAGCCCAGTTTGAAAAAGACAGATGTACCCCTATGTTTATTGCAGCACTATTTACAATAACCAAGAAATGGAAGCAACCTAAGTGTCCATCAGTAGATGAATGGATAAAGAAGATGTGGTACATATACACAATGGAATATTCAGCCATAAGAAGAAAACAAGTCCTACCATTTGCAACAACATGGATGGAGCTAGAGGGTATTATGCTCAGTGAAATAAGCCAGGCAGAAAAAGACAAGTATCAAATGATTTCAGTCATCTTGGAGTATAGAACAAAGAGAAAAACTGAAGGGACAAAACAGCAGCAGACTCACAGAACCGAAGAATGGACTAACAGTTACCAAAGGGAAAGGGACTGGGGAGGATGGGTGGGAAGGGAGGGATAAGGGGGGGAAAAAGAAAGGTGACATTACAATTAGCATGTATAATGTGGGGGGGCATAGGGGTCAAGGAGTGAGTCTACAGCATCTTACTACGCTGATGGACAGGGACTGTAATGGGGATTGTGGGGGGGACTTGGTGAAGGGGGGAGCCTAGTAATGTTCTGCATGTAACTGTAGATTAATGATAACAACAACAAGAAAAAACCTTATTTAAAAAAAACTTTAAAAAAAAATGAAGTAAATTTATTTAGCTGGATCTGTTTGCTGGATGTAGTTCTCCGTGACAAGTCTCTCATCCCAAAATCTAATCCCTTCTCAGAGAATTCAAATTTTAGCCAAGTTTGACAAAAATGTGTCACAGGCTACTAAAATGTTCAGCAAGAATGAGAACACCATTGGAGTAGGTCTCCATGATGACTGCCTTGAGGACAGTTGGAGTCTTACTGGGGACAGAGGCATTTGAATATGTATCAGCCTTTGGGTAGCTGTAATCCCAATACTGGGTTATATATACCAACCTGAATATAGTTCCTGGAGTATACCTAGTGTTGTTATTTTGAAAGATGTTCAAATGAACTTCTGCTAATAGAACCAAACTGAAGAGTGTGTTTTCTACGTAACAGAGAAAGTTGGCGCAGTGATTTAATATTATTTTGTTTATAGTTGATTAATTTCTTCCTAAGTTAATAGGTCTTTAAAGTGTGGGTCTATGTCCTAGACCATATGACAGATCAAGTTGCGTAAACTTTTCATTTGAAACAAACTGATTTTTCTGATCTGGGTTGTTTGGCCTTGTTATGAAAGTCTGTTAATTCACAGCATGATTAGACTTGTCTACTATATTATAATTTTGTGGATAATAAAGGTTGTATTTAGGGTAATTGAAAAATTTCAGTGTTGAGATAGAATCATCAGCCTAGAATTTTGATGAAAGATCAAAATATGTGCCTTGTCTAAAGCCTCTTTATTAAAAGTTCATTATTTACAATCAAGAGATTTAAATAAGTTTAGTTTGTATAATTTTATGGCTGGTGTTAATTTGTATGGGTAACTACATTTGTAGATAGGGAAGCTGTATTTCCACAGAAAAGGGGACTTGGTGTCTTAGATTCCCAAGCGGCTTTCACTTGCACTTCTGCAAGGTCCTCAGTACTCCTGTGGCATCAGGTTCACATGGCGTGTGTGATGGCTGTGGCGGCCGTCTGCCCTCAGGGCCATTTGGGAGGCTGCTGATACAATTGTCTTGCTGCTCTCCCACATTCTTAGAGAAACTGAATTTTCTGATAGTGTTTTATTTTTTCTTGGGTTTTTATTTACAATGATTGATAACAGTAACAGTTAACCATTTGTGGAGTCTCAGTAGGGCCAGGCTATCGCTCTATATCGAACACTTTGTTGTTATGTAACTTTTAATAAAATTTGATGTTTTTGGATACACATTCTTCTCAAGTGCATATGGAACATTCTCCAGAATAGACCACATACTGGGCCACAAAAAGAGCCTCAGTAAATTCAAAAAGATTGAAATTCTACCAACCAACATTTCAGACCACGAAGGTATAAAACTAGAAATGAATTGTACAAAGAAAGTGAAAAGGCCCACAAACACATAGAGCCTTAACAACATGCTCCTAAATAATCAATAAATCAACAACCAAATCAAAATAGAGATCCAGCAATATATGGAAATAAATGGCAACAACACCACAAAGCCCCAGCTTCTGTGGGACGCAGTGAAAGCAGTCTTAAGAGGAAAGTGAAAGGAAGGAGCTACACACAGCAGCAATTCACCGGAGAATTCCACTTTATTAGGGAAAGGTGCTGGGTTATATAGGAAGGGGCATGGGGTGATTGAGGTGTTACTTCTATGGGGCTGGTGGCTATTGGCTAGGTGCTGGGAATGGGAGGGGGGCGAGAGGTGATTGGGCTTCAGGTGGCACCGGTGGGTACTGAGGACCCGGAAGAGAAGCAGGAAGTTCGCCATCTTACGGGTGGGGGCCCTTCATTCCCCCCTTTCTCCTCTATGGGGTTGTGGACGTTGCTTTCTCTGCTTCCTGCTGAATGGGGTGGAGAAGGGAGTGAGGGCTTGAGATCGGGAGGAAAGGGTTGATAGGACTCCCCACAGTAAGGACGAGTAGATGTGGACTTCTTCAGTTTGGAAATCAATGAAGGTTCCCTGTAACCATAGGTCGAGGACTTGTTGATTCCAGTGGTGCCAAGAGGATATGGGTGCCAGAAGCCAGGTGTCTGTGGCCAGTGTTTCCAGGAACTGTTTCCAGCGGGGAGAGGGGTCCATCTCAGCGTGTGGTGAGGAGGTTACGTGAGCGTGAGGGATCTTCTGTGGCTAAAAGCTGGTAGTTCCTGAGTAAAAGCTGGTTGAAAGTTTGATTAGAGATTTTACTGACTTGGGATTTGATAAACTTTACTATACAAGGCAAGAAGAGACAGGCGAGAAGAATGATTATTATGGGGCCTGCAATGGGCCAGAGCCAGGTAAGGAGGGGGTTTGTTAGTATTGAAGAGAATGGGTTGGAATTGGAAGCAGAGTGGAGGCTGGAGGCAAGGTCGGTGAGTTTGGTAATGTCAGTTTCTACAATGCCAGATTCGTTGATGTAATAGCAGCACTCTTCTCGAAGGAAGACGCAGGTGCCGTCCTTTTCAGCTGTAAGCAGATCTAAGGCCCGCCGGTTTTGAAGGGTGACCTTAGCTAGCGAAGTGACCTGTCTTTGGAGAGAGATCAGGGAATCGGCAGTGGATGTCAGGGCCCCCTCAAGTTTGGCATTGAGATCTCTAATTGCCCATAGTGACCCAAGGCTCCCCCTGAAAATCCTGCCCCATTGGCTGAGGTGGCTAGGGAAATACTGACCATAATGGGAAGGAAAGCAGCCCTTCTTGTGCGCAAGGGCAAAGGAGGTTGAAGCTCAAGGAATTCTGCCATGCTGTAAAGTGTAAGCTGTGGGATTAGGGTGACGGGAATGCAGGGTGTGCTGGAGTTGGGAGGCAGTGAGTTGAAAAGACTGCCATTACACCAAAAGAAGTGTCCCGGCTGCGTAAAAGTCTTAGAGCCGGAGGTATGGGTGTGGATAGAGAGACAGTGAAGTGCGCTGGAGGGGGGAGGGGTTGGGCCTATACAGTGGTGGATGGTGAGATTGTTTGCGTATTCTAGTTCCCATAGGGGTATGTCTGCCAGGGGGCGGAAGGGTTGTCCTTCTGCGTGAAAGGAGTAATTGGAAATGTTAAGGGGCACGGCGGCCAGCAGTGGGCGCTGTAGTGATGTGCACAAGAAACAATTGGCGGTGTTAAGGGTGTGTTTGAGAAAGGTGGTGGTGTCCTGAATGAGCTGTAACCAAGAGTAGGAGGAATTGGAAGAGGGGCGGGGGTGAGAAGATGAAGAGGCGCCGTCAAGAGTTTAGATAATGACTTTTTCGGAATGTCCGATATCGGATGCAACTTGAGAGATCTGGGAATGAGAGGGAACATACTCTCGAGAGATATGAAGGGTACCATGGGGGGGTCGAGGACCCCCCGTAGTAAACTAAGGCTGTGACTCCGGCGTCCCATCGAGAGTCCCAGGGATCTGGGATTGATAAGGAGAATGAGCCGTTGGGATATTTCATGAAACTGTTGGAGGAGTAATACTGTGGGTACCGGGAGTTACCCATTTAGTGAATGGCACAAGACCAGTAGGGCCATCTCCCGTAGGTGTCTGGCCATCGCCTGCAATAGCCTTGTTTTTGGTCATAGAAGAAGCAGAGGTAGGGAGAATAAAGGTAGCTGCTAGTGAACACTTTGGTGGAGGGAGGAAAGTGGAGGTATAAAGGCTCAGAGCAGCCTTCCAGAGGGCAGTCTAATGTGGCAATGAGGGCAGTAACTTTTGTTTGATGCTGTGTGTAAGTCTGTCTGACTTTGAATCGCCATACAAAGGAGGCTGGGGTGGCGGGGAAGACAATAGGAATGAGGAAAAAAAGTGAGAGAACAGTAAAGAAGGAAAAAAATCATGATTTGGGTATGGATGGCAAAGGGTGTGAACAGGAGATGCGGAGTTTCAAGGGATCAGAGGGATGAGGCGTGGTAGAGTAGACAGCGTCTTGGGCTGTATCCGAAGGACTCTGGATCGTGACTGATGGGTCTTGGGTGTCCAGAGAAGGTGGGTCCTGGGTGTTTGGTTTCAACCTGGAGATATGAATCCAAGGAGTGACCGAGTTATCAGGCAGTGAGAGCTTGGCGGCCGAGGGGGTGCAGAGAATAACTGGGTGTGGACCTTCCCATTTTGGGGTGAGAGGGCCGATCCTCTGGCGGTTTATAAAACACTAGTTGGCCGGGCTGTAAGACAGGAGGATTTTGGGAGGCGGATGGATCAGGAAGGAGCCAATCCTGACATTTCCACAATTCAGTGATTCAGTGTGAAGGAGAGAGTGTAGCAGAAGGGCCATATTGGGAGGAATTGGTCCTTTGTGAGAAGGGAGCCCCAGGGGTAGAATCGGGCGGCCGTACATGATCTCAAAGGGCAACAAGAAGGAAGGTTTCTTTGGGAGGGCCAAAGATTGAATGCGGAGTAGAGCTAAGGGAAGTAAGCAAACCCAGTCAAGGTGTAATTCTAGAGATAGTTTGGTCAGGATGTCCTTTAGAGTCCTATTGGTTCTTTCTACTTTTCCTGAAGCCTGTGGTTGATAAGGACAATGTAAATGCCAGGGGAGCGAGAGCGACTTGGAGAGGTTTTGGATAATTTGGGCAGTGAACTCAGGGCCGTTATCTGATTGGAGGGAAGTGGGCATCCCGAATGTAGGAAAGATCTGGGTGAGGAGGATAGAGGCAACCGCGGACGCTCGTTTGTTAGTGGTGGGGAAAGCTTCGACCCATCCTGAAAATGTATCTACTAACACGAGTAGGTATCTGGCACGCCGTATGGGGGGGCATGTTAGTGAAGTCTATTTGCCGATCTGTGGCAGGGACATTACCCCTTGCTTGATGAGCCGGGAAGGGTCGGGCCTTGAGGGGGGTATTAGAGTTAGTGCGTTGGCAGATGGTGCACCTGCGTGTGATTTGGTCAAGTAGGGTTTTGTCTTCAGGAGAGAGAGAGAAAAAAGGATTGTAAAAAATGGATCAAGGATTGGGGGCTAGGATGGAACAGATCGTGTAAGAAGCGAAGAGAGACTCTTTGTCCTGGGAACAAGGGGTGTCTTGTGATAAGGCTAAAACCACAAGGGCAGATGGATTGTTGTCTGGTGTGTCTTTTGATAGGGCAACTGACCAGGATACTCTGTCAGCTTTGCTGTTACCTCTTGCAATGGGGGAGTCATCCTTTCAATGTGACTTGCAGTGGACTATGCCCAGTCGGTGTGGGAGTTGTGAAGTCTCTAGGAGTTTAGTTATTAAGGCTGAATTAGTGATGGAATTTCCTTTTGTGGTGAGGAGGCCTCGTTCTTTCCATACTACCGCATGAGACAAGAGAATGTGGAATACGTATTTGGAGTCAGTGTACAGTGTGAGAGACGTGTCCCGGGCCAGAGTGCAAGCTCTGGTGGCTGCAATGAGTTCGGCTTGTTGATTGGTTGTACCGGGGGTAGGGCATGTTCCTCGATGACGTCTTCGAGGGATACTACCGCGTATCCTGCGTAGTGGGTGCCCTCATGTTTAAAGGAGGACCCATCACTAAACCAGATGAGGTCGGGGCGTGAGAGGGCTCCTTCGGAGATCGTGGAGTGGCACGGAAGGAAGTTGTGAAGGGCTTCCAGGCAATCATGCGAGGGAGTATGAGTAGAGTAGGGTAGAGGAAGAAGAGTAGCCAGATTCAGGGGGGGAAGGGGAGGAAAGAAATATCTGGATTTTGGAGAAAAGAGGATAGTAAGGTCAGGAGTTTGGAGGGAGGGAGATTCTGTAAACTTTTGTAGGTTAAGAGGTCCTTTAGGTGATGTGGGGACAGAATGGTAAGGGGTGCCCCAAATGTTAGTTTATGAGCTTCTTTCTGCAAGAGCTGCCCAGTGGCAGGGGGCCAATCCCCGAACTGTGGGGTCCAATTGCTTGGAGAGATAAGCTACTGGGGCAAAGGATGGGCCATAATATTGTCCTAGGACTCCTAGTGCTTGACTGGACCTTTCACGGATGTATAATGAGAAGGGCTTCGACAAATCAGGAAGATGGAGAGCTGGAGCTTCTACAAGGGCTTGATGGAGCTTAATGAAGGAGTGTTGGGGTGAGGAGGATAATGGTTCTTCAGGGGGGACGTTGCTGAGGTCGTATAGGGGTCTTGCCAACAGGGAGAAGTTAGGGATCCACACTCTAAAATACCCAGCCAGGCCTAGAAAGGAAAGGATTTCTGTCTTGGTTTTGGGAACGGGCAGGTCAGAGAGGAGTCATTTTCTGTCTAAGGTAATGGACTTTCTTTGTTGAGACAGAAGGAATCCGAGTAAGTGACAGAAGGGGAAGAGATTTGAGCTTTGATGGGGGATACCCGGTAACCTCTGGAAGCTAGAAGGTTAAGTAGGGAGGCAGTGTCAAGTCGAGACTGTTCCCATGAGGGACTGCAGAGTAGAAGATTGTCCACATATTGTAATAAGGTGGACTTGGAGTGATCATGATGAAACTGTTTGAGGTCCTGAGCTAGGACCTGTCCAAAAATATGGGAACTATCTCGGAAGCCTTGTGGCAAAACTGTCCAAGTGAGTTGTTCAGAATGTCTTGTGTATGGGTCCATCCAGGTGAAGGTGAAAAAATCTTGGGAGGAGGGGTCCAGAGGGATGGGAAAAATGTGTGCTTGAGATCTAGGACTGAGAAGTAGGAGGCCAAGGCAGGGATTCGCCATAAAAGGGTGTATGGATTTGGAACCAAGGGATGGATAGGGACGACGGCCACGTTGATGAGACGAAGGTCTTGGACAAGGTGGAATGATCTGTTGGTTTTTTTTAACAGCTAATATGGGGGTGTTAAATGGGGAGTGAGTGGGTCTGAGATAATTTTTGTTTGAAAGATCTTGAATGATGGGTTGAAGGCCTATGAGGGCTGAAGTGGTTAGGGGATATTGGGCCTGGCAGATAGACTGAGAAGGGTCACGTAATTTGATAGAGGCAGGAGGACATACAGCCACAGAGGGGCTGGTAATGTCCCAACCTTTGGGATTTACAGGGTTTATGAGGGCGGAACTGGAGCTTTCATTGGGTAGAGGGGGGTTGTTGGCTATGAGGGCCATCAGAAAGGGAGTACTGGGGGCTTTGGGAGTGGATATAGTTATGGAAACGTGGAGGAGAGAAAGGATGTCCCGTCCTAGTAAAGGGATGAGACACTGGGGCATAACCAGGAAGGAGTGGGAGAAAGGTATGGGATTGTCTTGGATTGTGCATAAAAGGGGGAGGGTTTAATGGGAAAATCTATTTACCTCCTACCTCGACTATAGGAGTAATGGCTGGCGTGGTAGGGCCCCGGTATTCTTGCAAGACCGTGAAGGTGGCTCCTGTATCTAGGAGGAAGGAGATGGGGCGACTGTCTACTATTAAAGTAACCCTGGGCTCCTGTTTGGTGATGGAAATGGTTGGGCGAGAAGCCCCGGGCCCCGTCAGTCTTCTTCTGCCAGTCCCACTATGGTGGGCTTAGGATGGGGTTTGTTCGTCCAGTCTCCCCTTCAGGTGGTTGGGCAGTCAGACCCCCAGTGGCCCTTTTTGTGGCATCTGGGGCATGGGGTGGTAGGAGATCTGGGGAAGGGGCACGCCCTTGACCAATGTCCTTCTTTTCCGCACTTGAAACAAGCTCCGGGGGTGGGGGGGCATGTTTGTAGAGGGGTGCCCAGGTTGTGGTTTTATCAGCTGGGCCAACATTTGGAAATTGGCCTGATCAGCCTTTTGTTTACGGCATTCTTTCTCCTCCTCCCGGTTATGGAAGACTTTAAAGGCCACTGTTAGGATCTCAGTCTGTGGGGTAGCGGGGCCCTGTTCTAACTTTTTGAGTTTAGCTTTAATGTCGGGGTAGCTTTGAGCTAGGAAGTATGTCATAAGGACATGTCTTCCGTCAGGCGTTTCTGGGTCCAGGCTGGTATACTGTAATAGAGCTTGAGTGAGTCTGTCTAAGAACTCAGAGGGAGTTTTCTCACTCCTTTGAATTATGTCTTGGAGCTTTTGAAAATTGACTTCTTTACGAGCTGCCTTTTTCAGACCTGCTATTAAGCAGGAGGCGAAAATATCTTGAGAGCGGAGACCCACGGCGGTGTTATAATCCCAGTGTGGGTCTTGTTCGGGGACAGCAGTGGGGCCAAAGGGATAGGTGGGGTCAGTCCTGTGGGTTTTGGTAGCGTGTGTTTGGGCAAAGTCCCAAACTCATCTATGCTCTTCAGGGAGGAGGGTATTGGCCAGGAGCATGAAAATGTCATGATATGTGAGGCTGTAAGACTGGAGGGTCCATTGAAACTCCCTGGTGTATGTCGTGGGATCAGTGGAAAAGGAACCTAGGCATTTCTCAAGTTGGACTAAATCTCTTAGGGAGAAAGGGATGTGAACGTGATGATGCCTTCAGGTCCCACCACCTCCCAGAGGGGGGCAATAATTTTGGGAGGCCCACAGGACCGAGTCTGAGGGGGACTGAAGGTTTCTGGCTCAGTCTGTGGGGGAGAGACAGGTGATAGGGGCAAGGACGGAGGGGCCTCCTGGGACTTAGTTAGAGGGGGGCTTAAAGGCTCAGACTCGGCGGAGCCAAGATGGCGGCGTGAGTAGAGCAGTGGAAATCTCCTCCCAAAAACACATAGAGCTATGAAAATATAACAAAGAAAAATCTTCCTAAAATAGAGACCACAGGACACAGGACAACATCCAGACCACATCCACACCTGCAAGAACCCCGCGCCTTGTGAAGGGGGTAAGATACAAGCCCCAGCCCGGCGGGACCCGAGCGCCCCTCCCCCCGGCTCCCGGCGGGTGGAGAGAAACCGGAGCGGTTTTTTTTTTTTTTTTTTTGGCGAGCGCTTTTTGGAAGCCTTAGAGGGACGGGCCCCCGTTGCTGGGGAGGCAGGGTGGCAGGACCGGTGAGGAGGTGCCTGGGAACGGCGCCGGAGGACAAAGAATATCCCGCGTTTCTCCCTGCGAGACCTGGGGGCGGGTGCCTGAGACCGGTGCCTGAGGACGGAGGAGGTCGCGCGTTTTTCCCCTTTTTTTTTTTTTCTCTTTTTGGCGAGCGCTTTTTGGAAGCCTTGAAGGGACGGGGACCCCAGTGCTAGGGAGGCACGGTGGCGGGACTGGTGAGCGGGTGGCTGGGACCGGCGCCTGAGGACAAAGAATATCCCCCGTTTTTCCCTGCGGGACCGGTGGGCGGGTGCCTGAGACCGGCACTTGAGGACAGACGAAATCGCGCGTTTTTCCCCTTTTTTTTTTTTCTCTTTTCTGCGAGTACTTTTTGGAAGCCTAAAAGGGACAGGGACCCCGGTGCTAGGGAGGCAGGGCGGCGGGACTGGTGAGCGGGTGCCTGGGACCGGCACCTGAGGACAAAGAATATCCCGCATTTTTCCCTGTGGGACCGGTGGGTGGGTGCCTGAGACCAGCACCTGAGGACGGAAGAAATCGCGCGTTTTTCCCCTTTTTTTTCTCTCTTTTTGCCGAGTGCTTTTTGGAAGCCTTGAAGGGACAGGGACCCCGGTGCTAGGGAGGCAGGGCGGCGGGACTGGTGAGCGGGTGCGTGGGACCAGTGCCTGAGGACAAAGAATATTGAGCGTTCCTTCCCTGCGGGACCGGTGGGTGGGTGCTTTTTGGAAGCCTTGAAAGGACAGGGACCCTGGTGCTAGGGAGACGGGGCGGCAGGACCAGTGAGCGGGTGCCTGGGACCGGCACCTGAGGACAAAAAAAAAAAAAAAAAAAAACCGCTTGTTTTTTCCTTTTTTTTCCTTTTGTTTTTTCTCTTTGTTTCTGTTCCCTCTCTCATTGTTGCTGCTGTTGTTTTGGTTTGGAGAGTGCTTTTTGGAAATCTTAAAGGGGCAGGACAGGTCACTTAGACCAGAAGCAGGGAATCTGGGGATCTCTGGGCACTCTAACCCCCTGGGCAGCAGGGAGCACAGAGGCCCCTTACGGAGATAAATAGTCTCCTGGCTGCTCCCCCTCCAATGGGGCTCCACCATTTTGGAGGAACAGCCCCAGCCAGGCCAAGCCCACAGCAACAGCGGAGATAAACCCCAAAGCAACTGGGCAGGAAGCAGAAGCCCTGTCTGCGCACAGCTGCCCAGCACAAGCCACTAGAGGTCGCTATTCTCCCAGGAAAAGGCTACAAACCAACAAGAAGGGAAGCTCTTCCAGCGGTCACTTGTACCAGCTCTGCAGACTATCTCTATCACCATGAAAAGGCAAAACTACAGGCAGACAAAGATCACAGAGACAACACCTGAGAAGGAGACAGACCTAACTAGTCTTCCTGAAAAAGAATTCAAAATAAAAATCATCAACATGCTGACAGAGATGCAGAAAAAAATGCAAGAGCAATGGGATGAGATGCAGAGAAAAATGCAAGAGCAGTGGGATGAAGTCTGGAAGGAGATCACAGATGTCAGGAAAGAGATCACAGAAGTGAAACAATCCCTGGAAGGATTTATAAGCAGAATGGATAAGATGCAAGAGGCCATTGAAGGAATAGAAGCCAGAGAACAGGAACGTATAGAATCTGACATAGAGAGAGATAAAAGGATCTCCAGGAATGAAACAACAATAAGAGAAATATGTGACCAATACAAAAGGAAAAACATTCGTATTATAGGGATACCAGAAGAGGAAGAAAGAGGAAAAGGGATAGAAAGGGTCTTTGAAGAAATAATTGCTGAAAACTTCCCCAAACTGGGGGAGGAAATAATCGAACAGACCATGGAATTATACAGAACCCCCAACAGAAAGGATCCAAGGAGGACAACACCAAGACACATAATAATTAAAATGGCAAGGATCAAGGACAAGGAAAGAGTTTTAAAGGCAGCTAGAGAGAAAAAGGTCACCTATAAAGGTAAACCCATCAGGCTAACATCAGACTTCTCAACAGAAACCCTACAGGCCAGAAGAGAATGGCATGATATACTTAATGCAATGAAACAGAAGGGCCTTGAACCAAGGATACTGTATCCAGCACGACTATCATTTAAATATGATGGTGGGATCAAACAATTCCCAGACAAGCAAAAGCTGAGGGAATTTGCTTCCCACAAACCACCTCTACAGGGCATCCTACAGGGACTGCTCTAGATGGGAGCACCCCTAAAAAGAGCACAGAACAAAACACACAACATATGAAGAATGGAGGAGGAGGAATAAGAAGGGAGAGAAGAAAAGACTCTCCAGACAGTGTATATAACAGCTCAATAAGCGAGCTAAGTTAGGCAGTAAGATACTAAAGAAGCTAACCTTGAACCTTTGGTAACCACGAATCTAAAGCCTGCAATGGCAATAAGTACATATCTTTCAATAGTCACCCTAAATGTAAATGGACTTAATGCACCAATCAAAAGACATAGAGTAATAGAATGGATAAAAAAGCAAGACCCATCTATATGCTGCTTACAAGAAACTCACCTTAAACCCAAAGATAAGCATAGACTAAAAGTCAAGGGATGGAAAAACATATTTCAGGCAAACAACAGTGAGAAGAAAGCAGGGGTTGCAGTACTAATATCAGACAAAATAGACTTCAAAACAAAGAAAGTAACAAGAGATAAAGAAGGCCACTACATAATGATAAAGGGCTTAGTCCAACAAGAGGATATAACCATTCTAAATATATATGCACCCAATACAGGAGCACCAGCATATGTGAAGCAAATACTAACAGAACTAAAGAGGGAAATAGACTGCAATGCATTCATTGTAGGAGACTTCAACACACCACTCACCCCAAAGGATAGATCCACCGGGCAGAAAATAAGTAAAGACACACAGGCACTGAACAACACACTAGAACAGATGGACCTAATAGACATCTATAGAACTTTACATCCAAAAGCAACACGATATACATTCTTCTCAAGTGCACATGGAACATTCTCCAGAATAGACCACATACTAGCTCACAAAAAGAGCCTCAGTAAATTCCACAATATTGAAATTCTACCAACCAATTTTTCAGACCACAAAGGTATGAAAGTAGAAATAAATTCTACAAAGAAAACAAAAAGGCTCACAAACACATGGAGGCTTAACAACATGCTACTAAATAATCAATGGATCAATGAACAAATCAAAATAGAGATCAAGGAATATATAGAAACAAATGACAACAACAACACTAAGCCCCAACTTCTGTGGGATGCAGCGAAAGCAGTCTTAAGAGGAAAGTATATAGCAATCCAGGCACACTTGAAGAAGGAAGAACAATTCCAAATGAATAGTCTAACATCACAACTATTAAAACTGGAAAAAGAAGAACAAATGAGGCCTAAAGTCAGCAGAAGGAGGGACATAATAAAGATCAGAGAAGAAATAAACAAAATTGAGAAGAATAAAACAATAGCAAAAATCAACGAAACCAAGAGCTGGTTCTTTGAGAAAATAAACAAAATAGATAAGCCTCTAGCCCAACTTATTAAGAGAAAAAGAGAGTCAACACAAATCAACATAATCAGAAATGAGAATGGAAAAATCACGACAGACTCCACAGAAATACAAAGAATTATTAAAGACTACTATGAAAACCTATATGCCAACAAGCTGGAAAACCTAGAAGAAATGGACAACTTCCTAGAAAAATACAACCTCCCAAGACTGACCAAGGAAGAAACACAAAAGTTAAACAAAGCAATTACAAGCAAAGAAATTGAAACAGTAATCAAAAAACTACCCAAGAACAAAACCCCGGGGCCGGACGGATTTACCTCGGAATTTTATCAGACACACAGAGAAGACATAATACCCATTCTCCTTAAAGTGTTCCACAAAATAGAAGAAGAGGGAATACTCCCAAACTCATTCTATGAAGCCAACATCACCCTAATACCAAAACCAGGAAAAGACCCCACCAAAAAAGAAAATTACAGACCAATATCCCTGATGAATGTAGATGCAAAAATACTCAATAAAATATTAGCAAACAGAATTCAACAGTATATCAAAAGGATCATACACCATGACCAAGTGGGGTTCATCCCAGGGATGCAAGGATGGTACAACATTCGAAAATCCATCAACATCATCCACCACATCAACAAAAAGAAAGACAAAAACCACATGATCATCTCCATAGATGCTGAAAAAGCATTTGACAAAATTCAACATCCATTCATGATAAAAACTCTCAGCAAAATGGGAATAGAGGGCAAGTACCTCAACATAATAAAGGCCATATATGATAAACCCACAGCCAGCATTATACTGAACAGCGAGAAGCTGAAAGCATTTCCACTGAGATCGGGAACCAGACAGGGATGTCCACTCTCCCCACTGTTATTTAACATAGTACTGGAGGTCCTAGCCACGGCAATCAGACAAAACAAAGAAATACAAGGAATCCAGATTGGTAAAGAAGAAGTTAAACTGTCACTATTTGCAGATGATATGATACTGTACATAAAAAACCCTAAAGACTCCACTCCAAAACTACTAGAACTGATATCGGAATACAGCAAAGTTGCAGGATACAAAATCAACACACAGAAATCTGTAGCTTTCCTATACACTAACAACGAATCAATAGAAAGAGAAATCAGGAAAACAATTCCATTCACCATTGCATCAAAAAGAATAAAATACCTAGGAATAAACCTAACCAAGGAAGTGAAAGACTTATACTCTGAAAACTACAAGTCACTCTTAAGAGAAATTAAAGGGGACACTAATAAATGGAAACTCATCCCATGCTCATGGCTAGGAAGAATTAATATCGTCAAAATGGCAATCCTGCCGAAAGCAATATACAAATTTGATGCAATCCCTCTCAAATTACCAGCAACATTCTTCAATGAATTGGAACAAATAATTCAAAAATTCATATGGAAACACCAAAGACCCCGAATAGGCAAAGCAATCCTGAAAAAGATGAATAAAGTAGGGGGGATCTCACTCCCCAACTTCAAGCTCTACTACAAAGCCATAGTAATCAAGACAATTTGGTACTGGCACAAGAACAGAGCCACAGACCAGTGGAACAGATTAGAGACCCCAGAAATTAACCCAAACATATATGGTCAATTAATATTTGATAAAGGAGCCATGGACATACAATGGCAAAATGACAGTCTCTTCAACAGATGGTGCTGGCAAAACTGGACAGCTACATGTAGGAGAATGAAACTGGACCATTGTCTAACCCCATATACAAAGGTAAACTCAAAATGGATCAAAGACCTGAATGTAAGTCACGAAACCATTAAACTCTTGGAAAAAAACATAGGCAAACACCTCTTAGATATAAACATGAGTGATCTCTTCTTGAACATATCTCCCCGGGCAAGGAAAACAACAGCAAAAATGAGCAAGTGGGACTACATTAAGCTGAAAAGCTTCTGTACAGCGAAAGACACCATCAATAGAACAAAAAGGAACCCTACAGTATGGGAGAATATATTTGAAAATGACAGATCTGATAAAGGCTTGACGTCCAGAATATATAAAGAGCTCACACGCCTCAACAAACAAAAAACAAATAACCCAATTAAAAAATGGGCAGAGGAACTGAACAGACAGTTCTCCAAAAAAGAAATACAGATGGCCAAGAGACACATGAAAAGATGCTCCACATCGCTAATTATCAGAGAAATGCAAATTAAAACTACAATGAGGTATCACCTCACACCAGTAAGGATAGCTGCCATCCAAAAGACAAACAACAACAAATGTTGGCGAGGCTGTGGAGAAAGGGGAACCCTCCTACACTGCTGGTGGGAATGTAAATTAGTTCAACCATTGTGGAAAGCAGTATGGAGGTGCATCAAAATGCTCAAAACAGACCTACCATTTGACCCAGGAATTCCACTCCTAGGAATTTACCCTAAGAACGCAGCAATCAAGTTTGAGAAAGACAGATGCACTCCTATGTTTATCGCTGCACTATTTACAATAGCCAAGAATTGGAAGCAACCTAAATGTCCATCTGTAGATGAATGGATAAAGAAGATGTGGTACATATACACAATGGAATACTACTCAGCCATAAGAAGTGGAAAAATCCAACCATTTGCAGCAACATGGATGGAGCTGGAGAGTATTATGCTCAGTGAAATAAGCCAAGAGGAGAAAGAGAAATACCAAATGATTTCACTCATCTGAGGAGTATAGGAACAAAGGAAAAACTGAAGGAACAAAACAGCAGCAGAATTACAGAACCCAAAAATGGACTAACAGGTACCAAAGGGAAAGGAACTGGGGAGGATGGGTGGGCAGGGAGGGATAGGGGGGGGGAAGAAGAAGGGGGGTATTAAGATTAGCATGCATGGGGGGGAGGGAGAAAGGGGAGGGTGGGCTGCACAACACAGAGAGGACAAGTAGTGACTCTACCACATTTTGCTAAGCTGAATGACAGTAACCCTAATGTGGTTGTTAGGGTGGACCTGATATAGGGGAGAGCATAGTAAACATAGTATTCTTCAGGTAAGTGTAGATTAAAAATTTAAAAAAAAAAAAAGAAAGAAAGAAAGAAAAGGGGGATTACTCCTTAACAGGATAAAACTATTGGTAAATCAAAGATCAACGCATGCTTTAAATATCCTTAATGTTGATCACTTAAAGGGTGTCAGATGATCAGCTATCGAGGTACTCTTTTCTGATAATATTCCTTTCTCTTAATTAAAAAAAAAAAAAAGCAGTTACTGTGTGCTGACCTCCAATGAGTTCTGCACAGTGGTATAGAGGGCATGTCAAAGTGTGGGCAAAGGGTCTGTTTGTTTCTACGCAGAAGATCAAGGCCTAGCTTGGATACCCAGAAAATGAACTAAGATACGATATGAGGAGGAGCTTCCGGCATCAGCACTCTCTGGAGGACTCGTGCCGGGGGATGATCATCAAAAAGCCTCCACAGGGATCCGGACGATGCTGCGGTTGTGGCTGCATCCAGCCCACCGTCTCCTGGACTTGCCATAAGAAGGAGGAGGGAGATGTCTAGGCTGGCATGTGCATACAGTGAGACAACGAATTTGACTGGATCTGTACTGTTGGAACTCAACCAGGAGTTGGGAGGGGTGCAAGTTGTAGCACCCCAGAATCTCATGACTATAGACTATCTATGGTTAAAAGAACATATGGGATGTGAACAGATCCCAGAAATGGGCTGCTTTAATTTGTCTGATGGTTCAAGTACAGTTGGACAATATCCATCATATCATAGATAAATTTTCACAAATGCCTAGGGTGCCTAAATGGTTTTCTTGGCTTCACTGGAGATGGCTGGTAATTATAGATTTGCTTTGTTTATGTCACCGTATTCCTATTATGTTAATATGTGTGTGCAAATTAGTTAGTAGTTTAAAACCTATACATACTTAAGGTACTATACAAGAAGATATGTCAAAGAAATAATCAATCCTCCCAAGTTTCCTTCATATGCTACATCTATAGCTTTTCTTCTTCCTTCCTAATTACAAACCTTAAATAGAATTCGTGCCTCATATCGAATTTACCAAGTATCATAATTCCTCCAGGTGGTAAAGATACCTCGAGACAAGTGCTGGGCATAGAAGCCACAGGGCATAAATCTGCAAAGAAGTAAAAAGCTAACCTTTGCAAACAATATGGCTTCTCTCTCACTTACCAACTTTACATTTCCCTGTATGGCCCCGGAAGATGACTGGTTAGCCAGAGACGGGTAAGATTCCTCAAGGGAGGAACAACCTAAGACAGGCACAGTCGCAGGGGGGCCATCAGGTGAGAATTTGGGGATCAACAGAGGTGAGGCTCAGAACCTCACCCCCCCTGCTTTGAGAGAAATCTTCTGCATCCGTGGATGTCTTGCTGCCCTTGTCTAGCCTGGATTAATACTTAGTCCATAGGCACACACCTGATCATCTGATCATCTATATTTGCCTTCTTACAGCACTAAACTATGTTTTCTACCTTTATCTTGCATCTACCTACCACTTCAGCATTTTATTAAAAATAAAAATAATAATAATAATAGGAGAAATGGGGGATCAACATATAAATCAAGTACAAAAATCAAATGAATATTCATATTTGACCTGATGGTTTATAGGTCATATTGCATGATCAAAACCGAAAGTTTCTGTGATGAATGCCCTTGTACTGTTCACCATGTAAGAATTTATTCACTCTGTAAGAATTCGTTCACCATGTAAGAACTTGTTCGTTATGCTTCAGAAGATTGGAGACTGACGAGAATTAGGCTTGAGATGGATTAATGATTGTAAATTGAGCATTGACCCCCCTATACTGAATTTTATTGTTGTTAACAACCATTTGATCAATAAATATGAGAGATGCCCTCTCAAAAAAAAAAAAAAAAAAAAAATGATCACTGACACTCAACAGGAGGAAAGAGTTATGGACAAAATGACAAATTCTCTTCCCTGTTAGGCTGTGATGGAAAGATCAAATTTCTTCTTTGCTTAACATAAATTTTAATATATTAATCAAAAGTAGATAAGATAATTTTTTCTTTGTTTCATATTTCAGTTTTCGTTTTGGAAACTTGGGAACTGAAATATGCTTTGGAGTGAATTTTCATAGGATGCTTCATGGACAAGACAAGTTAATGTACAAAATTATCTTTACAACTCAAAAGATTGGAATTGACCAAATATCGTAAGATTAAGAACATAGGATATGATCTCCTGGGCAAAGAGAATCAAATAGAGTTATAGGATTTGAAGCAACTGCAAAGATTATATTTTTGCCCTTCTATTGAATTATAAATAGATCTCAAGCTTTTTATTTAAATGCAGGATAAATACATGCTACTCAGAAAATTTTCTTGAATTTCCAGTTGGAAATGAAGAACCTAAGCAATTTTTAAGCAATTGAAGGAAATAAAAGTGTTTATCAATGGAAAAAAAAAAAAAAAAAAAAAAGGCTCAGACTCGATCTGCGGGGGGGTGAAGGCGAGGGGGATGAAGGCAGAGAGGGTGAGGTGGGGGAGGAGATGGTGGTTGAGGAAGGGGGAGGGGCTGTTGTAGGAGAGAAGGGGGTAGGGAGAGGACAGGAGGCTTCTGTGGGGGAGGAGGTGGAGGCGGAGGAGGTGGAGGCAGCGGAGATGGCGGAAGAGGGCGGAGGGGTTGTAGGAAAGAGAGGGGCCGAGGGGGGAAGCCTGTATGGCGGAGGTTCGTCGGCTGGGTCAAAGGTAATTGAAGAGGGACTGGGAGTGTGTGGAGGGGAGGGAGATGGCTTGCAGGCTAGGAGAACGGGGCGGGGAACAGGTGGTGCAGAGGCTGGGATTTTGAGCTAGGAGGTGAAAAGCTTCGATATAGGGAATCTCCTTCCGTTTTTTCAGGCACTGGCAGTAGTTAAAAAGATCATGAGTGATCTTAGGATCAAGAGTTCCCCCTGTGGGCCATTGGTTGTTATTGTCTAGGGGTTATGTTGGCCAATCTTGGGAGCAGTATTTACGGAGAAGTTTTGGTTTTATATCAGGTGTCAGGGAGAGGGTAGCTAGATGCTTGAGCAGGCATTCAAGAGGTGAATTTTCAGGGAGGGATGATGAGGCTCCCATGGCTAAAGGACAGAGAAGGAGACAAACAGGGGAAGACGAATGGAGATCCTCGGACTGGAAGCAGACCGCAAGGAGACAAAGGGCATCCCCGATGATCCTTGGTGGTCTGCTGAAACTCGTATACAAGTCGGAATTTCTTAGGAAGTGTGGGTCATCACCCAGACTTCTCTAAGAAGTAGAGTGCCGGAGTCACGAGGAACCTAGTACTAGGAATTTTCAGCAGAAGGAATGGAAGGAGGAGGGGGAAAAGGGAGCATTTTCATCTGCAAAGGAGTCACCTCGTTTATGGCTGTCGGAGGAGGGGCCTGAGGGTTTGCCGCAGCCGTGAAGGCCTGAGGCGGGGAGAGTTCCCTCCTCGCCCCTGAGCATCAGGGCCTTGCTGGACGATCATGGTCAATGGCGCTGCGATAGCTCGGGAAAGAGCGGCCTGCTCCGGGGGAAAAGTTACCCAAAGGCCAAAGAGGAGTGGTGAGTGTGAGGATCCAGCGCTGGAAAAAGAGGATGAGGGCAAGCTGCTGCTAGTGTCAGGGGGGGAAGACGGGACCCAGTTGGGGTGTCTTGTCTCCTGGGTTTTGGCACCAATGAAAGGAAGGAGCGACACACAGCAGCAATTCACTGGAGAATTCTGCTTTATTAGGGAAAGGTGCTGGGTTATAAAGGAAGGGGCATAAGCTGATTGAGGTGTTTCTTCTACAGGGCTGGTGGCTATTGGCTAGGTACTGGGATTGGGAGTGGGGTGAGGGGTGATTGGGCCTCGGGTGGCGCCGGTGGGAACCGAGGACCTGGAAGAAAAGCAGGAAGTTCGCCATCTTATGGGTGGGGTCCTTCAGAAAGTATATAGCAACTCAGGCATATTTAGAAAAGGAAGAACAATCCCAAATGAATAGTCTAACATCACAATTATCAAAATTGGAAAAAGAAGAACAAATGAGGCGTAAAGTCAGCAGAAGGAGGGACATATTAAACATCAGAGAAGAAATAAATTAAATGGTGAATAATAAAACAACAGAAAAAATCAGTGAAAACAAGAGCTGATTCTTTGAGAAAATAAAAAAATAGATAAGCCTCTAGCCAGACTTATTAAGAGAAAAAGAGCATGAACACACATCAACAATCAGAAACAAGAAAGGAAAAATCACGACAGACCCCACAGAAGTACAAAGAATTATTAGAGAATACTATGAAAACCTATATGCTAATAAGCTGGAAAACCAAGAAGAAATGGACAACTTCCTAGAATAAAACAACCTTCCAAGACTGACCAAGGAAGAAACACAAAATCTATACGAACCATTACCAGCAAGGAAATTGAATTGATAATCAAAAAACTGCCCAAAAACAAAACCCCTGGGCCAGATGGATTTACCTTGAAATATTGTCAGACATACAGAGAAGACATAATACCCATTCTCCTTAAAGTTTTCCAAAAAATAGAAGAGGAGGGAATACTCCCAAACTCATTCTATGAAGCCAACATCACCCTAATACCAAAACCAGGCAAAGACCCAACCAAAAAAGAAAATTACAGACCAATATCCTTGAGGAATGTAGATGCAAAAATACTCAACAAAATATTAGCAAACTAAATTCAAAAATACATCAAAAGGATCATACACCATGACCAAGTGGGATTCATCCCAGGGATGCAAGGATGGTACAACATTCGAAAATCCATCAACATCATCCACCACATAAATAAAAAGAAGGACAAGAACGACATGATCATCTCCATAGATGCTGAAAAAACATTCGAAAAAATTCAACATCCATTCATGATAAAAACTATCAACAAAATGGGCGCAGAGGGCAAGTACCTCAACATAATAAAGGCCATATATGATAAACCCATCAACCCACAGCTAACATCATACTGAACAGCGAGAGACTGAAAGATTTTCCTCTGAGATCGGGAAGAAGACAGAGATGCCCACTCTCCCCACTGTTATTGAACGTGGTACTGGAGGTCCTAGCCACGGCAATCAGACAAAACAAAGAAATACAAGGCATCCAGGTTGGTAAAGAAGAAGTTAAACTGTCAGTGTTTTCAGATGACATGATATTGTACATAAAAAACCCTAAAGACTCCACTCCAAAACTACTAGAACTAATATCGGAATTCAGCAAAGTTGCAGGATACAAAATTAACACATAGAAATCTGTGGCTTTCCTATACACTAATAATGAACTAATAGAAAGAGAAATCAGGAAAACAATTCCATTCACAATAGCATCAAAAAGAATAAAATACCTAGGAATAAACCTAACCAAGGAAGTGAAAGACCTATACCCTGAAAACTATAAGACACTCTTATGAGAAATTAAAGAGGTCACTAACAAATGGCAACTCATCCCATGCTCCTGGCTAGGAAGAATTATCATCATCAAAATGGCCATCCTGCGCAAAGCAATATACAGATTTGATGCAATCCCTATCAAATTACCAATAGCATTCTTCAACAAACTGGAATAGTTCAAAAATTCATATGGAAACACCAAAGACCCCAAATAGCCAAAGCAATCCTGAGAAGGAAGAATAAAGTGGGGGGGATCTCACTCCCCAAGTTCAAGCTCTACTACAAAGCCATAGTAATCAAGACAATTTGGTACTGGCACAAGAACAGACCCACAGACCAGTGGAACAGAATAGAGACTCCAGACATTAACCCAAACATATTTGGTCAATTAATATACGATAAGGAGCCATGAACATACAATGGGGAAATGACAGTCTCTCCAACAGTTGGTGCTGGCAAAACTGGACAGCTACATGTAAGAGAATGAAACTGGATCATTGTCTAACCTCATACACAAAAGTAAATTTGAAATAGAGCAAAGACCTGCATGTAAGTCATGAAACCATAAAACTCTTAGAAGAAAATATAGGCAAAAATCTCTTGGACATAAACATGAGTGACTTCTTCATGAACACATCTCTCCGGGCAAGGAAAACAAAAGCCAAAATGAACAAGTGGGACTACATCAAGCTGAAGAGCTTCTGTACAGCAAAGGACACCATCAATAGAACAAAAAGGTATCCTACAGTATGGGAGAATGTATTCGTAAATGACAGATCCGATAAAGGATTGACATCCAAAATATGTAAAGAGCTCATGCACCTCAACAAACATAAAGCAAATAATCCAATTAAAAAATGGGCAGAGGAGCTGAACAGACAGTTCTCCAAAGAAGAAATTCAGATGGCCAACGGACACATGAAAAGATGCTCCACATCGCTAGTTATCAGAGAAATGCAAATTAAAACCACAATGAGATAACACCTCAGATCAAAAGACAAACAACAACAAAAGTTGGCAAGGTTGTGGAGAAGGGGGAACCCTCCTATAGTGCTGGTGGGAATGTAAACTAGTTCAACCGTGTGGAAAGCAGTATGGAGGTTTCTCAAAAAGCTCAAAATAGAAATACTATTTGACCCAGGAATTTCACTTCTAGGAATTTACTGTAAGCATGCAGCAGCCCAGTTTGAAAAAGACAGATGCTCACCTATATTTATTGCAGCACTATTTACAATAGCCAAGAAATGGAAGCAACCTAAATGTCCATAAGTAGATGATAAAGATGTGGTACATATACACAATGGAATATTATTCAGCCATAAGAAGAAAACAAATCCTACCATTTGCAACATGGATGGAGCTAGAGGGTATTATGCTCAGTGAAATAAGCAAGCTGGAGAAAGACAAGTACCAAATGATTTCACTCATACGTGGAGTATAAGAACAAAGAAAAAACTGAGGGAACAAAACAGCAGCAGAATCACAGAACCCAAGAGTGGACAAAGAGTTACCGAAGGGAAAGGGACTGGGAAGGATGGGTTGGAAGGAAGGCATAAGGGCAGGGGAAAAAGGAAGGGGACATTACGATTAGCATGTAAAATGGGGTGGAGGGCATGGGGAGGGCTGTGCGACACAGATAAGACAAGTAATGATACTACAGCATCTT
Source organism: Manis javanica (assembly GCF_040802235.1). Taxonomy (NCBI): domain Eukaryota; kingdom Metazoa; phylum Chordata; class Mammalia; order Pholidota; family Manidae; genus Manis; species Manis javanica. The sequence continues at coordinate 81,052,005 of NC_133167.1, read as the reverse complement.
ATTACGCTGATGGACAGGGACTATAATGGGGATTGTGGGGGGTACTTGGTGAAGGGGGGAGCCTAGTAAACATAATGTTCTGCATGTAATTGTAGATTAATGATAACAAAATAAAGTTTTTTGATATTTTTAAATATATTTTATATACTGTATGTTCATATATAGTAGACAGTATGTGTTTGTACTGATAGGTAAGTATAGGGCAAATCTGCAGGTCAGTAGTTTTGTTATGAGTATTACATTTTCTCCACTATACAAATGAGGAGATTGAGGGAGGTTGGTGAACTGCCCAGGTAATGCTGGTAGTAAATGGTGAACCAGGGTTGTAAACTAGGCCTGCTTAAATCGTATGCATTCACTTTTCTATACTGCTTTTTAAAATATTTTCCCTTAGAAAATAAAAAATTAGTTCCTTTATAAATGCATATTATTTTGAGCTAAGGAGTACTCTGGTTAATCCCATGCTATGCCCCTAATTTTTTTTCAAAATAAAATGACTTTGTTCCTAATTATGGAAGTAATGGGCTCAATGTTAAAAGTAATCATTGCTTAGTAGAAAAACAAAATTTTAAAAAGTATACAGGGGTGGCGAAAATCACTAGTAATTCTACTACCCAGGGGCTAACAGTTTGATGTGTACTGTTCCAGACTTTTTGGTGTAAGGGTTCACATATGTATATTATGAAAAAAAAAATAGGTTCACAGCACACGTGCTACTCAGTAACTCTTTTTTTTTTCTTATTATATATTGGCCATCATGCACACATCATTGTTAAGTTTATATCTTCATTTAAAATTATGTTTTTCACGTTATAAAAACCTTTTTATTTTAGAAGTTTTGGGTTTGTAGAAAAATAGCAAAGATGGTACAGTGAGTTCCCAGGTTCCTGTATCATTAATGTGCTACATTTGTGTGCTACATTTCTCACAATTAATGAGCCAATATTGATACATTTTTATTAACTGCAGTCCATGCTGTGTCCAGATTTCCTTAGTTTTCACCTCTGTCTTTTTCTGCTCCAGGGCCCACCCAGGATCCCACACTCACTAGTCGCCCTGTCTCCTTAGGCTCCTCTGGACTGTGACAGTTTCTCAGATTTCCCCTTTTTTTTATGAATTGACAGTTTTGAGGGTTGCTGGTGAGATACCGTAGAACGCCCTTCATCTGGGAGCTGCCCACTGTTTTTCTCATGGCTAAACAGGGTTATGTTTTGGGGAGGGAGACCGCAGGCAACTGCCATCACCGTCACATCTCAGGAGCGCCGAGAGCTGCATGGCTGCCCACTGTTGATGCTGAACTTGGTTTCCTGGCTGAGGTAGTGCCTGCCGGGCTGCTCTGCTGTAAGGTTACCCTTTTTTCTCCCCTTAACATCTGGTGCTCTTGGGCAGGAAGGCAACCCACACTTCCCGAGTGGAGTCCTGCTCCACCTCCTTGAGGGCAGAGTGTCTGCGTACGTTGTTGGAATTCTTCTGCACAGATTTATCTGTTCTCCCCCATTTATTTAAATTTATTTATCCAATCCAGTATAAATAAGTCCAGTTTATTTATATCAGTGTGGACTAATGGGTATTGCATTTATAGTTCAGGTTATACTTCCGCACACCTTCACTGCTCTACTCTCCCAGCTTGGAGGTCAGAGGCTGAAGCTTTCAGTTGGTTCCTGGGCCCCCTTGTCATACCACTAGCCTTGTGGGTTAATATCTTCATTTTTTACAGAGTTATGTGATTCTCTATTGTAAGAATATACCATAATATATTTAACCCCTTACTGATTTAATTTATCAGGTATTTCACCTTGTAAACAATACTGCAGTAAGCAGTCTTCAGAAAATATATGAAAATACTGTTCAATAATTCAAGAAAAATCACTGTATTAAAGGGACTGCCCGTTTTACATTTTACGTGCTATGTGCCTCATATACTAAACGGATTCCTCAGGAGTGAGCATTTTTACCTTAGCTACAGAAAACTATGGTATGTTTATCATTGTAGTTGCTCCCCTTCTTTTTATCTTTTTTGCATGTGATCAGAGCTGATGACTGGGGTGGCATCAATGGTCCTAGAGCTGCTTTGAGATTGCACCTTGTCTTGAGACACCTGTGCCTTCTCAGGAGAGAATCCATTACTAGAGAGTTAAGTTGAGTTTAAACTCTATTTGGTAAACAAAACAGCATTCTCAAAGAGTAAAAACTTTAGAACTGGAAACGACCCTAGAAATCATGTTCATTCCCTGCATTTAGAAACTGTGGTGCTGTCGGGTGAGGTGACTTGCCTAAAATTATGCAACTGCAGAAACACTCAAGAATCTGCATTTCTGCTCAGAATTCCTTGTTACCTGAATGTGTTTTATATCCCGTGCAAGGATATACAGAACTTTTGCACTGGAAAATTTCAAACATATACCAAAGAAGACAAAACAGTATAATTAATCTCTACGTCCCGTCACCCAACCTTAACCTATCAACTGGTGGCCAATCTCGTTTAAAATTCCTACCCACTCTCCCTACCACCATGTTATTTCAAAGCATATATTAAATCACTCCATCTGTAAATATTTCAGTACATTTGAAAAGAAAAATCTGTTTTGCAAAACACAACCACAATATCATTTTGCACCTTAAAAACATTTCTATTCAAGGATGTTTGGTTATAAAAACTTTGACAATTTGTATTCACCATGGGTTAGAATCTGGCCTTACTGAAAATACACTTGCTGTAATCCCTCAGGATTATAAAGAGATGCTGGTATACCCACCCACCATACAGAATGGCCTAGATTATGGCTTTTATAAAAACCTAGTCATCCATAAAAAATAATCTCCCGTGATTTCTTCAGAGGCAGAGAAATTCCTAGGAAGTATATGACAGATGTCTCCTAACTATATATTTGCTCTTGGGCCCTTCTTTACTGTTTATCTAAGAGTGAGGAAGAAATTCCAAGGACATATGCCAACAAAAATTGTTGTACGGATTAATGGAAGCCATGGATGGGAGTACAGAGACATGGCCATTGCACTCCGGAGCTACAGAGAGATTTTTGAATATCAAGTAAAATTCCTGCACGTTACTCCTGAATTTGGAGTTTGTAAAGCTCCTAAGAAAACCAACATGTTGACATCATGACTGTGCTTGCATTTGCTTTTAGGAAGATAGTTTAAGAGCAAAGAATACACTTGATACCCAGCAGTAATCCTAGGGGCAGAACTGACTGCAATTCTGCTGTTTTCTTCAAGCAGCATATTCTTCAAGCAGCATATTAAGTTGGATTACTGACTTTACAGCTGACTTTACAGCTTCAAAGGGTGATTAATACTTCCCAGTGTTTTAAATATGGTCTTTACCTGGGATTTTGCTGGATCTTTAAACTTAAAGTTGAGATGCTGTTTTCCTTTAGGAAAAAAAAACCCTGCCTCAGGCTTTACAAGCAGAATAAGAAGACTTTCTTTGAAAATCCTTTTACTTGGATTGACTTTGTCCTAGAATTGCCTGGGCTTTGACATGTTGAAATACGCAGTGGTTTGGAGATGGAGTGCAAGACAAGGGCAGAAATTTTCCTTTTGCTTTTTCTAAGCTAGACTGAAACCAATCTTAATTGCATAATTTTATTTAAAACTATTTCATTGCAAATAAATATTCATCCTATCCCATATTGCTCATTATATGCAGTTTCATGTTTTATTCAAACCTAATTTAGACTTTCCTTCATTGTGTTTGACGTTATTGCAGCCTTTCCTTTTTCTTTTGTGAATAGTCTTTGTTACAGTCAATCAGCTTTATTTTCCTCCCATTTTGAGCGTCCTACTTGTATTTCTGAACTTTGGCTCACTTTTATCTGCTTCTTTTCATTCAGTGAGTATCTTTTAAAGATGAGAAATCACAGTTACTTTTTCTCCCCATTTCTAAGCAAAAGTTGAAAGATGAATTTTAAAAAACCACTGTTTCAAATGCATCCCTGGTCCAGTCATTTGGTTATCCTAGGCTAACATGCATTATGGATCTCAAGTGCTTGGAAGTCATACAGTGTTCAGCATGGTGTGCTGTGATTTATCACTGTAGCATTTCACCTACTCCACTACCTATTTTAACCTATTTTTTAAACTCTTTCATGATACAATAGTGATACTTTGTCTTCAAATTGTTTTTGATTTGAAATTGTCATACTTAACTTTGACATCTTTGCTGCTTGCCAGCTGTGTGGCCTTGATTGAATCTCATCTGAGAAGTGAGGATATTAATTAGCCACCTCCTTGGACTGTCCAGTTAAGTGAGATAAGCTATAGTGCCTGGCACATAACAAATGCTCCATAAATACTATTCGAGTCATCTTTTTCTCCAGCCATCTTGTATGCCTTTCCCTTTTACTGTTTATATTTTCACATTAATATTAGATTAAGAAAAATGATTTACGTATCTTAAATAAATGACCACCTTCATGTTTCCTTAAACTTTACAAAAGTTGTTTGTTTTGAAATGATTGTAGACCGATGGAAAATTGCAAAAAAGAGAAAGGTCCCATGTATCTTTCACTCAATTTTCCCTAAAGGCAACTATAATACAAGATCAAAACCAGAAAATTGACATTGGTATATTCATAGAGCTTGCTCAGATTCCTCCAGTTTTATGTGCACCCGTTTGTGTTGGTGTGGCATGGTGTGTGTAGTTTTGTGCCATTTGGTCACATACTGATCTGTGTAAACACTGCCACAGTCAAGATACAGAACTGACCCATCAACTACTTTCGTGTGCTACCCCTTGAGAGCCCCCCACTCTGACCCGTGGTGACCACTGATGTGTTCTCCTGCTTTATAGGTTTGTCATTTTGAGACTATTATATCAATGGTATCAGGTATATGTGACCTTTTGAGATGGGCTTGTTTTACTCATCATAATGCCAGTGAGATTCATTCAAGTTGTTGAATGTATCAGATAGCTTGTTCTTTTTTATTGTTGAGTTCTATTCCCTGCTGTGGATACATCACCATTAACCATGTGCCCTTGGAAGGACATGGGGGTCCCCAGTTTGGAGTGTTACCGGTAAAGCTGCTGTGAACATTTGTGTACAGGTATTTTGTGTGGGCCTAAGTTTTTCTTTCACCAGGACAAATGCTTAGGAGTACAATTACCGGATCAAGCATTTTTAATGGACTCCTGTAAGCCTCTTTGAAAGCACATGCTAATACCACATAAGGTGCTATATATATGCTAACACTAATATAAAGACAATTATTTCTTAATGCCAGGCATTATAAATAATATACATCACCCTTTGTTTTAAATATGATTTCTGTACAATTTGCAGCATGAGTCCAAAGTATAGAATCCTGTTTTTTTTCGTACTGTAATATAACGTGTACTAAATAAATCATTTCTTTAATGAACCTCCTTTGTATTTTATTGGCTTGTTTTGTGGGGTATATTACAGTTCTGAGATACTAAACTTGAAATGGGGAGATATTTCATTAACGGTTTTTCTTTTTATAAATTCTTTGCAATGTGGTAGATACTGAGTTTTTTAAATACTTACAAAGATTAGCTCAAGAAGTCAGGATCCATTAGTTAACTAATGTTCATCATTTTAAATAAGCAATAGAGCACTTTGGCACTATTGTTCTAACATAATGTTGGGGTTGGTTGTAAGATGTTTTATAAACTCATTGCCTCTGAAGTTAATAATGGTAAATCATTAAATGAAAGTGCAAATAACCTTTTGACACGTGAAGAGCCCCTAATTATGACAGCATAGATTTAAGTAACTTTAAGTTGGGTATCAAAAGTCAATTTCAGGACAATATAAATGGTGGGTGATGGACAGGTATTAGCTGGCTGATCAGTTTGGCTTTCCCAAATGTATCTTCTAACCTTAAAGTAACTGGTAAGGGAAAAGCTCTTTGCAAAAAATTGGAAGGAGGGAAGGAAAAGGATGGGATATAAAAAGCAGTGGTTCTTAATGCTAACTGCCTATTTGAAAAATTTTGTTTTTAAAGCAGAACACCTATACCCAGTTAAATTAGAATCTCTGAAAGTGGCACCTAGGCATTGGATATTTAAAAATGTTTCCAGGTAGTTCTGTTCAGCCCAGGTTGAGATCACTGAACTGTAAACTGCACGATGCATCCATCTTCCTTGTACTGGATTAATGTGCATTCCACATACCTTTTGTTATTGATTCTACTGCAATGCATGATTTCCTGACCTGTCAATGTGGACACAAAGTATAAAACACAGCTATAATTTGTATAACAAGAGTATCTATGAGGTGGAATCAAATACCCAAAAAAAGAAACAATTATTGAAAATTCAGAAGGAAATTAGGTTTCATTCCAGGACTTACTATGGGTGGGAAATTAAGCATTTGGAAAACCTGCCTGGAGTGTTTGGGTGAGGGTTCTGAGTCTTTATTGATATATCCTTTTGGCAACCATATTTGGTTTTTCTTTTCTTTTTTTACTTTGCAAAAGCAGTACTAACAAGTGAAAACATACAAGAATAAATAAAATAAATACCTCACCGATGTTCGCAGCCTGATGTGAATTCTTCCCCACCTTTTTCTATATTCATAAAAGTAAGTTTAAAGACGTAAGGTTTTTGTTTTTTAAATAGGCTCATAATACTCTATACATTTTTCTGAATCTTGCTTTTCCTCATATCAAGGATATGTCTTCAGGTCAATAGAGATCTAATTTTTGTTTACAAAGAATGAATAAAAATTAAAATATACCTTGATTTATGCAACCATTTCCCCATAAATGGACATTGAGGATGTTTCCTCTCTTGTGTGTGTCACAAACAATAGTGTAACACATATCCTTATATATAACCTTAGGTGCTTGAGTTGTTTCTGAAGTATTCTTACAATCCATAGTTTTGTTGTGTGCAGATTTCTTAGTTTGTGGATACCTTCTTTGATAGAACTAGTGAGTTAATGTCAGTCAATGCTAGTAAATTGGCTCCTTCTGAGTATTAAGTTGGGCAATAGGCGAATCAGTTTTTTTAGAAATGGACATTAATAAATACTAGTGACCAAAATGTTTTTCCTGGGTCCTAGAATCCCTAAGGTAGGGTATTTTCCCTGGAGGCCAACAGATGGGCTTTGTGTGGTCTTTGAACCATCCCATATTGATTGAAAAATTATGTACAAATGTACATTTGATGGCTTTAATCAGATTTTTGAAGGGGCTCTTGCCCCCACCCCAGAAAGGTTAGAAGTTGATAATGTGTGTGTCAGAGAGTACTTAGTCTAGAGAACCTGTAAAGTACTTTGAGTTCCCATTGATAGCACATTTTTAATCACAATGTCTTTTCTGTAAAGATCTGGATTGAAGTAAGTTCATCTAATTCCCAGAGAACACAAACCTAGGAAAGATGACTGATACCATTGGTAGCAGACTGTAGATGCAGAATAATCTGAATAGGGTGTAATAATGTTCTCAGATCAGCAAGGTGAAGCATCCTGAGGAGAGGCCACCTGCAGGAGCCGAGGGATGCTCGTGGGTGGAGGGTGGCGTCAGAGGCGCCTGGGATGCGAGCGCTGGGAGTTGACCTGCTGTGTGCTGGCTTGGGTGCTCTGATGCCGCTGCTAGAAAGAGGAGCTTGTTAGATCACATTTGGTGAGTCCTGCTTGCATCTGAGGACCACATTTTAGGTGAGTCGTTGGCAAAGGAAGGAGACACAGCTAGTGATGGCTTGGAAAATACAGTCACGTGTGGAGCCCCTTGCTAAAGGGGTCTCGTTGGATCTGGAGGAGGGGGTATAAATGGATGGGGGTAGCAGCCCTTAGAGATCAGGGGATAGGAAGACCAGTGTGCTCAGGAAATGTTTGAATGAATGAATGAATGAATGAATGGAAGTTAAAAGGCAAAGGACTTCAATTTGATCTAAGGTCTGGTGAGAGTCCTCCAGTGGTGAGGCGGGCTGCCCAGAAAGTAAACGCTGTGGTCAGCGGAGACCTTCAGGCACAGCGATAGGGGCTGGGATCGGGCTGTGCTATTTTATTTGGAATTTTGTATTTCTTCTCAGGTACTTTAATTCTAAAACAGGAGAAAATTCTAAGATAATTTTGTAGGCTCTTTAAAAGTACTTACGTACATGGAGTCAAAATGCTTTTGACTCCAAGCTACATGGCTGTCAGGTGTTTCAAAGTTACTAAAACATTCAAGTATAACAGGTTTATATCGGAACCTGCAGTGTGTAAATTATTCCGCCTTTAAGCCTGAAGCGACTAGCCTAGACTTGCAGAGAGTGTGGTTTAAGATTTCATCTTTTGTTACGTGAGGAGAAAAACTACAATCCTTTCAAGCTACACAAAGAGTGAAAAAGGAAATTCCCTCCTTCCTGTGGCCTCGGGAAATAGGCACAATATCTTCGCTAGACTGATTGTCTGGGTTCTGAGTCAGATGATCGCAACACTCTGGAATTTGTGTCATGCTGCCTCACGTATATAGCTCTGCCCCCGCATTGGCACATGCCTGGGAAAGTGTCTAATATTTAAATTGATTGAGACAGCTCCTATTACCCCTCAATAACTGAAACGATTTAAAAGTCCTTTAGGTTATGGAAATGGGTAAATGTCAGGTTTCTGTATGTAAAACTTATAGAAACACCCCTCTGTCTCATGCTGGTGGCCTTGGAACAGGCGCAGGGGTGGGGGTTACTGTGGACGTCCTGGCTTCCCCTCCTTGTCGTAGTGCTGGGGAGGTTTAGGGCCGAGGAGTTTGAGCCCCCCACCTACTGGCTGTGCGACCCTGATCTCCTGTGATCCACTCGTGAGGGACATGGGATGGTATTGCTCACCCCGTTGTGAGAAGGCGCGCAACATGTGCTGGAACATTCTGTTACTATGCCTCCTGCTGTCGTCTTTGAGCTCCTATCTGTTTTCTTTCCTGCTTTGTCAGATGCTGCCCTCTATGTATCTTGTACTACCTTAAACAAAGCATGTCTAAAACTAATTTTTATAGCCCCACCCCATCCTCCTTGCATCCTAGAGCTACGCCTGCTGGCCACATGCTCCTAGCCTCTGTTACTGGATGGTCCTCCCCAGAGAGGGTGTGGGAAGACGTTAACGCTGCATCTGGACTCCTACTGCCTGGGACTAAAGTCCTGACCCCCACTTATCACCATGTGGCTGTGGATGAGTTACTTAATGTCTCTAAATCTCAGTCTCTTCAATTGTGAAATAGATGTGATAGCAGTCTGTCTTGTAGAATTGGGAAAATGCAGTGTGACAAATACATGTGAAGTGTTTAGCATGGTTTCTGATTCTTCAGTAAGTGCACAGCACACGTTTACTCTGTGGTGCTCAGGCTGGAAATGGCCGTGTTGTTCTTAATCCCTCCTCTGTCCCCTCACCCAAGGGCCAGCGATGCTAGTGATTCAGACTCTCTGTCCCATCGCCACCTTCAGACCAGGGTTTCTTAATCGAATCCATTATACTCAAAAGAGGTTCATAATCCTCTGAAATTACAGATGCAGCTTTTGACACGTGTGCATTTTTCCTAAGGGAAGGGCTTTTAGCCTTTATCATTGACCTTCACACAGGTCAGTGGCCTATGAAAGGTCACTGACTATTGGCTTGGCCTCCTATCTCGAGCCTGTGTTTAGTAGCCTATAAATTGACTTTCCTCCCACATCTCTGTGCCTCTCTACATACTGTTGCCCAGTTAACTTTTTTATGTTTTTGTATCACCATCCTTACTATATATACAGTTGTGTTGATTCCCCGTTCTCACAGTGGTTCTCACCCTGACTGCATACTAGGATCATATGGGAAGCCTTTTTAAAAATGCTGATGCCCAGGCCCCATCTTAGACCAAATAATTGAAATTGAGAAATAGCAGGTATCATTGTTCTGTTTTAAAGCTTCCCAGGAGATTGTAATGTGCAGCCAGAGTGGAAAGCCTTGGGGCTGTGGGATAATGGACCATCAGCATGCTCATAAGGACCTCAGCAAGCTAGCTAATCATCTTTCTCAGCCTAATCTTCTTCCTCTCACATTCGCAGCCCTTGACTTTCACTCCTGGTGCAGACTTTTGCTCTTCTCAGAATGTGCTTCCTGCCTCTGAGCCTTTGCTTGTGATCACCTTGCCTGAAACCCTTTCTCTGCCTGGTCATTTCCATCGCAGGACCTTCCCCCGGGCCCCAGAGAGAATTGCAACCCTTACTTTTATACAAATTTGTACTGTATTTTCCTTTATGTCTCATGCCTTATGCTGTTACAATTATTTGTGTGTGTCTATCTTCCACATGACACTGAACCCCTAGAAGGTGGGATCCTCATTTATTTCATTTCTCTAGTACCAGGTTAGGAAGCTCCCTGGGAGTCTAATGGATGAGTAAATGAGAATGAACAGCCAGCAGCCTGCCCTGGGGAATCCAGAAGGCCAGGGGTGGGAGTGTAAGTGAACGGTATGCGAGATGCGGTGAGCAATGCTCAGCGTTCCCTGCTGCTGCGACTCTACTATTGCTTTTTCTTGCTTTACAAAAACGAAAGATCAAAGTATGTGAAGTTTCTCATATGGGACTAGGAAGTCAAGACCAGCTTTGAAAAAAACCTACAAACATTTGAACATTTTTTAACACAATGGTACAAAGTCCCGAAGCCCTGCAGAGATTTCTGAATGAGACGATAGTCAGCCACAGTGATGGTGGCTGCCACCCACTTTGCCCTGTGGATTATCCTCATTTAGTGACTGATTTAAAGATACCCTTATTTGGACAGTTCTCCAGACATTATATGTTGCTAATTTTGGTCTCACCCCTGGCCTTTGTGTTTTAGCTGCTGTCTGGTCCTTTTCTTGGCTATTTTTAGTATTTTTTTTCTCAGTGTGTCTCAGAATTGTCCCAACACATTCTAAAGAATCTTAACTTAAGGGTGATTTCTTCTTCCTGTTCCTTCAGTGCCCAAGATTAATTTCATAGTAATTCTGGAAGAATTACTTTAGTAAGTGATCTCAGATTCTCTTGGATTTGTTTGGGGGATGTTTGGGGTTATTTATTTGCCCTTTATTGTAAGTATTTTTCCCAAACACCAACTGACCACTACACTCTCGTGAGAAGAGAGAGCTTGTTTAACACTCACGCAAAGAGCAGTGAACACCAGTCTGATGTCTCGATCGGAATGCACTTCACTCGGACACGCTGTCCGTGAACAGCCAGAATACCTTTTGGCTGTTTATTATTTTACATTCTTGTATCTTGTAACTTTGACTACCAAAGGCAAGATTTTTCTTACTGAAAATCATAATGTTAGTTGGAATTTATTAATATGCTACCCTTGAACATTCTATCCTCTTCTTTAAAAGGAGTTGGTAAAAAAAAAACCTTAAATCTGGATAAGAACTCCTCAAATCTGGATAAGAACTCCTTGTAAATGTAGTTTACAAGAAAGGATCTCAGTTTGAGAAATTACAAAGAATAATTTTTAGGCCTTTTCTAAAAATCATTTTTAAAAACAGGTCTAAGTAAAGAACTGAGAAATGCACTCTTCCGTGGCAGTTGGAGGGACAGGAAGACAGTGCCAAGCAAGAGTAGAAAACACCTCTTGCAGTGAAAGCATTAAGGTCTCACATGCATAATCATCTCCTCTTCACAGTTGACAGCCAGCCACAGAGAGCCCCGTACTGTCTATCCACTCTTGTGGTAGTGACCCGTGGCCCACATAAAGGAACTGGTCTCCGGTGCTTCTGAGAATGGCCTCTTGGATTATTATAATTACTAGACTATTACAGTTCTTAGAGCTGAGTTGTTAATCCTTCTGGTTTTTTGCTTACTACTGCTACTTTGAAAAAGGAGCTCTCGTTGGAGCAGTTTTTTTATTTATTTTTATTTTGGTATCATTAATCTACAATTACATGAAGAACATTGTGTTTACTAGGCTCCCCCCTTCAACTCCCCCCCTAAAAAGCCCCATTAGAGTCACTGTCCATCAACGTAGTAAGATGTTGTAGATTCACTACTTGTCTTCTCTGTGTTGCACAGCCCTCCCTGTGACCCCCCACATTATACATGCTAATCATAATGCCCCCTTCCTTTTTCCCCACTTTATCCCTCTCTTCCCACCCATCCTCCCCAGTCCCTTTTCCTTTGGTAACTGTTAGTCCATTCTTGGGTTCTGTGAGTCTGCTGCTGTTTTGTTCCCTCAGTTTTTTCTTTGTTCTTATACTCCACATATAAGTGAAATCATTTGGTACTTGTCTTTCTCCGCCTGGCTTATTTCACTGAGCATAATTCCCTCTAGCTCCATCCATGTTGCAAATGGTAGGATTTGTTTTCTTCTTATGGCTGAATAATATTCTATTGTGTATATGTGCCATATCTTCTTTATCCATTCATCTACTTCTGGACACTCAGGTTGCTTCCATTTCTTGGCTATTGTCAATAGTGCTGTGATAAACATAGGGGTGCATCTGTCTTTTTCAAACTGGGCTGCTGCATTCTTAGGGTAAATTCCTAGAATTCCTGGGTCAAATGGTATTTCTATTTTGAGTATTCTGAGGAATCTCCATACTGCTTTCCACAATGGTAGAACTAGTTTACATTCCCACCAGCAGTGTAGGAGGGTTCCCCTTTCTCCACAACCTCGCCAACATTTGTTGTTGTTTGTCTTTTGGATGGTAGTGATCCTTACTGGTGTGAGTTGATATCTCATTGTGTTTTTAATTTGCATTTCTCTGATGACTAGTGATGTGGTGCATCTTTTCATGTATCTGTTGCCCATCTGAATTTCTTCTTTGGAGAACTGTCTGTTCAGCTCCTCTGCCCATTTTTTAATTGGATTATTTGCTTTTTGTTTGTTGAGGTGCATGAGCTCTTTATATATTTTGGATGTCAACCCTTTTTCGGATCTGTCATTTATGAATATATTCTCCCATACTGTAGGATACCTTTTTGTTCTATTGATGGTGTCCTTTGCTGTACAGAAGCTTTTCAGCTTGATATAGTCCCACTTGTTCATTTTGGCTTTTGTTTTCCTTGCCCGGGGAGATATGTTCATGAAGAAGTCACTCATGTTTATGTCCAAGAGATTTTTGCCTATATTTTCTTCTAAGAGTTTTATGGTTTCATGACTTACATGCAGGTCTTTGCTCTATTTCAAATTTACTTTTGTGTATGAGGTTAGACAATGATCCAGTTTCATTCTCTTACATGTAGCTGTCCAGTTTTGCCAGCACCAACTGTTGGAGAGACTGTCATTTCCCCATTGTATGTTCATGGCTCCTTATCGTATATTAATTGACCAAATATGTTTGGGTTAATGTCTGGAGTCTCTATTCTGTTCCACTGGTCTGTGGGTCTGTTCTTGTGCCAGTACCAAATTGTCTTGATTACTATGGCTTTGTAGTAGAGCTTGAACTTGGGGAGTGAGATCCCCCCCACTTTATTCTTCCTTCTCAGGAATGCTTTGGCTATTTGGGGTCTTTGGTGTTTCCATATGAATTTTTGAACTATTTGTTCCAGTTCGTTGAAGAATGCTGTTGGTAATTTGATAGGGATTGCATCAAATCTGTATATTGCTTTGCGCAGGATGGCCATTTTGACGATATTAGTTCTTCCCAGCCAGGAGCATGGGATGAGTTACCATTTGTTAGTGACCTCTTTAATTTCTCGTAAGAGTGTCTTGTAGTTTTCAGGGTATAGGTCTTTCACTTCCTTGGTTAGGTTTATTCCTAGGTATTTTATTCTTTTTTATGCTATTGTGAATGGAATTGTTTTAATGATTTCTCTGTTAGTTCATCGTTAGTGTCTAGGAAAGCAACAGACTTCTGTGTATTAATTTTGTATCCTGTAACTTTGCTGAATTCTGATATTAGTTCTAGTAGTTATGGAGTGGAGTCTTTAGGGTTTTTTTATGTACAATATCATGTCATCTGCAAATAGTGACAGTTTGACTTCTACTTTATCAATCTGGATGCCTTGTATTTCTTTGTTTTGCCTGATTGCCATGGCTAGGACCTCCAGTACTATGTTGAATAACAGTGGGGAGAGTGGGCATCCCTGTCTTGTTCCCAATCTTAGAGGAAAAGCTTTCAGCTTCTTGCTGTTAAGTATGATGTTGGCTGTGGGTTTTTCATATATGGCCTTTATTATTTTGAGGTATGTGCCCTCTATACCCATTTTGTTGAGAGTTTTTATTAAGAGTGGATGTTGAATTTTGTCAAATGCTTTTTCAGCATCTATGGAAATGATCATGTGGTTTCTGTCCTTCTTTTTGTTGATGTGGTGGATGATGTTGATGGATTTTTGAATGTTGTACCATCCTTGCATCCCTGAGATGAATCCCACTTGATCATGGTGTATGATCCTCTTGATGTATTTTTGAATTTGGTTTGCTAATATTTTGTTGAGTATTTTTGCATGCATGTTCATCAGAGATATTGGTCTGTAATTTTATTTTTTGGTGGGTTCTTGGCCTGGTTTTGGTATTAAGGTGATGTTGGCTTCATAGAATGAGTCTGGAAGTATTCCCTCTTCTTCTATTTTTTGGGAAACTTGAAGGAGAATGGGTATTATGTCTTCTCTATATGTCTGATAAAATTCAGTGGTGAATCCATCTGGACCAGGGGTTTTGTTCTAGGGTAGTTTTTTCATTACCAATTCAATTTCTTTGCTGGTAATTGGTCTGTTTAGATTTTCTGTTTCTTCCTTGGTCAGTCTTGGAAGGTTATATTTTTCTAGGAAGTTTTTCATTTCTTCTAGGTTTTCCAGCTTGTTAGCATATAGGTTTTCATACTATTCTCTAATAATTCTTTGTATTTCTGTGGGGTCTGTCGTGATTTTTTCCTTTCTCTTTTCTGATTCTGTTGATGTGTGTTGATTCTTTTTCCCTTAATAAGTCTGGCTAGAGGCTTATCTATTTTTTTTATTTTCTCAAAGAACCAGCTCTTGATTTCAGTGATTTTTTTCTATTGTTTTATTCTTCTCAATTTTATTGATTTCTTCTCTGATCTTTATTATGTCCCTCCTTCTGCTGACTATGGGCCTCATTTGTTCTTCTTTTTCCAGTTTCAATAATTGTGACATTAGAATATTTATTCATTTGGGATTGTTCTTCCTTCTTTAAATAGGCCTGGATTGCTATATACTTTCCTCTTAGAACTGCCTTTGCTGTGTCCCACAGAAGTTGGGGCTTTATGCTGTCGTTGTCATTTGTCTCCATATATTACATGATCTCTGTTTTAATTTGGACATTGATCCATTGATTATTTAGAAGCATGTTGTTAAGCCTCCATATGTTTGTGAACCTTTTTGTTTTCTTTGTACAATTTCTTTCTAGTTTTATGCCTTTGTGGTCTGAGAAGTTGGTTGGTAGATTTTCAATGTTTTTGAATTTACTGAGGCTCTTTTTGTGGCCTAGTATGTGGTCTATTCTGGAAAATGTTCGGTGTGTACTTGAGAAGAATGTGTATCCTGCTGCTTTTGGGTGTAGTGTTCTGTAGATGACTGCTAAGCCCATCTGTTTTAGTGTGTTTTTCAGTACCTCTGTGTCCTTACTTATTTTCTGTCTGGTGCATCTATCCTTTGGAGTGAGTGGTGTGTTGAAGTCTCCTAGACTGAATGCATTGCATTCTAATTCCTCCTTTAATTCTTTTAGTATTTCTTTCACATATGTTGGTGCTCCTGTATTGGGTACATATATATTTATAATGGTTATATCCTCGTTGGACTGAGCCCTTTATCATTATGTAATGTCCTTCTTTATCTCTTGTTACTTTCTTTGTTTTGAAGTCTATTTTGTCTGATACAAGTACTGCAACACCTGCTTTTTTCTCCCTGTTGTTTGCATGAAATATCTTTTTCCATCCCTTGACTTTTAGTCTGTGTGTGTCTTTGGGTTTGAGGTGAGTCTCTTGTAAGCAGCATATAGATGGGTCTTGCTTTTTTGTACATTCTGTTACTCTGTTACTTTTGATTGGTGCATTCAGTCCATTTGCATTTAGGGTGATTATTGAAAGATATGTACTTATTGCCATTGCAGGTTTTAGATTCATGGTTACCAATGGTTCAAGGGTAGCTTCTTTACTATCTTGTCATCTAACTTAATTCTCTTATTAAGCTATTATAAACACGGTCTGATGAGTCTTTATTTCTCTCCCTTCTTATTCCTCCTCCTCCATTCTTTATATGTTAGGTGTTCTATTCTGTATTCTTTTGTGTTTTCTTTGACTGCTTTTGTGAGTAGTTGATTTTATGTTTTGCCTTTAGTTCGTATTTGGTTGGTCTGCTTTCTTTGCTGTGATTTTATTTTCTCTGGTGACATCTATTTAGCCTTTGGAGTGCTTCCATCTAGTGCAGTCCCTTTAAAATACCCTGTAGAGGTGGTTTGTGGGAGGCAAATTCCCTCAACTTTTGTTTGTATGGGAATTGTTTAATCTCTCCTTCATATTTAAATGATAATTGTGCTGGATACAGTATTCTTGGTTCAAGGCCCTTCTGTTTCATTGAATTAAATATATCATGCCATTCGCTTCTGGCTTGTAAGGTTTTTTTGAGAAGTCTGATGATAGCCTGATGGATTTTCCTTTGTAGGTGACGTTTTTCCTCTCTCTGGCTTCCTTTAATACTCTGTCCTTGTCTTTGATCTTTTCCATTTTAATTATTATGTGTCTTGGTATTGTCCTCCTTGGGTCCCTTGTGTTAGGAGTTCTGTGGGCCTCCATGATCTGAGAGACCATTTCCTCCCCCAGTTTGGGGATGTTTTCAGCAATTATTTATTTAAGGACACTTTCTATCCATTTTTCTCTCTCTTCTTCTTCTGGTAGTCCTATAATGTGAATATTGTTCCATTTGGATTGGTCACACAGTTCTCTTTATATTCTTTCATTCCTGGAGATCCTTTTATCTCTGTCTGCCTCAGCTTCTCTGTATTCCTGTTCTCTGATTTCTATTCCATTAATGGCCTCTTGCACTTCATCCAATCTGCTCTTAAGTCCTTCCAGAGATTTGTTTTATTTCTGTATTCTCCCTCCCAAGCTTATCTGTTAGCTCTTGCATATTCCTCTACAGCTCCATCAGCTTGGTTATGACCTTTATTTTGAATTCTTTTTCAGAAAGATTGGTTAACTCTATCTCCCCAGGCCCTCTCTCGGGAGTTGTCTGGGTAATTCTGGACTGGACCAAATTCTTCTGCCTTTTCATGGTGATAGAGGTAGCTGTACACAGGTAGCGTGTGTATCAGCTGGTAGAACACAGTCATTTCCTGCTTGCTGGTCGTCTTGCCCTTCTCTGCTGCCTTTCTTGGTTACCCGCACACCTGGAGCAGCCTCCAGATAAATCCAGTAAGCTGCCGTGGGTGGGGTCGCCATCAGGGTAGCCCAGAGCCCTGCAGGGAGTGGCAGACATGTCAGGTGTGCTCTACTGTGAGAGCAGCACCCTTTCCACCTTGCCCCGGTTTCTTTTGCCTTCACCAGGCAGCTGCGTGCTTGCAGCAGCCTTTGGGTCTGGCCCAGGGGGCTGTGTGCTGGGAGGAGATTCTGGGCAGCCGCTGGGGGTGTGGCTGCTCCACCGCCACTGCGGGTGCACATGGCCGCTCCACCACCACCATTGCTGGCTCACGCAGCCGCTCCCGGGCCACTCCACTGCCACCTTGGGTGCACATGGCCGCTCTCAGGCTATTGGGCCACTGTGCTGGGGGCTATGCCAGCCAGGGGCATGATTGACAGGCTGCTTGTCACCGTGAGGGGCTTCAGAGCTGTGCTGCCACCCAGAGCTTAGGGCACCTGGAGTTCCCTGGGATTCCCAGCTGCTGGGCTGAGTGTGCCAGGACTCTTCCATCCAGCTGTAAGGTCCCTGTCCCTTTAAGACTTTCAAAAAGCACTCGCTTTTCTTTTGTTCCAGGGGAGCCATTTGCGGGGACCTGTTTGCAGATTTTTCTTTTCCGTTTCTCTAATATCCAGCACACCATGCACTGTGTGTCTGTGCTCCCGGTGTGGATTACTAGAGCTGGTTGTTTAGCAGTCCTGGGCTTTCACTCTCTCCCCGCTCCAACTCCTCTCCTCCTGCTGGGGAGCTGGGGTCGGGGGGTGTGCACTTGGGTCCCGCCGGACCGCCGCTTGTATCTTACCCTCTTTATGAGATGCTGAGTTCTCGCAGATGTAGATGCTGTCTGGCTGTTGTACTGTATCCACTGGTCTCTCTTCTAGGAATGTATTTGTTGTATTTTCAAAAATATATATGGTTTTGGGAGGAGATTTCCACTGCCCTACTCACGCCGCCATCTTGGCTCCTCTCCTGGACCACTTTTTAAAATGAAATAGTTTGTGCTTTAGAGATTCAGTTATGTACATTTGTCATCAAGAGATCATGGTAAAATCCCCCGAGAAACTAGACACCTACTGGATTCTTGTAGCCAAGTGAAATGAGAATCTCTTAGAGATATTTCATTTCTTTAGTTTAAGGTTGATTTTGTACTGCTTACCCTAAAAGTGGCCACTTGCAGTTTATCTGGTTGGGAACAGACCACACCTTTTTTCAGCAAAGCTTTTCAAAATTAGAGAATTAAGTTCTTGATTTCCCAAGTCTCTTGGTAAATTGGTACCAAGTGTCATGTTGTACCACCCACTCAGGCATCTTCCCTTCAAACAAGGCAAACTCTCAGGGACTTGATCATAGAATAGCAGGAGCCGTGAGAACCTGCCTGAAATGATTTGCTGGCTTTGGGCTGTAACTGTGAAGCAGTTTTGGGTTTTGCCCTTCATGTACCCTGTCTACCTGAGATAAGATGGGGGGGCACTAGAAACCCAGTGCCCCAAAGCAGATCCTACAGGTGGCTCAACCAGCAATTTACCTTCATTGTTCTCATGGAGCCAAAATACATATATTTTTAAAAATCTTCATCAAGTACTGTTCTGAGTGCTTTCTATGCATTCATTTGTTTTTGCAACCATTCTGGGAAGTGGGTTTCTATCTTCATTTTACAGATGGGCAGAGAGAATTCTGTTAAAAACTTGCCTACAGTCACAAAGCCAGTGAGCTTTTTTTTAATGATCCCAGCAGTATGGCTCTGTTAAAGTGCTTGCCTACAACCCTCTCTTCCTCAGAAAGTCATACATTTTCAAGGTAGATGGTAGGTTGGCCCTTACCCTAAAAAGATCTACATGCCCTTGAAGTAAACTTGATTGCTTCTGAAACAGTGTGGAATGAAATAAAAATTAATACTTGGTGCTAATGTACCAAAAGGTTATGGAAGTCAGTAGTCTGCTGCCTCATTCTGAATAGTTTTCCTGTAATTGGATGGGGACATTTCTAATTAGCAGTTCAGCACAACTCATTAAATCAGAGTCTGTTTACAAATGCAGAATTGGCAATAAAGTTTGATTTGTGGTAGGCAAAATCTGCCTATGCATTATCTGTGAAAAAGATTTTAAGCAAATAGTATAAGACTGCAGGAAATGTTTACCTGTTTCCGTACAGTAGAATATTTTCAAGTTCTTTTAGCAGTATATTCTCTTAATATAATCTGTTAACTATCTTTAATACTTACATCTTTAAAAAGGAGAGAACTCAGTTCAACATTTTGTTAATAAATTCAAGTAATAAAACTATTTAAAAGTATTTTCATTGTGGATATTTACTTGCAGGCACATTAGACTATAGTTAGTAAGATTTTATTAACCTACCTTTTGAATTACTGTAGCTTTAAATCTGATTTTTTTCTAAATCTCAAATTACAGTACCTTTAAGGGTTTCTTGTTTTAGATTAACTTGAACACTCATAAATTATGGAGGTTCAGATTGTACTTAATAAGCCTGTGTTTATTTTTCCATTTAAGGTTTATTTATTAGATAAAACACTAGCACGTCTCTGTTTAAAGCTGGCAGCCATGCTGTCTGTCTAGCAATCTCAAGCCTAGCCTCTTGTATCTGCAGAGTCGTTGCCCCCAAGAGAAAGGAGTAAACCCCCAGTTTCAAAGCAGAGGAGAGACAGTTCCTGTTCCAGTGTTGGGGCACCTGAAAACATGTCTGCTCTTGTCCACTAGTGTGATACTCTCTGAACCCCAGACAAAGGGGGAAAATTAAAAGTATATGTACCAGATGTGGTCCTTGGTGATAGAGCTTTATCTATGTATCTCTAGTCGTACGTGTCTGCCCATCTGTCTTGCCATGATACATGCTTTACAAATACAAACTCATTTAATCTTCATAATACTATGAAGTAAGTATATTATTATCCCCACTTTAAAGATGATGAAACTGAGGCCGAGAGAGAATAATTGCCCAGCGTCAACAAGTACTGAAGGACGAGGCTGGAATTCAAACCAGGCAGCCTTGTTGTTGACACTGTGCTGTCACTGGGTACTTTACAACAGAGACTAGGAGAAATTAAGGAACTTCATCAGTAGTCCAAACAGTTATTAATTGATCGAGCCGAATTCTGATCACAAGCCATTTCCCAGACATACATCACAGCCCTCTTTTCTCTCTCTTTGCTTGTCATTCCTTCTGTGTAATGTTCTTTTCCCTCCTTTTGCTGTTGAAAGCTTATCAGCTGCAAAGGCTCAGTTCAAATGTCACCTCCTCCAACATGCCTTCTTTCCTGGTCAACCCAACTGGAAGCCTCTTGTTTTCCTAGATTCCTAATGGGATGAAATTTTACCCTGTGGGATACTTACTGATTACTCTCACAGGGTGGAAAGTTTATATATCCTGTCCAGACTAGGAACTTCTTGAAGGCAGAGAGTCATTCGCACTATTTTCTGTTTTTTTTTTGGCCATGGGCGTCCTGCCATTCGTACAAATCTTGCAAATGCTTGGGAGTTTCATAATGGCAGGGACCAACTGTTTAACAAATGCTTGTTAAATGGATGGCTATCAGGAATGTATGGAGAGGGTAAAAGTCCCCATCATTATTCTAAGGTACTTTAAAAAATCAACTATGTTAAAATAAGTAGTTAAACAACAGCACTAATAATATTTCTTTTATATTCAGTCTTTATATAAATTATAAGATCATGCTGAATTAGCTATTTTATCAAGAACTGCTCAAGAGTTTGCAACTATGTGTATCTTTTTTTTTTAGCTTACAAACCAAAGAACGCTGGACAAAAAAATGGTTTATTCTTATAGAGTTTGATTTCTCTGCTCATGTGTAAGTTGGTGTAAACTGGTACTCTAACCCATTTCTGAATTATTAAGACAGACTAGGTAGCTATAAACTAGGCCAATCAAATCACTCTGAGGACTCGGATGGAGGAATCATTTCCTGAACACGTATGGTTGTAGCACTGAAGTCGACATGTATTTGTTTCAAGTTATAGGAGGAAACAGAGTGCTTACCATGTTCACAACTTTGTGATCAGACCATATCACTGCTTCATTTTGGCTTGATTAACATTAATAGTTGGTATGACAGGTAAATATTATCAGAATTGTGAGTTTTAAGAGTAGATGGGCATTGTTAGTCTTAAGGTCTCATTTACAGATACAGGGATGGAATATTACAGACTTTTTGAGGATGTGTGTATTAGTGAGCTTTTGCTGCATAACCAACCACCCTGTACCAGTGACTTAGAAAACCTGCCTATGTTGTGTCTCACATTTCTGTAGGCCATCTAGGTGGTTCTTCTGGCCGGCCACATGGTCCAGGATGGCTCCCTCACATGTCAGGCAGTCATTGTGTTGGCTCGCGTGGGAGCCCCATGGCAGATGGTCTCGTCCTCAGTAGGCCAGCAGGGGCTTCTTGGTGTGTGGGCCTCTAGGTCCCAAGGTGCAGCAAGAGGGCAAGTCCCAGTGGGCAGCCTGCTCAGGTCTGTGGGTCAGGTTTTCTGTTGTCCTGCTGGTGGACCCAGAGGCAGTGTGGGAAGGGACTGCACAGGGGTACGGATGCAGGGCAGCAGGAACAACTAGTGGGCCATTACTGCCACAGTCAGCCAACACAGGGAGTCTGTATGTGCTGTATAGTCAGTGCCCCTAAATTCAGATTCCACCTGGGACTTCCAGCATGAGGTGATCCGGCAGAAAATCAAGCAGGCTGTCCAAATTCCCGAGTGTTCAGAGAGGCAACTTACAGACGCTGGGTTTCCCTGGAAGACTTAACAATTATTTGGAGCCCCTTTCAACTTTTCATTTTTTGAAGCTTTGAGCTGTAAAACTAGGGAGCCTTTAATCCTTAGTAAATATCCCAAATTGATCTTCAGCATGGACCACACTGCTGGCGGAAGGGGTGTGATCGCAATCCCACATCGCTGGGGGAGAGCCCTGCGGGCCGCCCAGCCGACCACCTCCCCTGAGTCCCCGCGCCCACCGTCCACGTGGGCATTTTCGCCCCTGTTCTGCAGGCGAGGAGGGAGCAGACTGCACACGTTAGCTAAGCTGCCTGAGGTCGTATGGCTGGTAGGCAGGGGTCTCCATTTTAGACCCAGGTCTTCCTGACTCCAGCTACATCCAAAGTAGATTTTTACCTAACGAGTTGAGAATTTTTTTTTCAGCATGAAGCCTTTGAGTGTTTTATGTCAGCCCCTGAAAAACTGGGAACCATGGTGGAATGTGAATTTTTCCCCCCCTTTCTACTCTCCCTCCACCATCCCCTTCACTAGCTGGACCAAATGGAGTTTGACTTGAAGATGATAAAAGCTCAGGATGGAGACTTTACTTTGGGCTCTGGATGTAATTTTTAAATATTTTAGCATAACCAATCATAATGGCTCTTCTAAGTTTCCACAATAAAATTCAGAATGCCGAGATATTCCGAAGCATAAATTTTCATTAGAAGATAACCTTTACTTAAAAAATAGAGCGCCCCCCACCCCCACCCCGTGCACGCTCCCAGGGCACATCGCCCGCGGCTGCAGAGCCCCTTCTGCAGAGCCGCTCCCCTGGGACCCCCGGCTCCTCGCCCCCCAACGCGAGCTTCCGATGAATTCCATGCCTAGGGAGAAATTCGTTTCTCCTGCCCTCCTTTTGGACTCTTTGCCCTCCTTTGAGCCCTTTCTTTCTCCTTTCTGAGTCCTGTTTCCTCCTCTCCCAGTCTCTCTCCCTTCTTCAGCACTCCTCAGCTTTCCGTCTCTCCCTCCATCTTATTACTGATTTTTTAATTCATGACATTGAAATGATAGTGTCTTGGATGTATTGAGCTAAAATGTATTAAAATTAACTTTTACTTTTTTAGTATGACTACTAGAAAAGTTTGAATTATGCATGTGACTGCTCTAGAAGATCAGTAGTAAGGTTAACTTACTAATGCAAGTTTATAAAAATAATTGCCTTTGTTTCAGTTTCATGGATCCGTTGGTCTAAAGACCCAAGGATCACCACTTGAGTAGCGTCCCTGCCTAACCCTCCTCCCCACCCCCACCAAAATATAATGAGATCAAATGGGGGAAGGATCTACCTTGCTCCTAATGGTGCACATAGATTTTTCTCTACTGTTTCAAGTATGCCTTGAGCAGGAGTAATGAAGAGGAAGCGGTAGCGTGACTAATGTAAATTGGAGGATACACTGTTTTCTTTGGAATGTTTCAGTTCTTGCACTTTGAAACAGGTGTGGCCACTGTTGACAGACACAGTAGTCAGGCTGCACATATTTGATACGTGAGGAGCTGGAAAACTGTTCAGCGTTCCCTGCCTTCCGTGTAATGGGTGCAGGGTCTGTCATACCGTTCCTCCCTGATGCAAAATCCAGGGCACAAGTAAACTCAGCATATCTACTTTTTCTTTATGATTTAGGGAAGAAATGTTTTGATGAACTGTGACATAATAGGGTGAGGATAGTCGTGTCAAAAATAGCCTCACAATATCCTCTTTGGGTATTAGGAATCCCAGAGTAAGCTTGCTGTGGGTCACTGAGAATTATGTTAACCAGAGATCAGCCATCTCTGGTGAGTGCCAGCTTCTTTCCTTTGGGCCAGTGTGGGAAGGGCCCACCTTTAGTGACTTTGGATTGTGGTGGGGGTGAGTGCACACCAAATACCATCTCCTGGGGCTGGGGCAAGGGCTGCCTATGGTTGCCTGCGGTTAGGTGCAGGGCTGGAATTCCAGACTAGCAGCCAGCAATTTTTGTCAACACCCAGGAGGGGGACTGTGCTGGTGTCACCAGCGCACGCCAGTGAAAATCTACCCGGCTGCGGCTTTGGGCATGCATGCCACAGGTGAGCATGCTTTGTAGGGACACAGTTATGTCTTAAGGATCCATGACACAGGGCATACCGCCTGCAGTAGACAGGCAGGGAGTGGGCCCTTGTTGCTCAGACCTGGGATTTGGGAGTTGAGTAGAATT
The DNA here is from genome assembly GCF_040802235.1 of Manis javanica. Classification (NCBI taxonomy): domain Eukaryota; kingdom Metazoa; phylum Chordata; class Mammalia; order Pholidota; family Manidae; genus Manis; species Manis javanica. Next base: position 81,027,799 of record NC_133167.1, on the reverse strand, counting down.
AATCTCTTGGAGCCTAAACTGACATGTGACATTTTAAAATTAGGAAAACAAACAGCTCTGGAAAGATCTGTAGGATTATAGCTAAATGGTTAATACAGGAGACATGTCAGAGAGAGGTTAAGGAGGGAGGGATGGAGTGTTGATTCAGAAAGAAGCCTCGGACAAGTCATTGAATTACTCTGTTTTTTACCGATCTGTTTAAAAAAATTAGAAAATGACATTTCCCATAGATGTTTGTAGATCTGATTGTTGTTTGCAATGTGCCCTATCTCTTATAAAATGTTCAGTAGAGCAAAATAGGTTATCAGAGCTTAAATGCCTAAAACAAATTAGTCTGAACCATCTTGAGTAGATATTAAGTAGCTCGGTGTCTTTGATATAAATTGTACTTAATATAGGAGTTTATATTTTCTAAAGACAGCTCCATGTTACTTCTGACTTTAGTTTGAGTATCAGCTGTGTACTTGGGGTCTCTAGCTGTCACTTTGAGCTTCAACATGCTTTATAGATGGCCAGTCACCTGTGGAGGCCGGTTTAACAGTTGCAGCCAGCCAGGCAGTTCTATGCACTTCGGACTGCTTCTGGCCAAGGGTGATGCCTTTTGCAGATATTTGAGATGTTTGTTCTCAGTTGTAATTCATGAGTGAACCTCTGTCCCCAGAGCAATTCCTTGGGAGGTACAGAATTCAAAGCGAGAATGGAAGTAAAGGAAATTAGTTCATTCCCTATCAAGGGAAAACGCTTTCCTTTCAGGGCACTTGTTGATAGACCTACCCGTTTGTGTGTCCAGTGCCTATTTAATTTCACATACTACTGCATCTGATCGTACTGCTTAAATAATTTGACAGGCTGTCCTTTAACTTTGCTTCTCCTTGTGAAGAGCCTACAGCACTGCCCCCTTATTGCCAAAGTTTTGTCGGATTTTTGTACACTTAAAAAGCAAGTGAACACGGGCTGTGAAAAAGCGCTTACTCTTTCTCTTTGTCAATGCTTGCAAAAACAACTTAAAACAAGTTGGCGTTATTGGCCCGAATTCAGTAATTAGCATGATCATGATGCTATGCATTGTTCAGGGGAGCACGCCCCTTGGCCAGCTTTCCTATTAAGAGGACACCAATGTTGTCCCGGCACAAACGATGCAAATCAGCGAGGTCCTGCCTGCTGCTCTGTGCAGTTAATTTTAGCCAGGGTTTGTTCTCTGAGCTGTAAAACTGCTTAGCCAAGTAGAAGTTAGCAAGCTGAAATGTGACTTCGCGGCCTAATGTCATAGGTTATCTATTTTAGACCTCAGATTGTGTTCATGATCGGGAGGGCAGTCTTCTGATGAATTGCAGCTCAGACTTCCTTTCAAAGGACTTGTAAGTACTGGGTGAATTTTTAAGATTTCTCTTTGTTCTTTTCTCCTTAAATCTTCCTAATGTTGCTATCCCAGTAATTTTTTATTCTTGGGAAAACTGGAAACTATGGGGAGGGGACTTTAGAACATTCTAAGGGTGGTAGCCAAAGGTTTTTCTCTAAGTGTATCCTACTGCAAGAACCTGCCTTATTTAGCTTTTCCAAGAGAAAGTATTGAGTCTTACTATTTTTAAACTTTGGAAAGCAATCTGAGAATTATTACTTATTTTATTTGTTAAAATATTTGATTAATAGAGTGGATGTGGCATTGAGCTTTATTTCTATGGTAACCTAAGTCTTAAGGGGAAAAACATTAAAAGTGAATTCCTCTTATACCATTCTTACTGTGAGCTACATGCTTATGCAGAAATAATGGTGGTGTCAGAGGTGCTCCAGTAAAACATATTAGGTGGTCAGTTTTTATTTTTTTAAGAAGGAATTTGGGCTTACAAATAGACCCCATATACTCCTCAAGAGAAGCAATTAAAAAAATAAAGTAAATGTAGGAGGAAGGCTTTAGAAAGTGATTGAAAACATCCTCTGGAATTGGGCTGAATATCAAAATTAATCAAAGGTCTTGAAATTCTCCAATCTTAACTTCTCGTAGCTTATGAAGTCATTGCCAACTTATATTTGGACTGAAGAAAATGAAGATTTTAATACCGAATATTTTTAATTAAATCTGAATGACTTTGGTTTGTTTGAAGTTGTTTTAATTTAGAGTACAGTGATTTCATGCCAGACAGCTTGCTTGCAACACAGAACCAGGCAGGAATTTCTTTATCAATTAAAACATAAATTGCATGCCCTCTAGAAATCTTGGTTTTAATGAGATGATTCTAGTAGGCAGTGTGGTAGCAGCGTACCAGGCCTCCATGTCTGCACCGCATCTGTGAGCCACAATGGAGACATTCCCTCAAATGCCATTTACCCATTTTGAAAGCTGTATTTAAAGACTTCTTTGTTATTATGTATTGTCGCATTTTACATTCAAATGACTTAAGATGTCAACAATGAAAGAAAGTGTTTCAGTGGTACATTTAGTAGGAAAAGAATGTAAGAAGGGAAAAATAGAACTGAGTTCTTGGGCTATTTTTGGAAAGAAACTTGTTTTTAAAACGTAAGTATTTTATTGAGCAGAGAAATTCGCAGTCCAGAGTAATTGTAATTATAACAGAAAAGTCTGTAATATCTCCTCCAGCAGTAACGATACTTCATTCCAGTGTATGCTTTGTAGTATAATAATTTCATCGGAGGAAAATAACTGTACTTTTTCCTTCGGTTCTTAACAAGGCTCCATCAGCATCTCAGTGGAGTGTTTTAAATGTAGATCAGTCAGATACTGGACAGTTTTCAGGCTCTTAATTCATTCCCTCTACTGTAGTTCAGTCCTGCAAAAAAGAAACTGTTTAAAATTGATCCACTTTAAAAAATTTAACAAGTTGCTGTAGGTATTTTTACCACGAGGAAGCATGTGTTCTTTCTGGAGGGGTTGCCGGAAGGCTCATAGGCGCTTTCCGAGTGTTGGGTCTGATGATTTCGTGCTGTGAGAGGGCGGTCGAGGGGAATGGAGGAGCTCATTTTCGTCACGTAGTATGAGCAGGCGCTGAGGTTGCCTCCAGCGCTTCGTACCTGGTGCCTGGTGGAGGGGTGTGGGTTGTGGGTCCTCCGTAAGCAGCAGCTCAGGTGACCAGGAACAGCCTTGGGTGGGACAGACCCCAGTGAGCTCAACTCGGACTCTCCAATGGGGTCAGCGTGCTGAGGAGCCCATGGGCCGGGCACACCCGTGCCTCCCAGCAGGTCTCCCCCGGGCAGCTCGCTCCCCGCACAGCCGTCCTGTGCCCCGCACGGCCATCCTGGGGCAGCTGCCCGCCCTGGCCGCGCACGCCCTGCCCAGGTCCCCCACTTCTGAAAATGGCTGGAGACCCAAAGGCTCCGGTAGAGTAGCTCCTGCCCTCGGTGGGTTTATTTTGCTGTTACTTTATTCCTGGAGAAGAGGCTTCTGCTCTGAAGCTCTGAGGGATTTTTCCGGAAAGCAGAGAGGAGGCTGTTCCTTGGGGCCCCTTCACCGGCAGGAAGTTTTTAATCGGTACTTGTCTCTGTGGCTGTATGGGAATTGCAGGCTCCGTGATCACATCTCTAGAATGTTCTCTTTCAAAGGGAATTTCTGTAGGCACAGGCTTTGTTATATCGCGTGTCCACTGTTTGACCCCCAGTGAGAGGAGCAGCGAGCGGAGCGGCACCTTCAGCCTTGCCTGTCTCGGCCACGAGTGTCCCACAGGGGTTGCCCTCTGCTGGAGTTCTGGCTTCTTTCATTTCTCCTGGAAACACTGGGACCGCGGTCACCCTTTAGCCTGTATCACGCACCCTCAGAGCACATACAGTACACAAAGCAAGCACAGCCCCCACTCGGAGGCTCACGTGCTGAAATGAGGCGCTTCACAGACTGGGCCCGGCCGGCACAACTGGCAGGGGGAGGAGGTGAAAATGAAAGACAAGAAAATAAGGCAGAGTGGGGCCCCCCAAAGGCAAGGGATCCGGCGGGCTCACCTGCCCCTGGAACTGTTATTACATGGGGGGAAGGGGGGTGGTAAGCTTGGTGTGTTCAAGTCCAGTCCGTGTTAAGATGCATTTTTCTCCACATAATGATACTTGGATAGAAATCTGAATTTGGGCTCCAGATTTTCCCTCCCCTCCTGGGCTGCTGTGCAGTTGAAACCCTCCACTGGTTTAGGATGTTGAGTCAACTATTAAGTTAGTTAGAGAAGCGCCTTGAGCTTCTCAGAAGAAAGGCATTGCCAAGGTCAAGCAAGCATCTCAGCAGCTTGTAAAGGAGTCAGAAGATCATGAATCAGAAGGGAGCTGAAGGCAGGCTGGGGTACTGGAGATCGATAGACGGGAGTGTACTGTATGCGTCTGTGAGTCATTTTTCCCTTTATACTCAGCCCAGCCAGTCTGTGACTAAGGTTCTGGGTCTAGTTAATGGCTCCATAACAGAGACTTGGAAAGGGTTCAACAAAGAACCTCAAAAAATGATTACAGAGTTGAGAAATGATACCTCTAATAAGAGGCTAGGGAACATCCATTATTTAGCCTGGAGTTAAAAACACTGGCCAGAGGACTCTTGAATTGTTATTCAAGTGGATGTATGCCCCAGTACCAAGGCGAGGACCCGTGGGTTTCCATTCCCATGGAGGGCGTAGGAGGGCAACCCAGCAAGCGTTAGGCTAGAGCCACGGTGCTCGGTGCTCGCAGCACAGGCCCAGGGCCCTCAGCATCAGCTCCCCCCAGACCTTGCTGGAAATGCACACCCACAGGCCCCACCCCTAGCCTGTTCACTAAGAAACCACAGGAGTGGGGCCCTGCAGTCTGTTTAACAAGCCCCCCAAGTGAATCCAATGTACACTCAGTTTGAGGGCCACTAGGCACGATGTAAAGAAAAAGGCTGTTTTAAAATGGGGAATTTGGATACTGGGAAATGTAAACATTTTTCCTGACATCATGTAAAACAGGTTGCTATTTGTGATGTTTTCAGTATTCTCTCTGAAGTCAGGAGATAAATGACCTCTCAGAGTCCCTTCCACCCTGGCTTTCCTCTGGATTTGCTCTGTCACTTAGAGAAGGCCAATTACTAACCAGGACAATTTTGCAGCCACTTTTCTGAACTCAGTAGTTAAGACAGGGCCCATTTCAGGTGAGGACCAAACGAGACGACGTGGTGGCAGTGACGCAGTGTTATCAGACACATCCTGCTTTATCCCAGTTGTGTTGAATAGACGCCATCCACCCCTTGGGACTTTTTCACAGCCACCTGAAGGGAAATTTGGGCAGAGGTCAAAACGGAGAGCCCCCTGATGTCAGTGCAACATCATTTCACATCACTGACTGCTGGCCAGGTAGGGCGCTTGCTTCCCAAAGCCCATTCAGAAGATAGGTGGCTGTAGGGACAGACTCCACCCCATTTTCCCAACCCTGCCGCTTCCACAGGAGGAGAGGTTGGTCAGCGAGCCATACACCAGCTGTGGGAATGCCAGTCACCTCCCTGTCCTGAGGATTCCGTCCTACACCTTGGAGGTGGGGTCTAGGTGAGGGTCCTGCAGAGAAGGCGAGCCCAGGGTAATGTGTGATCAGCTTGTGGGGGCTCCTCCAGAGGTGGCAGAGAGGGACCTCATTCACCTTGGTGTTCTTGTATGAGCAGCAAGCAGCAAGTGGCACGCATAGTAGGCACTCAGTGCAAATAAATGGTTGATCAGTTACTTGAAATGTCCGAGGCCAGAGGTGCTCCATTCTCTCCCACGTACAACTGATCCTTGAACAACCCAGGAGCTAGGGGCACTAGCTGCCCCCCTATACACACATTTGAAAATCCATGTAAATTTTTGACTCCCCCAAAACTTAACTACTAACAGCCTCCTGTTGTCCAGAAGGAAACCTTCCTTGTAACATAAACAGTTGATGAACACATTTTGTATGTTATATGGATTATATACTATATCCTTAAAGTAAGCTAGAGAAAATAAAATGTATTTTCAACTTGTCACAAAGCTCCAAAACTTGTCCAGTATATTTATTGAAAGAATCTGCCTATAAGTGGACCTGTGCAGTTCAAACCCCAGTAGCTCAAGGCCCCACTGTGATTGTAGAGCCAGGACGTCGGCAGTCCCTAGCCTGGCTGGGCAGACCAGTCACTCCCACGGGCCCAGCTACTCATCTCCCCCATTTCTCTGAATATATCTCCATTCCCTATGTGTTGGCCTGTTTGTGTGTTTTTGCTTTGTGCCTTTGCTTGAAGGAATTGCCTCGGGCTGAAGACACAAGCTGCTGAATGTGTCAGTTGCACTCTGTGTTCATTTAGTACAATAAAAGCTTTTGTGATCCTAATGAAGAAAGGGCCCTCTGAGGGCCAGGGCTGCTTAGAAAGTGTCTCACAGGTGGCACACTGCTGCCTCCAGAGGAGACATGCTCTACCTTGGCCCAGTCACTGTGGCCCTAATACTTCAGCACTTAGAAATGGGATCCATCCAATCCTGGGCTTTTACAGCTGCAGTTAATTACACATTTGCCGAGTACTAAAAATTCCTTGAAGTGATAAAAGACAAGCGAGAGCAGTCTGGCCCAAACTCCAGTTTGCGTTGTAATGGGAGACGCAGGGGTGAAGGGACAAGTGTATATGCCGGAGTTGTTGCACCGCCCTCAGATCTCATTACGTTTGAAAGACTGGCCCCTCAGACATCCAGCTGCATGCACTGTGGTTTTCTGCGTCCTTGCCTGTTCGCAGGGGACATGCGGCCCGGTGACTGGCAGCTGCACCAAACAGAGGTGTCCACCAACCCTGAGGGCAGGGGTGGCTGATGTATTACACACTAAGGAAGTCTCTGGATGTAAAACATTTTCTTTAAAGCCAGCAAACTCTCAGTGACTCTATATCAAACAGAGAAATCCCAAAGGATTGGTCAGTTTGGTTTTTAATGATATCAGGCAAAGGGGTATTTTCATTTCTATGCAAGGAGAAGTTACTAAGTAGTCATTCCTTTTGGTATTTCACTCTGGCAAAAATAATTTTGTTTTTAAACTCAACCTGATATTCACACAGTTCACATATGTGTCATTAACTATTACAGTGGTCAAGTGGTTTGGGATAAATTTTGTCTCATTATAGTTGTTGAGTCAAAAAAAAAACTTGAAGAGAAAGGAGGGGGGAAAATCCTCTTTTGTTCATCATCAGACTATTCAAGAATGACCCACTGAGCTAATACTTCAATAAAATATCCTCAGAAGTGACCTAAAAAGGTACTAGTTAAATAGTTTATGCTGTTGCCATGTAATGAACACTGTGCAGCCATTTAAAATGAGGTGTTGAGTAAGTGATCTTTATTGAGTAAAACTAGCAGGTCACAAAATAAATGCTTGTGTGTGATCCTATTTCTCAATGGAAAGCATTTTTTAACATGGCTTTATTTCCTTTTGTAAAAGGTAAGCACTTAGATGTGCATGAAGAGAGAATTCTCTGCACCAAATGGGAGTGTTGGTTCTCTCTCGAGATGAGCTGATATGGGATGTTTGCCCCTTCTTTTGGTTACCCATATTTTATATTTCTGCCGTAAGCATACAATACCTATGTAATGATGAAAAACTTTCTTTTCAAAAAAGAACTATTGTAATTCATTTTTACTTTTTACTTAGACTTTTATATTTAATTTGGCAGTGGGCTCTCAGTGGCTTACGTAAGTAATGCCTACCCCGATGGATAAAACTTGTACCTCAAATTGCACACAAAATAATGGTTATTTTTCAATGTTGGGCTGGGAGCAATTTTCCTTGTTTTACTTTCTACTTTTCTGTATTTACCAACATTTTTATGTGAGCATATATATTTTTATAAAGGAAAATTTTGACTTATTTTTAGGCAGAGACTTTAGATCTTGGCTCTTGGGAAGAGACCCACACAAACTGGCGTGTAGCAGTTATGGATAAAGGCTAAATTCTGTTAATTCTGCAGCATGGAAGGTATTCAGCCAGGATCTGCTTCCCGTACTTAATGCTGGATGTTCAGTGACCTCTAATAGGGTCTCAAATTGGCCAGGATCTCAGGTTCAGTATTATTTGGAGAACAAAGGAAGGGAGCTGCAGAATCCCGCATATTTTTAAGTCATTAAAATAATACTCTGCTGTTGGGATTACACATTTGTGACCATCATGTAAAGATGTTAAAGATAAACTACTAAATGGCAGAGCCACATGCCACGGGCTTCGGATTAAGTTTTGAGTGACGGTGGTGAGGGATGACAGCAAGACAAGTCGCTCGCTGGTATTTCCAAAGCACTTACTTTGTTGTATCAAAGTGTATCTCACCAGTGTTTGCTAAACGTGATAGAACTTTAAGAGAGTGCTGGCTGTCTCGGTTATCTCTGCCAAGTGCTGCTGGGATGTTCTTGTAGCCTTAATCAGAAGGTTACTTTGGGTAACTATTTTGGTTCGGGTGACAGTTGATTTAAGAAGATCTTGAGCAAAAACAGTAGGCTTCCCTTTCAACCTGCTTTGTATGGTGACATGTGAAATAAATAGTTTTGATGGTTACTTAAAGTGTCTCTCTTTGAAGTGTGTTCCTAAGCCTGGGCCTAAATAAGCAGAATCTGTCACCAGGTTTACTTGGGGACAGAGGATTAGATGGAGCGTGAGTTCAAGCTACTCTCAGCAGGAATAATACCTTAATTTAAAGCTGAAGTGCCTTGAAAAACCAAAGGGAAGCTAGCATCATGTACAACCGTATTTTGACCTAGCCTTTGGTTCAGAACCTTTGTTACTCATAGAAGAGTGTTTCCCGGAATACTGGGAACTAAGAGCTGGTTTTTCAACTTTCCTTCCTGCCATTTTTCACCCTAACAAGAAATGTTCTTTTCAGCCTCTCCTTTCTTTCTTTGCCATCTTGCCTCTGTCTCCTGCAGTTACATGAGGGGAATCATGATGGGCTCCCTCTCTGCACTGTGGCCTCTGTGAGGAAGTAAAGGCACATTCCACCTGGGTTTATATTCATTTTCTCTGATGGAGGAGGAGGGAAGGAGATGTGGATGAATCATTTAACCCAAATAGTCAGGTATTCCAGGATAGAGTGAGAGCTGTTCCCAGTGAGAACTGGGGTAGCCGCGTCAGCGTGACCTCGCTGCCAGCGCTGCCAGGCGATTTCAGCTTGGGTGAGTCATGAAGCTCTCCTGCACACAGGGTGAGCACAGATGTGTGAAATGCCACAGGCCCTATCAAGTTGGAGTAAATACATGGGCACAGTTTGATAGACTGCTTTGCAAGTTGAGTAGTTCAAAAGACGAAAAAGGATATCTTTTCAAAAATGGTTAGGCAGATAAAAATATTTCCTAAGACCACAGATTAAGTCAGAAAAGGTAGGGAAACTATCTGGTGGCTGTCAAAGGAAGGGGTGACTTTTGTAAAAGAAGAGAATGGATCTCAGCTTAAAGATGTGGACTGATTTTATTTTGTTACTGTTCACTTTTTTGGTTTGTCTTGATTTTACCTCCACTCTGAAGACAAAAAGCAAAAGTAAGAGAATATAAATGCATTCATCAGAGTGAGGTAGTTGGAAGTTATAATGAACTTGTTTATTGTTATAAAGGTTTTAAAAAGGAAGAGTGATTGCTTTGAAGAGTGACTGACTTGCGATTAAAGTGGTGGCTGCGCAGGAAGACAGGACGGGATCTGTGTGGCTGAGTCCCTGGGGAAGTAGAGGGCCGGGTGCCCAGCCGCACCCCTCTTTGTCAGGCCTGTTTTTTGCCATCTCTGGTTTTGTTTGCTCTGGTTTGGTTTTCCCCTGATCTTTAAGTCATGGTGTCTTCAGGCTCTCTGAGAGTTGTCAGTGACAATTAAGTAAATCCAGAATTTTTACTTCACAAATGATGACTGGAAGCCTAACCCAGAACAAACTTCTTTTGATCAAGTATAAAAGCTCAAAGTTATCATACTAAGTATTAGAATGATACATTTTTTTGAAGTTTTATTTTTATTGTGTTACGAGAGGACATGACCTTCTGTAGGCAATAGCATAATAAGAAATATTTTGTTTTCTATCACCCCGTTTTATCTTAGGTAGTGAATTTTTAAGAACTCAGGTGACCAAATTGGATCCAGCTATGTAAGAGCAATACGGGTATAGAAGTATCTTTTTTTAAGGTAAATTGTGGCCACTTAAAAGAAATTACATAGAGTAAAAATCCACTTTTTCTGGTGAAGCTATAGTGCTGTGAGTTTTTACACATGCTCAGGGTTTTATGGCCACTAGCACAGACAGAGCACAGAAGAACCGCAGCCCCCCAAAGCTTACCCTTGGAGCTGCCCCTTGCAGTCAGACCTTCCCTCCTCCCCTCACTCCCTGAACTTCGCAGGTAGTCCCTAAACCCACACACAGCCATGGTGAAGGGTGAAAATCTAACTTGCTAAAGGGGGTTTAAGCACAACTTTTGACCAGTAGTGGCTTGTATGTCCCATGGGTGATCCTTAGCAAGCTAAAGGATTAAAACAAGGGACGGAAATCTGAGCAGGGACCAGAGCTGCACACTATGGGGAGAATAGACTTCACAGAGTTTGTTTAGCCAAATAAACAACCAAAGAGTCACAACAAACCTGGGGGTGGGGGTGGGGGGGTCAGCAAAGAAGACCTGCTACAATGTATTGTGTGAAACCTCCAGTGCTCTACAAAAATATATGAGACACGTAAAGAAATTGTAATGTGTGACACACAGCAGAACTAAAGCAGACAGCAGACAACAGACTTCTAAGAAGGTCCATACATTGAATTTTACAGAAAAAGATTTTAAAACAGCTACTATAAATATGTTCAAAGACTAAAAGAAATGATTCTTAAATAATTAAATGAGGGCATGGTGGCAGTGACTCATCCAATGGAGACTATCTTAAAGAGATAGGGTAAAAAAGGATCAATTCCAAATATGACACCAAAAACACAAGCAACAAAAGAAAAAAGAGATAAATTGGGCTACATCAAAATTAAATGCTTATGTATGTCTAAGGACACAATCATCAGAGTGAAAAGGCAACCTATGGTATGGGAGGAAATATTTGCAAATTATATGTCTGATAGGGGGTTGATATCCAGAATATATAAAGAATTTCTACAACTCAACAGCAAAAACAAATGGGCAGAGGACCTGAATAAACATTTCTCCAAAGAACATATAGAAATGGCCAAAAAGCACATAAAAATATGTTCAACATCACTAATCATTAGGGAAATATAAATCAAAACCACAATGAAGTATCACTTCACACCCATTCGAATGGCTGCTGTTAAAAACAAAACAAAATAACAAGCGTTGGTGAGGATGTGCAGCCCTTGTGTGCTGTTGGCAGGGATGTGAAATGGTGCAGCTGCTATGCACAGCACTATGACAGTTTCTCCAAAAATTAAGACAAGAATTACTATATGACTCAACTGTCCCACTCCTGGGTGTATGCCCGAAAGAGTTGAAAGCAGGGACTTGAAGAGGTGTTTGTACACCCATTTCAATAGCCTTTTTTACAATAGGCAAAAAACAGAAGCAATCTGAATGTCCACTGATAGGTGAGTGGATAAACAAAATGTGGTCTATACCTACAATGGAGTATCATTCAGCCTTAAAAAGGGAGGGAATTTGGATACAGGGTACAACAATGATAAACTTGGAGGACATTATGCTAAGTGAAATAAGACAGTCAGAAAAAGACAAATATGGTATGACTACACTCATATGATGTACTCAGTCAAGTTTGTAGAGGCAGAAAGTAGAATGGTGTTGCCAGGGATCGGGGTGAGAGGAATGGGAAATTATTGCTTAATGGGTATAGTTTTGTAACATGCAAAGAATTCTGTAGATGGACAGTGGAGGTGTTTGCACAACAAAGTGAAAGTACCTAATGCCAACTGTACACTTAAGAAGGGTTAAGTGGTAAAATTTGTTTATTTTACCATAATTAAAAAATTTTAAATAGAAATTCTGCCATTGAGAAGTATAACAAAATGAAAAACTTACTAGCGGGGCTCAAGAGTAGATTTGAATTGTCAGAAAATAAATTAGCTAACTTGAAGATAGAGCAATAGAGATCATGCAGTCAGAAGTAGAAAAAGAAAAAAGAAGGAAGAAAAATGATTCGAACCTCAGACAAATAGAGGCGACCAGTAAGTGTACCAGTGGAAATACCAGAAGTAGTAGAAAGAAAGGGGGAAGAATATTCAAAGAGGTAATAGCCAACAACTTCCCAAGTTTGATGAGAAAGACTAATCTATACACCCAAGATGCTTGACAAAGTCTCATTAGGATAAACACAAAGAATCAACACCCGTACATACTAGAGTCAACTTTTGAAAGGCAGAATCTGGAAAGCAGCACGAGAAAAGGGAACCCCACTTAGATTAGCAGCTGACTTCTCATCAGAAACAGTAGAGACCACAAAGTACTGGAAGAATCAAAAGTGAAGGTGAAGTAAAATAATTCGCAAGTAAATAAAAACTGAGAGAATCCATTGCTTGCAGATCTGCTTTACAATAAATACTAAAAGAAGCTCATTAGGCTGAAAGAAAGTGACACTAGACATTAATCTGAATACATATACACATGCGCGCGCACGCGCACACACACACACACACACACACACACACACACACACACACACACACAAGTGCTCCAGTGAAGGTAAATAAGCAGGTAATGATAAAAGACAATATAATTGCCTATTTCTTCTTTTAACTGATTTCAGACATCACCAAAGAGCAGCTTATAGCCTGTTGCTTTCTAGTTATCATAATTAAGCTCTTTTCTATTCACATCAAGGCGTCCTCCCTAGCTCCATGTTCTCAAAGGAAAAACCCAGGCAAAAGGGACCGGAGACTTGCCCAAGCAAGTTTATCTCCATCACACATAAGGAATTAAGTGCCAGATGCGCCCTCAGAATTAGGAAATGCTTTTCAAAGAAATCTCATAAACTGTTCTTACCTCTCTTATTTTTAAGCTTCTATTTCCATGGTTCTTTGAAGGTGATACCAAGCAAATGCTTATGGTTTCTTAATTTAGTAAAAGTATTTCAGTTTCAGTAGTCTCAGTGGGAGATAGGAAGAGCTGCTGAACTTTCACCTGACTCACCAGTCAGACGGACAATTTTGTAGATTTATTGCCTGCTTTAGACTCTTTACACTGCAAATTTGGGAAGTTATTGGTGGAATTGAATCAAATTTGCAGACTTCCTGATGAAGCACTTCAGAGACTTGAACAGACTTTCCTCCATTGCAAAGAGGAAAAGACTGACAAAATCAATTAATAATGATTTGTTCTCTCTTGCTTTTTCTACTGCCCAAGAACTGTTGCTTCAGAACCTGTGGAATGAGAACAAGAAATAGGGGGCTGTAAGTTGAGCATGGAAAATGGTTAAGATAATAATCTTCATCTGTCAACTCTTCTATTTATGTTAATGTTCTATAAATAGGAAGAATATGTAGTAATGTCAGGAATCAGTGTTTTTGTATCATTCATGTTTTTATTGAGCTTCCACTATTATCAGAACAGAATTAACAACAACATATGTAAGAACCAAGATATCTATTTACATACATAGTTCCATTTTAAACTGTGGCCGAAGGGAAAGTATTTCCCTATATAGCTCTTGGAACTTAGCCAAACAGTGCAACACTTCAGGACCCAGAACTGGAACAAGTGCTCTCCATTTGGCATTTAACAGAAGTGATGTTAAGTGATTTATTCATGAAAACCAACCTATTTCTGGTTGTGAGTGAAGAACCAAAATACCTGGAATATCTGAGGGGAATCCATCTGCAGTGCATGCAGAAAAGGGAGCATGTTTAGAACCCATTTCTATTTTACAAAGGAATAAATGTATGAAACTCTGCCGTGCTCATCTCTTGCTTTCCAACAGTGCTGCACGTAAAACGCACCAGCAGGGTAGTGATCATTTTCAAAGAAATCTCTATGTACATAATGCCACATTTCCAATGAGAACACATTTTTCAGCATGCAACTACCCGTTCAGGTGTGAATTTTTCCCTTGTATCCAAGTATAGTCTTGCTCGTTACAGTGAAAGACTGTTATGTCTTCAAATTAGATATGGAGTGCCTTATAGTTGCCTTATAGTAACTTTTCCATGGAGTCTTTGAACTGTAAATTTCAAATGGAAACAGTAAATACAAACTTACAATAACCGATCATACAGCCATGCAGATCCGTTTGAACATCTCCAAGGAAATGGCACTTTTACCTCCTGAGATAGTCTTTCATTTTTCAGAACTATTTTTCATGCAAGTCATTTCAGACCTCCTAAATTCTTTCTTCAGGCCACATCATCCTAACTTGTTCATCTCATTTTTAATGCTTTTTGCTGTTTCTTTCCTTATCCTTTAAAAATATATAGATTTAATAGACTTATGCTTTCCCAGAGAGCAAAAGGCCATGTGGAAAGCATCTAAATAACACAAATACTATATGAACCAAGAAGAAATTTAAATGTCAGAATGACAAAAATGCAGAAGGGAGAGTGCATGTAGCAGGAACAAACGCAGAGAATAAAGAGGATACAGAAGGGCTCAGCCCACAGGGCCTGCAGTGGAAACTTTAGACAGAGGCCCAAGATAAGTTTGCTCATGTCCAATAAATCCACAAAGGCTGTAGATTGTACTGCTGAGAAAAGGGTCAGAAATCGCCACCCCTCTCCCCACAGCACGCTCCTGGTGGCTCATAGTCCAGGGTAAACTTTCTTCACAGTCCTGTGGTTTCTGGTTGATGCAGAATAATCGAGTTGGACAGGACTTGAAGATACCATCTGACCTTGAACACTTGCAAGGACCCAGACTATGCAGCATTCTCCGTCATCGTTTGCCAGTATCGCTCTTAACCTCTTTCCCCGTTGTCTCTGCCTCACATCCCCAGCTTGGGTCAGGACCCTAAGGACTCTCACCTCCCCAAATGGGAGCTAGTCTCCTTAAGAAGGCCTGATGAACGTCAGGCCAGGACCATCACTTCCTGGGTCTGTACGTGGCTTTCACTGGAATACCTCCTAGTGGGAAGTAGATAAGGCGGTTCTAACCCCCTCCAGGTGATCATTACCTAACCTAGAGGCCTTCAGTTACGACAGTCTCATCTTCAAAATGACCAAAATTGACCCAGACTTCTGAAGTCCCCTCAAACTCCAATGTTGCTCTAATTCCGTGAACCAAAATAGTAGTAAAAAGTAATTGGAGGTTGGTCCTTGTAAATATTGACCTAAAATACGGTTTCAGTTAGAAAAAAAAAAGGCCTGCAAAGCACTTGGCACCACCAGGACATTTTCCTACTCCTTGTGTGAAGCTCAGTCCTGGTGGCCGCCCTCCAGAGAAGCGTAAGGAAGAACCCGACGGAGAGACTCCGCGTGACCGAGGACGGGCCGCTCGGATCCCGCCACCGGCACCTAGGGAGAAGGCCCCCAACTTCGCCGAGGGCTCGGACACCGAGCAAGGGGTGTTCTTGAAGTCAGAAACAAAGATGAGATAAGAAGGACAGAAGATGTATTTTACGTCTTAAATTGTGGGTAGTAAGCTTGAAGAAAGATTGAGAGCCTAGGCTGAAAGCAGATTCATGGTAAATTCATTTTATTAGTGAAAACTAAGCATATTTTGGTGGTACATTCCTAACTTTTTGAAAAAAATGTACCGTGTAGTTTTTTGAAAGGTTTCCTCCCAGAGGTAAAAGTAGTAATTGCTCATGGTAAAAAGTTTTGCATGATACAAAAAAAAAAAAGGACTAAAAGCACTGAGAGCGAGCCACTGTTAAACTTCGGTGTGTTTCTCTCAAGCCCTATCGCCAGTGCATTTCCTTCTAAACCGTGATTGAGACCATGCGGCACACACGTACCATTTTGTGACTGATTCTTCACCTAGCATTACCATGTTCCAGTGTCATGAAAACTGTCGTTACAACCTTTCGGTGACTGCCCGCTGTTTCATCTTCAGGCGTCACCAGCATGTCCTTGGCCGTCCTCCTGCACGGGGACAGTGAGGCAGTTTCCTTTTCCTGGTCGTGATAAATGACACTGTAATAAACATCTTGGTGCATTGGTATTTGTTCACATGTCAAATTAATTGCTTGTTTCCTTTAACTTTTGAGGTGAAGGTCATAAAGCGCCCCCACGTGTACCTGTGTACTCAGCTTGTTCAAGAGGGAGTCCTGAGATTGCCATGCCTCTGACCCAGCCTGTCACGTTACAGGCACCATTTCCCATATGAAAATAAATGTGCCTGTTTGGAACCATTTAAATCATTTCCAATTGTACTTAGGCAAGAAAGTATTACAGAACTGGTGTTAGAGTTGGACTGGAGCTGCAGACCACGCTGACGCTTGTATTACCGCTTGTTCAGACTCTAATTTCCTCCAGTTGGCCATTTTGAAGCTTTTGGTGTGTGCAGTATCCACAGTTCAGGTTTAAAGTATCTTCCATCTGTGGTCCTTGTAGGCGTGCTTTTCAGCTGAAAGGCTTCTATTTGCCCTGACGTTGAAAGCTAATGACTGATGCTGTAGAGGCAAGCTGACGACTTGTCACACGGTTAGGTCAGCCGGCCTTCCCTCTGGAGGTGCTGAGTCCGGGGCTGGAGAGGGGTCCCCGCAGCAGGCCTCTCTCTTTCGCCCCTGACCTCAGGAGGGGGTGTCGGGCCCTTGTCTGTGGCACCTCCTGGTTGCAGCGCTAACCCGCCAGCCTCCTCCTACTGGTTTGCATTTGTTCCTTGCTTCTTGCCTCCTTGGCTAGGCGCTGGCTGGTTTTACTGGGTGTCTGTGGGAAATGTGCTGTCTCTCATTGAATAAGGGAACGACTCTTTCCTCTCTTAGCTCTTTAACCTTTGTAACTTATTCCGGGGCTTTGGGAGCAAGGGGAGACAATGCAGGCAGTGCGGTGTAGGAGAGGAAACATCTCACAAGTGGAGTTCCCTTTTCTGACCAGTATTTTCCCTTTTTTCTCAGCTTTATTGAGCTGCAATTGACAAATACAATTTATAGTGTGCACTGTGATGATATGATGTGAATGCATTGTGAAAGGATTCCTCTCATCTCACTAATTAATACGTCCATCACTTCACAAATTTATATCTACCAGTATTATTTTCTAATAAGTTTTGTTGAGGTATAATTTATATGCAATAAAGTTCACCAGACGCAACTGTACAGTTGCATGAGTTTCAACACACGTCGCAGTAGTGTAACCACCACCAGGCTCGAGATGCAGAACAAAATGTTCCTGTGTGGACAACCGTTTCCATTGCCCTTGGGTGAACGTGCCCCGGAACTGCACTTGTGTATGCTTTACTTTATGAGAAGCTGCCAGGCTGTTTTCCGAAGTGGCTTTACCATTTTATGTGAACTTTTTTTTTCTTAGCACCTTCTAGTTTTTTTCCTCCCCCTCTTCACCCGCCTTCACCCCCCAAAACAGTTCCTGTGCCTGACTATGTATGCCCATCTGTAACCAAAGACAAGGCCACCGTACATATCGAGGAAGAGGAGCAGGACTAGAGGGCTGGGTGTATCCACATGGCTACTGGGGAGAGAGGGGGCATCCTTCTAGAAGGATTTTGGAACCTCGAATTGTCATTCTTCCTGTGACAACAGTGGTACCAATCATGTAAGTTGCGTGACGCTGACCAGAACTTACAAAACACTTTGGCATACATTAGATTGGATTCTAACAATATTTCTGTAGAGCATGTGTTATTACTTTCCCCATTTTACAGAAGATGAAATGGGCTTCAGAAAGTGTATGTGGTGTGAAATCAGGACATGTGATGACTCCAGCTTTGTTTTCTTTCTCAAGACTACATCGACTATTCAGGGTCTTTTATGATTCCATACAAATTTAAGAATTGTTGGTTCTAGTGCTGTGAAAAATGCCAAGGGAATTTTTATAGGAATTGCATTGAATTTATACACTGCTTTGGGTAATATGGACACATTTTAACAGTATTAATTCTTCCAATCCATGAGCAATTTCACTAATGTCTTACAGTTTTCAGTGTACAGGTCTTTCTTCTCCTAGGTTAAATTTATTTTTAGGTATTTTATTCTTTTGGATGCAATTGTAAATATGATTTATAATTGTAAATGGATTAACTTCTCTAATAGTTCATTATTACTGTATAGAAATGAAACAGATTTTCTGTATATTAATTTTGCATCCTGCAACTTTACTGAATTCATTAGTTCTAGTGTTTTGGTGGAGTCTTTAGGTTTTCATGTCATCTGCAAATTGCAGTAGTTTTACTACTTCTTTTCTAATTTGAATGTCTTCTATATTTCTTTTTCTTGCCTGATGCTTTGGCTAGGACTTTCAATACTATGTTGATAAAAGTGGCAACAGTGAGCATCCTTCCTTGTCTTGTTCCTGATCTTAGAGAAAAAGCTTATAGCCTTTCACTTTTCAATTATGACATCAGCTGTGGGCTTGTCACACACGACCTTTATTAGGTTGAGGAATGCTCCCTCTATATACCTGATTTATTGAGTTCTTTTTTCATCATAAATGGATGCTGAATTTTGTCAAATGCTTTCTCTGCATCTACTGAGATAATCAATCATACGATCTTTATCTTTTTTTTTGTTAATATCATGTTGATTGATTTGCAGAAGTTGAATCAACCTTACATCCCTGGAATAAATTCCACTTGATCATGGTATATGATCCCTTTGATGTATTTTTGAATTTGGTTTGCTAATATATATATTTTTGTTGTTATAGTTAATCTACAATTACATGAAGAACATTATGTTTACTAGGGTCCCCCGTTCACCAAGTCCCCCCAACAAACCCCATTACAGTCACTGTCCATCAGCATAGTGAGATGCTGTAGAATCACTACTGGTCTTCTCTGTGTTGCACAGCCCTCCCCATGCCCCCCCCCCACATTATACATGCTAATCGTAATACCCCCTTTCTTTTTCCCCCCCGCCCTTATTCCTCCCTTCCCTTCCATTCTCCCCAGGCCCTTTCCCTTTGGTAACTGTCAGTCCATTCTTGGGTTCTGTGAGTCTGCTGCTGTTTTGTTCCTTCAGAAAGATATCTAGAAAATCTCCAGTCACTTGAAAATTAAGTAACTTAATAACACATGAGTTATTTACAATAGCCAAGAAATGGAAGCACCCTAAGTGTCCATCAGTAGATGAATGGATAAAGAAGATGTGGTGCATATACACAATGGAATATTTTTCAGCCATAGGAAGAAAACGAATCCTACCATTTGCAACAACATGGACGGAGCTAGAGGGTATTATGCTCAGTGAAATAAGCCAGGCAGAGAAAGACAAGTACCAAATGATTTCACTCATCTGTGGAGTTTAAGAACAAAACAAAAACTGAAGGAACAAAACAGCAGCAGACTTAGAGAAGCCAAGAATGGACTGACAGTTACCAAAGGGAAAGGAACTGGGGAGTGTGGGTGGGAGGGAGAAGGGGAATGAGGAGCATCAGGATCAGCACCCATAGTGCAGGGGGGGGCGCGGGGAGGGCGGTACAACTCGGAAACACATGTACTGACTCTACAGCGTCTCACTACGCGGATGGACAGTGACTGTAATGGGATGTGAGTGGGACTTGATAATGGGGGGAATCTAGTAACCACATTGTTGCTCATGTGACTGTGTATTAATAACACGAAAATAAATAAAGAAATAAAGAAATAAAAAAACACGTGGGTCATCTCATTAAAAAGCAGAAAGTACACTGAACAAAATGAAAGACCCCGCCTGACAGCCCTCGCGGCCAATGAGCGTGTAGCGTCCCGCCCAGACCCGTCCCCATATGACGGCCGTCGCAGCCAATGAGCTTGTGGCGTCCCTCAGGCCCTCCCCCGACTGATGGAACTCGCGGCCAATGAGGGAGCGGCTACACGGAGCAGGCAGTCACCGGGCGCGCGCGAAGAAAACGTAACTCTGGCGGCTGCGTAGTAGCTGCAGGCGCCGCAGCCGCCATATTGAAGAGTCAGTAGCGTGGCGAGCTCCGCCAGGTGGAGCTGTTCCAACGGCTTAGTCCGTGCTGCGGTCAGCCGCCCGTGTCCGGGCTCCTCCGTCCCGCCGTTCCGTCTGCGCAGCGAGCCCGGCGGAGCCGAGATGGTGGATCCCCGCTGTGCTCGGCTGCGCCTTCCTCCCGGCGCGTAGGCGCCGGCCTCACCTACCTCGTCACCCGGCCTCGGATCGCCTCCTCGCGCCGGCTGGGCTCCCGGCGCCGCACTCGCCCCTTCGCGGCTCTCCCGCGGCGGGCGGAGGACGGCAATCGGCCCGGACTTGGAGCCGCCGCCCCGGCCGGATCTGCGCTCATCCAGCTCTGCCGCCCCCAGCCTAGCGCCTTCGGACCTGCGGCGGAGAGTCCAGAGCGGGCCCCGCTTCCGCGGTGACGGCGACAGCGACAGCTCCGCGGGCTGGGAGGTACGTGGCCGCGGGGCCCGGAGGGGGCGCTTGGACCCCTGCCTTCGCCTGCGGGCGCGGCGGACCGGTGAGAGGGCGGCCGTGCGAGGGGCTCGGCGGGCCGCGCGTGGCCCGCGGGGCCGGCCGACGCGGCGGTGGGGCTCGCAGGGCCCGGCCTGGGGCCGCGCCGCCGACCTGCCACCGCCGCCCGGGCCGGGGCCGCAGGCAGAGGGGCCGTGCCGGGCCGCGCAGACGGTGAGGCCGGCGGGCGTCTTGCCGTGTGCGCAGTTTTCCGGCTGCGGCCTCGGGGGCGAGGCCCGGGCGAGCCGAGGGTCGGGTGGGACCCGTGGCGGGGCGGTGGGGGAGAGGCCGGCAGAGGCAGCGCCTCCAGGATTAACAACTGTTTCCCGAGGCTCCTGTCGTCCTTGTCATTGGGGATTACCTATTCCGTTTCCTTGCTGGTCATTGGTCTGTTCAGATTTTCTGTTTCTTCCTGGGTCACCCTTGGAAGGTTGCATTTTCCTAGAAAGTTGGCCATTTCTTCTAAGTTGTCCTGTTTGTTACTATATAGTTTTCATAGTATTCTATAATCTTCATATTTTAGTGGTGTCAGTAGTGATTTTTCCTTTCTCATTTCTGATTCTGTTTATGTGTGTAGACTCTCTTTTTTTCTTGATAAGTCTGGCTAGGGGTTTATCTATTTTGTTTATTTTCTCGAAGAATCAGCTCCTGCTTTCATTGATTCTGTTGTTTTATTCTTCTCAATTTTATTTATTTCTGCTCTAATCTTTATTATGTCGCTCCTTCTACTGACTTTGGGCCTCAGTTGTTCTTTTTGTAGTTTAGTTAATTGTGAGTTTAGACTGTTCATACGGGATTGTTGTTCTTTCCTGAGGTAGGCCTGTTTTGCAATATACTTCCCTCTTAGCACCGCATTCGCTGCGTCCCACAGATTGTTTCCATATATTGCTTGATCTCTTTTTACTTGGTCATTGATCGATTGGTTATTTAGGGGCATGTTGTTAAGCCTCCATGTGATTGTAGGCTTTTCGTCATCTTTGTGTAGTTTATTTCTAGTTTCATACCCTTGTTATCTGAGATGTTGGTTGGTATAATTTCAATCTTTTTGAATTTACTGAGGCTCTTTTTGTGCCCCAATATATGATCTATTTCTGAAAATGTTCCATGTGCACTTGAGAAGAATGTGTATCCTTCTGCTCTGGGGGGCAGAGTTCTGTAGATGTCTGTAAGGTCCATCCGTTCTAATGTGTTGTTCAATGCCTCTATCTCCTTACTTATTTTCTCTTTGGTTCATCTGTTCTTTGGAGTGAGTGGAGTGTAGAAGTCTTCTAAATGAATGCACTGCATTCTATTTCCCCTTTTAATTCTGTTAGTATTTGTTTCACATATGTAGGTGCTCCTGTGTTGGGGGAATAGATATTTATAATGGTTATATCCTGTTGTTGGATTGACCCTTTTATCATTATGTAATGTCTGTCTTTGTCTCTTGTGACTCTCTTCGTTTTAAAGTCTATTTTGTCCAGTACAAGTACTGCAACACCTCCTTTTTTCTCCCTATTAGTTGCATGAAGTATCTTTTTCCATCCCTTCACTTTTAGTCTGTGTATGTCTTTGGGTTTGAACTGAGTCTCTTCTAGGCAGCATATAGATGGGTCTTGTTTTTTTATCCATTCAGTGACTCTATGTCTTTTGACTGGTGCATTCAGACCATTTACATTTAGGGTGAGTATCGATAGGTATGTACTTATTGCCATTGCAGGCTTTAGATTCGTGGTTACCAAAGGTTAAAGGGTCCCTTCCTTACTATCTAAGAAGCTAACTTAACTCACTTAAGTATGCTATCACAAACACAATCTAAAGGTTGTTGTGTTTTTTCCTCCTCATTATTTATGTATTAGGTATCATATTCTGTACTCTTTGTCTATCCATTGTTGTTACCTCTGGTGACAGCTGTTGAACCTTAGGAACACTTCCATCTATAGCAGTCCCTGCAGAATGCACTGTAGAGATGGTTGGTGGGAGCTAAATTCTCTCAGCTTTTGCTTATCTTGAAATTGTGTAATCCCTCCTTCAAATTTAAATGATAATCTTTTTAAAAAATTTATTATTATTTTATTTTTTGTATGATTAATCTACAATTACATGAGCAACATTGTGTTTACTAGACTGCCCCCATCACCAAGACCTCCCCACATACCCCAATACAGTCAGTGTCCATCAGCGTAGTAAGATGCTATCAAATCACTACTTGTCTTCTCTGTGTTCTACAGCCCTTCCCATATCCCCCCTATATTATGTCTGCTAATAGTAATGCCCCCTTTTTTCCCCTTATCCCTCCCTTCCCACCCATCCTCCCCAGTCCCTTTCCCTTTGGTAACTGTTAGTCCATTCTTGGCTTCTGTGACTGTGCTGCTGTTTTGTTCCTTCAGTTTTTGCTTTGTTCTTAAACTCCACAGATGAGTGAAATCATTTAGTACTTGTCTTTCTCCCCCAGGCTTATTTCACTGAGCATAATACCCTCCAGCTCCATCCATGTTGTTGCAAATGGTAGCATTTGTTTTCTTATGGCTGAATAGTATTCCATTGTGTATATGTACCACATCTTCTTTTTCCATTCATCTACTGATGGACACTTAGGTTGCTTCCACTTCTTGGCTATTGTAAATAGTGCTGCAATAAACATAGGGGTGCATCTGTCTTTTTCAAACTGGGCTGCTGTATTCTTAGGGTAATTTCCTAGAAGTGGAATGAATTCCTGGCTCAAATGGTATTTCTATTTTGAGCATTTTGAGGAACTTTCATACTGCTTTCCACAGTGGTTGAACTAATTTGCATTCCCACCAGCAGTGTAGGAGGGTTCCCCTTTCTCCACAACCTCGCCAACATGTGTTGTTGTTTGTCTTTTGGATGGTGGCGATCCTCACTTGTGTGAGGTGATACATCATTTTGCATTTCTCTGATGACTAGTGATGTGGAGCATCTTTTCATGTGTCTGTTGGTCATCTGAATTTCTTCTTTGGAAAAGTGTCTGTTCAGCTCCTCTTCCCATTTTTTAATTGGATTATGTGCTTTTTGTTTGTTGAGGTGTGTGACCTCTTTATATATTTTGGATGTCAACCCTTTATTGGATCTGTCATTTATGAATATATTCTCACATACTGTAGGCTGCCTTTTTGTTCTATTGGTGGTGCCCTTTGCTGTACAGAAGCTTTTCATCTTGATATAGCCCCACTTGTTCATTTTAGCTTTTGTTTCGCATGCCTGGGAAGATAGGTTCATGAGAAGTTACTCATATTTATGTCCAAGAGATTTTTGCCTATGTTTTTTTCTAAGAGTTTTATGGTTTCATGACTTATATTCAGGTGTTTGATCTGAATCAAATTTCAAATTTACTTTTGTGTATGGGGTTAGACAGTCATCCAGTTTCATTCTCTTACATGTAGCTCTTCAGTTTTGCCAATACCAGCTGTTGGAGAGGCTGTCATTTCCCCATTGTATGTCCATGGCTCCTTTATTGTATATTAATTGATGACATATGTTTGGGTTAATACCTGGACTCTATTTAGTGTTCCACTGTTCTGTGGGTCTGTTCTTGTGCCAGTACCAAATTGTCTTGATTACTGTGGCTTTGTAGTAGAGCTTGAAGTTGGGGAGCGAGATCCCCCCTGCGTTGTTCTTCCTTCTCAGGATTGCTTAAAGTATTTGGGGTCTTTTGTGGTTCCATATGAATTTTAAAACTATTTGTTCCTGTTCGTTGAAGAATGCTGTTGGTATTTTGATAGGGATTGCATTGAATCTGTGGATTGCTTTAGGCAGGATGGCCATTTTGACAATATTAATTCTAGCCAAGAGCATGGGATGAGTTTCCATTTGTTAGTGTCCTCTTTAATTTCTCTTAAGAGTGTCTTGTAGTTTTCAGGGTATAGTAGGCCTTTCACTTCCTTGGTTAGGTTTATTCCTAGGTATTTTATTCCTGTTGATGCGACTGTGAATGGAATTGTTTTCCTGATTTCTCTTTCTGCTAGTTCATCGTTGGCATCTAGGAAAGCAACAGATTTCTGTGTATTAATTTTGTATCCTGCAGCTTTGCTGAATTCAGATATTAGTTGTAGTAGTTTTGGAGTGGAGTCTTTAGGGTTTTTTATGTACAATGTCATGTCATCTGCAGATGGTGAAAGTTTGACTTGTTCTTTACCAATCTAGATGCCTTTTATTTGTTTGTTTTGTCTGATTGCCATGGCTAGGACCTCCAGTACTATGTTGAGTAACAGTGGGGAGAGTGGGCATTCCTGTTTTGTTCCCGATCTTAGAGGAAAAGCTTTCAGCTTCTCGCTGTTAAGTATGATGTTGCCTGTGGGCTTGTCATATATGGCCTTTATTATGTTGAGGTACTTGCCCTCTATACCCATTTTGTTGAGAGTTTTTATCATGAATGGATGTTGAATATTGTCAAATGTTTTTTCAGCATCTGTGGGCATGATCATATGGTTTTTGTCCTCCTTTTTGTTGATATGGATGATGTTGATGGATTTTCTAATATTGTTCTTATTCCCTGTAATAAGTCCTACTTGTTCATGATGGATGGTCTTTTTGATGAATTTTTGAATTTGTTGTACTAATATTTTGTGGAGTATTTTTTTTTTTGCTCAGAACCACTTTTATCTTTTGTCTTTTCAGTATACAAAGTGTTTTTCCCACTATGCCTGCAGCACACACACACACACACACACACACACACACACACACACACACACATATATATATGCATAAAGATAGATTTTTCCTTTAGAGAATACACAAAATACAAAAAATTCCCATTGCAAATCTGAACTGTTAGCATCTGGAGCATATAAAATGTGTTTTCCCCTGCTTTTTTTTCCCAAGGTCCCCTGATCTGAATGAACTGGCCAATTGGAGTTTGTCTACTCTTCTCTCTGATCCATTGTTTTCAGCCTGGACATATTGATTCTAGACTTTCTAGGTGGTTCACAAACAGGTCAGGTTAAATTAACTTGAGGAAAGTGTTTGAAAATGCAGAATTACTCAGACTTTTTCATGCCTGTTATTAAGCATTCTCTCCAGAAGACCAGTCTTTTAATTACAGTGAGCTTCCCTACTGTTGGCTCTCAGTAACAAGAAGTGTATTGTGTGAGCTGACTGGAAAAATAAAGAGGAGAAAAATTCTTTATAGCACATTGTCTTTGCAAAAGTAACATCTCCAGGGTATTGAATAGATCTGGTCTTCACCAGCCTATCTAAGGTTGGTCCTATATTCTCCATAAAAAATTTACTTTAATGAGTTCATGTTTGATAGGAAGAACTTATAATAGATACATGCTAATACTTATTGTGTATTTGCTGTGCAGTGGGAATTATGCTAATCATGTTAAATTATATACTATGAGGTTGGCTGTGTTATCCTTCCGTATTTTAGACATGAGGAAACTAAGGCTATTCAACAGTTAATCTGTGGCCTTATAAGAATAAGTGGAACACTATGTTAAATTTAGTTCTATCTTACCACAAAGGGAATAGTCCTAACTCTGCTGCTCTTCTTTTATTTGTTTGTTTGTTTGTTCATTTGTTTTATTTTGTTATCATTTATCTAGAATTACATGAAGCACTTTATGTTTACTAGGCTCCCCTCTTCACCAAGTGCCCCCCGCAAACCCCATGACAGTCACTGTCCATCAACGTAGTAAGATGTTGTGGAATCACTACTTGTCTTCTCTATGTTGCACAGCCCTTCCCATGCCCTCCCCACCTTATTATACATGCTAACCATAATGCCCCCTTTCTTTTTCCCCCTTATCCCTCCCTTCCCACCCATCCTCCCCAGTCCCTTTTGCTTTGGTTACTGTTAGTCCATTCTCGGGTTCTGTGATTCTGCTGCTGTTTTGTTCTTTCAGTTTTTCTTTGTTCTTGTACTCCACATATGAGTGAAATCATTTGGTACTTGTCTTTCTCCGCCTGGCTTATTTCACTGAGCATAATACCCTCTAGCTCCATCCATGTTGTTGCAAATGGTAGGATTTGCTTTCTTCTTATGGCTGAAGAGTACTCCACTGTGTATATGTACCACATCTTCTTTTTCCATTCATCCACTGATGGACACTTAGTTTGCTTCCATTTCTTTGCTATTGTAAATAGTGCTGCGATAAACACAGGGGTGCGTCTTTTTCAAACTGGGCTGCTGCATTTTTTAGGGTAAATTCCTAGAAGTGGATTGTTGAGTATTTTTGCATGTATGTTTGTCAGCGATATTGGTCTGTAATTTCCTTTTCTTGTGGTGTCTTTGCCTGGTTTTAGTATTAAGGTGATGCTGGCCTCCCAGAAGGAGTTTGGAAGTATTTCTTCTTTGACTTTTTGGAAAAACCCTCTCCCATCCTCATTGGACTTCTGTTCTTTTGTATCTCTCCGTGCGTCTAGTACAAAGGTAGTCAGTCAATACTCACAGATTAACTGTTATAAGCTTACAAAGAGTCAGCCTCCCACTGTATCAGCCCTCAATCTGTACCACCCATGGGATGTGAGTTTAGCCAGTGAAGTTGATTCACTTAATATGCCTCCTCATTGAATCCTATGTAAACTGCCTGCATGTATGTTCTACCCACTTCATGACTCCTCTTTTGCCAGCTGTGTGTCTTAGTCGCCTCTCACCTGTCCCACTCTCCTTTCCTGCTCTGTAACGCCTTCAGGCATGTGGTGGTGTTCACGTGCTGTGGGATATAAGTAACCGAGAAACGTTCATGTCTGTGGTGGCTGCCACTTCTTTTCCTGGAAACCTGCCCTGGTGTGACAGTATACTACAGCAATTTGAAACATTTTCACAAAAACATTTCTGAGTGAAGCAGGGAGAGGAGATGGGGAAGCTAGGAGACCGCTGTGGCCTTCACACATCAGCTTATAACTTGCTTCCACATGAGCCAGTGATTCATTTCAACCCAGATATGTAGTCTCTGAGGCATTTTTTTAAAAATTTTGAGATGGTTAATGTACAATTACTTGAACATTATGGTTACTAGACTGCCCCTATTATCAAGTCCTCCCCACGTACCCAATTACAGTCACTGTCCACCAGTGTAGTAAGATGCTATAGAATCATTACTTGACTTCTCGGTATATACTGCCTTCCCCATGTCCTGACCCTACTCCATTATGTGTGCTAATTGTAAGGCCCTGTTTTCCCTCTTATCCCTACCTTCCCACCCATCCTAGCCAGGCCCTGTCCCTTTGGTAACTGTTAGTCCATTCTTGGGTTCTGGGAGTCTGCTGCTGTTTTGTTCTGTCAGTTTTTGCTTTGTTGTTATACTCCACAGATGAGTGAAATCATTTGAGGTATTCTTTTTGGGGAAAAAAGTTGTTCTGTGCTTCTAAACTTCTGTTCCTTTATCCAGGGGAAAATATCTATCATTTCCTTATTTGGGGTTCTCTTTAGGGAACAGTAACAGAGCTGTGAATGCTCACAGATCAGGTAGTGTGTGTGTGTTCACCTGCCATTATATCCACCATACTTAGCACGAGGACTGATAATAATAGATGCTTAGAAGTTTTTTTTTTTACCAGTGAACTTTAGAAAAGAGGGGTGGAGGAATAAAGGAGAGAGAGAGACTTTGGAAGGCGATTTTGGGTGAGAGAGAACTGCAAAAGATGAGAAATCTTTTCTGCCAGTGCTCACAGAGAGAGAGAGAGAAAGAGAGAAGAGAGTGTACTGAAATGAAAAGGACAATATGGTATTTGTCAAGGTAAGGAACTGGTCTCTCTTCCCCTTCCTTGCCCTTGATAACATATACATGCTTCAAGTGGAAGTTTTGGAATGACTCTCCATTGTTCTAAGGATAAAGGCTGAACTTAGCATGGTGTGTAAGGTCCCACATGGCCCAGCCCATGCCCACTATCTAGCTCCATATTGCCTCTACTACTCCCTCCCAGGTGTCCTATATTCCAGCCATTATTTGGGGCATATGGGTGTTGGCTTATGCTGTACCGTCTGCCTGAAACAGGTCCATTTCTTTACTGGGTGATTCCCTTTCATCCTTTAGGTACCTGCCTAAATGCCATTGCCTCCAGGAAGTCTCCCCAGGCCTTTGGGTTGGCTCTGCCTTCCATGTTACCCCATCCTAGCATGTCCTATATTTCCTTGTCATTGCAGGTGTGGTTGCCTCTGCTAAGACTGTGTGGTCCACTGGGCACTGTCCAGGACTACATTGCTCAGCACTGTCTCTGCAGCACTGAGCACAGTCCAACACAGAGTTGGTAAATATTTATTGAATGAATGAAGAAACGAAGAGGAGGAGGGAAGAAATCTGTGGCCTGAGCAGACAGGAGAGGACCATGCCAGCAGAGAGATGGGGGTACACTGAGGCAGTGTGGTCTTGGTTTTTCTGGCTCCTATAAGATCCATTCAGTGGGGTTTCAGAAGATGCGGGAAGGTGAACCTGATTGCTGATGGAGTTAATACGTTTTGAAAATCCAGGAATGTTTGTACTTAATACTGCACTCATTACTAGTTATATATGCTATGAGGCAGTTCTTATTAAATAAAACTATCACAACATCAGACAAAAGCTCTTGTCCCATTTTTTAGCTGTATCCTGACTTACGAGGAAAGAGGAACATGCCAACCAGTACAATTCCATGCATCTATTTCCTAAGAAATTAATGAAACCAATAGCTTGCTCTAAGGGTACAGAAATTGTCAAAAATAAAGGTTTTAATTAAGTTTAAGATTATGGAGCTCACTCCAGCTAGGAACTATTACTTTTGGTCTGTGCCATCTGTAATCCTGTCTGGAAAGCTTACACGCAGAGGGTAATCACCTAACAAAAACCATCTGCTATCCCGGTTAAAGAAGAGGGGGACATTGAGTCACAGGTATGCAGGGGCCCAAATCACCACCCATTTCCTGACTGGCTTAATATTCTCCCTTCAGTGCAATGTGGAGTTGAGTCGTGTTTCTCCTGCAAAGAGGCCTTTGGTTCCACTATGTGGAAGCAGTGGCCTGGGAGCTGTGGACTGGCCTGAGCAATCTAACGGGAGTCCCAGATTCCTGTCTCCTTGCTACCTGACTAGAGTTATGGGTTTAAACTTTGGCTTCCTCATGTGTTCATCTTTAATGGGAAATTTTCTGATAATTTTTACAATCTACCTGTCTTACTTAAAATTCTTATGCAGTCTGACTGTTAATACTATAACCATTTTGTTTTTCTGCCGTTAATGGGCCAAGGGCTTTGCAAATAAAAACTCACTGTCCAGAGACTCAAGAAAAAAGAAACCTGGCAAAAAGCATTAGCTTAATGAGGAAATCTGTTATCTGCAGTTAGCTATTTTATATTATCAGGTGCTTAAAGGAAAAAAATTATGTCCAATAATTCTTTTGAATACTACCAAAACATTTAGCATATCAACGTCCAACTAATAACACTGATTGATACATCATTCTAGTCATACTAGGCACTAATCAAATATCCTTTTGCAGCCTATGATAATTTTCACCTGTGGGATAAGAGCTTAGATGATAAGGTTTAACTGATACAGAAATCAGAACATTGAACCTCAAAAATCTATACATGGAATTTAAGGACTTGAAGAATGAAATACAAGCATGCATTAAAAAGAGGGTAGTAATACATTGGGAATTCCCTTGTTTCTTAATTAGAATTCTTCAAGCATATCCTTTGAACTTGTCCTGGCTGAGAACCACACCCTAGGCAAATTCAAAGCATGGCAGGGAATTTCTACTTAATGGAGCATGTCCAATTCATTATCTTTATTTCTTTTTTAAATGACTTTGAACTAGAATTTTTCCCAAGAAGGCACTGAGGAATTTAAGAAACCACAGTTACAGTATCACAAAGGATGTTATATAAAGATGCCCTTTTAGGGAGCTTCTTGCCAGGTTAACATTGTCCTTTCACACACTATCCATGTGAGACAGAGAACTGCTGGATGGAGGATATGCATCATCAAAGGGTGCTGGGGTGGGGGGAAGCCTTGAAATACAGTTTCAGCAATTATTGTAAATATTTCATTCTATGTTATGTTTAATAAATTATTCTTGAGTCATTCATATTTACTATATATATTTCATTACTCATACGAGCTAGATGGGGAAATATTTATGGCTCAGCAACAAAAACAGGATACACGTTTTTATGTTCCAAAGGATAGGGGTAACCTAGAAAAATCGTATTTTCTGTTTTTTGTTTTAAATACACTGATGATGTTACAGTGGGGAAGGGATATTCACAGCTGTGCAAAGGCACAAATACATGGATGAATACTGAGTGTTTATCTGGATAATCAGTCCCTTCGAATCTTCCACTGAGGACAAAATAATTGTGAAGGATTGAAGACTGAATTATATGGAACATTAATATTGAAACTCTTAGATAATCCCATATCACTTTTGCTTTATTTGTATGGACAGAAAATCTATGTTTTTTTCTATCGATTATCATGTCACTCTGTGAATAGACCACAGGGATCTGCCTAATGCAGATGCACAGGAACTCATGCAAAAGCCTCTCAACTTAAAAAAGGATGAAGTAGGAAGGAGAGGGACTGTAGCCACAACTGGGTTTACCTGAGGCTCTGGTTGTGAGCTTCATTATCATGGCTGTGTGTTCCACCCATCACAGACCCATAGGCATGAAGTTAGCTCAGGAAGAGAGCTCTTCTATCCACTATTCCAAGTGGTATTTCTTCTACTTTATTCTCAGTCACTGGCCATCTTTTATTAATGCTAAGTGTTTAAGTAAATGATCCAAGCTACAGAAAAAGGAATAGTACAACACATCAAAAACAGTATGAGTTTTATTTTTTTAGCTATTAAAAAATGTATTTCAAGATATACCTTTTGGACCTGTATAAATTCACTCTGTAGTTTTATCAGATTATTTTAAACCACCTTTTACTGGTTTGGAATTAGTATTCACTTATCCAAGATATCAGACGTCATTCATTGGAAGCTGCAAGTTAGGAGATCTATATTTGAATATCATCTGTGCCAGCAACTTGCTGTAAGTCTTTGGGTAAGTTACCCCATCTTCCCAGGCTTTTCTCTTCTCTGGGGACAATGGAAAGGATTAGGCTAGAATGTGTGCTAAGGTTGGTCCTATATTCTCCGTAAAAAATTTACTTTAATGAGTTTAAATGAAGGTTTAATTCCGACATTTTATACTAAATTTCTGACCTTCGACATGTTTTAACTATTATGAATATGCTCCTTTATAGTTCACAAAGTGCTTTCACATATATGCTCTTTTTGTAAAATTATTTTTATTTTGGTATCATTAATCTACAATTACAGAAAGAACATTATGTTTACTAGGTTCCCCCCTTCACCAAGTCCCCCCTACATACCCCTTCACAGTCACTGTCCATCTGCATAGTAAGGTGCTGTAAAATCACTACTTGTCTTCTCTGTGTTGCACAGCCCTTCCCATGCCCCACACACACTCTACATGCTAATAGTAATGCCCTCTTTCTTTTTCCCTGCCCATATCCCTCCCTTCCCACCCATTGTCTCCAGGCCCTTTCCCTTTGGTAACTGTTAGTCCATTCTTGGGTTGTGATTCTGCTGCTGTTTTGTTCCTTCAGTTTTCCTTTGTTCTTATACTCCACATATGAGTGAAATCATTTGGTACTTGTCCTTCTCTGCCTGGCTTATTTCACTGAGGATAATACCCTCTAGCTCCATCCATGTTGTTGCAAATGGTAGGATCTGTTTTTTTCTTATGGCTGCATAATATTCCATTGTGTATATGTACCACATCTTTATCCATTCATCTGCTGATGGACATTTAGGTTGCTTCCATATCTTGGCTATTGTAAACAGTGCAGCGATAAACATAGGGGTGCATCTGTCTTTTTCAAACTGGGCTGCTGCATTCTTAGGGTAAATTCCTAGAAGTGGAATTCCTGGGTCAAATGGTATTTCTATTTTGAGCATTCTGAGGAACCTCCATACTGCTTTCCACAATGGTTGAACTAGTTTACATTCCCACCAGCAGTGTAGGAGGGTTCCCCTTTCTCCACAACTTTGCCAACATTTGTTGTTGTTTGTCTTTTCGATGATGGCGATCCTTACTGGTGTGAGGTGATATCTCATTGTGGTTATAATTTGCATTTCTCTGATGATTAGCGATGTGGAGCATCTTTTCATGTGCCTGTTGGCCATCTGGATTTCTTCTTTAGAGAACTGTCTCTTCAGGTCCTCTGCCCATTTTTTAATTGGATTATTTGCTTTTTGTTTGTTGAGGCATGTGAGCTCTTTATATATTTTGGATGTCAATCCTTTATCGGATCTGTCATTTATGAATATGTTCTCCCATACTGTAGGATATCTTTTTGTTCTATTGATGGTGTCCTTTGCTGTACAGAAGCTTTTAAGTTTGATGTAGTCCCATAGGTTCATTTGTGCTTTTGTTTCCCTTGCTTGAGGAGATGCATTCAGAAAAAAGTTGCTCATGCTGATATTCAGGGGATTTTTGCCTATGTTGTCTTCTAAGAGTTCTATAGTTTCATGACTTATATTCAGGTATTTAATCCATTTCGAGTTTACTTTTGTGTATGGGGATAGACAATAATTCAGTTTCATTCTCTTGCACATAGCTGTCCAGTTTGCGGACACCAGCTGTTGAAGAGACTGTCATTTCCCCATTGTATGTCCATGGCCCCTTTATCATATATTAATTGACCATATATATACTTGGATGTATATCTGGGCTCTCCAGTCTGTTCCATTGGCTGCAGCTACGTACGGGTCCCTGAGCCTGCAGCAGCAGCCTGGGAAGCTGCCCAAGTCTGCTGATGGAAGAGGTGCAAGAGCACCTGCCCCAGCAGAGGCTCAGGATGAGCAGCGGGAGGAAGAGGAGCAGGAAGCAGACTAGGGTCCTGGGGCGCCGGGTGCCTCCTGTCCAAAGGGGAAGCTCTCCTCTGCACACAGCCAGGGTACCAGCTGGGTTGTGGGCCTGATGACAGCAGCTTACAGGGCCAAGCAGGTGAACAGAAGAGGCAGGTTATTCCAGGTTCCCCCTGTTATCCTGCTTCCACCCTGTCCTCACTACCCTCTGTGCTCCTGGCCCTGTGCAGAGGGTCCTGTCAATCACCGTCACCCATAGGGTCCCTGTCACGGGGAGGGTCATGAGCCTCACCCACTCACAGAGGAGGAAACTGGGTCCCAGAGAGGGAGGGGAATCACCCTTGAGCCTGACAGGACTGTTTGGCAGGGGAGCAGAATACCAGCCCAACCTGTCTTTATTACTTCCGCACACTCAACATGGCCTGAAGCTTCCCTGAGGCTGGGAAGCAGCCCACCCCTTGCCAATGGCCCCAGCCCAGGAACTTACCTGGCTCTGGCCACTAAGTTTAAATGTTGTGGGACCTGAAGAACAAGGACAAGAGTCCCTTTCTGCCGACCCTCTGGCCTGGGGGCTCCAGCTGGCAGGACAGGGTGTAGCTGCAGGACAGAGGGGCACCTGTGAGTCCCTGGAGCCACATGTCAGGGGCCCTTCTCCCAGAGCCTGCCAGCAGCTGGAATCCACACGTGACTCCTGCCCAGCCTCACCTCTTCTGCTCATCCAGGGTCTCCACGGCCTGGAAGAAGGACCTGAAGTGCTCATCAGGTTCCAGGTGATACATCTTGGCCATGTGCTTATATGTCATGATCTCACGTACAATGGAACGTTCCTGGGGCAGAAGGACAGGAAGCGGACAAGGAGGGACGTGAGGAGTGGGGCAGTGGGATGGTCCCAGGGCTTTGCTCATGTGGAAACCCGCCTTCCCTCCAATGCCATCCAGCCCTGCCTGTTCCTACTGTTGGGTCTTTAGCTGCTCCTCTAGGAAAGCCAACTTCATGCCACCATCACCCCCCACCTGACAAAGCTTTGAGTGTCCTCAGCCCTGGGTGTGTTAATTTTCTCAAGATGTGTTAGACCCAGAGGTTAGGCCACACAGGGTTGTGCCCAGGGTCTCTACACCCCCCTCACTTTCTGTAGCAGGGTGGTACAGTAGCTCAACTGCCTCTCTCATCCCATCACCCTGGAAGGCACCAAGGCAGCCAAAGTACATCAGAAACAGCCCCCTGCACCCAGAACAAGGCCCAAACCTCCCCACCCTTTTTCAAGTTGGAGGACCACTGGGGCCCTCCAAGGGGCAGGCCTGCCAGAAACAGCACCCAGACCTAGGCCAGGATCTGGGGTACCGAGGAGGGGGGACTGGACTGGGGAGCTGAGGCCAAGCATCCCACTCAACTCTCTCTGATGACACAGGGAGACTGAGGCCTCAGGCAGGAAGGCACAGCCAGCACCCCCCATGTGCTTCCTGCCTTGAAGGAGCAACATCCCTCCCCCTGGGCAGGGCCTGAGGCAGAGGCCAGTCCTGCTCAGATGCTGCCCCCTGTAGCCCTCAGCCCCACCTGCCCTGGGGCCAGGACCGGGGCTTAGGGGGTTCCCTCTGGCAGTCCGCTTCAAACAGCCCAACTCCTGGACTGTAGGGGAGACCCCCAGGAGGCGGGAATTCGCCTGGTGCTGAGAGTTCCGGCTCACTAGGGCCTCTCTCCTCTTCAAAGCTCACCATCCTGACCCCTGTACCCCTCTGGGCTCACTCCCTTCATTATGTTCCAGGGGTTTGTCTAAAACCAGAAGGCTGGCCATGAAAAATCTAAAGAAGGGGACCATGCCCTGTACCACTGGTGTGGGGAGGTGATGAGTCCTGGCCTGTTTCCAGGGTGGGCTCCCATAGAGCCTCCCCTGAACCCCTCACTCGGAGCCCCTAGCTCTACTGAAACCACCCTGTGTTGCCTCCCACCCCTCCCTTCGCCCTGCACTCCCCTCCTGTCCCTCTCAGTGCTGGCTTTTGGCCAGTCCCAAGACCTGTGGTCCCTGTACCTGTCCTCTAACTTCTCTCTATACCATGTGCTCTCTCCTTCCTGGTCACCCCAGTGCTGGCAGTTCATGGCTGTTGTCACCAGGAGCAAGTGCAGGGTCGCCCCACTGCCTGCAACCCTGGCCAGGTCGTTCTCACCTGCTCCTCCCTATGCTAGAGTCCCCAGGAGTCCCTCAGCCATTGCCTCAACACGGAGGTCACCTCCTGCAAGGTCCAGGACACTCAGGTGCTCATGCTCGCCTCCCACATGGCCTCCCACCACCAGACCTTGGTTGATGGATGCCTTGCCGGAGTCCCCTGGTAATATGCTGTCCCCTTCTCCCGCAGGCTCTCAGCCCAGGGCGATCGCAGCTCCAGCACACACTCAAACTCATGGGTGTCTTTGGGCTGCGGCCGGCTGGCCTGAGAGGCTTCCTCACCTGCAGAGTGTCAGGGGAGTTCCGTCTGCCTCCCAGCGTGCCCTGAGCACTCACTGTCACCTGGCTATCACCATGGCTCCCCTCACACGACCAGGTGGGATGGGCACAAAGCTGAAGGCCATCTTGTGCTCCCACGCCCTGCTCACCTGGGAGGCCTGCACCCCAGGGTGAGAACCCCCCATGTCCAGATGGGGAGCTTGAGGCCTCAGAGGGGCAGTGATGGGCTCAGGGGGCCCTGGGGAAGGGCCGACCTTGCTCAGCCATAGGCCCCACCCCTGCTGCCGTCTGAACACCAGCCCCAGCCTAATAGAGCCAGGGAGGGAGAAACACAGGACACCTTGGGGACCAGGGGGAGCCTACTTCTCCCATCAGCTGCCCCCTCTCACCATGCACACCTCGAGTCAGCCCCAAGGCTTGGCCACAGCACAGCAGAGGACTTGCCCCAAGGATCCCCTCCTACCATACCTCTAGCCTCCATTTACCGTAAAGAGCCACTTCCGGATAAGCCACTTCTTCTTCATAAGCCTCTTATGCATCCTGGAGCTCTTCCTAAGGGGAGGAGAGAGGAGGGAGACGTGGCCAACAGGTGGAGGCTTTGGGGGTGTTGGACCCCCTTTCCACTAGCCTGCATGAGGCTTTCCACCATGGCTCTTAGCCCTGGGGAATCTGAGGCTTGCAGTTCTACTGGGGGCGGATCTGCTTTGGGACAGGTGGCTGTCCTTGGGGGAGAAACTTGCTGCAGAACACATGCTGAACATCTCCCATTGGCTTCAACCCACACCTGATGAAGAAACCCGATTCCTGAGGGGGAACTACTAGCCTAACCCACAGGGGCTCTGAGAGCCCGCCATCCTGTAAGCCCATGTCCCCAGGGTCTGCCGCCTCCCAGGAGCCCCAGCCGACTGAGGGGACACTGCGAGACCTAGAGGTGGTGTCTGTAGTTCACTCTGGTGGCCTGGTCCCAAGGACAGGACTACCTACCAGGAAACACGTCCCCAGGTGCATTTCAGCCGATCCACAGCAGGGCTCTGCAGGGCCAAGAGAATGGCGTGGAGGGATGCAAAAGTCTTGAGGTCCAGACACTCCTGGGTGGGAAGACTGAGCTGAGAACACAGCCTGCTTCTGCGCTTGTGTCCCCCTATGAACCCCTGTCCTTAAGGAGGCAGCCATCCAGGGAGCCCAGCACACCCAGGACCTGTTGAGCAGCCCTCCTGGGTGGAGGACTGTAGCTCAACCTAAGGAAGGGGCCAGGTATGGCTGTCCCTCCCCTGTGGCCTTTGAGTCCAGGTCAGCACGCCCCTGGCAGGAGGGGCCCAGGGACCGGGCAGGGTGAGCACTCAGGAATCCATTCTGAGAGTTGGCCAAGGAGGGGAGCAGGTCCCAAGATGCAGGATGGACCCTGGGGGCTGTTCCATGGCACACCTTGGCCACCCAGATCCAGAACTCCACCACTTGGGCCCTGTCCTGGGCCGTCTTGGTCGGGGCCCCGAGGCAGGAGGAGATGACGAAGTTAGCCACGTCATCAAATTTTCTGAGGATATTATAGACGGCGGGGGCCAGTTGCAGAATATATCTGTTATGTGACGGGCACCCGCAGCAGGTCACGCAGTTGGTCATTGCCACCTTGGTGAACGATTCCTGGGGATGGCAAGGAGGGTCATTCAGCTGTGTCCATGTTGTCCCTGGCCCCAGGCAGTTACTGGTCAGATCTGGAGCCCAGGCCAATGAGGATGTGGTGTGAGCCTTGTGGCAGTCCAGACTTTGGACCCCGTCCACTGAGGCACCCAGCACCAGGTGCACTGGACCCCACAGTGGTGGGGCACAGAGGGGCTTTGTGCACAGGCATCCTCACTCACCTCCTCCCTGCAGCACAAGGCAGCTCACGCCTGCCCGTCCTGGGGCATCTGCCTCGCATTCTGTCACCCCGTGGATCCCACTACCCACTCAGGTGCAGTTTCCCCCAAAACAACTCCAACCAGGCCTTTGTTGGTGTCTGTGTCTTCCATGTAGTCAGGTACATGGCAAGGGCCTCTGAAGTGCGGAGCCTGTGGAGCCTGCCAGGCCAGTGGCCCGAGGACCTAAGGCCCTGGCAGCACTTTCCTGAGCACCCCTCCACTACCCTGCCCCTCCTACCCCTGCCAGGCCCTGCCCACTATCCCTCTGCTATTTCTCATTGGTCTGCAAGGATCCCTAAGTGCCAGCCCTACTGTCCCTGTGGTCAGTGAAGGCTTAGGGGTGAGGAGAGTTTCTCAGGGCACATGGTGGGAAGCTGGGATGTGGGCCCAGATCACAGGAGTGCACATCAGGGGACAGCAGGTCTGGGCCGGCCCATGGCACAGGGAAGGCCCACCCCCACTTCCATCCCGCTCCACTCACCGCATATATCAGGGTCAGCTGCTCAGCCACCAGGCGGTGGGGGAATGTCAGGATGGTGGGCTCCGCCTCCCCTGGCACGACACAGGTGCTCACAGCACAGGGGCTGGTGGTCTCTGGAGTTGGCTCTGGCTCTGCCTGGCCTGGTGCCACTCCGGCAGGTGCCACTGGCCCCGGGCCTGAGGGCTCATGGGACTCCAGCTCAGGGCCTGGCACCGGGGCCGATTCCACTGCTGGGATATCTTCTGGTTCTGCAGGGGCTGAAGCCGGTGACACCGGCCGTAGCTCCAGAACAGGGTTCTCAGGGAGCTCCTGAACTGGTTCTAGCCACGGAGCTGGCCCTCCCTGTGTCCCTGGAGCCAGCTGCATCTGCCGTCGTTCTGGAGCATGCATGACACAGAGAAAACGTCACCCCGGGGCTTACAATGACAGAAAAGCCCTCACTCCCTTGAAGGCAACCCCAGTCCGGGAAGCCCACCCTAGACCGTCCCCTGGATGCAGCCCCTCACCTTCCTGCTCTGCCACAGTGGGCCCCAGGGGCTCCTCCTGGACCAAGCGGTGGAGGGCTTGGCCCTCTGGGATGAATGAAAGCTGGCTGCCATGGAGGACACTGGTCACATCATCGGGCTCACAGGCATGGCGCCTAGCCCGGCCCAGCCCGGGGCTGGGGGAAGGCCTGGGGGTGGAAGAGTGAGAAGCCTGGTCTTCCCAGCCACACTACCCTCCCAGCCCACCCTTGTGTGGGCCTGGCCACTCTGCATTACCCTGCCTCTTCAGGCATTTGCCCTCCCCCTTTCTGACCCTGTGTGTCTTTCCTGGGACCCCGTCCTTTCCCATCCTCCCAAATAGGAAGTCCCCAGTCATTAGGCCACTTGTGGGAATGCTAAGATTGGTGACCTGCTGGGTTCTGCTGTGCTCCCCCTGACTCAAGCCTCAAACTCATCCTCCCCCCATTCTGAGCAGATGGCTGTGCCCACTCTGGGCCCAGTGAATCCTCACATTTTCAGAACCTCAGGTCCCTCGTCATGCCCCCTGTTACATGAGGAGGCCGTGAGGGCATCACCCGTGATGCCTCCCGGCCGTGTCCTGCGGATGACACCTGAAGTGACTGCCCAACTCCACCTGGGACGGTCCCAGTATCGTGTCTACTTCCTTCACTCAGTTATGCTAAGTGTCCCCAAAGGGCCTGCACAAAGTGAGTGCTTCATACCTATTGTTGCTGAAGGAAGTCCTACCAGGACCTTTCCAGGTATCCCACAGGGAATCACAAGCCTCTGTTCCAAAGGCTGCTTTCCATGTGCTTTTCCAAATTGAGCTAAGCTTCAGGCCACTGACAAGTGAGGCCAAAGGCCTTTCATCGGGTACAGAGAAGTAATAGCCCCAAAGTGGCCCAGCTTGGCAGGCAGTCCTTTCTACACCTCCAGGTGCCAGGGGAGCCCCTCTAAGCCTTCTCCTGTGTTCCCCATGGGCACCCTAACAGGCTGACCACCAGCCACCCTGCCTGTCAGAGGAGCACCCTGTGGCTCAGACACATGTGGGGACACTCAAGACACATAGCGGGCTGTGGGCAGAGGCCCGACTTGGCCGAGGAGGGGCTGGAGGATCACCTTGTGGCTTGCTGGCCTGTGGTGGACTGGTCAGTGTCTTCGGGAGGGAGTGAGGACTCAGGAGTGCTCCAGCTGATGTTTCTGGCT
This sequence comes from Manis javanica, assembly GCF_040802235.1. NCBI lineage: Eukaryota > Metazoa > Chordata > Mammalia > Pholidota > Manidae > Manis > Manis javanica. The sequence goes on along the minus strand of NC_133167.1, from coordinate 80,988,084 downwards.
GTCTCCACTCGTGCCGTCCTCATTCTCCACTTCTTCATCACAACTGTCCAGGGAGCCCTCCGCCTGCGGACCTTATTCTCGCAGAGAGTCGGCTCCTCTTCATGCTGAGGGGGGCAAGGGGCATATAGTCAGTGGGAAACTCAGGAACCACCAGGACGAGGGAGGTTTGCAACTCACCCAAGTGTCCCTAGCTCCCTGGAGTGTGATCAAGGAGAGGGAAGGGGTGCCCTCAGGGAATGAGATTCCAGGCCCTCTGAAGTGGGACTGTCAGGCACTCTCGTGGGGAAGCCCTGGGAGGGCCCTGGCAGGTTGCCAGGTTTGGAATGGGGTCCTGGGTGTAGACAGCCTGCCTCATGTCCAGGTAGATGGAGTAGGTGAATCCATCCACCAGCTCCTCCACGCTCCCCAGGGTGGAGCTCTGCAAAGCTGGCACCTGGTAGTTGGCGAGGAGGCACCCGGGGCTGCCTGTACCTCTCTGCAGGGGACAATGTGGGCCCCAAACCCTGCCCCCGAGATCAGGCACACAGGGCCATCTGCATAGACATCCAGTCCCTGAGGGAAGGAGAGGACACCTCCTGGGCTCAGGATTAACACGTGGGTGCAAGTACCTGGTCCCAACACTCACCTCTACATCCTGAATGATGAGACACTGACTGCCCCACCAGGGGGCCCCCAACTCAGAACATGCTCCCACCCAGGAATGGCCCCCTTCCTTTCCAGCCTTCAGTCCTACCCATACCCCACACACAGAAGGGGCCGGGGGGAAGGTCAGCCCAGGATGGGTCACACTTTGGGCCTGGACCTGGAGTGGCCCGCTCTGGGCTGCCCTGTGTTACCTCGGGGTTCCTTGGACAACACGGACAGAGGCGTTGGCGGTGGTCTCTGAGCCACCGCCCACAGCGAGCAGGAAGACTGTCCCTCTGCTTCCCTGAGTCCCGTGCCTTCATAAGGCTCCACACTAGACCTCGTGTTGCTCTGTCGAGCGTCTCTGGTCAAGTGAGCAGGACTGGGGTTTGTAACCAGGAGCTGGGTTCCGGGTCACAATTCAGGTTCTACTGGGTGTGACATCAGTGACATCACTTCCTGAAGGTTCCATTTCCTGGGCCCCTCCCTGCATTCAGACATGCCCACATGGCCCTCTGGGCTGCTGACTGCCCATCCACCTGGCCCCCTTGCCATGCATGACTACACAAATCTCCACCAGAGCCCTCCCCTCGCTCTTTGGGTCCCAGGGTCCCAGCTCTGAGGAGATGAGCTTAGCTGAGAGACGAACTTAGCTGAGACCTCTTTTTCTCACCAGTTCCCTGTCCTGCTGAATCCACAGTGCCTCCCAGGAGCTGCCCAACATCCCAACCTGCACAGGCAGGGTCATGCCAGACATTCTTCCCTAGGGACATCCCGCATGCCCTCTAGCTTAATTGAGGTACAGCTGACATGGAAACAATGACACGCACTCCAAGGGAAGGATTGATGATGTGATTATAACGTCCTGACCCATCACCACAGTCAAGATGAGGAATGCCCATCACCCCAACAGTGTCCTCATGCCCCTTTGCAATTCCTCCTTCCCTACCAGCAGCAATCACATCCCCATTCCCAGACTGTGCCTGGTGTTCAGCTCTCTATAGATGACCTTGTATTTTCTAGAGTTTTCTATGCACTCATTTTCATCTGGCTCCTATTACTCAGCATCATCATTTTGAGATGCATGCCTGCCTTGGCATGGATGAACAAGTCATACCTTTTCATTGCTGAAGAGTGATCTTTCTCCTGGGGTACTAGACCATGGTTGGTTTATCCATTCCCCTGATGATGAACTACAATTAAAGCTAGTATGCATTTGTGTGTGTGTTTGCATAAACATGTTTTTATTCCACTTGGATAACCTCCTCAGAGGGAAATCACTGTGTAGGTGTACATAACTTTTAAACACGTAGCCAAGCTATTTTTTACCAACCCCATAAGAATACTCCAGTTGCTCCACATCTTTGTCCACACGTTTACATTCAGGTCTTTAATTTTAGCCACTCTCATGTGCAGTATCTCATGTTTTCCACCTACATTTGTCTTTCACTTCCATTTCCCACATGAGTCATGTTGCTCAGGCTGGTGAGCCTACTGCCTCCACATGTTGACTGACAGCCTGAGCCTAGAGGCCCCATCCTTCCTGGGGTTCCACATGGGAAATTCCTGGGGAACAGCCACACACAACTTCCCAGAGCTGAACCTGGGCCAGCTGAGCATAGAGGGCGGTCACTTTTCACCAGTGCTGAGCACACCCGGACAGGTGGAGGCAGAGTGTCTGACCATCCACGTCACTCTACACTCTGGATTCTCTTCCCAGGCTCAGCATCCTCCTGGTGACCCAGGTGTGCCTGCTTCCGGGAGCACCTTCTTTATGCACTGGAGGACAGGACCAGGCCAGGTGGGGGGAGGCTCCACGCCACAGTTTCTGTGTTGGGAAGGGGACAGAGGCCGGGCCAGGGCCTCCCGTCCTCCTGTGTCCAGCTGCCCATCTGGCCACTAGGCCTCCCCTGAAAGGAGGGGCCGGGGCTGTGTCCATACAATTGGTACCCAGAGGAGCTCTGCACTGGAGTGGAGGATGGGATGCCTGCTCCTGACATCCTTGCCCCTGGAGCAGCAGCTGGGGGCTTCCAAGCTGCTGGTAGCCTTGGACACGTGGCTTCTCTGCAAATCCTGATGAGGGGCAGTCCCCAGAGCCCCTGTGCCTGGGCCCAGAGCAGCGCACCAGGTGCCAGAGGTCCCTACCACCTCCCCGGTACAAGTCGGGTGGGGCAGGTGCGCTTCAGCCCACAGTCAGGGTGGCCAGGCAGCTGTGTGAGCCTGGTTTCCCAGCAGCATCTGTCCAGAGCCTGGTGAGCTTGGGGCACCTGCGTGAGCCTCGTTTCCCAGCAGCATCTGTTCAGAGTCTGGTGTGCTTGGGGCACCTGCACACACCTGGGACGGATGGACTGCTAGGCCCTAGTGACCACCCAGCAGACTCAGGGCTGCTGCTTTGTTTCTGGACCCAGAAGCTCTTCTGTCTCAGGTTGAGGCTGGTGGGCCATGCGGGATGACAGGTGTGACCTGTGCCACTGCCCTGCCAGAGGCCCATCTGCACTCGTGCTCAAACCTCCCTCCCTATGTGGCTGGGGAGCCTGAGGTCATCCCTGGGACCACCTTGCAGGCAGAAGCCGGTGAGGGTGCTGTGGGCAGGGCAAGGGGAAGGAGGGTGTCCTGGGTGTCCTGATTTTACCTCCTGTCACCTGGTCACCTGAGGATGTCAGGAGGGCCCACATCCACTTCCCCAGTCCCAGTCTGGGGCTCCACCTGCAGCATAAGGCCTGGAGACTGTTTCCAGCCTGGAGCCCCCCAAGGGGATGTTATGCTGATCCCGTAACTTCCTTCCAGGCCAGCCCTCCCTACCTGGGGGGTGAACACATCCTGAGAGCCCTGTGGGAGCGTTCTGGGGAGAATCAGAGCCAAGTGCCTTTGCTCAGCTTCCCCAGCCTTTTGTCACAGACGTCAGGCCACTCAGCCAGGAGCCATGAGCAGCACACCAGGAGCCTCACACCAGCCTGGCCTGGGGCTGGACAGCTGCGGGGCACCATGGAGAAATTGGGCTCAGAGAAAGCCCCCCATGGAAGGAGTGCACCTCTTGGAGGTGCTTTGAGAGACCAAGTTCAATGTTTTTGAAAGGGAATTTCTGGAATATGTGGGGCAGCTGTGTCTCATCAAATGGGTCAGTGCTAGACTGGTGCCCTGCAGCCCTGGGATCTACTTGGCTTACATGTGCAGTGGTGGTCAAGATGTGAAGAGACACCTTTGGACCTCTAATCAATAGATTGGGGGTCTGATCATAATCTATAAATGACAGGAAGAAAGGCCCAGTTTCTGTTTGAGCAGCCCTCCGCAGTGTTGCCAAGACGTGCCACCCTGGTGCTTAGAGTGCCCTGCTCTTCCTGAGCACCTTATTGGGGGAGAACAGGTGGAGGACAACCTGCATAGGTCAGGGACCCTTGTGTCAGAGAGTTTGAGGCCTCAGGGTGGTTTGGGGGATACGTGATGTCTGCATGTGGGGCCGAGCTTTGGGAAGAAAGCATGTGCTGGCAGTCCATTCATTGCATCCCACCTGCACAGGGATGAGACCAATCCCCAGGAACCACAGACCTCAGGGGCAACATCCAGATCACACTGCCCTCAAGGAGGCTATTTCTCTCTCTTTTTTTTTTTAAGGTATTATTGATATATACTCTTATGAAGGTTTCACTTGAGAAAACACTGTGATTACTATATTCACCGCTGTTGTCTTGCCCCCCCCCCCATATTCCATTGCAGTCATCAGTGGGTACATCAGTGAAGTAAGATGCCACAGAGTCACTGTTTGCCTCCTCTGTGCTACACTGTCTTCCCCATGATCCCCACACACCATGTTGGCCAATCTTAATCCCCCACAATCGCCTTCTCCCTCCCTCCTCACCCGCCCTCCCCATCTCGTCCCCTTTGGTAACTGCTGATCCCTTTTTGGAGTCTGTGAGTCTGCTGCTGTTTTGGTCCTTCGCTTTTACTTCGTTGCTTATATTCCACAAATGCGGGAAATCATTTGGTACTCGTCTTTCTCCACCTGGCTTATTTCACTCAGCATAATGTCCTCCATCTCTATCCATGTTGTTGCAGATTGTAGAATTTGTTTTTTTATGGCTGAATGGTACTCCATTGTGTATGTGTACCACCTCTTCTTTATCCATTCATCTACTGATGGACACTTAGGTTGTTAGGTTGTTTCCTTATCTTAGCTGCAATAGTGCTGCAATAAGCATAGGGGCGCATATGTCTTCTTGAATCTGAGAAATTATATTCTTTGGGTGAATTCCTAGGAGTGGAATTCCTGGGTCAAATGATATTTCTATTTTTAATTTTTTTTGAGGAACCTCCATATTGCTTTCCACAATGGTTGAATTAGCTTACATTCCCACCAGAAATGTTCCTCTTTCTCCGCATCCTCGCCAGCATTTGTTGTTCCTAGTCTTTTCGATACTGGCCATCCTAACTGGTATGAGGTGATATCTCATTGTGGTTTTTAATTGCACTTCCCTGATAACTAGTGATGTGGAGCATGTTTTCATGTGCCTGTTGGCCATCTGAACTTTTTCTGTGGAGAATTGTCTGTTCATATCACCTGCCTATTTTTTAATTGGCTTATTTGCTTTTTGGATGTTAAGGAGTGTGAGTTCTTTATGTATTTTGGATGTTAACCCCTTGTCAGATATGTCATTTAGAAACATATTCTCCCATATTGTAGGATGCCTTTTTGTTCTGTTGATGGTGTCCTTTGCTGTACAGAAGCTTTTAAGTTTGATGTAGTCCCATGTGTTCATTTTTGCTTTTGTTTCCCTTGCTCGAGGAGATGCATTCAGGAAAAAGTTGCCCATGTTTTTATATTCAGGAGATTTTTGCCTCTGTTATCTTCTAAGGCTTTTATGGTTTCATGACTTACATTCAGGTCTTTGATCCATTTTGAGTTTACTTTTGTGTATGGGATAGACAATAATCCAGTTTCATTCTCTTGCATAAACAGTTCTGCCAGCACCAGTTGTTGAAGAGGCTGTCATTTCCCCATTGTCTGTCCATGGCTCCTTTCTCATATATTAATTGAGCATATATATGCTTGGGTTTATATCTGAACTCTCTCTCGTCTGTTCCACTGGTCTGTGGCTCTGTTCTTATGCCAGTACCAAATTGTCTTGATTACTGCAGCTTTGTAGTAGAGCTTGAAGTTGGGGAGCAAGATCCCCCCCACACTTTATTCTTTCTTCCAAGGATTGCTTTGGCTATTTGGTGTCTTATGTGGGTCTGTATGAATTTTAGAATTATTTTATTTAGTTGATTGAAGAATGCTGTTGGTATTTTGATAGGGATTTCACTGAATCTGTTGATTGCTTTAGGCAGGATGGCCATTTTGACAATATTAATTCTTCCTATCCATGAGCTTGGGATGTATTTCTGTTTCTTAGTGTCCTCTTTAATGTCTTTTAAGAGTGTCTTGTTGTTTTCAGTGTATAGGTCTTTTACTTCCTTCATTAGGTTTATTCCTAGATATTTTATTCTTTTTGATGCAGTTGTGACTGGAATTGTTTTTCTGATGTCTCTTTCTGTTAGTTCATCAATAGTGTATAGGAGTGCAATAGATTTCTGTGTATTAATTTTGTGTCCTGCAACTTTCCTGAATTCAGATATTTGATCTAATAGTTTTGGATTGGACTCTTTAGTTTTTTTATGTACAATATCATGTCATCTGCAAACAGTGACACTGTAACTTCTTCTTTACCAATCTTGATGCCTTTTATTTCTCTGTGTTGTGTGATAGCAGTGTTGTGGACTCCAGAACTATGTTGAATAAAAGTGGAGACAGTGGGCATCCTTTTCTTGTTGCTGATCTTAAAGGAAAGGCTTTCAGCTTCTCGCTGTTAAGTATGATGTTGGCTGTGGGTTTGTCATATATGGCCTTGATTATGTTGTGGTACTTCCCCTCTATACCCATTTTGTTGAGAGTTTTTATTATGAATTATGTTGAATTTTTTTGAATGCTTGTTCCGCGTCTATGGAGGTGATCATGTGGTTTTTGTCCTTTTTGTTGATGTGGTGGATGCTCCTGATGGATTTTCTATTGTTGTACCATCCTTGCATCCCTGAGATGAATCCCACTTGATCATGGTGTATGATCCTCTTGATATATTTTTTAATTCGGTTTGCTAATATTTTGTTGAGTGTTTTTACGTCTATGTTTATCAGGGATGTTGGTCTGTCGTTTTCTTTTTTTGTGTTGTCTTTGCCTGGTTTTTGGTATTAGAGTGATGCTGGCCTCATAGAATGAGTTTGGAATTATTCCTTCCTCTTCTACTTTTTGGAAACATTTAAGGAGGATGGGTATTAGATCTTCACTACATGTTTGATAAAAATCAGTGGTGAAGCCATCTGTTCCAGGTGTTTTGTTCTTAGGTAGTTTTTTGATTACCAGTTAAATTTTGTTGCTGGTAATTGGTCTGTTCAGATCTTCCGTTTCTTTCTGGGTTAGGCTTGGATGGTTGTATTTTTCTAGATATTTGTCTATTTCTTCTAAGTTATCCAGTTTGTTACCATATAATTTTTTGTAGTATTCTATAATAATTATTTGTGGCTCTGTGGTATCCGTAGTGATTTTTCCTTTCTCATTTTTGATTCTGTTTGTGCGTGTACTCTCTCTTTTTTTCTTGATAAGTCTGACTAGGGGTTTATCTATTTTGTTTACCTTCTCGAAGAACCACCTCCTGCTTTCATTGATTCTGTCTGTTGTTTTATTCATCTTGATTTTATTTATTTTTGCTCCAATCTTTTATTATGTCCCTCCTTCTACTGACTTTAGATCTCATTTGTTCTTGTTTTTCCTGTTTCATTAATTGTGAGTTTTGACTGTTCATATGGGATTGCTCTTCATTCCTGAAGTGGGCCTGTATTGCAGTATACTTCCCTGTTACCACTGTGTTCACTGCATCCTACAGATATTGCGGTGTTGAATTATTGTTGTCATTTGTCTCCAAATATTGCTTGATTTTTGTTTTTATTTGCTCATTGGTCCATTGGTTATTTAGAGACATGTTTTTACGTTTCCATGTGTCTGCAGTCCTTTCATTTTCTTTGCGTATTTTATTTCTAGTTTCATACCCTTGTGGTCTGAGAAGCTGGTTGGTGCAATTTCAATGTTTTTGAATTTACTGAGGCTGTTTTTGTGGCCTAGTATATGATCTAATGACATAGAATAGCAACAGCAATAAAATCATGACAATCCTCAAACCAGAGGATTCAGCTAGGTTCAAAGTCTTATGCAGATTAAGTCCATAGCTCATCCGTTCCATCCATACGCAGGCAGGAGCCGAGTGTTCAGAGGAATCATCAGGCGGTAGCTGCAGCCAGGGGGCACATTCAGGCCACAAGGACTATAGAAGAAAATAACCTTAAGACTGATAAGGTATATGTTTTAATGACACCAACATAGGCAAATCTTGTCCATCACTTGGGGTACATGCAAGACAGTGGTCTTGTGATAAAACAGTGGCAGGAATGGGATGTCGTTCTGGTCTAGTATACCAGACTTTCACCACCCTCCCTGTGGGAGTTACAGATGGGTCAATATACAGGGCTACAGGAGGTACATGCACTGGCCATAAAGATAAAACAAAACTTCCCTGCAAGATGCTCTTACCTCCTGGACATTTTGGGTACACTACCGTGACCTTTGGGGGCCATTCAGTTGTTATTCCAGGAATACACAGGAAGCCAGCTTCCAGGCATTTCCCCCAAAGCAGCCAGTAGGGCCAGCCATTGCTGGTCCATGTGTCAAAATGTCCAGGGCCAGGTCCATTCAATAGTGTCTCCAGGGCTTAATGCAGTAGGGGCTGGCAGCAGGATGTTGCTGTGCTGGCCATATCCTGGCTTCAATAACTCTTCTTTGGTTTGGACATACAATTGAACAGGAGAGGCAGCAAGGTGTATGAGCATATCCACAGGGCTCAAAGCTCCTTTACGTGGCTTCTCTTTCAAATGCCACTGCACTGTCCATAGGCGAACTGACCAACCCCATAGAATATTGGTGTCCAACTTCAGGCCGTTTCAACAAACCGTTGTACCTCTCTATTATACCTGCCCCAGTAGGATTATATGGTACATGAAATTTCCACTTTTTTCCTAATTGTTGCACCAATTGTAATGCATATCCAGTAAAGTGGGTGCCTTGATCACTTTCAATCACCTGCACCGGCTACAGGCTGCAAAGAGATGCTCCAGGTCCCTCTTGGTGGTTTGCTGATCTGCACACTGTGCAGGAAAAGCAACCAATACTCCAGTAGCCATCCACACAAGTCATGGCATGCCAATATCCTTCTGATATGGGCAGAGGCCCAATACAGTCTATTTTCTATCTGACAATAAGGGGTCCTGGCCCCCTTACTATTGTCCCATGTTGCTGCGGGACTTGGTGTTAAGTCCCTCTTAGAGCACACAAGGCACTCCTTCCTGGCTCTGCTAAGCCCCACTGACAGGCTACAGCCCACATTGTCTTTTGCCCTGCATACAACAAATGCTGGCTTAGCCATTGGGCCACACCTGAGGTAGGCTTTCCTTCTAGCCAGTACACCTGGGCCAGTGTGTCTGCTTGATCATTCGCTGGGGATGCCAAAGGCAAATGGTCAGTCACATGATCTACAGTAACTGTCTTAGTCTGACCAGAGGCCCATACATCTTACCACAACTCTTGCCCCCAAAGGGGCTGGTGACAAACCATCCAGCTGGCATGATACCATGTCGGTAGCCACAGGGTCAAGCCCCGATAGACGGCCCAGCTGTCAGGGCAGACAACTATAGGGGAAAGCTCCTGAGTGATCATGAGGCATACTGTCCGTAAGTCAGCCCACTGACTGCTCTTCCCCTTTCCATCCTCCATCCATATTGTCTCAGTCTTAGGATAGAAAGCCACAGCCATCCACTTTGGGGGCTGCCCATGACTGGAGCTATCTGTATGCCAAGCATCTTCAGGTATAGGGGCTTTTCCCTCCAGATAAGGAGTCTCGGCTACCAAGGGCTCAAAAGCAAGTTCTTCCTGCTTTCCACTTGTATAGGCCACTGGCTCCAATAAGTGTTGGAGTTCTCCACATAAGGGGCTAGTAGAGAGGGTGCTACTTTAAATATGCACCCCATTTGGCCAGTGTAGGTGTCTGTGCCATGCCACTCCATGGCCTTTAGGTCCACTCTCACACACACCCTTCATTGGGATAGGTGGTTATTACCTTGATCAGAGCTGTTCCAGCAGTGGGCTCCATAGCCATCAAGGCGTGGTACACAGAAGCCAGTTGCTTCTCTATCAAGGTGTACCGGACCTCTGCTCCTTTCCGTAGTTGTGACCAGAATTCAATAGGTTAGCGTGTCTGTTCACGCCACTGCCAAAGACCCCATCCATAACCATCTTCGGTTACATGAACATCTAGTTCACAGGGCCTTGATGAGTCCATTACATTCAAGGCCTGTACAGCCTTGACTGCCTGCTTGGCAGCAGTAAAAGCAGCTGCACATGTCTCATCCCAGTCCCACCTGATGCTCTTTCATACCAAGTGGTGTAAGGGCTTCAGAATTTGTGCCAAGTGCAGAATAAACACTCTCCAGTAGCCCAAAAGACCCCAAAACTCTTGTAATACTGCCACAGTGGTAGGTGTTGGAAAAGCCTGGACCTTGTCTATGACTGCTTCAGGATCAGCTTTAGTTTTACCTGACCAGACGACCCCCAAGAATTTCAAAGACAAACCAGGCCCCTGAACCTTGGTGCTATTCACAGCCCATCCCTTCTCCTGTAGATGTTGTAGCAGTCTAGGAACTGCTCCTTCTAAATCAGAAAGAAAATCAGACATGAGCATAATATCATCAATGTAGTTATATAACCACACTGTTAAAGTCCTGGGATACAAGCCCATGACAGATGGTGGGACTGTGGAAGTATCCCTGTGGAAGGGCAGTGAATGTCCACTGCTGGCCTTCCCATGTGAAGGCAAACTGTTTCTGGCTGTCCTGTGCTATGTCAATAGAGAAGAAAGCATTAGCAAGGTCTACTACACAATGATATGTTCCTGGGAATGTAAAGTAGCTCAACTGCTATGGAAAGCAATATGCAGGTTCCTCAAAAAAGCAAAAATAGAAATACCATTTGACCCAATAATTCCACTCCTAGCAATTTACCCAAAGAAAACAAGATCCCTGATTTGAAAAGACATATGCATCCCTATGTTTACTGCTGCACCATTTACCATAGCCAAGCTATAGAAGCAGACTAAATGTCCTTCAATAGATGAATGAATAAAGAAGAGGTGGTACATATACACAATGATATATTATTTAGCTATAAGAAGAAAACAAATCCTGCAAATTTGTAACAACATGGATGGAGCTAGATGGTATTATGTTCAGTGAAAAAAGCCAGGTGGAGAAAGACAAGAACCAAATGATTTCACTCATTTGTGGAATATAACAACAAAGCAAAACTGAAGGAACAAAACAGCAGCAGACTTACAGAATCCAAGAAGGGACTCGCGGTTACCAAAAGGAAAAGGCTGGGGAGAGTGAATGGGGAGGGTGAGAAAAGAGGATTAAGGGGCATTGTAATCAGCACAAACAATATAGGGAAGGCAGTATAGCATGGAGAAGACAAGTAACAGCTCTGCAGCATCTCACTACGCTGATAGACAGTGACCGGAATGGAGTTTGGTGGGGTACTTGATAATATGGGTGAATATTGAAACCACAGTGTTGCTCATGTGAAACTTTGATAAGATTGTATATCAATAATACCTTATTTTAAAATAAATAAATAAATACTATACCAAAGAAAAAGAAAAGCGGAACAGAAAAGCAGTAGATTCAAAAACATGGAGAACAGACTACTAGTGGTTACCAAAGTGGAGGGGTTGGGGATTGTGGGTGGGGAGGGAGAAGAGGGTTAAAGTTAAAGGGCACTATAATTCACAACCACAATGTAGGTAGGTCACTGGGACAGTAGTACAACACACAGAATGCTATTAATGACTCTATAACATCTTACTAGGCTGATAGACAAAGACTGCAATGGAGTGCGTGAGGTCTTGGTAATATGGGTGAATGTTGAACCACTGTGTTGTGTATGTGAAACCATCAAAGATTGTGTATTAATGATACTTTAATGAAAAAATATCATGAAGAGGAATTTTATGTCTCTTACTGTAACAACATCTAAAAGAGTGGAGGGCCATACCATGTTCATGTATTAGGAGACTCACCACTATAAAGGTGTCACCATTGCCCCAAATTAACCTTTAGATTCAATTACATCCCACTCAAACTTCCTGTAGGCATTTATGTTGTTGACATTGACAACCTGATTCTAAGGTCCATCACAAAATACAAGGCACCAAGAATAACCAAATGATTTTGAAGGACAAGGAAATCAGAGATCTACTAAAAAAATGGAGTAATTGAGGCAATATAGTATTGGTACAAAGACAGATACACGTACTAATAGATCAGAATAAAGAGCCCCAAAACAGAATCATAAATACACAGTTACCTGACTTATTACCAAAGTAACAATGCTGTGCAGTGGGCAAAGGATAAGTTTATTAAATGGTATGAAGTCATCTGGATACCTACTTAACCCTTTAGTTCATCCTATCCATAAAAATTAGCGCAAGGTGAATTATACAACTACATGTGAAAAATAAAGTAATTGTGCTTCTAGAAGAACAGGATATGATCTAAATAAGCTTGAGAGAGGAAAAGACATGTCAAACTGGTTACAAAAAGCATGAAAAAAATGTGACCAATTAGACTGAAAAAATATGGAGAACTTCTGTACATCAGAAGACATCATTAAGGGATTAAAAGGACAAGCTGCCAAGTAGTATGCACTTGACATACATATATTTCATAAAAATATTCAATAACCAGAAATAAATCTAAAAGCCAGTCTGAAAAATGGCATACAGTCTAATCAAAAACCAGGCAAAAAACCTGAACAGCAAAAAGGCATAAGAGAACTTTTTAAGGCAATAGAAATGTTCTAAAGCTGGGTTGTGACAGTGCTTACCTAATTCTATTTATGAACTAATAATAGCTCAGTTGTACACTTATAATAGGTGAATTCTGTGGTGTGTAAATTATACCTCATAAAATTGTTAAAAATACAATATTATCAAAAGATAACCCACTTATAAGCAAGGCTAACATTACTGTATTTCTTTTTTTATTTCCTAAGCCACTTAACTTATAGTTAGGCGCACAGAAAGTCTAGAGAAATATTGGTAAAATAAATTGATGAATAAGATAAAGTATCTCCTTTTCTAAAAAAAATGATAGAATAAAGGGTTTCTTCTGAGAAGTGGTAGGTGCATGGATATAAGGAAAGAGGTTGTAGTTATTCACCCTAGCCACTTGGGGAAATTATTTTTCTGAACCATCTAGATATCATTCAGATAAAGTCTACTATAGTATTTTCTGTATTTGAACTTTTAAAAACAATTTTACCATGAGAAAATAACAAATAGACAAAATAGAACATTCTGATTTATATATTTGCCTTTACTAACAAAACATTAAATTCCTTATCAGGAGTAATATTAGATATTTGTATCCATACCATAAGGGGGTTGATATATTTCACTATTATGTATTTCATTTAACATAATTGGTTGTTAAAAATATCTCTTACGTATTCTTTTTCTGGATTATCACTTGTATTTGATGGAATTTTCTTCGGCAGTACAATGTGTTGAAATGAATTTGGAGAACCTGAAGGAAGAAAACAAGCAGTTAAAACTGGGTCTTAAATCTGACTAAAATTTGTATAGTTTTCTTTCTTACGATTCACTTATGCAAATAAGAGTCATCACTATATACCCCATAAAAACTGTGCCTTCAGAAGAACACAGTTTATTTCAAAGCCAAGGCTTAGGTTTTCACATCTCAAGAGTTGTTGACCTTGAAGGGAACCACACCAAAGGGTAAATGGCATCTTAACCCTGAACTTTGTGGTCAATCCAGAGAGGCTTCCTAAGGCTTCCTTCTCTGATTGTTCTGGAACTGTATAAGTTACCGAGAGATAGGATAAGAGGAAGAATGGTCAAGGTTCAACTTTCTTCCACTCTCATTAAGACAATAGGGACTTTAGAGTAAAATACTGAGACACAGAAAATAGTTTACTTTTTAAATTCCGGAGTTTACAAACAGATTCATACCAAACACTAATATTTAGAAATCTTGTATTATCTGGAGGAATGGATGTGTATTTAATCATTCTCAAGAACTTATTTTGATAGTCCAAAAATGTCCCAGATAAATTTCTACTTGTTATGCAAAAGTACCCATAGAGGTACATATAGTCCAAGGTGGTGGACTCCATTATCTGAGTATTAGAATCATATTCTTGTAGAAAGCATTGATAATACTAGCTAAGCACCATGGAAAAGTTTTTTGTTGTTCCTTAAGAAAACAGAATAGACCAAAAAATAATCAAAGATGTATTTCAAGAAAACTTTCCTGTTTGAAACAACAGGCTGGAAAGTACACTGCATTTCAGAATGAAGACGTATTCTACTAAAGTTATTGGATGTCTAAGACAAAGAATCTTATGAGAATATGAGTAAAAATAATAAAATAAAAAAATAATATTGGGCATAAGGGAGAAAAGCTGGCTGGCTTGAGAATATTTTACAATGGTATTCAACATTACAAGACTGAAGAATACATCTAAAAACAACTTCAAGGACTGAGGAATCTTATACCCAGCAAAACTGTCATTCAAATACAGAGGCAAAACACAGATATTTACAAGCAAAAAAATAAAGAAAAATAGTTCACATGTGCCCATCACAAAAAGCAGACAAACTTCTCCCAGTAAAGATATTAACAGAGTTCAAGTAAGAGGCCTAGTTGTGAGGACTAAGTAAATATAGAATAAAGGCTAAAAGCTGTGGGAATCATAGTTATTTAATACAATGCAAATGTTACAGTGATATGGAGAAAATTACATATGTAACAATATCAGGAAGTATACCAGATGAAGGGTAATATATATGCCTACTAATTTAAGTTTCCTTAAATTAATTTCAGTGTGGTTATAAAAATATGACTTAAAGCTAAAAATTAAGAGGTAGAAGTAGAAATATATTATCTAATGGCATAAAGGTATGGAAAAGCAAGATTTAAAATACCCATAGTCATGTAATAAAGAGGAGAGTAGGAGGTGGAAGAAGTAGTAAGATAATAAATATCCTAATTACTCACAGTGAGAAATCACTAGTTACTAATAAAACTAAATCTAATATGTAAAACAGATAAATATTCCAAATTAAGAGAACCCACACAAGACACCCAGAAAATAAACTAAAAAGTCACAGATTCTTACAGTGAAAGACTTTTTGCCAAAAGATTGGAATCAGAAATGTATGAAATAAATAACACTAAAAGAAAAAATCTCAGTCATATCAAAACTATAAGTAGGATGAAATGACTACAAGGAAAATCCCCATAGATCCACAAAATCAAAACCCAACTATTCAGACTTTCAATGGAATACTAAACTCTGACCATAAACTAATACTCATTTTTGAGGACCTACCTAAAATACATCTGTGGTTCACTTTAGAAAAGATGTATTATATAAGAAATCAGGTGATGAATGGAATTTAGGTTGAAATCTATGAGTGCATTCAGGGGTCAAGTTCATTCTATTATAATTTGCCCAATTATGGAAGAGTACACAGAAATAGATAACAATAAGCAATTTCTGGAATCCCCATCTTGCCTCCCTCATCCACTGAATGAGGCTTGTTATGATAAGAAGGGCCAAAGGGAAGCCCCTCACTATCATCTGTGCCATCACCAGAACATTAAGCCAAAAGTCTTCCTGATTCAGAAAGTAGTCCTACCAAAAAAGAATTGTAATATAAAAATGCAAAGATTCTTATTCTTTTCCCATTTTATTTGTTTGATCTATACAAATGATAAATAAGCAACACAGAATGACAATGAGTTGTGTTAAATTTAATCAGATGATAACTGCAATAACAGATATTGTTCCAGATATAGAATCTTTACTGAAGCAAATCATCTCAGGCATTGGAACCTGTATGTAACCGTACACATATGTTACTGATTGAAGAAGGTGCTGTTTCTTTTTATCCAAATAAGCACAGAATTCCAGGAGCAAGTTTGCATTTTCACTTGGGAGAGACAGTAGTGTACCTTCACCTGAGGCAGCATCTTTATCATCTCTGGTTCTGCTTCTACCTGAACCCTAACATCTCACTATCTGTAGAAGATGGAATAACAACAGCCCAATGATGTCCATGTCCTAATCCCAGAACCTATGAATATGTAAGATTACATGGCAAAGAACTAAGGTTGCTAATCAGGTGACCTTAAAATAGGGAAATAGTCCTAGATTACCAAAGTGATCTTAATTTAGTCACAAGAATCCTTTAAAGTAGAAAAGTGGGGCAGAAGAGAGAATTAGAGAGACAACAGTGTGAAAAGAACTTAGCCCAATACTGCTGGCTTTGAAGATAGAGGAAAGGGACCAAGCCAGTAGATGCAAAGAGCCATTAAAATATGGAAAAGATAAGGAAATGGACTGTCTACTACAGCCTACAGTAGGAACACAGCACCACCACCATCTTAATTTTAGTCCATTAAGAACCATTTTCCAGAACTGTAAAATAATAAATTTGTATAATTTAAGCCACTCATGGTAATTTGTTATAGCAAAGATAGGAAATTAATATATCATCTAAGAGGAAATTATCCTGGAATTCTGGGATGCATTCTGAAGACTACATTCATGGCATCATGTCTCTAAGACCTGAAGTAGCAGGTATATTAGATGCCTTGGTAAAAACCAGGTATGGCAGAATTTTTATTAAACACAAACATACACATACAGAATCGACTTTTAATGGTCTAGTGGTCTAGGGCACACTGGAAAATATCCTACATAAATGGCAAGAGGCACATTTGCCAGACCACTCTGGACTTTGGAGGCAATATGTATCACATATAAGGCTGGGCTACTTTGACTGTTTTACTGAACAAACCACAGGCTTCCAGCTCTATGAGATACCAGAATAAAAGACTCCTCAGCTGACTGAGGCTACTGTGTAAGCGCTCTGTTTTCCATTTATGACCGGGAAAGATTATAGTACACTAAAGGACAGTGACAAATGTGAATGTTGAATAGAGCCTGTGATAATCCCCAATCATTGCAAAGGCCCATGATGTTCTAAAGCAAACACATGCCCTTATTGGTAAATGTAGTGCACTGAATGATGTCCCCCCACATGAAATTTTCACTCAGAATCTGTGGATGCAATCTTATTTGGAAAAAGGGTCTTTGCAAGTTGCATTAAGATATGGATCATGCGATAAGACCATTCCAGATTAGGGTGGGCCCAAAATCCAATGACAAGTATCCTACAAGTAAGAAAAGGGGAGAATAGCACAGGGGAGACAGGGATATGAAGACAGGCAGATTAATATTTCTACAAGCTGAGGAATGGACTAATATGGCCACAAGCCAAGGAATGCCAACGATTGCTGGTAGCCTATAGAATCTAGGAGAGAGGCATGGAATAGATTCTCCTACAGAGCCTCCAAAAGGAATCAACACAGCCTTGGTTTTGTATCTCTGGCCTCCAGAATTGTAAGGGAATACATTTCTGGTTTTTTTTTCTTTTTTCAGAGGGCATCTCTCATATTTATTGATCAAATGGTTGTTAACAACAATAAAATTCTATATAGGGGGGTCAATGCCCAATGGACAATCATTAATCCATGTCAAGCCGAATTCTCATCAGTCTCCAATCTTCTGAAGCATAACGAACAAGTTCTTATATGGTGAACGAATTCTTACATAGTGAATAAGTTCTTACATGGTGAACAGTACAAGGGCATTCATCACAGAAACTTTCGGTTTTGATCACGTATTATGAACTATAAACAATCAGGTCAAATATGAATATTCGTTTGATTTTTATACTTGATTTATATGTGGACCCCACATTTCTCCCTTTATTATTATTATTTTGTTTATTTTTAATAAAATGCTGAAGTGGTAGGTAGATGCGAGATAAAGTTAGAAAACAGTGTAGTGTTGTAAGAGAGCAATTGTAGATGATCAGGTGTGTGCCTGTAGACTATGTGCTAATCTGAGCTAGACAAGGGCAATAAAACATCCACGGATGCAGAAGCTTTCTCTCAAAACGGGTGTGTGTGTGTGTGTGTGTGTGAGGTTCTATGCTTCACCACTATTGTTCCCCGATTTCTCACCTGATGGCCCCCCTGCGACTGTGCCTGTCTGAGGTTGTTCCTCCCTTGAGGAATCTTACCCGTCTCTGACTAACCAGTCATCTTCCGGGGCCATACAGGGAAATGTAAAGTTGGTAAGTGAGAGAGAAGCCATATTGTTTGAAAAGGTTAGCTTTTTACTTCTTTGCAGATTTATGCCCTGTGGTTTCTATGCCCAGCACTTGTCTCGAGGTATCTTTACCACCTGGAGGAATTATGATACCCGGTAAATTCGATATGAGGCACGAATTCTATTTAAGGGTTGTAATTAGGAAGGAAGAAGAAAAGCTGTAGAGGTAGCATATGGAAGAAAACATGGGAGGATTGATTACTTCTTTGACATATCTTCTTGTAGAGTACCTTAAGCATGTATAGGTTTTAAAGTACTAACTAACTTGCACACACATATTAACATAATGGGAATACGGTAACATAAACAAAGCAAATCTATAATTACCAGCCATCTCCAGTGAAGCCAAGAAAACCATTTAGGCACACTAGGCGTTTGTGAAAATTAGTCTATGATATGATGGATATTGTCCAACTGTACTTGAACAGTCTGAGAGAAATCAGACAAATTAAAGCAACCCATTTCTGGGATCTGTTCACATCCCAGATGTTCTTTTAACCGTAGATAGTCTATAGTCGTAAGATTTTGGAGTGCTACAACTTGCACCCCTCCCAACTCCTGGTTGAGTTCCAACAGTACAGATCCGGTCAAATTCGTTGTCTAACTATATGCACATGCCAGCCTAGACATCTCCCTCCTCATTCCTATGGCAAGTCCAGGAAACAGTGGGGTGGACGCAACCACAACCGCAGCATCGCCCGGATCCCTGTGGAGGCTTTTTGATGATCATCCCCCAGCACGAGCCCTCCAGAGAGTGCTGATGCCGGAAGCTCCTCCTCAGATCGTATCTTAGTTCATTTTCTGGGTATCCAAGCTAGGCCTTGATCTTCTGCATAGAAACAAACAGACCCTTTGCCGAAACTTTGACATGCCCTCTATACCACTGTGTAGAACTCATGGGAGGTCAGCACACAGGAACTGCTTTTTTTTTTTTTTTATTAAGAGAAAGGCATATTATCAGAAAAGAGTACCTCCATAGCTGATCATCTGACACCCTTTAAGTGATCAACATCAAGGATATTTAAAGCATGTGTTAATCTTTGATTTACCAATAGGTTTATCCTATCAAGGAGTAATCCCCCTTTTCTTTCTTTCTTTCTTTTTTTTTTTTAATCTTTAATCTACACTTACATGAAGAATACTATGTTTGCTATGCTCTCCCCTATATCAGGTTCCCCCTAAAAACCACATTATGGTTACTGTCCATCAACATAGCAAAATGTTGTAGAATCACTACTTGTCCTCTCTGTGTTGTACAGCCCTTCCTCCCCTTTCTCCCTCCCCCCACTATGCATGCTAATCTTAATACCCTCCTTCTTACTCCCCTAATCCGCCCCTCCCCACCCCTCCTCCCCAGTTCCTTTCCCTTTGGTACCTGTTAGTCCATTTTTTGGTTCTGTAATTCCGCTGCTGTTTTGTTCCTTCAGTTTTTCCTTTGTTCTTGTACTCCTCAGATGAGTGAAATCATATGGTATTTCTCTTTCACCGCTTGGCTTATTTCACTGAGCATAATACCCTCCAGCTCCATCTATGTTCCTGCAAATGGCAGGATTTGCCCTCTTCTTATGGCTGAGTAGTATTCCCTTGTGTATATGTACCACATCTTCTTTATCCATTCATCTACTGATGGACATTTAGGTTGCTTCCAAATCTTGGCTATTGTAAATAGTGCTGTGATAAACATAGGGGTGCATCTGTCTTTCTCAAACTTGATTGCTGCATTCTTAGGGTAAATTGCTAGGAGTGGAATTCCTGGGTGAAATGGTAGGTCTGTTTTGAGCATTTTGATGAACCTCCATACTGCTTTCCACAATGGTTGAACTAAATTACTGTTGTTTTAAGCCACCAGTTTATAGAGCTTTGATAGGCACCCACAGGGAACGAGTAGAATATATAACTATATTTCTTTTATGAAAAGTTTTGAGCTCACTTCTGGGCTCTAACTGAAGCAAACCTCAGACTATATATGTGTTTTGGTCTGTGACTCTAAATGATCTTGCAACCTGAGCCATTCTTTACAGACTGACATCATCAGGAATTCTGCGGACTACTCCTATGATATCATATGTAATCATATAGAAGTGTTACTATAAGATTGGGCTTGAAAAGATGCTAAAAGCTTTAAGTTGCATAAGCAAGTGATCCATACCCCAGTATCTCTGTTCCTGTCACATTCCCATCACTTCATCAAAACTACATTTACGTAGCCATGGCAATCAGACAACACAAAGAAATAAAAGGCATCCAGATTGGTAAGAAAGAAGTTAAACTGTCAATGTCTGCAGATGACATGATATTGTACATAAAAAACCCTAAAGAACCCACTCCAAAACTACTAGATATAACATCTTAATTCAGCAAAGTTGCAGGATACAAAATGAACACACAGAAATCTGTTGCATTCCTATATAGTAATGATGCATTAGCAGAAAGAGAAATCAGAAAAACAATTCCATTCATAATTGCATCAAAAAGAATAAAATTGCTAGGAATAAACCTAACCATAGAAGTGAAAGACTTGTACTCTGAAAACTACAAGAAACTCATGACAGAAATTAAAGAAGATACCAATAAATGGAAACACATCCCATGCTCATGGATAGGAAGAATTAATATTGTCAAAATGGCCATCCTGCCTCACGCAATCTATAGATTCAATGCACTTGCTATCAAATTACCTACAGCATTCTTCAACGAACTAGAGAAAATCGTTCTGAAATTCATATGGAACCACAAAAGACCTCGAATAGCCAAAGCAATGCTGAGAAGAAAGAATAAAGCTGGGGGAATTATGCTCCCTGACTTCAAGCTCTACTACAAAGCGACAGTAATCAAGACAATTTGGTACTGGAACAAGAACAGAACAATAGACCAATAGAACAGACTAGAGAGCCCAGATATAAACGCACGCATATATGGTCAATTAATATACAATAAATGATCCATGGACATACAATGGGGAAATGACAGCCTCTTCAACAGCTGGTGTTGCCAAAACTGGACACCTACATGCAAGAGACTGAAACTGGATTATTGTCTAACCCATACACAAAAGTAAACTCAAAATGGTTCAAAGACCTGAATGTAAGTCATGAAACCATAAAACTCTTAGAAGAAAACATAGGGAAAAATCTCTTGAATATAAACATGAGCAACTTTTTCCTGAATGCATCTCCTCAAGGGAGTGAAACAAAAGCAAAAATGAACACATGGAACTACATCAAACTAAAAAGCCTCTGTACAGCAAAGGACACCATCAGCAGAACAAAAAGGCATCCTACAGTATGGGAGAATATATTTGTAAACGACATATCCAACAAGGGGTTAACATCCAAAATACATAAAGAACTCACACGTCTCAACAGCCAAAAAGCAAATAACCCAATTAAAAAATGGGCAGAGGATATGAAGAGACAGTTCTCCAAAGAAGAAATTCAGATGGCCAACAGACACATGAAAAGATGCTCCACATCAGGAAAATGCAAACTAAAACAACAATGAGATATCACCTCACACCAGTTAGGATGGCCAGCATCGAAAAGACTAAGAACAACAAATGCTGACAAAGGAAGGATGCGGAGAAAGGGGAACCCTCCTACACTGCTGGTGGGAAGGTAAACTAGTTCAACCATTGTGCAAAGCAATATGGAGGTTCCTCAAAAAACTGAAAAAGGAAATGCCATTTGACCCAGGAATCCCACTCCTAGGAATTTACCCAAAGAATACAAATTCTCAGATTCAAAATGACATATGCACTCCTTTGTTTATCACAGCACTATTTACAATAGCCAAGATACGGAAGCAACCTAATTGTCCATCAGTAGATGAATGGAAAAGGAAGATGTGGTACTTATACACAATGGAATACTATTCAGCCATAAGAAAGAAACAAAGCCTACCATTTGCAACAACATGGATGGAGCTAGAGGGTATTATGCTGAGTGAAATAAGCCAGGCAGAGAAAGACAAATGCCAAATGATTTCCCTCATTTGTGGAGTATAACAATGAAGCAAAACTGAAGGAGCAAAACAGCAGCCGACTCACAGACTCTAAGACTAGTGGTTACCAAAGGGGAAGGGTGTGGGAGGGTGGGTGGGTAGGGAGGGAGGGAGAAGTGGATTGAAGGGTATTATGTTTAGTACACCAGTGTTGGGGGTCACAGGGAAGCAGTGTAACACAGAGAAGGCAAATAGTGAATCTGTGGCATCTTACTACACTGATAGACAGTGACTGCAGTGGGGTATGGGTGGGGACTTGATAATATGGGTGAATGTAGTGACCACATTGTTTTTCATATGAAACATTCATAAGAATGTATGTCAATAATACCTTAAAAAAACAGAGGAACTGAATAGATATTTTCCCATAGAAGACATACAGATGGTTAACAAGCACATGAAAACGTGCTCAACATCACTAATCACAAAAATGCAAATCAAATCCACAATATCTATCACCTTACAACCTGTCAGAATGGCTAGTGTCAAAAAAACAAATAAGTGCTGGGCAGGACAAGGAGAAAAGGGAACCATTGTGCACTGTTGGTGGGAATGTAAAGTGGTGCAGCCACTATGGAAAGCAGTAGGGAGATTTCTCAGAAAACTAAAAATATAATACAATAAACCCAGCAATTGTACTTCTGGGTATTGACCAGAAAAAAACCCCACTAATCTGAAAACGTATATGTACTCTTATGTTTATTGCAGCACTACTTACAATAGCCAAGATAGAGAAGCATCGTTAGGTGTTCATTGACGGATGATGGATAAAGATGGTACATGTATACAAATGGAATATTCCTCCGCCATAAAAAAGAATGAAATCTTGCCATTAGCAACAACATGGATGGACCTAAGGGTATTATGCTGAGTGAAATAAGTCAGACAGAGACAGAGAGACAACACCATATGATTTTTCTCTTACATGTAGAATTAAAATAATCACACAAACAAAGATACAAAAGCAGTCACCAAAGGGTAAAGAGGTGAGAGGGTATGCAAAATGGATGAAGGGCATAAGCAGGTACAAACTCCTAATTTATACAATAAATAAGTCAGGAGGATGAAAAGTACAGCAGAGGGAATAGTCAGAAATATTGTAATAACTTTGTATGGTGACAGGCATACTTACCCTGGTGAGCTGTCTGCAGTGTATCGAATTGACAATCACCATGTTGTACACCTGAAACTAACATAATACAGTGTGAACTATTCTTCAATTTCTTAAAAGAATTTTAATAAGTACAATATTCTTCCATTGTAAAAGGTCATTATTTCTGGGGTGCTTTTCTGTGCAAGATACGTGGAGGTACTTCTGTGAGTTGCATGGCAGAGCTACAAGAATGTCTGCCCAAAACCCAAATCAGGGAGGAAGAGAGCTGTCCTTCTGGTTATTAAAATTATCTTCCCCTCTCGTGAGTCACTTCTAATCCCGATGGGCGTCCAAGCACCGCCAAATTCCCAGGGTGACGGCAAAAGGAGCCACAAAGCAGGCAGGGACCCCGGGGTTTTAGGCCAGGTAGGCCACAGTTTGGCAGAAACAAGTACGCTCTGGAAGAAGGAAAAGACCTGCCTCCGCCGGGACCCAGGGTAACTGCGTCTCCGGTGGCTTACCGGGTCCCGACGCGGCCAAGGCCCCCAGCCCCGCAAGCACCAGCTCCACACGAAGCATGCTATCGCCTCCCTGCTGCCGACAACTGGGCGAGCAGCCGGTAAACGGCTCCGCACGCGTGCGGGGTGGCGCGCTCACGCGAGGCCGCACGGCGGCGGGAGCGCCCCCGGTTCATTGGCTGGCAGGCGCGGCCCCCATGCCCCATCCCTGCACCCGCCTCGGTTCGCCCAGTGTCCTGCCCCTGCCTTGTAGTTTCAGTAAACATTTACGGAATTTAATATGATCTGATTTGTACTTAGAAAACCTGTGTACTCAGAGACGCAGGCATCTGCTTGATGGAAAGGGAAAATTTTGTGAACATATAGTAGTGATATCAGTTACAGACAATGTATTTCTGACTATTGAAACATCTTTAGCAGATGGAAAGGAAGCCCTTTAGTATTTTCAAATTTTGAAGTGTCACCTATGACCAATAAATTTTACAATTTTTAATTGCAATCCAAAATAAAGACAAATCTAAGTGAAAAGCATATAAAATATGTAAAAATATATTGTAAAAATAAAAGAAGTTCAGATTGATCAGAGTCTTTGAGAAAAACCTATTCAAAAATCCAAGAAATTACTCTACTATGAGTAAAGTTTTAAGTTACATAGTTCTTTTCCAACTGTAAACTTTCAATGATATTAATTACAGTTGCGAAAATAGAGATGATATGCATGAAAGACATCACATTTTAGTTTATACGAATTCATTCAGATATTTAAACAAATGAATTTTCATTTGGGATTGTTTACAATTTTTAACATATATCTGTTAAAGTAATTGACCAACTTCAGAGAACTGACATACCCATCTTCAAAATTTATTTTCCTTTAATAATAAAAAGCCATTGTGTACAATTTGGCAGAGGTTTGAAATATCAGTGAGATCTGTAAAAGTCTGACTAGTAGTTTTATTTTTTTAAGTATAGTATTTTAATTAACAAGTAGCTGAGTATTTAGGAAGTTTCTGGGCGACAATATAATTTCAAGTATTTTATTCATTGCAAATGTTATATCTGTATGTGTATATATACACAAACCAAAATTTCTTGAAAAACTAATGAAATTCAGTTAATAAACCTATTATTAAACTTTATTATGAAAGGTTATGAAAAATTTTAAGTGTTTAAAATTTGACCATTCATACCATTTCTTCCATAGCAAAAAGTCACTTTTTAATAAGGCTGGGATAACTCTCAGACACCACACTAGTTCTTTTGCATTATAAGAAAACCTTTTCTTCCCTTCTTTCTCCAGCCTAATTTCTTTGAAAATATTAGTGTCAACACAGACATGATCCAGCACACCTTAGTAAATGTAAACATTCTAAATTATATTAATAGCAAGCTTTGAAGTTTCAGATTTTAGACTTAAAGTGCTCATGAGATTCTCAAGTGGTTTTTGATAGCTCGGTTGATTGAAGATATCATTACTCCTGCTTTACTATAAGCCATGAATCAACAGCATGTCTGATTAGTTCTATTAAATACTTCGTACCTTAAAGTTTAATTTATTTAAAAGAATGCTATTGTAAAAGGATGCCATGCTTTTTAACATAATTCATAATAGAAATTCTATTATTAAATTAACTCATACTATTCATTATCCAGACCGATCCATAGAATCTATTACCCATAGAATCCACAGAATCTTTTATCCATAGAATGATCATAAAATTGGAAGAACTGTGTGTGAATACATGTACATACCTTTAATGTATTTTGTACTTTCAAAATAATATGATGTCCTAATTGTGGGTTTTGTGCATTCTTCTGAAGACAGATTATTCTTTTATTTGTGTGGTCAATGAGATAGATGACATTGTAGCATATTATGATTATTAAAACATGCAAGATGAAAAAAATTAGATATTATTGGCAGCTAATTAGCTTTCATAGGCCTTAGATAATCACATGTTCAACCAGAAACTACATTAATGATAACTAAGGTCAAAATTCAGAATTACATTTAAGCACATAAATGACAAACTTAAACCAATAGGTAATATGGGAATCATTACAGTAACATATTCAAAATAACATAATCCATATTAGGTGCAATAACTGCACAGATGACTGAATAAGACTCATTCAGTGATGGAAATGGAAATGTTATTCTAAATTCTCTGGTTTTACTGCATTTCTCATATTTCTTAATTCCCACTCTTCCCACAATTTCTGTTTTTCTGGGTTAATAACATTTGTTTTGTGGTATTGTTTTATTCATAGTTGCAGCAGGAAGAAAGTCTTTTCAAGAAAATATCAGGGAAAAAAAAACGATCAGTTCAGTTCCCTGAACACATCTGCAAAAGGAAGGGTAAAAGCATCAAGCAAGTGAACTGTATAGAGGAGGTGCAGGTGCAGGGCGAGCAGGAGTTGTTTCCCTGAGACGATACTTTCAGTTGTGGTGGAGGTGGCCTGTGAGGGGAAAAAGACAGTTAATCGGGTGTTCTGACTGAATGAAATGATGCTACATTCGTTACAACCTGACATGATGCCACACATAATATCGCTGGCGATTCTTAAGAGTATATTATGTTCTGAGATGATTCTTAATCTGATATGCAATGAGTAAAGGATGCAACCAGAGTCTACAATGGAGTAACTACCTTACATTAATGCTGTCTTACAATCAACAGTGCTGTATGAAGGTTCTGGTTTATGTTTTTAAAAACGCTAGTGCACAAAATTGAAAAGATGAGTTAGAAAAGGCAAGTGAGGACACAGGTGAATAAGCACCACTCTCAAGCTTGCAGAATTTAAGGGCAGCAAATTACGGCTAAATGTAAAGCTAGCTCTCTGTCTGCATACACGCACCTGAAATAGCAGCTCCTTCAAATAAAATATCTACTCCGAGAACTGACCCTGCTTTGACTTCTACACCTGTCCTCAATCCTGACACTTTGACCAGCGCACACCCTTCCTTAACTTCTCCATCCAATTCTAAAAACCTCCACTACAGAAACACACTAGAAGACCTGTTGAATATCTTACAATTTATATCTTCCTCTCTTAATCTGCAGTTGAATTGCCATGCACTCTTATCACATAATAAAGATTATACATGAGGACACTCATGTATTTCAATGTTACACTTCAATTGTAATTTGAGGGACTTTTAAGAGTGGGAGAGGTGAGATGCATTTTACAGGATGCAAAATACAGCAATAAATGTTTTCCTTTCTTTCTGACGTTAAGGCCATTCATTGAGTCTTTAATTTCAGATATTTTTCAATTCTAGAATTTTCACCTGATTATTATTTTTTATTGAGAGGGCATCTCTCATATTTATTGATCAAATGGTTGTTAACAACAATAAAATTCAGTATAGGGGGGTCAACACTCAATGCACAATCATTAATCCATGTCAAGCCTAATTCTCATCAGTCTCCAATCTTCTGAAGCATAATGAACAAGTTCTTACATGGTGAACGAATTCTTACATAGTGAATAAGTTCTTACATGGTGAACAGTACAAGGGCATTCATCACAGAAACTTTCGGTTTTGATCACGCATTATGAACTATAAACAATCAGGTCAAATATGAATATTTGATTTTTATAATTGATTTATATGTGGATCCCACATTTCTCCCTTTATTATTATTATTATTTTTATTTTTAATTAAATGCTGAAGTGGTAGATAGTGTGAGATAAAGTTAGAAAACATAGTTTAGTGTTGTTAGAGAGCAATTGTAGATGATCAGGTCTGTGCCTGTAGACTATGTGCTAATCCGAGCTAGACAAGGGCAATAAAACATCCACGGATGCAGAAGCTTTCTCTCAAAACGGGGTGTGTGTGTGTGTGTGTGAGGTTCTATGCTTCACCACTATTGTTTCCCGATTTCTCACCTGATGGCCCTCCTGCGACTGTGCCTGTCTTAGGTTGTTCCTCCCTTGAGGAATCTTACCCGTCTCTGGCTAACCAGTCATCTTCCGCGGCCATACAGGGAAATGTAAAGTTGGTAAGTGAGAGAGAAGCCATATTGTTTGAAAAGGTTAGCTTTTTACTTCTTTGCAGATTTATGCCCCGTGGCTTCTATGCCCAGCACTTGTCTCAAGCTTTACCACCTGGAGGAATTATGATACTCGGTAAATTCGATATGAGGCACGAATTCTATTTAAGGGTTGTAATTAGGAAGGAAGAAGAAAAGCTGTAGAGGTAGCATAAGGAAGAAAACATGGGAGGATTGATTATTTCTTTGACATATCTTCTTGTAGAGTACCTTAAGCATGTATAGGTTTTAAACTACTAACTAACTTGCACACACATATTAACATAATGGGAATACGGTAACATAAACAAAACAAATCTATAATTACCAGCCATCTCCAGTGAAGCCAAGAAAACCATTTAGGCACACTAGGCGTTTGTGAAAATTAGTCTATGATATGATGGATATTGTCCAACTGTACTTGAACAGTCTGAGAGAAATCAGACAAATTAAAGCAACCCATTTCTGGGATCTGTTCACATCCCAGATGTTCTTTTAACCGTAGATAGTCTATAGTCGTAAGATTTTGGAGTGCTACAACTTGCATCACCCCCAACTCCTGGTTGAGTTCCAACAGTACAGATCCAGTCAAATTCGTTGTCTCACTATATGCACATGCCAGCCTAGACATCTCCCTCCTCATTCCTATGGCAAGTCCAGGAAACAGTGGGGTGGACGCAGCCACAACCGCAGCATCGCCAGGATCCCTTTGGAGGCTTTTTGATGATCATCCCCCAGAACGAGTCCTCCAGAGAGTGCTGATGCTGGAAGCTCCTCCTCAGATCGTATCTTAGTTCATTTTCTGGGTAGCCAAGCTAGGCCTTGATCTTCTGCATAGAAACAAACAGACCCTTTGCCCACACTTTGACATGCCCTCTATCCCACTGTGTAGAACTCATTGGAGGTCAGCACAGAGGAACTGCTTTTTTTTTTTTATTAAGAGAAAGGCATATTATCAGAAAAGAGTACCTCCACAGCTGATCATCTGACACCCTTTAAGTGATCAACATTAAGGATATTTAAAGCATGCGTTGATCTTTGATTTCCCAATAGTTTTATCCTATCAAGGAGTAATTCCCCTTTTCTTTCTTTCTTTTTCTTTTTAATCTTTAATTTACACTTACATGAAGAATACTATGTTTACTATGCTCTCCCCTATATCAAGTTCCCCCTAAAAACCACATTACGATTACTGTCCATCAGCATAGCAAACTATTGTAGAATCACTACTTGTCCTCTCTGTTGTATAGCCCTCCCTCCCCTTTCTCCCTCCCCCCCATGCATGCTAATCTTAATAACCCCCTTCTTCTTCCCCCCCTTATCCCTCCCTGTCCACCCATCCTCCCCAGTTCCTTTCCTTTGGTACCTGATAGTCCATTTTTGGGTTCTGTAATTCCGCTGCTGTTTTGTTCCTTCAGTTTTTCCTTTGTTCTTGTACTCCTCAGATGAGTGAAATCATTTGGTATTTCTCTTTCACCGCCTGGCTTATTTCACTGAGCATAATACTCTCCAGCTCCATCCATGTTGCTGCAAATGGTAAGATTTTTCTGCTTCTTATGGCTGAGTAGTGTTCCATTGTGTATATGTACCACATCTCCTTTATCTATTCATCTACCGATGGACATTTAGGTTGCTTCCAATTCTTGGCTATTGTAAATAGTGCTGCGATAAACATAGGGGTGCATCTGTCTTTCTTAAACTTGATTGCTGCGTTCTTAGGGTAAATTGCTAGGAGTGGAATTCCTGGGTCAAATGGTAGGTCTCTTGAGCATTTTGATGAACCTCCATACTGCTTTCCACAATCGTTGAACTAATTTACATTCCCATCAGCAGTGTAGGAGGGTTCCCCTTTCTCCGCAGCCTCGTCAACATTTGTTGTTGTTTGTCTTTTGGATGGCAGCTATCCTTACTGGTGTGAGGTGATACCTCATTGTAGTTTTAATTTGCATTTCTCTGATAATTAGCGATGTGGAGCATCTTTTCATGTGTCTGTTAGCCATCTGTATTTCTTTTTTGGAGAACTGTCTGTTCAGTTCCTCTGCCCATTTTTTAATTGGATTATTTGGTTTTTGTTTGTTGAGGCATGTGAGCTCTTTATATATTTTGGATGTCAAGCCTTTATCGGATGTGTCATTTACAAATATATTCTCCCATACTGTAGGGTTCCTTTTTGTTCTATTGATGGTGTCTTTCGCTGTACAGAAGCTTTTCAGCTTAATGTAGTCCCACTTGCTCATTTTTGCTGTTGTTTTCCTTGCCTGGGGAGATATGTTCAAGAAGAGATCACTCATGTTTATGTCTAAGAGGTTTTTGCCTATGTTTTTTTCCAAGAGTTTAATGGTTTCATGACTTACATTCAGGTCTTTGATCCATTTTGAGTTTACCTTTGTATATGGGGTTAGACAGTGGTCCAGTTTCATTCTCCTACATGTAGGTGTCCAGTTTTCCCAGCACCATCTGTTGAAGAGACTGTCATTTTGCTATTGTATGTCCATGGCTCCTTTATCAAATATAAATTGACCATATATGTTTGGGTTAATGTCTGGAGTCTCTAATCCGTTCCTCTGGTCTGTCGCTCTGTTCTTGTGCCAGTACCAGATTGTCTTGATTTCTGTGGCTTTGTAGTAGAGCTTGAAGTTGGGAGTGAGATCCCCCCTGCTTTATTCTTCTTTTTCAGGATTTCTTTGGCTATTCGGGGTCTTTGGTGTTTCCATATGAATTTTTGAATTATTTGTTCCAATTCATTTAAGAATGTTGCTGGTAATTTGAGAGGGATTGCATGAAATCTGTATATTGCTTTGGGCAGGATGGCCATTTTGATGATATTAATTCTTCCTAGGCATGAGCATGGGATGATTTTCCATTTATTAGTGTCCCCTTTAATTTCTCTTAAGAGTGACTTGCAGTTTTCAGAGTATAAGTCTTTCGCTTCTTTGGTTAGATTTATTCCTAGTACTTTTTTCTTTTTGATGCAATGGTGAATGGAATTGTTTTCCTGATTTGTCTTTCTGTTGGTGTTCATTGTTAGTGTATAGGAAAGCTACAGATTTCTGTGCATTAATTTTGTATCCTGCAACTTTGCTGTATTCCGATATCAGTTCTAGTAGCTTTGGAGTGGAGTCTTTAGGGTTTTTTATGTACAGTATCATATCATCTGCAAATAGTGACAGTTTAACTTTTTCTTTACCAATCTGGATTCCTTGTATTTCTTTGTTTTGTCTGCCGTGGGTAGGACCTCCAGTACTATGTTAAATAACAGTGGGGAGAGTGGGCATCCCTGTCTGGTTCCCAATCTTAGAGGAAATGCTTTCAGCTTCTCGCTGTTCAGTATAATGCTGGCTGTGGGTTTATCATATATGGCCTTTATTATGTTGAGGTACTTGCCCTCTATTCCTATTTTGCTGAGAGTTTTTATCATGAATGGATGTTGAATTTTGTCAAATGCTTTTTCAGCATCTATGGAGATGATCATGTGGTTTTTGTCTTTCTTTTTGTTGATGTGGTGGATGATGATGGATTTTCGAATGTTGTACCATCCTTGCATCCCTGGCATGAATCCCACTTGGTCATGGTGTATGATCGTTTCGATATACTGTTGAATTCTGTTTGCTAATATTTTATTGAGTATTTTTGCATCTACATTCATCAGGGATATTGGTCTGTAATTTTCTTTTTTGGTGTGGTCTTTGCTTTGTTTTGGTATTGGGGTGATGTTGGCTTCATAGAATGAGTTTGGGAGTATTCCCTCTGCTTCTATTTTTTGGAACACTTTAAGGAGAATGGGTATTATGTCTTCTCTGTGTGTCTGATAAAATTCCGAGGTAAATCCATCCGGCCCCGGGGTTTTGTTCCTGGGTAGTTTTTGATTACCATTTCAATTTCTTTACTCATAATTGGTTTAACTTTTGTGTTTCTTCCTTGGTCAGTCTTGGGAAGTTGTATTTTTCTAGGAAGTTGTCCATTTCTTCTGTGTTTTCCAGCTTATTGGCATATAGGTTTTCATAGTAGTCTTTAATAATTCTTTGTATTTCTGTGGAGTCTGTCGTGATTTTTCCATTCTCCTCTCTGATTCTGTTGATTTGTGTTGATTCTCTTTTTCTCCTAATAAGTTTGGCTAGAGTCTTATCTATTTTGTTTATTTTCTCAAAGAACCAGCTCTTGGTTTCATTGATTTTTGCTACTGTTTTATTCTTCTCAATTTTGTTTATTTCTTCTCTGATCTTTATTATGTCCCTCCTTCTGCTGACTTTAGGCCTCATTTGTTCTTCTTTTTCCATTTTCGAAAATTGGGATCTTAGAGTATTCATTTGGGATTGTTCTTCATTCTTCAGGTGTGCCTAGATTGCTATATACTTTCGTCTTAAGACTGCTTTCGCTGCGTCCCACAGAAGTTGGGGCTTTGTGTTGTTGTTGTCATTTGTTTCTGTATATTCCTTGATCTCTATTTTGATTTGTTCATTGAACCATTGATTATTTAGTAGCATGTTGTTAAGCCTCCATGTGTTTGTGAGCCTTTTTGTTTTCTTTGTAGAATTTATTTCTAGTTTTATACCTTTGTGGTCTGAAAAATTGGTTGGTAGAATTTCAATATTTTGGAATTTACTGAGGCTCTTTTTGTGAGCTAGTATGTGGTCTATTCTGGAGAGTGTTCCATGTGCACTTGAGAAGAATGTATATCCTGTTGCTATTGAATGTAGAGTTCTATAGATGTCTGTTAGGTCCATCTGTCCTAGTGTGTTGTTCAATGCCTCTGTGTCCTTACTTATTTTCTGCCCGGTGGATCTATCCTTTGGGGTGAGTGGTGTGTTGAAGTCTCCTAAAATGAATGCATTGCAGTCTATTTCCCTCTTTAGTTCTGTTAGTATTTGTTTCACAAATCCTGGTGCTCGAGTGTTTGGTGCATATATATTTAGAATGGTTATGTCCTCTTGTTGGACTGAGCCCTTTATCATTATGTAGTGTCCTTCTTTATCTCTTGTTACTTTCTTTATTTTGAAGTGTATTTTGTCTGATATTAGTTCTGCAACCGCTGCTTTCTTCTCACTGTTGTTTGCCTGAATAATGTTTTTCCATCCCTTGACTTTAAGTTCGTGCATGTCTTTGGGTTTGAGGTGAGTTTCTTGTAAGCAGCATATAGATGGGTCTTGCTTTTTTATCCATTCTATTACTCTGTATCTTTTGATTGGTGCATTAAGTCCATTTACATTTAGGGTGACTGTTGAGAGATATGTACTTATTGACATTGCAGGCTTTAGATTCGTGGTTACCAAAGGTTCAGGGTTAGCTTCTTTAGTATCTTACTGCCTAACTTAGCTCGCTTACTGAGCTGTTATATACACTGTCTGGAGATTCTTTTCTTCTCCCCCTTCTTATTCCTCCTCCTCCATTCTTCATATGTTGTGTGATTTGTTCTGTGCTCTTTCTAGGAGTGCTCCCATCTAGAGCAGTCCCTGTAAGATGCCCTGTAGAGGTGGTTTGTCGGAAGCAAATTCCCTCAGCTTTTGCTTGTGTCGAAATTGTTTAATCCCGCCATCTTATTTAAATAATAGTCGTGCTGGATACAGTATCCTTGGTTCAAGGTCCTTCTGTTTCATTGCATTAAGTATATCATGCCATTCTCTTCTGGCCTGTAGGGTTTCTGTCGAGAAGTCTGATGTTAGCCTGATGGGTTTTCCTTTATAGGTGACCTTTTTCTCTCTAGTTGCCTTTAAAACTCTTTCCTTGTCCTTGATCCTTGCCATCAAAATTATTATGTGTCTTGGTGTTGTCCTCCTTGGATCCTTTCTAGTGGGGGTTCTGTGTATTTCTGTGGTCTGTTTGATTATTTCCTCCCCCAGTTTGGGGAAGTTTTCAGAAATTATTTCTTCCAAGATACTTTTCATCCCTTTTCCTCTCTCTTCTTCTTCTGGTACCCCTATAATATGGATATTGTTCCTTTTGGATTGGTCACGCAGTTCTCTTAGTGTTGTTTCATTCCTGCAGATCTTTTTATCTCTATGTCAGCTTCTATACGTTCCTGTTCTCTGGTTTCTATTCCTTCAATGGCCTCTTGCATCTTATCCATTCTGCTTATAAATCCTTCCAGGGGTTGTTTCACTTCTGTGATCTCCTTTCTGACATCTGTGATCTCCCTCCGGACTTTATCCCATTGCTCTTACATTTTCCTCTGCATCTCATCCCATTGCTCTTGCATTTTTCTCTGCATCTCTGTCAGCATGTTCATGATTTTTATTTTGAATTCTTTTTCAGGAGGACTGGTTAGGTCTGTCTCCTTCTCAGGTGTTGTCTCTGTGATCTTTGTCTGCCTGTAGTTTTGCCTTTTCATGGTGATAGAGATAGTTTGCAGAGCTGGTATGAGTGACCGCTGGAAGAGCTTTCCTTCTTGTTGGTTTGTGGCCTTCCTCTCCTCGGAGAATAGCGACCTCTAGTGGCCTATGCTTGGCTACCTGCCCATTTGCTATGGAGTTTATCTCGGCTGTGACTGTGGGCCTGGCCTGGCTGGGGATGCTCCTCCAAAATGGTGGAGCCCCTTTGGAGGGGTAGTGGCCGGGAGGCTATTTATCTCCATAAAGGGCCTCTGTGCTCCCTGTTGCCCAGGGGGTTAGAGTGCCCAGAGATCCCCAGATTCTGGGCCTCTGGTCTAAGTGTCCTGTCCTACCCCTTTAAGACTTCCAAAAAGCACTCTCCAAACCAAAATAACAACAGCAACAATGAAAGAGGAAAAAAAAAAAAAAAAGGAAAAAACACACGATTTTCTTTGTCCTCAGGTGCTGGTCCCAGGCACCCGCTCACCGGTACTGCTGCCCTGCCTCCCTAGCACTGGGGTGCCTGTCCCTTCACGGCTTCTAGTAAGCACCCGCGAAAAAAAAAGAGGGTGAAAAGCACGATATTGTTTGTCCTCAGGCGCCGGTCCCAGGCACCCACCCACCGGCCCTGCCGCCCTGCCTCCCTAGCACTGGGGTCCCTGTCCCCCTAAGGCCTACAAAAAGCACTAGCCAAAAAGAAAAAAAAAGGGAGAAACACGTGATTTTCTTTGTTCGCCAGGCATCCGCCCACCGGTCTTGCTGCCCTGCCTCCCTGGTATTGGGGTCCCCATCCCTCCAAGGCTTCCAAAAAGCATTAGCCAAAAGGAAAAACAAAGGGAAAAATGCACGATTTTTCCTCCCCAGGTGCCGGTCTCAGGCACCTGCTCACCGGTCCTGCCACCCTGCCTCCCCAGTACTGGGAAAAATGCGTGATTTTCTTTGTCCTCAGACACCGGTCTCAGGCACCCGCTCACCGGTCTTCCTGCCCTGTTTCACTGGTGTTGGGTTCCCTGTCCCTTTAAGGCTTCCAAAAAGCACTCGCCAAAAAAAAAAAAACAAACCGCCGGTTTCTTTCCACCTGCCGGAAGCCGGGGGGAGGGGCGCTCGGGTCCTGCCGGGCCGGGGCTTGTATCTTAGCCCCTTCGCAAGGTGCTGGGTTCTTGCAGGTGTGGATGTGGTCTGGATGTTGTCCTGTGTCCTCTGGTCTCTATTTTAGGAAGAGTTTTCTTTGCTATATTTTCATAGATCTATGTGGTTTTGGGAGGAGATTTCCACTGCTCTACTCACGCCGCCATCTAGGCTCCGCCTCCTGATTATTTTTTTTTAAGTTTCTAGTTCTGTGCTGAAATTCTCAATCTTGACTATTAATTCTGTGACATAATCGTCAAGAGGTATTTTGAAGTCTATGCCTGATAACGCTACTAACAGAATACCCTCTGGGTCTGCTTCTGTGGTGGGCTGCTCTTGGTGGTTCCAGTCCCATGGTTTTTTTCTTGGATGTCTACTCTTTTGACTGGGGCAAAACACAAAAACAGCAGACAGCTGTTGAGAATCTGGTTCACCCTCCCCCCTGGGTCCCAACACAAAGCCTGGGATGTCTGCCAGGGGACCTCTTCCTTGGCAGGGCTCCAGGTCTTGTGCCCTCCTCAGCCTCATGGCCTCTTGGCTCCCACGCTGAGAACAGGCAGGCACTACTAGCACAGATCTACGGCCCCAAAGGCCGGGCTCATCTCCACACCACATTTGTCCCCTGGGCCTTAGTCCCACAACTCCTCATTTCCTTAGTAGTCTGTTGCCTTCAAACACATATTTTCATATACTGTCTAGCTTTTCTCGCTGTTCCTAATGGGAAAGACAGGACAACCCATTGATTCTCCATTGCTGGGTATTTTAAAGGCCTTGCTTCTGAATCTTACAAACACCGAAGGCTGCAGTACCAGTTGGTTGTCTTGTTCGGGTGTCTTTAAAATTTCATTTTGACCCTATACTAATAATACATGACAAAATTTATATAAAAATTCTCAAAAGCTTTTCTACAAATTGTGTTCTATCTAAACTGTTGGCAATAACTACCTTGCTCTAAATTAAAGTAAAATACATGGTAGAACATAGACATTAACCCTGCGATTTGGTTGAGTAATCTAAGTGAATTCACTTCAGACCTTGATGGGAACTGCTGAGGCTGCTTGGCTGCATAAGATGGTACTGGAAATCTGTTTGCATGTATAGGCTATAAAGGAAAAAAAGAAGTTATCACCACAATGCACTCATAAACATGTTTGCTATGCAGTTTGTTATTTTTCATATAAAAGGAAGAAATATATTTTAAATCACTGAATAAAGGATTTACTTACAGTGCTGACATTCAAAAATATTTTGTTTATCCAACACATCATGACCACTAAATATGGTCTTAATTCTTTTAAGGCTATATTTTTAATTCAATAATACTAAATATCAAATAAATATCAATTTATTAATTATTAATCTTAATAAACATTAATGTGAAATATTAATATTAAAGTATTACATGCTTGGTTCTGAGCAACTACTTTAGTTAAAAGGTAACATATTTCCTATGTCAATAAATTTTGAATAAAGTCTTCAAAAATGTATCACCAAAGCTACATAGTGCCTAACTCATACTGGAAATTCCACTAATTTTTACAACCCTTAATTTTGGAATTCATGAAATTCTTCCTTGACAAGGAAGTTCAAGTGAAGTTTTACAACAAA
Organism: Manis javanica; assembly: GCF_040802235.1. NCBI lineage: Eukaryota > Metazoa > Chordata > Mammalia > Pholidota > Manidae > Manis > Manis javanica. Next base: position 80,951,376 of record NC_133167.1, on the reverse strand, counting down.
CAGAGACTCTATAACATGGAAAAGTGTAAGAATATTTTTCACATATCACATTACACGAGGAAAGGTTAGGGAAGATCAGATGTAATTACTAAATCACTAACAAAATGACCATGACCAAGAGGTTCCCCACTATCTCCTGATATTTCCTACAGCTCTGGGGTTGGCAGAATATAAACAGTGTTAGAGAAGAGCTTAAACATTATCTGGGTCCTACTATGAAAAGGTGGTCTTATCGTCTGCTATTTTTTGCCCCACAGAGTAATTTGCTTTCACTGTGAAAATGGGGGAGGCAAGACAATGTCTCCATCCCTTTCTCCCAAGCCACAGGAACAGCACTTTAAAAGGATAGTTAAATAAACACCACTTCTGTGAATTTATGTGATATACATTTCTACATGCATGCAAAGACCTACTTACAAGGATGTTTAATACCACATTTTTTTTATAGTAACAAGATTTGAAACAACCTGTTTTTAAATTTGTGAAACATCCATAAGATGGAGCAGTATGCAGTTATTAAAAAGGATGGGATATATGCCTATTACTCGCAAACAGTGGACTAAAAGGTTCCAAGTACAGACCACCTTAAATGCTGGTTCAAATATTAAATGGGTGTATTAAACACTTGGTGGATGAGTTGCTAGAAAATAAGAAAACATCTTAAAGACTGAAACCAATAGGAAAGTATGAAAAAGTCTACAGTATGTAGCAGCATGTTTCCTGTGAATATCTCCCTATCCTCAGTAGGCTATATTATGCATTTACAGAAAATATATAGACCTAGGAAAAGAAAACAAACAAACCTGGGGCCTGAATTAGATGAATGCTGAACAGAAGACCTTACATAATGCCTAGGCCCACTGGGTTAACTAGATAAAGAAACACCTGTTCAAAAGAACAGTGGGGAGAAAACAAAAAAGAACAGTGGGGACACTCCCTTTACAGTCCTTGGTACTGTTAGGAGAATAAAAAAAAGCATCTCCATATGAATATACACCCATCCTCAGAAGGGTTTATGGGGCCAGAACTCATAACACTTCTGTGACCCAGAAAACATTGACAAAAATTTTAATTCAAAGGCATCAAAGATTGACTATCCTCCAGGCACCTCACCAAATACACATATTCTGTATAGGAACTCACTGCAATTCAGGGCTAAAATAATTCCCTCATATGAAGTTGCAAATAATATGAGTTTAGTTAATATCAAAAGCATAGTAAGAAACAAACCACCACAAGAGAACTGGCACAAATAACAAACCACAGAGCCCACCATGACCACACACATGTTAAAACAATCAAGATAAAGCACAAAAAGTAGGTACTTTTAATACTGAAAGAAATAAAAGCTTTAAAAATTACAAAGAAGAGCCAAGAAACCATCACAAATAACCAGGCAGATTGTAAATCTAATTTATCTTATAATATACCTAAAGACTAGCTGAGAAGGAAAATGAAATGGGACAACTCACAGGAATACAAGAGAATTTGTGAAGTTGGGAGGAAACAGAAAAAGCAGGAAAACAAAATCATAAAGTAATATGGTAGGAAAACTATATTAATAATTGCAAACCATGTAAATGGATTAAAATCTCAAGTTAAAAGGCAAATTAAAAAATTTCTTTAATCCCAGATATTGTTTACAAGAGGCAACATAAGGAAAAAGAAAAGTTACACTTAAAAATATATAAGGCAAATATTAAACAAAAAGATAAAGCTAATTTTGCTGTATTACTGAGAGGCTGTCTTACCTAATCTCATGTAAAAGGATGCTGGCCACTAACAGGTGAAAACCTATAGCTACCAGGCACAGGTAACCATCAACATAAAAGATGTAACTTGAAGAACATGGGGTAATTTTTAAATATGCCTAGAAAACTGAAAACTTTTCCTCTACGATCAGGAATAATGCAAGAATGCTTGTTTTTGCCCTTGCTACACAACACAGTGCTTACAGAGAGATCTAGCCGGAACAATTGGACAAGAAAAGAAACAAAAAGCATCCAAATTGGAAAGGAGAGGCAAAACTATTTCTATTCACAGATAACACAATCCTATGTATAAACAGAAAATTTCAAAGGATCCACAAGAAAGCTACTTAAATGAATTCAGCAGAGATGCAGAATATAAAATGAACAAGCAAAATCAGTTTTGTTTCTATATACAAGCAGTGAACAATCCAAAAAGGAAATTAAGAAGGCAATTCCATTTACCTAGGAATAAACTTAACCAAGGTTAAAAACTTGTACACTGGAAATGACAAAACATTGCTGAAAGAAAGTAGACCTAAATAAATGGAAGGACAACTAGTGCTCATGGAGTTAAAGACTTACATATTGTCAAGATTTGTCAATACAATCCCTATCAAAATTCCAGCAGCCTTTTCTACAGAAACGGACAAGTAGATTCTCAAATTCATGTGGAATCATAAGGTGCCCTGAATAACAGAAACAATCTTGAAAAAGAAGAACAAAGTTGGTGGACTCATACTTTGCAATTCCAAAACTTATTACAACATTATAGTAATCAAAACAGTGTAGTAGTGGCATAAGGATGGATATATAGACCGATTAAATAGAGTGGAGAATTATAGAAATAAACCTATTTATCTATGGCCAATTGATTTTTCACAAGATTTGTCAAATCTGTTCAGTGGAGAAAGAGTAGCACCTTCAAAACATAGTACCAGGGCAAATGGATTTCCACATGCAAAAGAATGAAGTTGGGCCCTTAATTCATACCATGTACAAAACTAACTCAAAAATGGATCAATGACCTAAATAAGAGAACCATAATACTCTTCAAAAAAACATATGAGTAAATTTTTGTGATGTTGGATTTGACAATAGATTCTTAGACATATCAAAAGGACAAGAAACAAAGGAAAAGAGATAAATTGGGTTTCATCAAAATTTGTAACTTTTGTGCAACAAACTACATCAACAAAGTGAAAAGACAACATACAGAATGGAAGAAAATATCTGTAAATCACATATATGATAAGGGGTTGATATCTAGAATATGTAAAGACTTATAACTCAACAGCAAAAAGAAAACCCAATTAAAAGAATGGGCAAAGGACTTGAATAGATATTTCTCCAGAGAAGATATACAAATGGACAATAAGTACATGAAAGCATACTCAACATTGCTAATCATTAGAGAAATGTAAATCAAAACCACAGGAAGGTACCACTTCATACCCACTAGGATGGCTACAATAGAATGTTAAAAACAAATCAAAACAGAAAATGACAACTATTGGCAAAGATGTGAAGAAGATAAATACTCATGACAGGAACATAAAATGGTACAGCCATAGAAGAAAACCATTTGGTGAGTCCTCAAAAAGTTAAACAGAGAACATATAACAAATATCACATAACATTTCTACTCTAAGCTATATACCCAAAATAACTGAAAATAAATATTCAAACAAGTGCATACAAGTTCAGGACAACACTATTCACATTAGTCAAAGGTGGAAACGATCCAAGTGTCTGTTTGGATTGTTGTATATCATACAATGGAATATGAGTAAGCCATAAAAGTAGCTCTCATACATGCTATGGAGATTAACTTTGAAGACATTAAGCTATAGGAAATAAGTCAGGCACGAAAGAACAAATATTGCATGATTCCACTTGTGTGAAGTAAAAACAGTATGGCATTAGCATAAAAATAAAACACATAGATCAACGAAATAGAACAGACTCCAGCAATAAACCCATACACATATAGTCAGGTCATTTGCAATAAAGGAGCCAAGACTATACAATGTGTTATAAACAGTCTCTTCAATACATAGTGCTGGGAAAACTAGATAGAACATACAAAAGAATGAAGCAGGTATTTTCTTAGACCATTCACAAAACTAACTCAAAATAGATTAAAGATTTGAACATAAACCTGAAATGATAAAACTTCTAGAAGTAAACATAGGTGGTAAGCAACTTGACATGGATCTTGGAGATGATTTTTCTGGATTTGACACCAAGAGCAAAAGCAACAAAAGCAAAAATAAACAAGCAGCACACACAACAAATGAAACTGTGAACAAATAAAAAGACAAACTACTGAACAGGAGAAAATATTTGCAAGTGACATCTGAGAAGGGAATAATTCAAATATATAAAGAAATAATAAAACTCAATAACAACAACAACAACAAAAATCCTCCTAAAAATGGGCAGAAGAACCTCAATAGAGATTTTCCAAAGACCTGTAGATGCCCAACAGACATATGAAACAATGCTCAGCACCCCTAATTATCAGGGAAATTCATATACAATGATGTATCATGACACATCCATAAGAATAGCTAGTATCAAAAAGACAAGAAATAATTGTTGGCAAAGATGTGGAGGAAAGGGTACCTCATGTACTGTTGGTGGGAATGTAAACTGGTACAACCAGTATGGAAAGCAGTAGGGAGTTTCCTCAAAAAATTAAAAATAAAGCTATCATGTGATCTGGCAATTCCACTTCTGGGGATTTACCCAAAGAAAATTACAACATTAACTCAAAAAGATATCTGAACTTCCATGTTCACTGCAGCATTATTTACAACATGCAAGACATGGAAGCAACCTAGGCGTCCATCAATGGATGAACAGATAAAGAAAATGTGTTATATAAATGCAATGGAACATTATTCCCCAATAGAAAAGGAGAAAATCTTGCTATTTACAACAACATGGATGGACTTTGAGGGTTATGCTTACTGAAATAAGTCAGACAAGGAAGCTAATACCCATCCTTCTTAAAATATTCCAAAAAAAGTAGAAGAGGAAGAAATACCTCCAAACTCATTCTAAGAGGCCAGTATCACTCTAATACCAAAACCAGCTAAAGACACTACTAAAAAAGAAAAATTATAGACCAGTATCCCTGGATGAACATAGATGCAAAAATCCTCAACAAAATATTAGCAAACCAAATTCAAAAATGTATCAAAAGGATCATCCATCACAGCCAAGTGGGACTTACTCCAGGGGTACAAGGATGGCATAATATTTGTGAATCAATCAGTATCTGTACCACATTAACAAAAAGGATAAAAACCACGTGATCATCATGATACTGAAAAAGCATTTGACAAAATTCAAAATCCATTCATGATAAAAACTCTCAACAAAATGGCACAGAGTGTACATACCTCAACATAATAAAGGCCATATATGACAAATCTACAGGTAACATCATACTTACTGGTGAAAAGCTGAAAGCTTTCCCTCTAAGAACAGGAACAAGACAAGGGTATCCACCTCACTTTTATTCAACATAGTACTGGATGTACTAGCCATGGCAATCAGACAAGACAAAGTGATAAAAGGCATCTAAATTGGTAAGGAAGAAGTTAAACTATCACTATTTGCATATTTGCAGATGACATGATACACAGAAATACACAGCAACATGTCGAAAACCCTAAAGATTCCACCAAGAACTATTAGAATAACTGAATTCAGCAAAGTTGCAGGATACAAAATTTTTAAAAAGCAGAATCACGGTTGCTAGGGGTTAAGGGGAGGGGAGAACAGGGAATTACTGCTTCATCGGAAGAGTTTCTGTTTTGGGTGATGAAAAAGCTTTAGAAATACACAACAGTCATGCTTGCACAGCACTGTATAATTAGTATCACTCAATTATATACTTAAAAAGGGGTAAAATGGGACATTTTATGACGTATGTATCTTACCACAATTAAAAAAGGAGAAAAATATGCCAAGGATGAAGAACAAGAACATATATGTCATTTCTAACCTGTATGAGTAGGAACTATGTGATCATCCTATATATACAGTGATACGGAAAAATCCCCAAAATACATGCTTAAGGGGTAAAAGAGCATAGCAATTTTGGGTTTCTTTTTTATAAAGGAAAAGGGAATAGATTAAAGAGATTCCACATATACACTTATCTACATTAAAACACGAGGAAGGGTACCCAGTCATTTTACCTCCATATAATTGAAAAGATTTTAAAAGTCTGATGGTACCAACTACTTACAAACTGTAGATTAACAGGAATGTTCATATTCCACTGACAGTAAAATCACCCAGTGGTGTAACCTCTTTCAATACCAATTTGGCCATTTCCAGCAAATATTCACACATCTTTCAACCCAGCAATGTAATTCCTCTATGCCCCTGGGTGAGTGCTCTGTTAGAGTTTTCTGCAATCATGGACACAACCTGTATCTGTGCTGCCCAATACAGTAGTCAATGGCCACATTTGATCTAGCGGGCATTTAAAATGTGAACGAGGAATGGAATGCTTAATTTTATTTGATTTAAAATAACATTTTTATAGCCGCATGAAGATGGTAACTACTGTATAAGTATAGTCCTAGAATTCATACACATGCATGGGAAGACATACATAGAATGTTCATCTCAGCTATAGAAATGAAAAATTGGAATCTTGTAATAAGAAAATGGATTTCAAAATTGTGTGGTATTTGTGTAATACAACACCAACAGTGAAATGAATGAACAAGAGCTTCACATACTGAGAGGGATAAAACACAAAGCAAGGTTAGATGAAATGGCAGGTTGCAACTGTATGTGTGCGACAGCAAATAAAACATATGCAAAACTGAAAAATATTTAAAGTAATATTATGTATTTCTTAGGGATATATGCATATGGCAAAAAGCAGATCATTATCCCAAGAATCCCTAATACACTCAGAGAAACAGTGATTACTGGTCTTATCACTGAGAAAATTAGGCCTATTCCAGGGGGTCAACATTAGGCCTTTGGTTACAGACCCGAGGGAAGCCAAGCATCGAAAACAGAACTCGACAGACAGAAAAAAACAGGGATAGCCTAGGTCCCGGGTCATTTCCCGATCTTGGTTTCAGGCAGGGCACCCGAATATTTGGAGGCCTCCCCTCTCCACTGAGCCAGGGGTCCCCTGCTTATTCCCTGAACTAAGCTATAGACTACCTACAGCTGTCAGTCCTAAGTTCTTAACAAATTATCTATGTTTACTTCTGTCTCTATGTAACAATTAATTTTTCAATCTTTAAAAGTGTGAGACCATAACGTAGTAAAGGAAAATAACTTTTCACTTTAGACTTACAGCCCCTCGGGGAGGAGTCACTGGAGAAACGTGTTGAGGAACGTTCACTGGCTGTCTAGAAACTTTTGCTTGATTTTTGCCATCAGATCTGAAACATAAAATGACCTTTGAGCTAAATTATGATTAAAACTTTTCTAGATGACATATTACACACACCCTGCATTTTCCCAAATACAGAGTAATGACGTTGGTAGAGGTGGCGACAATGATCATGGTAGTAGCTAAAATTTTTATGGCACTTTTAACAGCTTTCACACATTTTTAATGTTTACAGTACTGGAAAGTTGTATTAACCTCATTTACAATGAAATAAACCAAAATTCTAAGAAGTTATGAAATTCGGTCAATTAGGCCAGTGTTCCCAACCTTTGCTCCTCAAGTCTTCCAAAAATCAGAGAATGGTAAAAGCATATTCTTGCGCTATATGTACAAAACTTGAAGTAGTCCCTTTAAAAATTAAGAAGTCCAGGAGAATTGGGGCAGTAAGTAAAAGTGGACACTCAAGATGAGATACATGCCTTTTGAAATCATCATAATGAAAAACTAGTTACTAAGTAATCACACTGTGCCACCAATGTGCTACAGGTTTTATTCATTAATATTTTCCACATTTAATCCTAACACCAACCCTAAGAAATAGTTAATGGTATTTTTCCCCTTTTAGAGGTACCAAAGCTCAGAGGGTTTTGCTTAATATTCCAGTTCATAATTCTAGCAAATGACAAACTGGTACTTGAAATTTTGATCTAATATTTCCTACATTCCAATGTAAACATGTTACAAGTGATAGCTGAGGGGCAGTCATGACAGACTGACACGTAGACTAAAAGTGTCAGGGGTCTAAATTGTGACAATCCTTTCTTCAATGAAAACATTTCTTAAAAGCTTATAATTCCCAAGATCTGTTTACAAGATTTGGAAAACTCTTCCCCTATGAGAACTGATACTTGAAATAAACATTTTTCAACATTTAGACTTTTTTATCTTTATCCCGTCTTTTCATCTCTAATTAAGTAGCCCAAAATTCTACTTACCCCACTATGAGAAACATTGTCAAACAAAATGAGCCTTAAGTCATTGTCAGGAACATACAAGCTGATCCCCATGATTCTTTCCCTTCACCATTTTAAGAGGTAGCTGGTCATCACTCTCCGTTAACCCCTGCTAGTTACGTCAAAAGACTAGAGAGATAACTGAGAACCCTATTTTTAAACCACTTGCTACGATATGACTACCATCATTAATAATTACATTAAATTATTTAATATGAATTTAAAAGAAAAAATCTAAGTACTCGTATGTTTGTGATCTCTTCTTTCTTAAGTACATTTTCCATAGTTGATCTCTCTTGATGAAGACGAAAGCAGCAAATGCAATAAGGGGAACAATCAAGAAGAAGAACACCAGGAGTCCATCCCTCAATGCAGTATTCTTTTCTAGAAAGAAGAATTTTATATTAATGATCATTAAAATAGAAGTTAAAGCATATCAATTGGAACACACTGATTATAAAAGTTTTACATTAATTTTCACATTGTTCTAAACTGATATCAACCGATATAAACTGAGTACATTGAGGTCTTCCTCACACCTTACACTGCCCACTGCATCTTTGCCTTCCCAACGAAAATCACTTTTAATTAGTTTCTTTTATAATCTTACAGTATTTCTTCATGCAAATATAAGCAAAAGCAAAGTATGTTTCTATTGTCAACCCTTTCATATACAAAAGGTAGCATACCTTAAACACTATTCAGCACACTACTTTTTTCACTTATCTCTATATCTTCCCAAAGCACACATATATCACCTTATTTTCTAGACATACAGCTATGCAAAATTCCACTGCAAGGACGTCCCAAAGTTTTTTTAACCAGTACCCTACTGATACTTTCATTTTTCCTATCTGTTGCTATTATTAAAAGAATGCTATAATAACCTTGTACATATGTCACATCATATTGGTGCATGCAGAGGACAATTTTCCACAAATAGAATTGCTGTATCAGAGGGTAAGTGCATTCGTTATTTGTTTAAGATATTGTCAAATTGTCCTCCATAGTGGTGGTTACAATTTAGCATGCCAGCCAGTGATATTTAAGAATTCTTCACCACCTCACCCACAGGGTGAAATTTCTGTATTTTTGCCAACCTGGTAGGTGGAAAATTGTATCTTTCATAATTTTAATTTGCATTTATTTTTTATACTATGAGTTGAGCAACGTTTCTTGTTTAGGAAATGTCATATTTCTTTTTCTGCTCAGTCCTTTCACTATTTTTGTACTGGACAATTGGTTTTTTCCTTCTTAGTTTCTTAAAGCTTTTTATATATTAGATAGATTAGCTTTGTCTGTGATATGAATTGGAAACACTTTCCCCATTTTGTCATCTGTCTTATGCCACAATGCTTTTCTCATGCACAGCTTTATTATTCTTAGGTAGTTACATTTATCAATCTTATTTTCTATGGCTTCTAGACTTCAAACCTTTTAAATTTAAAAAATTCATTAATTAACATTAATTTTATCTGCTCCAAGTTCTCTAAGGAAAGAACATCATAAGTATGAACAGGAGTGGTAAGTTTTGAAATTGTCCTCAAAATCTTAAGTTTGTAAAAGCACCAGAAATTTCTGTTAAAATATGAATGAAACTAAATGAAACAACATTCAACTCAATAAAAAACAAAACCATGAAAAATTAAACCAAGCTTTGATATATCATTTTATGTTTACTAAAGAGTAGGCAAAATTTAAATTAAAGCATCCAACACCAGCAAAGTTCTGTTGAAATTGGTACCTTCCTGTTGTTAGTGGCATTACACAAATTCATTTGGCATTTTTATTAAGAACCATAAAAAGGATTATATTCCTTCAAGTTAATAATCTCATTACTGGTAATTTACCCTTCAACTGGAAAAAAAAATACCTAAGTATTAAGATATGTACTATAATGTTATCAGTGCATATAAAAAACTGAGAAAAAACCCAACTGTCGAATAATTAGAAACCAGCTAAGTCAAGTTATAGCACATCCACTCTATGAAATGATACACAGCCACTAAAATCCACAGTTCTGACTTCTACCAGCCAAGATAGAGTAACAGGGACCAGATTCATCCTGCCAGCTGTAACTATCAGAAAAGCAGGCAATAAAACACATGAAACAACAGTTTTCAAGACACTGAACATCATCAGGCAACCAAGAACAGTGACCCCAGAGAGACAGAAAACAAAAAAGGTAAGCTTTACAACTGACCAGTTTGCTGCCTGGAGAAAGTTAACAGGTGCTGATGAGGGGTGAGGGAATCCAAGCAAAGCTCTGTGGCCTCCTTGAGTTGAGGAGATGCAGCTGGCTATCTGAGGATGCAAAAGCAGCTCGAGTTCACTGGGCAAAGTACTGGGAGGGAGAGAGCTGCACAGAAAGAACTTGAATAATATGCAGAGGGTTTCCTAGAAATATTCAGTTGCATATTGACCAATGTATGCATGTGAGGAAATGCACATACTTCTCTGAAGCCAGAGAATCATCTGAGGGGATTAGTGGGAATAAACCTCACGGCTCACACAGAACTAAGGAAGAGTGCCGGTTCCTACCTTCAAGTAGAAAACTTCATAATTAGTGTGGCAATGAGTAGAATAAACAGAAAGTTCTGCCTCAGTAATGGGGCAAAATCAGATCTAGACTAAATGCTGTTCAGGTCCTGCTTAAAAGAATTTAAAAGCAAGACCCAAAAGTATCAAACTATGCTCAAGTAACTTAAGCATATGAGAACAAACCTCGTCAGTAGAAATCCAAAATTATCAAGGATCCGACTAGGCAAAACTCACAATTTCTGGCATCCTGTAAAAAATTATAAGGCATGCAAAGGGGAAGTAAGACCCAAAATGAGGAGAAAAACCAAGCAAAACTAAATAAGAAATGATACAGATAGATGTAGAAGACAAGGACATTATAAATTATAACTATATTCCAAAGTTCAAGAAGCTAAAGACTGAACATACTGTGTAGACACATGAAAGATACCAAGAAAAGAAAAAGAAAAAAGAAACAAAATAGAACTCGTAAAAACTGCAATATCCAAAATGAAAAAATACATGAGATAGAATTAATGGCAAGGCCAGGCATTACATTAGGGGGAACTTGAAGAATAATAATAGAAACTATCCAAAATTAAACACTGAGAATAAATTACAGAAAAAAAAATGAAGGCAAATTACTGAAATGTAAAAGAACTCCAAATAACCAAATAAACATGTAACTGGAGTCCCTGAAGGAGAGGAAAGAGGAAGAAAAAAAAATATTTACAGAAATAATAACCAAAATTTTTCCAAATTGGAAAAAATAATAAAAACACAAATCCAAAAAGTTCAACAAATCCCAAGCACACCAAAGCACATTATAATCAAATACTAAAAACCAGAGATAAGGAGGAAATCTTATGAGATTTTCAGAGGGGGAAAAAGGCATATTACAAACAGAAGACAAAAAAAAAAGATGGCAGATTTCTCAGGAAAAACAATGCAACCCAGGAAACAATACAGAAACATCTTTGAAGTAAAAGGGGGAAAAAACTGCCACCCTAGAATTCTTTACCCAGTTAAGTCATCATTCAAGAAGGGAGGCAAAATAAAGACTTTCAGATTACACAAAAGCTAAAAAGTATTTCTCTCTGCAGTCCTGTGTTATAAGAAATGTGAAAAGAAGCCCTTCAAGTAGACATTAAATGATCAGATGGAAATCTTATTTTACCGAAAAAAATGAAGAGCACCATAAATGGTAATTATGCAGATAAATATAAAGACCCTTTCTATTATTTAAATCTCCTTAGAAATAATCAACTGTTTAAAGCTAAAATAATAATAAGATATTGCAGGGCTCATATTTAAAAATGTGACAATAACAGCACAAAAAGCCAGGAGAAAAATTGAAAGCTCGCTGAAGTGGGTACAATATCACCTGATAGGGAGATTGTGATAGAAAAATATGAATAAGTTATATTTAAACCCCAACATCAATAACCAAATTTAGATGGTCAAAAAAACTCAGTTAAAGGGCAGAGGTTGGCAGGCTGGATAATAAAGCAAGACCCAATAAATGATGCCTCCAAGAAAGCTACTTTAAAGACAAACAGATTAAAAGAGTCAATTTATCATGATAAGAGAATAAACCTAAATGTTTATGCACCAAATAACAGAGCTTCACAACACATAAAGCAAAAATTGATCAAACTGCAAGAAGAAATAGGCAAATTAGCAGTTACAGCCATACTTCAATATTTGTCTCTCAATAATTGACAGAACAAGTATACAAAAATCAGTAAGGGTATAGGAAACTTAAACATCAGTCAACTAACATGAACTAGTTATTTGTAAAACTCTCCATCCAATTATGGAAGGGTAAACACTCTTTAAGTATATTCAGAACTTACTAAGATAAACCACATTCTGGACCATAAAACGAGTAAAAATATGAAAGGATTCAAATCATACAAAGTATGTTCTCTGACTGCAGTGGAATTACCGGGCCATCAGTAACACTAAGATATCTGGAAAATCCCCAGATACCTCAAAGCAAAGTAACACACTTCTGAATAATTCATTCATGAGTCAAAGAAAAAAACTAAAAGTAAGCATATTAGAAGTTATTTTGAGCTGAATGAAAATGGAAGTGTAACATTTCAAAATTTGGGGGATACAAGAAAAGCACTTAGTAAAGGAAAACTGGTAACATTACAGTGTCTATAGGAAAAAGGCCTCAAATCAATAGCCTCAACTTCTACCTTAAGAAACTAGAAAAAGAACAAATGAAACCCACAGTAAGCACACCGGGAAAAACTTACTAAGCACATAATTCATGAAGAACTTGTATCCAGAATAAAGAACTCTCAAAACTCAAGACAAACAACCTAACTATAATCTTGGTAAAAGATTTCAACAGACACATCACCAAAGATCTGTGGATGGCAAGAAAAAAGTACAGGAAAAAGATGCTCAACTTCATTAGTGATCAGGGAAATACAAATTACAACCACAGTGAAATATCACTACACAGCTACTAGAATGGCTAAAATTAAATGACTGATCATAGTAGGTGTTGCAGGAGACAGAGAAATTAGAACCCTCAGATACAGCTGGAGAGACTATAAAATGGTATAACCACTTTGGGAAACAGTTTGGCAGTTTCTCAAAATGCTAAACATAAACCCACTCTACAAGCCAGCCATTCCACCTGGTATTTACCCAAGAGAGAGAAAGGCATGTTCTCATTAGGAAGATACTGGTGAACAAGGAGCTCGTTTATAGTCTATCAGGAAATAAAATTAAGTAATTGCTACAGTGTATACCGGTGATTACAGTAACAGGAGAACAAACAGAAGGGCATATTAATTCATATTTAAGCAGTCAGGGAAAACTTTCTACTGGAAATAAGGTATAAACCAAAATCTGAGTAGCAATTAGCCAAGTTCCAACATGTTAATAAAATGCAATATGAACTCCCAGAGGTGAAGAGAGAGCCTCTCAGAGGAAAGAAAGGAAGTTTCAACATCTTAAACATAGTGAAGTTGGAAAGTTAAGTGAGGGGCCAATCAGGCAGGGCATTTAACCCATGTTAGAGATTTTTGGATTTCATTCTAATAGCAATGCAGAAGCACTGAGTTAAAGCAGGTCACTGACATTATCAAAACTGCATTCTTGAAGAAAAACATTAGAATTCTGTAATTTAGTTGGAACATGGATTATAGAAAGCAAGGTGGGAAACAGGGAGCCTAGTTAAGAAGCTAATAACTATTCTGTAAAGTCCCAGCAAGTAACTGAAGGTAATTAATTAATGGGGCTGAAAAGAATGGCAACATTCATGAGGAATTTAGGAGGCAGAATCAACATAATTTAATGTACAGCTGATGTGGGAAATGAGGGAGAGGTACAAGGATGCCCAGTTTCTGACACGGGCCACTGGGAGAGCACAGTAATTTTCTTCTAGATTACTTACCATTGTATGTAAGTCCACTGTCCATACTTCCGCCGTACCCATTAGTCTCACAATTTGGGGGAGCCCAACAATTCTCACAGTGACAGTTCTTATTGCTATTACATACCTTCAAAACAATCAAAATACCAATTTTGTTAATTCTGAATCAACTAATATGCCCCGAATCATAAACTCGAGAATGAAAACCAAGAGAAAGGACTAAATTCATGAAAATCCACAGACATTCTTTTTAAGAAGGAAAAATGTTTTCGGTATCTGAATTCCCCATATCTAAAAAATCTAAAAATCTTGAGACGCCTCATCTAATCTTCAGTGGGAATTCTCATTATTCAGTACTACTCTCATGAAAAAAAAAAAAAAAAAGAAAACATTACCTACCCCTTGTCCATAAAACTTTTTCTGAATATCACAGTCATAATTTAGAACAGAAGCATCTACACATTGGAAGTTCTTAGAGATGAAGAAAAAAGAAGAAAGAAAAAAAGAGAGAGAGAGAGAAAAAGAGAGAGAGAGAGAGAGAGAGAGAGAGAGAGAGAGAGAGGGAGGGAAGGAAGGAAGGAAGGAGGGAAGGAAGGAACGAGTAAGGAAAAATTAAACACATTAACAAAGTACCCAGAAATAATGACCTAGCTGCAGATTATTTCCTTTGTAAATTCTTTTAAACTTTCAAGGAAGAGTTAACTTCCATATTATATATTTGAGAATGTAGAAACATAAGCGAAGTAAACATAGAATATCAATCAGAAAAACAGACGATGCACATGCCCAAAATAAAGAGAAAACTATCATCTATTCTCCCATACAGGTATAGATGTAAAAATCTTAAGTAAAATGTTCACAAATTGATTTTCTTCAAATCAAAACTAACTACACTGAGCTGTTCCTACTACTGTAAGAACAGCCCGAAGATAGGAAATCTATTGCTATAACACCTCACACAAATCGTTATTATTACAACAGATATCATAAAGTTTGAGACTAATTTTAATTTTTAAAATTCTTTCAAAAGTAAGAATAAAAGGACACTTTGATCTTCCAGTATCAAAACCTATCTTCCACTGTCATGATTAAGAATGAAACAATAGAGGCATTTTTATTAAAAGCACTATTGAAAATAAATCATTACTATCTCATTTAGTTCTAGAAATTCTAGTTCATGCAGTATGAAACAGAATGGTTCCCAAATACTGAAAGAGGTAAAAAGTATTCTTATTTGAGAAAAATATTAAAGGTCTAAAGGAATCAGCTAAAACGTACCAGAAATTTTCCAGTTTTCTGTAAAATTGATATCTTTATGAAAAACAGCTCTTTTGTGTGAAGTTAGAAAAAAAGACTAACCCTTTTTTAAAGATTGTTGAGTTAGCACTCAATATTAAAATGTTATTAGGTTGCCAACCACGTTAAATCAGGATGTTTAAATGCTCTTGAAATAAAGAGCAATTAGAGTCAAAC
Organism: Manis javanica; assembly: GCF_040802235.1. Taxonomy (NCBI): domain Eukaryota; kingdom Metazoa; phylum Chordata; class Mammalia; order Pholidota; family Manidae; genus Manis; species Manis javanica. Next base: position 80,935,845 of record NC_133167.1, on the reverse strand, counting down.
AATGAATATATCAACACATACTTTTATTTTCTAAAAAATACAGGGTTTAGAATTAACAGTGGTACGTGTTAATGGGAGAAGTCAGTGGGTACTATATTTATTGTTGACAGTCAAGGGGTGAATTTTAGAGTCAGATTGTTTCTTTCAATAATTTGTAATTAATTTTTAAATCAGAAATATATTTATACAATTAAAAAAATTTAAAGTACGGATGATTCTACAAATGAGTCCCTCCTCACCTGTCCTCCACCCACCCATTTCTCCTGGATAGCGATTTCAAAGTACTTTTTTCACATAGCCATAAGCTTTTGAGGAGATATTTACCAATAACTTCCCTATTCAGCTAAGAAGGGACTTTTCTTTCAGTAACTGATTTACAGTAGACACAACATCAAATACGATCACAGAAATTAGAATGTGTTAATATCTGACAGATTTACTCTAGGGAGCAGAAAAATTCCAAGTTCTTGATGGAAAGGGTGTTTTCTCTGGCACTGTTTGCTTTGTGGAATGGTATTAAACCCTTCAGCTTTAGACAGCCACCATTGTCCTTTGTCTTAAGCTCATTAAAACCCTTCCCTTGGTTCCTTTTGGTGCTGAGGAGGCTGGTGGGAAGGCAGGGCTTGTGACAGGAGATGTGGGAACAAATGAAGGCTGGTCTAGGTCTGAAGTAGATCTAGAGGATGTTGAAGTTTTCAAGGGAAGTGGGCTCTCTTGCTGATGGGCTAAGACATGTTCTATCACCCATCCACAGTAAGAAGATAGCTTGAGAGGAGGCATACTTTCTTCTAAAATATCCTAGAGAGAAGAGGGTGAAGCCCAACTTGCATGTCATCTGATCTCAGCAATCAAAGATAATTTTATCCTTAGAATCCACTACAAGCCTTACTGAGAATCTAAGGATGCCCAATACATACACTTATACATACCAAAGATGCAAAGTAATTGTATTAACAATCAGAGCTGAAGAGAAAGCACAGTAGTTTCTTGATAATGACCCTGACTACTTTTAGTGTATGAGACTAAATAACCCTAACTACGGAAAAAGGAGCAATGTACAAAGAAGGTCATTAAAGCCTATTTGAAAGCAACCTGAAATGCTGGAACAGAAATGAACACAAGAGGAATTTTGAAGTGAACTACCATATACGTGATCAGTGGAATATCAGTCACTTAAAAATACTGTGAATCCTATGTAATATACTTAATGTTAAATTTTTTTCCCAGTTTGATTGAAAAACAATTCACATACATCACTGTAGAAGGTGTACAGCATGATGTCTTGATTTGCATATATTGTGAAGTGACTATCAGAGTAAGTTCACCTAACAACTCTCTTCTCATAAATAGATAAAATAAAAAGAATAAAAAAGGAAAAAAGAACTTCTCCTTGTGAGGAGAACCCTTAGGATTTACTCTCTTAACTTTCTTTATATTGCACACAGTGTTAGGCTATATTCATCATGTTGTACATTATATAACCATTCCTTATTTATTTTATAACTGTAAGTTTGTATCTTTGACCACTTTCCTCCATTTCGCTCTTCCCAAGATTCAATTCTAAGTGAAAAAACCAAGGGGATAAATCAATATGGCTACAATTACCAGAAATAAAAACTACTACTCCACTAAAAAGAATAAATAAAGGAAATAAAGTTATGCTTGAGTGATGAGTGACATATTTCCCCTTAAATTTTGTTTTTAATTTTGATATGAACATGTAATTCTTTAAATGAAAATAGGCTTATTAAAAAAAAGGCATAAAAAGTGGTTACAACAGTGATTAAAACTGTGTGGTAATGGCACAAGAATAGATATATAGATCAGTGGAACAGAATTAGTGACCAGAAATAAACCCACACATGTGGTCAATTAATACATGACAAAGGGGGCAAAAATATACAATGGGGACCAGACAGTCTTTTCAATAAATGGTATTGGGAAAAATGGACAACTACATTGCAAGATCACTGTCTTACATTATACACAAAAGTAAAGTAGCAATGGATTAAAGACCTATACGTAAGATATGACATGATAAAACTCTTAGAAGAAAACCCCAGCAAGAATCTTGTGAACATCAGCATGAGTAACTATTTTTCTGGATAAATCTCCTCAGACGAGAAAAATAAAAGCAAAAATAAACAAGTGAGACTACATCAAACTGAAAACTGCCCAGCAAAGGAAACCAGCAAAACAAAAAGGCAACCTACTGTCTGGGAGAATATGTGCGAGCGATATAGCCAAGAAGGGGCTTATATCCTGAATATCTGAAAAACTCATACAACTCAACACCAAAAAACCCAAACAATCCAATTCAAAAATTGGCAGAGGACCTGAATAGACATTTTTCAAAGAAGACATACAGATGGCCAACAGATGCATGAAAGGACACTCAACATCACTAATCAGCGGGGACGCAGATCAAAGTCACAATGAGGTACCAACTCATGCAAGTCTGAATGGCTACTGCCCAAAAGACATGAATGATAGTGCTGGCGAGGATGCAAAGAAAAGGGAACCCTCCTACACTGTTGCTGGGAATGTAAATGGTGCAGCCACTATGGAAAACAATATCAAAGTTCCTCAAAAAACTAAAAACAGAAATACCATATGACTCAGCAACTCCACTTCTGGGAATTAACCCAAAGACAACAAGATCACTAATTCAAAAAGATATATTACAGCTATGTTTACTGCACAATATTTACAGTAGGATAAGATACGGAAGCTACAAAGTTATCTACCAAGAAATGAATGGATAAAGCTGATGTTGTACATATACACAATATTATTCAGCCATACAAAAGTAGGACATTCTGACATTTGTGACAACGTGGGTAGACCTAAAGGGTATCATGTTAAGCAAAATAAGTCAGAGAAAGACAAATGCCACATGATTTCACTTAAATGTAGAATCCACAAAACAAAACAGAAAGAAATAGACCCATAAATACTGACAACAGACTGTTGGTGACCACAGGGGAGGGGTTGGGGGGATAGATGAAATAGGTGAAGGGGCTAGAGAAGTACAAACCTCAAACTATAAAATAACTTAGTCATAGGAATGGGAGTGCAACATAGAGAATATAGCCAGTAATAGAGTAATATCGTGGTATAGTCATGAGGGGAAGACTACACTTACCTGATGAGCACTTAGTAATGTTTGTAATTACTGAGTCACTATGCTGTACATCTGAAATCAATATAATATTGCATATCAACTATATTTCCAATAAAAAAGTAGTTCCTTATGTAAAAAGCAATGCCTTAAATAAAGTGGGATTTATAACTATTGTCTCTAAGATGTCTGGTATACAGCGCTATTAAACCAGAGAAACTTACACCATTTAACTGCAGTTAAAGCACACCGCACATTTTGGCTGAGAACTGTACTCAAGGTCAGGAAAATATTACCAGGAAATATGGAGAAACATTGTAACAGTGATCCAGAGTACCGAGTTTGGAATCAAACTGTCTTGGTCTGAATTCCGTATCTGCATTCCATTTAGCTGCATGACAGCGAGCAAGTTATCTGACTCCTCTGTGCCTGAAGTTCATCACTCCTTAAATGGTATAGTAAAAAGGCACCACCTCAGTGGATTTGGGGAGGATTAAGTTAGCAATAGACACAAAGGACCTAGAACAGCACCTGACACATAACTACTCAAAAACTGCAAACAATTATTTTACGTAGATCAATGGTCCTCAAGTACAGTCAGTTTTACCCCCAGGGGACATATAGCAATGCCTGGGAACATTTTTGGTTGTCACAAGTGGGAGGGTGCTACCGGCAGCTAGTGGAAGAGGCCAGGGATGCTGGTAAACACCGTATAAAGCACCCCTGACAACGAAGACTTACCCAACCCAGCCCACAAGGTCAATAATGCTGCGTTGGAGATGTGACCTGCACCAGAGGTACACAACCCATGGACAATAAACCCAAGGAGAATAATCAGAACAGAAAAGCAAACAGGCTGTATGCACATTTTAAACAGTAATGAAGCACATTTTAAACAGTAATGAAGCTCATTTTAAAGACATTGTCCAAGTAATGTTGAGACAACATTTTTTTTCTCATTCCTTACACCAAAATAAATCCCAGGGCTGAAGTTTCAGATGTAAAAAGCAAAAATGTCATAACCAGAAAAAACTGACAGACTGGGGTATATACAGATAAGGGCTATTATTATTCCTAGTACATAAAGAACGTGTAAACTTCAATACACCGAAACCTAAAAAGAAAAGTGAGCAAAAGACACAATACCAGCAATTCACAACTAAAACTGGCTCTTGAAAATATGAAAAAACATCCAATCTTATCAAAAGAGAAATGCACTGCAAAACTCTCCTGAGATCTCACTTTTACCCATTAGCTAGGCATAAATAAAAATCAGAGTAACACATTCTGTTGGCAAGGCAATGGGCCAACAGGCAAGATCATGTATTGCTGACTGGAAAGCAAACTGATACATCCATTATTGGGGGGAGAAGTGTGTGAACGTGGCAATATATAACAGAACTAAATCTATGTTTTCCTTCTGACCTAGAAATCTCAATTCAGAGTATCCGTAAGACACACTTGCCACAAAATTGAAAATGCACATGCACAGGGTCACAAGTAATGGATTATACTCATTAAAAAAACAGGAACCCGGGAGTCCATGCTGATAGAATTAAAACTTTTCGTCAAGGTAGACTGCCAGCTAACAAGTGTAGAAGGAATGATGAATAGAAAGAAACACTATTTGGCTACAGCAGAGAGGCTACTGATTAAGGCAGAAACCATTAATGAATGCTAAAGGTGGAAGTTTCATGGCGGAAACAATACTAGTGTAATCTTGGAATAACTCCCCACAAAATACTAATTAGTTACAAAGAGAAAACTGATGAATTAGGTGGTCATATCTGGCAGATACCAATGCAACCTGGTGATCAAGGTTAGCATCTCCAGTACTGGGGATGGATTGAAGCATCTGTGATTCCTGGTGTGACTTACTGAGAACGCAGCATCATTATCTGTGGTATTCCTGCCATGAATGAATATCCGCAGTCTATACCAGATAGATCCATACTGGGATTTATCCTATAAGGTATCTACTCTTTAAAACTGTCAAAGACATAAAAGACAGGCAAACGCTTCCTATCTGTAGCTAAATCATTAGCAACTCCGGAACAAGAATTATGCCTTAATTGTCTCTACATCACCCTAACCCTACGGTCTAATACTAATACAGAGCTTTGCAAATCCTAGGAACAGTGACCACGCCACCATTAAACAATTCCGGTCTGCCTAATGTCTTCTAAAAATCTGGGTTTTTCACTGGCAGCAGTAAGTTAGGTCAAGTTTACCGTTCGCTGCTAAAAATGTGGATCGCCCAGTACAAGAGATTCACAGCAAATTAACTGACCCTGTGAGCTAGAATTGGTCTGGCTGTGGGCAGTAATGAAGCCTTCAGAGAAAAAAGCACCTGTAAAGTACGGAGAGCTCCCTGGAAAGGCTCGAATAGGCAGGAGAGGGCAGAAACCGTAGAAAGGGCGAGGCACACACAGGAGTCAAGAAACAAATGCAGGTTAGAAAGAACGCACGGGGTCTCAGGCAGGACATGCCCAGGGCTCTGTAACAGCAGGGGTCCATGGCACAGGATCTGAAAGGCCACTGCCCCCTCCAGCGCCACCGCTCACGTCACTCCACAGCAGCAAGTCGCGGTCGTAGCAGAGGCAACCTTTGTCCGAACTGCGCAGCGCCTCCAGGGTCTCCCAACAGTGACCCTGCCACGGCATGGCTAAGGCTTCTGCGCCTTCTCTTCTCGCAGACACTGTTGTGACAACACAGGAGCTTGAATCAGCCATGCCCAAACTGGGCGCGCTTCCGCCCCCGGGGCACGTACATGCAACCCCTCCCTTAACGGCTTAGAGCCCGCCTCCGCTACCCAGCCAGTCTTCCAGCGCGCCTGGAAGAGTTAAGAGTTACCATGGAACCAGCCACTCTTCTCCTAGGTATATACCCAATAGAGATGCAATGTGCATCCACACAAAACTTGCAGAATGTTCGCAGCAGCATTATTCATAATAATTAAGAAGTGGAAACCCAAATGTCCATCAGTTGATGAGTAAACAAAACATGGTGTACCCATACAACATATTACTAGGCCACAAAAATGAAGTACAAACACATGCTACAGCATGAATGAACCTTGAAAATTTTTTCTAAGTGAAAAGAAGCTGGTTACAATATTGTTTGATTTCATTTATGTTAAATGTCCAGAAACGATAAATCCATAGAGACTTGATTACTGGTCACCAGGGGCTGGTGGAAGGGGAACTGGGTGGTGGCTGCTAATGAGTATATTTGATTGTAGGCTAATGTAAATGTGTTAGAACTGGATCAAGGTGCTAGTTGTGTTAGGCAGGAAAATAGATATGAGCAGGGAAGAAAGAGAACAAGGTCAGTAAAGCTCCCTAGAAAGGACTCAGTTAACCAGTTATAACTAGAAATCCAGAAAAGACTCAGAGTTAAAGTTAATCAGTTAAAGCTCAAAAGGTCAAGAGTAACTTGGCCTTGAATGTTTGAATATTCCCCAGATAAAGAGAAGTATCTGAGCACAGCCCAGGTCTTCATTGTGTCAATTAGATCATTATAAGATTTACTCTAGCTGCTAAAATGCCCACCTATTGTGGGTATAAAATTGTAACATTTCCAGACTAGCCCCCCTGGCTTTAGTACATCTGCATATCAATAGGCATCCAGGGGTGGAAAGAGTAGGGCTTTAGTGCATTTGCACCATTCCTCAGGGGTGAAGAGAGGTTCATTTCCCTATCAGTGGGTAATTACCTGGGCTAGGAGGGCTTATCTGTACCTGAGAGGTGAGGGGGACGGTGGGTTTTTGGCTTCTGCTGGAGCAGGAAATAGAGAAACGGCCCCAGACAGCAGTTTGTATGCAGTAAACGGATTTTAAACTTTATTTCTCCCTTGGACTGATCATGGTTTTTAGAGGTATTTTGCCCCGGGATTTCCTCTCCCTGGACTTACGCCTATAAACAGCATATAAAAACAGGGAGATCCCACCTTAAAGCCAAAATTGCATTTTGAAAAAAACACGAGGACGTTTAAGAAGATTCTTAACATATCTTTAGCAAACAAATAACTCTGCCCACTTTGGAGGAAGAGCAGAAGGTATTGATGGACGAGCTCCGAAACCAGGAAGCTATTATCCTGGGAGGGGACCAGAGCAATAAATCTCTTGGGTTAAGCTCATTTTGCAGAATTACTAGAGGACTGATAAGAAACTTAACATCTCATCAAAGATTCTTGAGACCACATAACAAGTCCACACCCGTAGCCCTTGGTCATAGTGCTGAAAAAAAAAATTCCTTAAAAGGGGGAATCCCCAACCTCTCAAGGCGCTCCTCTCTCTGAAGTCGCCCACACTTTCTAAGAGTGTAACCTTTTAATTTCAAATTGTTTCTCTCCAACCTTTCGGGACTCCTCTCTCTGAGGTCACCTGTACTTTCTCAGTAACTTGAAATAAAACTTTTATTTTGCTTCACTGTTTCTCTGCCCTTCAATTCTCTGTCGCGGGCGGGGACAAGAACTGAGGAAAATACACAATGCCTCTCCCCCAACAGTTGCATTAGGGAATTCACCGTTGCCAGGAACGAGCTTTAACTGGGTAGGACCCTTCAACTTTTGGCCTATTTTATGGGTTCTCAGCTTCAGGTAGAAAGGAAAAGCCTCTGGAGCAATATAAATATGTTTCAGTTTTTAATTTTTTACAAACTCTGGGCTTTCTGTAATAAAATACTTTACAAAGACAAATTGTTGTTGATAGAGTCCTGGCAATGGACTCTGACAGGTTCTCCATACCCACGTTATAAATAGCACTGCTCTGCACTGAGGAGGGTGTCATTAGCTCGACAAAAGGAAAACAAACTAGATGCGCACGCACGTTGGTGTAAATCTGCCAACTGTCATTTCTTGGGAAGGTTTCTCATACATTTTAAGTTCAAGTACTGCTACCACCTGGTAAAAAGTCTGTTTGCATTAAGGGAGTGAAAACAGGCCAGGTTTTGTGGCAATAGTACTTGTTTTTTGGTTTGAAAAATGGTTGTTCTTTCAATGACCTCCCATGGCAAAATTAAAAGCTGGAAATTATAAGTGTCCCCCAAATTTGGGGTGGGTGGGTGGTGTTCCTGGTCGTGAAATGCAGATGCGTGGGTGGGATCCCTTGCCTTTGAGGACAGAGAAGAATTTTCTTGGTTTTGAACTTGATTCGAGTGGCTTAGAGAGGACAAGAGTGGATCACCCAGAAAGCTGATACCAGCTAGGATGGAAAAGTTAGGGTTCAAACTCCAAATCTGTTCTCCTCTCTTAAGGAATTTTGTTCATTCTTTTAAGTACAGGAAAATGGGAAGGAAACAAAAATAGCCTATAACCTTTTCAGAAACCAATTAACATTTTCAAAACAGTAGTATATAAACATCCTGACTTCCTCCTAACAGCTAAAGTGGTCTCCCCCCAAATGCTGTTTTCTCCATTCATCTCAGGATTATGATATGAAGGCGCACAAAGAGAAAGAATAGACTTTGGCCAAAAAATAAAGGAAAAACCTCATGTTCCGTGTAGCAAGTGCCATAAAAATATTTACTGGTCTCCTGCAGCATTTGACTTAATCATTTTTAGAAAAGGGATGGGGTGGGTAAAGGAAATCATGCAACAGAGTCTCAAATATTGATTATAGAAGCTTTTTGTAAAACAACACACATATTACAAGAATAAATGTAGTCCATAGATACAAACCTGGCAACGAAAAACAAAAATCAATGAGATTGGGATTATACTTTTAAAAGGCCAACTGGACAGGAGCCCTTGGGCGTAAGTAAGTGCCAGGGGGCAAGTGGCATCAAGGAAACTTGGGCATGAGGTGCCCAGTGGGTTTGGGAAGGGAGCCTTGGGGTAAACACAAACCCATGAAATAAACAGAAAGGGAACAACATGCTCCCGGCCCAGGATGGGTGGTGAGGACCTCTGGTTAGACGCTTTTGCTGGCTCAGGTCAGAGAAAACCCAAGAAATTCCTAAAAAGAGGAGCACTGTTAAGGGGACTGGAGGGAAAAGTCCAGTCCAGACTTCCTCTCAGGATTATTTCACTGAAGATGCACAATAACCGCATGAGCTAGATTTTTGTTATCCCCACCTTGATCTCCATCCCAAGATGAGTAAACAGATTCAAAAGCATTAAATGGTTCAGTGGTTTGCTCAACATCACAATGCAGGTTATGTGGCCAAGCTGGGACCCAAGGCCCGGATTCTGATTCCAAAAGGACTATTCTTCACTTCTGACAGCTTCCGATAGTCCTTAAGTACCAGTGAAGAATCAGATCAGAAAGGTCTTGGGGAAGGATGATCAGGAACAGAGAGCAGATATGGGGGGTAAATGCCCCCCTCTGCAGCATACTGGCCCTGCTGGTTTGCCTGGATGGAACCCCTCTGGTAGATGGTGCCTCAGGGTGGTCTGATCTTGATCACACTGTTACGGAGTGTCCCCCTGGCTGAGAGACTGCCCTCCTCACACCATGCTCACCATCATAATGGAAGCAGCTCTCCTCTGAGGTCGGCCTAGTACCTTCCAGGGCTTTGAATCCCTCAGACATTTCCGCACACTAAGCCCAAAGCAGCCAAGTGGCTGAAAGTCTCAGGTCCTAGGAAGAGGACAGAGATGGGACCAGGTGCCTCTAACCTCTCCAGTTCATTCACCTTCAGACTCAGCTGTTTATTTTCCTTCTGGGAAGCCTGATGTTTCTATCTCACCATCTCCAGCGTGTCCCCCTGACGTTCGATCTAAAATGACAGGAACACAGACTGGTTTGTGAAAGAACTGTGGAACAGCACTCCATTCTCCCTGTGACCTGTCATCCACACCCAGGAAAGAGGCACACTGCCCTCAGCAGACGTCCAGGTCTCAGTGCACAACCTGGAGGAGAGAGGAGCAGGGACAGGTTAGGCCCCAGTCCCGTGACTGAAGGCGTTCCCACACCCGGAGAAGCCAGCTTCGATCCTCCAGAACCATTGCAATACTTTCTTGATCAGAGGAGGCCACTCAGTGGGATCCAGGGCGGACATAAGGCAGAAGCAGATGGCAGGCCTAACTGGCCCACACAACACCCCACAGAGCTTTAGCAATTATGCTGTTGGTACCAGCGATTCCATCCTCTCCTTAACTGGGAACAAGTGTGGGCCAGGAAATAGGAAATCTGTCAAGTCTTTCAGGTTGGCCAGTTCATCCAGAGGGCTGCTCTATGCAGAACCTCCACTATCAGGACTCAAAAGGCCCTGAGAATGCCCAGGTTCAATAGAAGGCAGGCATTCAAGAATACTGAGAACATGGTCTCGGGGAACCAGATAGAGATGGTGGGTTCCATGCCCTGTTCACTAAGCATTAGCTCTGTGACCTCAGGAAATTACTCACCCCTTCGGCTGCTTTCTTTAAAAACAGAGAGAATACCTCCACCTCACAACCTTCTGGGAGAATTAATTGAGAGAATGCAGGAGCACAGAGCACATGCTCAAAAAAGGGTAGCTACTGTATTATTACTACAAAGAAGCAGGTCAAGAGAGGGGAAGGGTCTTGCCCAAGGTCACACTGCAAAAGAGACACATAGGATTTCTTTAGATGCTATAGGTATGACTCCAGTAGCCCAGAGGGAGCCCTCTTGCAGGACAGAATCTCAGGCAAGTCTGTTAAGAGCAGGGAAAGGCAGCAACAGCAAGAGCAAGTTGGGAAGAAACGCTGAGGTGTGGGGCCTGCCGTCTGTGGGCGCTCGGCTGAGGGCAGCAGCAGCGTGCAAAGAGCAGAGGCAGGTGGAGACGTGCAGCGCCAGGGCGGGGTGACAGCAGGGCAGCGGTGGCTCCTGTGACCACAATCACTGTGCAAACACGAGACGTGTGGCACACCAGACTTTTATTGCACAGCACTGAGGAGAGCTCACTCCTGTCAGAGAGCGGCAGCCAAGAGAAAGAAGTGGTCCTCCCTTGGGAGGCATGCAGCTCATCTTGGTGGGCGGGCCCCTGCTCGGGCCAGTTCGTGGGACCCTTTCTGCCAGTCCCTTACCCGGCTGCACAGGTCTGATATGATGGTGGTGAGGTCAATATTCTTCCTCTCATAGCCCCACACCTGGTCTTGACACTGCCAGCTTGGCCTCTGTGATCTTGAGGATGTCAGGCAACTGCTGCAGGTCAGCCAGCTGGGACTGGAACTGCCTCCGTGCCTGCAGTAGGGGAGAAAGTCCACCATTGGGAAGGACCTGGCTGCTGGGGCTGGTAGAGTTCTTTGGAGTTACGGCAGGGTCGCCCTCAGTTCCCAGAAGAGGATCCTGCAAGATGTGCTGTCTAAAGTGCAGCCTGCCCGCACCACAGGCCACTGAGGGTGCCCAGCTGTTCTCTGGGGAACACACTCGGCCCTGACTTGCCCCTGGAGCCTGCCACTAAATCTGTCATCAGATAACCATAGAGCAAACACCAGGAAACAGGCATTGTCCTAAGGGCTCTCTGAGTTACTCCACTCAGTCATTCAGTGACCTATGAAGTAGGCGCTATTGTCCCCATACAAGGACACTAAGGAGCAAGGGAGCAATGTCACTTGCCCAAGGCCTCTCATCTAGAAACTAATAAAAATAACAGATTTTGTTGTTGTTGTCGCCTTTTATTTTATTTTATTATTTTTTTGTTTTTTTTTGTTTTTTTTGTTTTTGAGAGGGCATCTCTCATATTTAATGATCAAATGGTTGTTAACAACAATAAAATTCTGTATAGGGGACTCAATGCACAATCATTAATCCACCCCAAGCCTAATTCTCATCCATCTCCGATCTTCTGAAGCATAACGAACGAGTTCTTACATGGTGAACAAATTCTTACATAGTGAATAAGTTCTTACATGGTGAACAGTACAAGGGCAGTCATCACAGAAACTTTCGGTTTTGATCACGCATTATGAACTATAAACAATCAGGTCGACTATGAATATTCATTTGATTTTTATACTTGATTTATATGTGAATCCCACATTTCTCCATTATTATTATTATTATTATTATTTTTAATAAAATGCTGAAGTGGTAGGTAGATGCAAGATAAAGGTAGAAAACATAGTTTAGTGCTGTAAGAGGGCAAATATAGATGATCAGGTGTGTGCCTGTAGACTAAGTATTAATCCAAGCTTGACAAGGGCAACCAAACATCCACGGATGCAGAAGATTTCTCTCAAAACAGCGGGGTGAGGTTCTAAGCCTCACCTCTGATGATCCCCAATTTCTCACCTGATGGGCCCCCTGCGACTGTGCCTGTCTTAGGTTGTTCCTCCCTTGAGGAATCTTACCCGTCTCTGGCTAACCAGTCATCTTCCGGGGCCATACAGGGAACTGTAAAGTTGGTAAGTGAGAGAGAAGCCATATTGTTTGAAAAGGTTAGCTTTTTACTTCTTTGCAGATTTATGCCCTGTGGCTTTTATGCCCAGCATTTGTCTTGAGGTATCTTTACCACTTGGAAGAATTATGATACTCGGTAAATTCGATATGAGGCATGAATTCTATTTAAGGGTTGTAATCAGGAAAGAAGAAGAAAAGCTATAGAGGTAGCAGACGGAAACAACAGATTTTTTTTTTGTCTTGAAATAAGGCAGGTTTCTTTCCTAGTACTTAAGTATTTTGTTTTGTTTATTGCAAAATGGGATGCTAACTTTGTGTGCATGCATATTTGTTAAGTAAATGTAATTTTCTTAGATATTGCATTATCCACCTTACTTTTTAAACCAAGTACTATATTTTTTATGATCCATCCATGTTGTGCTTTACATCTATTCAATCCGTTGCTTATAGTTTTTGCTAATACACCACATTGTACATATACCACATTTAACCTATCCACTCTGCCAACCATGGGCAACTACATTATCTAAAATGCCTGCCTGCCAGATATAATGCCACAGTAATATTCTGGTACACCCCTCCTTACTCAGCTAAACGTTTCTATGTGATCTGTACCTAGGAGCATATGATTCACATGAGCTAGAATGTTCTCCAGAACGGTTCCATCAGTCCACATTCCCACAACTTTAATAATCCTGGAATCCACACCCTCATTTGCATCCCACTGTTGTCCATTTTGTTTAGGTCCTGAATTACAGATGCAATGACCTACAAGTGGGTTTCCAGTATCTTAGCTTATTCTTTTAATTAACTCCCATACCAGTGCCAGACTGATCATTCCAAAAGCATGTCTAACTTTGGCATCTCCTTTTGCTGTCTTGTTTGTAGGTTTTCTTCATCTTCAGAATATATTCAAAATCTTTATATATAACTAATTTCAAACTTTCCATCTTCCTTGCTGCCAATGCCTCTGCCAAACACAAACAGACACACAGAAAGGAATTTACATACATTCAATCTGTTGTATGTATGTATGTATCTATTAACCGAGTGATTGTGAGCCTCATGTGTTGATGGTTCAGTAATTATTTGTTTAGGGATACCACATATGAGACAGTGTGCTGGAGAGCTGGCTGGAGATGGTCTATTCTCTGATAGAATTTATATTTTAATCTGGGAGACTGGCAATAAACAAGTAACCAACCACATAAAATAAAACAGTAAGAGACTGACAATGCACAAGAGTATGTGTGTCTTGTATTTCTTTCTTAATCTTTTGTATATGCAGTACCCTCTTCCTGAAAATTCCATTCCTCTTTCCTTCTTTATGTTTCCTTTGCAAATTGTGTGTGCTTTCCTCTTACTCTATTGAAATTGTCTTTCTTTGTCTTCCCCACTGCAAACTGATTAAGAGGCTATCTAAAAGGGATTATTATTTTCACTGTGTAATGTTGAGCAGATATTCATGGAAAAGTTGCAAAATAAATATTTGCTGAATTAGAATCTAAAATTATCTATAAAAACAATTTAATAGTTCTTTATTATGTGCTTAGCACACTGCTTGATAGTATAGTGAATGCACCAAAAAAAAAGGATGTCCTCCATAGCATGCTTATCATCTACTTGTGGAAGCAACTAATGCTCATGGTGCAATATTGTTAACACAAAAATTCTGTGGAGAAAGAGCTAACTGTGTAGGAGGGTGAGTCACAGGTGAGCTGGAAATAAGTATTTTCAAAGGCTGAGTAGAAGGTGTACATGTGGGAAACACAAAGAGTACATTCCACAGGTGAGATGTTCAGAGGTCCCCTAAGCATGGCATTTAAGGGACACGCTGAGCTCAATATAATAAGCTTGTCATGAGTGTACACTGTGTTCTGGAGCCTGCGTTAGTCTCTGTGAACAGTGATAGACCCAAAACTAGTGGTGAGACCAATCTGACTTAGGTGGATAATTCAAGATGGAGAATATAAAGTTATCTACAGAATGGTGGGAGGTAGTCCGGGTAAGGATGATGTGATGGGGGCTAGTCTTGAGAGCCAGACAATGAGGCACAATGCTGTCTATGTGTGTGATGGGGTTAGGGCTGAGACACTGCCCAAGAATTCCATGCAAAAAGAGTCCTAGCATAGTGTGCATGAATTTTATCAGCTATGAACAGTTAGAAGTATGACCTCACCCCTGTCAGAAGGCTGCCATCAGGAAGACAATATGTGACAAATGTTGGTCAGGATGTGGAGAAAAGGAAACCCTTGTGCATCTGGTGGGGATGTAAATTGGTGCAGCCACTATAGAAAGCAGTATGGAAGTTCCTCAAAAAAACTAAATTTAGAACTACCATATGACCCAGCAATTCCACTTCTGGGTATATATGCAAAGGGTATGAAATCAGTGTCCTGTAGAGATACCTGCAACCCCCATGTCCACTGCAGCATGACTCATTATAGCTAAGACATGGAAACAAGCTAAGTGTCCATCAGCAGATGGTGGGATAAAGGTGTGGTGTATATGCAATGGAATATTACTCAGGCTTGAAAAAGAAGGAAAACCTCTTTGCAAATGCATGGGTGAACTCTGAGGGTATTATGGTATTGAAATAAGGTACAGAAAATAGAGTGGTGGTTGTTGGGGGAGGGGTAAGGGGCTGGGAGAAATGGGGAGGTGTTGGTCAAAGGGTCCACATTTTCAGTTATAAAACAAATACATCCTGAGGGTATGATGTGCAGCATGGTGACTATAGTTAACAACACTGTTTACATATTTGAAAATTGTAAAGAGTAGATTTTGAAAGTTCTTACCATATGCACAAAAAGTTATAGCAATGTGAGGTGATGGTATGTTAACTAACTGTGGTGATCTGACACAATATATACATATACCAAGTCATCATGTCAAACACCTCAAACTTACACAGTGTTGTCTTAATTCTCACTAAAGATGGAAAATCAGAGTGGTACCAGTTAGGAAAGTCTGTTCAGTGGTAAGAACTTTTAATATAATGAAAATAAAAAATGGCCATGGAAATTATAAAGGAAGATACAGATGTAAAGAGATATTTTAAAAAATAACATTTCATGCTTGATTTGGGCTTAAGACTGAAGTAAAAACATGAGCTAAAGTGAACTCAAGATTTGCATTTTTAGAGTCTAGAAAGTTGGTACTCAAAATACATATATATAGATAACACTTTTATGGGAGAAAATGGTATGTTTCTTTTAATACATACTGAGTTAAAACAAAAAAATCTGTAGTTAGCTGAAAATACTTGGAAAGTAAAAAGAAGGCTACAATAAAAGCAAAAGGTCAGTAACAAGAAGGATAGAGGAAAATCAGTACTGTTTGCTTCATTGGGTTAATTATATTTGTTATTGCACAAGGGTTTTTGATTATCTGCTATCTAAAATGTGTTTCATGCTCAATTAATTAAATGTACATTATAACATACAAAACATGTCCTAATAAAGCTGTTTTTAACAACATTGATCACAAATCAAATTCATTAAATTCCCTTAAAATTTAAATATGTAGTAGCACATTTATTTTGTCTGATGTTTTGAATTTCCCAAATATTTAAAAAAAAATAAACCCCATAAAAATATTTAAATTTAAATCCATTCTAAACTGCAACACCAATCAATGGCTTACTCCATGTCGTAATTTTTCATTTTTAAATTTTTCACCTTCTAGGAATGATAACAATGTTTACACGGTGCTTTCCAGGGTTATAAGAATCTTAAAGGACTACCTCCTCACCCCCCATCTCTGCCCCACAAAAGAGAATCCTCCCAGGCCAGATCACATTATTTTATAGGAGTTATGAATCACCTGATCCTTGTTTATTACTGACTCTAGATATTTCACATGTACTGCATGTTATATCGTTTCCTTTTTACAGTAAACTTCGCTTGTCAGATGAATATGTCTCCTAAATCTCATTTTTTTATTTAAGCTGTAGGGAGTCACATGGTGTTGCCCTTGCCCACTCACTAAACACTGTCGTTTTCCAAGTTCCCCTTGGCCATCATTGCATAACCCATTTACTCTTTGTAGTGATGTACCTACGTGATTTACTACCATTATTTCAAACATTACAAATGCCTTATCCATCCCATGCATAGAAATTGTCTAGCAGATGAGGATCTACTAGACTGTGCCTTTAGATCCACCTGGTGGGACATTTAGCTAATGCATCCTCTATGGAGCACTCTATTCACGTGTGTGGACCCTGGTTTCTGACTCAAGATATGGAAAGAGCTACCTGGCGAAGGGTCCAGGGGACTTTGAGTAATAAGACAAAACCATGATCTTGATATTGAATGTGCATGAGCACAGGTGGTGCATAGAAGTGCAGGAACTTCCAGGCCACTTGCACAGT
This sequence comes from Manis javanica, assembly GCF_040802235.1. Classification (NCBI taxonomy): domain Eukaryota; kingdom Metazoa; phylum Chordata; class Mammalia; order Pholidota; family Manidae; genus Manis; species Manis javanica. Next base: position 80,919,045 of record NC_133167.1, on the reverse strand, counting down.
CACAGTGGAAGAGTGCGTGCCGGTGAAGACTGTCAGTTCACACTGAGGTTCCCCAGGCAGTGTGTCCTGTGGACCCCCACCTTTGTCGTAAGAGTTTCTTCTTCCAGAAAGTTTTCCATCCCATAAGGAAACCTCAAACTAAATGCACCATCTAGATAAAAGTTGAGAACAGTGTCAGAGAATTCTTAAAAAACACAGCAACAATTATCTTTGGTAATTAGTCCATGTTACACAGAAGGAGACTGGTCATGCTAAGGATGTATCACTTTCTGTGGTCAAAACAAATGGATGACGGAGGGCTGGGTGGCAAAAACATGGGAAAGGTGGAGCCAGGCCTCACAAATGTAAAGTGTCATAAGTGAGGAAGGGACACACTTCCTTATAGGGTCCCCATGCACAGGTAAAGCAGAAAAGAAGTAGCCAGGAGGGAGACCATGATGTAAGATTCTGGAAGGGAGTGGTGACAATTTAAGAAATGTACATATAATGAGCAAGAGAAAAATAAGTGTTGGCTTTACAGAATAGGGTAGACAAATGTTTTTGTACAGAATCATAGGTATTCAGGCAGAGAAATATAAGATGAAGATGGAGATAAAGTATGTTTCCCTTTGAAGAATCTGATAAGATTTTATCAAAAAGGAAGTTTGGTAACACTGTGGAAAAGAAACTCTTTTGCTTGTTAAGTTGGTTAATAAATAAAAAAGGTGTTAAAAAGAGGGACTGGTTTAAGAATAAATGAAAGCACGTTTATGTATATGTACCTCCTGAATCAACAGCAAGTGTGGGGTCCAAAACAGTCACAGGAGAAAAGAGGACAAACGGATCTAGAACCGGGTTCGGGACTGAGTGCCTCATTGGAGCACAGCAGATGACAAATGCTGGATATCTCTCCAGCTGCCTGACTACATGACATAAAAATCCAGTAAATGGGGCTTTGATTACCTAATGGATTAATAATAACCACACTTTGTCAACTGATTCTTAATCAGGTTCTCCCGTAACAGCTGGGAGCCATCCTGTTCCCTGTTTAGGAAACATTGGTGATTGGGCTAATGACATTGGACTTGCAAAGGGGTTAGGTGTTAATTTTAGTGGACACAGAGGATCATACCCAAAGAAACTGAATCCTCTTTCAGCTCTGATTCTAAGAAAAGTTGAAGAAGACATCAAAACTGTATACCTACTTGATAAATTTGTTCCACAAAGTTGGTGGTTACTGGAGGAATCTGCCTCAGCAAATGATTTATAGCTGCCACTAATGCACCTACAACAAAAGATAAAATAATTCTATCTGCATGTCAGTGTTTCAGGAGAACTGCTTTATATCCCTTAATTGTATTTTTCTGAAATGTTGCTTGGCACCTTATAAGTCCTCATCAATCTTTGTAGACACAATAAATGTCTTTCATGCCAAACTCCTTGGGCTAGTCTCCTATACCACACAATAGCTCTCCAGTTTCTAGTTTCTCATTTCTGTCTTTCTTTGCAGTGTCAATGATAAATAATACCAGAAGCAATTAAGGTGCACAGGAGTTTCTGGTGATGACATTTTATATTAATTTGTACATTCTCTGGTAGCTAAATTAATAATAGCATTTTCCTAGACGAGGAAAAAAATGACCTCTCACTGGAACTTTTCTCTAATGTTGTCATGTATTACTGGAAGCTAAGACAATTAAAATAATTACCTTTCCTATCTTTAGCTTTCACAAAAAACAGTTCTGCCTCTGCCAAATTAGCAATTTTTAAGTAACTTTCAGTCCTATAATTTAAGACACAGTAATCTTGCCTATACTTGATTTTCAAATGACTTGTGCTAAGAGAGAGGTGTAGAAATGCATGTCAGTTTGAGAGGCAATACGCTAACCTTGTTTATCCATTCTCTACAACATTTCTCATGTGTAGGGTCAAACTTGAATAGTTGTAGGAGAAAAACAATAAAGTATCTTCAGCAGCTTAAAAGACTCTAACTTTTTATTTTTGAGGAATGCAACTACTATTTTCTTACAGTATTACCAAGCTAAATGGCTATTTAGGTAGAAGAACACCATGGTTTAATATTTACCTATTTACCTAATGTCTCACAAGTACCTAATAGATAATTCTCACAACTATTTTGTTTGCTCTTTTACTGGCCCTTTGGATGCGTGAAGCTGTTAAATTTGGTTAATATTTTCAAAAGCGAGCACCTGATCTGACTGGCTCCATCTAATTTTAATGGCAGCCCTACCTTCCAGTCTCAGGATGAAATCCTGGAATCATCCTTGACTATTTTCCTATTTCCCACACCAGTCATCCAAAACATCTCTAGCTCCACAGGTGTCACCCTGGCTGAGACAGGTCACCTGTAACCCTGATTCCTGGCAATGGCCTCCTAGGGCAATCCTTCAAAATGTTAAGTTACGTAATATCGCTCTTCTATCAACAATTCTGCAGTGCTCTCTCTTAACTCAAAATCAAACCCAATGTTTAATGGGTCTACAAGGGCTGGCTGATTGGCCTGCTCTGGCCTGCAAGTCCCCACCTACCCATCACCTTTCTGGCCTCCCTCGTGCTCACACAACTCCAGCCAGACCAGCCCACGTGTTTGCAAACTCGCCAGATGCTCTCCCGCCTGGAAATCCAGGCCTCATCTGCTCCCTGCAGCCAGAGCACCTTGCCCCAGACTTACGCATTCCTGGTGCCATGCAGACCTGTCCAGACATCTCATTTCCTTTTTGTCTTTCCACATTTGCATCACCTGTCACCCTCAGTCTGCTCAGTTTTATTTTCTATAGTACTCTCAATTACCAATGGATAGCAGCATGCAATATAGCTTATGTATTTATTTATCTTGCAGGCCTCTCACCGGAATTCAAGTGTCATAGAGTACAGCAAGGGTTTTCCCTGCTTGTCCCATGACGTATCACCAGCACTCAGAATAGACCCTGGCACCAGGAGAAGACACGATGGATATATACTGAAAGAATGGATGGATGCTAAACATGGTGACGAGGGCTTCATGCCCACCAGCTAATACAGTTACTCCCCCAGCTGGCTTCTGGTGCCCTCCCTGTTGTGAACATGGACACATGATTGTCAGAGATGTGACACAACCTCTCAAAGCCACACTGGCAGTCACCGAGACTTACCGATCCTTCCGCAGCAATAACCTGAAGCTTGTTGGTAAGACCCACCACACTGTGTGGGTAGAACCACTGCACAGCCGGGCAGCTCCGGAAGCGGGCAGTGCAGAGGATGCCAGGCCTTTCTGCGTCCTGCCGCCTATTTGCTGTTTGTCCTTGGGAAAGTCCTTCCTTATCTGTAAAATGATGATGATGCAATAATCACATTGGAAGGTAGTAGTGAGGATTAAATAAGCAGAGGGAATGTGCTTAACATCTTCTTAATGCACATCATAAACACTATTGGTTTTTAAAGTTAAGGTAAAATTCAGATAGCATAAAATTCATTTTAAGTATGCAGCTTTAGTGGTTTTTTAGTATATCTATGGAGTTGTACACCTTTTACCACTAATTTCATAATATTTCACCAACCCTCAAAGAACACCTGGTCTGGTAGTATCACCCTGCAAACACCTGTGCCTCCCTCCAGCCTCTGCAACTACTAAGGTGCTTTTTAAATATATATATATATATGTCTTTTGTGGGCATTTTATGCCAGTGGAATCATACAATATGTGGCCTTTGTATCTAGCTTTTTCTACTCAGCCTGCTATCATGGTCCGTCTGCATGGTAGCATGTAGCAGTAATGGTGCTTTGTCCATTGCTACGGATGGATTATATCCCAGTGTACAGATGTACCATATGCCACTGTTCCATTCAGCAGCGAATGGGTAGCTGAACTGTTTTCACTTTCTGACTATTAAGAATAATGATTCTATGAACATCTGGGTACAGGTTTTCCTGTGAGCATATTTCTTCAGCTTTTTTAGTAAAGTTGTAGGAGTACAGTTATTGGGTCTTATAGTAAATCTGTGTTTAGCCATTTGAAAAACTGTCAAGCCACTTTATAAAGTGACAGCACCAGTTGACATATCTGCCAGCAATGTGTGAGTGCTCTGATTTCTCCATGTTTGCCAAAACTTGTTATTGGCTGTGTCTGCTTGTAACCGTGTGTATAGAGTGATATCCCACTGTGGTTTTGGTTTGCATAGTCCTCCGAACGAATAAAATTGGGGTCAGCAGGAAAATGGCCCCACATCCTAATCCATAGGATGGGTGAATATATTATGGTACATGGCAAAGTGGAATCAAGGTTGCAGATACAATTAAGCTTGCTAATCAGCTGACCTGAATATAAGAAATTGCTAGATTACCTGAGTGCAGTTAGTATATTCACTTGGGTCATTTAAATATGGATGAGGCAGGTAGAATGTTGTAAGAGAGAATGAAGAGAGGTTGGAAGATGCTATTCTGCTCATTTTGAAGGCAGAGGAAGGGGTCATGAGAAAAAATTGCAGGCCACCTTTAGAATCTGGAGAAGACAAGAAAATGAATTTTCCTGTCTCCAGAAGGAACACAGCTCAGAGGTAACCACATCAGATTTCTTACCTCCAGAAACAAAAGATAATAAATCTTTGTTGTTCTAAGCTACTAAACTTCTACTAACTTGTTATAGCAGTAATAAGTAACTAATGAAGATGTTGAGCATCTTTTCTTGTGCTCATTAGACATTTGCATACCTTCTTTTGAGACATGTATATTCATATCCTTTGCCCACTTCATAACTGGGTTATTCATCTTTTTGTTGTTGAATTTTAACAGCTTTTTTTTTTCATTTTCTTGATGGTATAATTTTCAGTACAAAAGTTATAATTTTTATGTATTTATTTCCTTTTGTTGTTTATGCTGTTGTGTCCTGTCTAAGAAATAACTGGCTAATACAAAATTACAAAGATGTTCTCCTATGTTTTCTTCTAAGAGGTTCATAATTTAGCTCTTACATTTTGCTCCTAGATCCTCTTTGAGTTAATTTTTGTATAGAGTGTGATTCTTTTGCATATGGACACCAATTGTCCCATCAAATGTTCTTAAATGTGAGCAGCTCCTTTTTTGGCATAGCTTGATATAGACTATGGTAACAGAAAACACAGCAGAGGGATTATTAATTTACAATGAAGTCATTAGAGACGGTGGGCTAGAGGAGATGTTATATGCATTATGTTTTGGAAAGGACACTACTTGGTCAGGAAAAAAAAATGGGAGAAATTGTAGTGCAATGGAGGGAGCTTCATGAATGAGCAAAAACAAAATAAGTGAATTTATGAATATTTCAAGAATGGAAATGGATTAGGATGCTCATCATTTGGGGACTCTGGTGTGCAGTGACCACAAGTAAACTTTGAGGGGACAGTCTCCACACTGTTAACCCCGGCTGTATCCTCTTTGGGGGCACCTGTATGGGGAGTATTAAGGCTCTAGGTTGTTTTTCCCATTAAATTGTAAGAAAACTTTATAAGCTTCCTTTCCATCAATTCACCCACTTCTCAATATAGTGAAGAGGAGACTCATTGCTTACCACACAGTTTATTTAAAATAATATCAAGATGCGATTTCCCCATGTCATTCCCCAGGAGAGTTCCTCTGCCCAGTGTTTTCAGAGTTTCTCTGCTGACTATATCTTCAGTCATTATTCTTTATATGACTTGTCAGTCCTTGTGTGTTTGTGTAACTAACTTCACATACGCCAGGCTGTACTCTCACTTGTTAATAGTCACTTTGGTGCTTCATGATGCCTATTACGCAGCCATAAGAAAAAAACAGATCCTACCATTTGCAACACCACGGATGGAGCTAGAGGGTATTATGCTCAGTGAAATAAGCCAAGCGGAGAAGGACAAGTACCAAATGATTTCACTCATATGTGGAGTATAAGAACAAAGGAAAACTGAAGGAACAAAACAGCAGCAGACTCACAGAACCCAAGAATGGACTAATAGTTACCAAAGGGAAAGGGACTGGGGAGGATGGGTGGGAAGGGAGGGATAAGGGCGGGGAATAAGAAAGAGGGCATTATGATTAGCATGTGTAGTGTGTGTGGGGCACGGGGAGGGCTGTGCAACACAGAGAAGACAAGTAGTGATTTTACAGCATCTTACTACGCAGATGGACAGTGACTGTGAAGGGGTATGTGGGGGGGACTTGGTGAATGGGGGAACCTAGTAAATGCCACACCAACTCCAGTGGAGTCTGTGCAGCATGGAATTCAAAGAACTTGAATGGCTGCCAGTCCCGAGGTTCACGCCAAGAGCGGCTAGATCTCCTGGAGGTCCCTGGCAGATGCTCATAAAAAGATATCTCAGAAGCATGCTTTCCGGTTCAGGTGTATTGTGCATGGGGGCCGGAATGCCTTGTATTACTGATATTTGGCATAACAGTCTGCAGCACTTCCCCTGCTTCAGTGAATCGAGATGTGCCATTAGATAATCCAGGAACTGAGGAACCACAAGTTTCGGTCCAGCAGACAGTGAACTCACTGTTCTTGAGCACGGCAACCTCAGACCCATCCTCCTTCCCCCAGATAGAAAAACGTATAGAGAATAAATTGCATAAGCTTGCTTTGCTTGTTACCTTGCCAGATGATTGTTCCCCTATAGCATATCTTTTATTGCAAATGCTGAAAATCCCAAAGAACACATTTGGGGATATTTTGATGAGTTACAAAGGTTAGAGTTGGAGATTCAAAGAACTTCTAGGAAAAGAAAGGACCTTCCAGAAGATAAATTGGAGGCAGAAAAGCAGAAGCTGCTTACCATGGGGTCTGTAGTCAGGATTAGAAATAATAGCATAGAATATCTTATAAACAACAGATGGTGGCAACCCCCTAGATATAGAGGTCCATATAGACCTAGGCCTACCGATGCCCCAACCCCATGGACAGGAGTATATGACAGTAATTTAGACAGATGGGTAAATAATACGGGAAGAGAATAAAATATCAAGATCTTTTCCGGTGGGAAAGCATAAAAAGAGCACGTGCTCCATGATGCACATTGACAGCAGAACAACAATGGCAATTGAGATGGCAAGTGGTTATATTTCTGGCTAATCATGGAAAAACTACTCATCCTATAAAATATAATGTTTATGGTCATCCTAGAACTATGAGAGAAATTTTACAAGTTTTAGAAAACAATCTAAACTGGCTTTGAGAATGCACATCATAATGTATTAACCACAATGTCTAGCATGGTAACCGCAAATGGTAAAAATATCCCTTTCCTGTACGATTTGAAACTGAGAAGGTCCTGTTAAGATGCTTATCGCTGAGATTGCAATCCTCTGAACTTTTGCCAAAAAATCTTATGTTCCCTGTTCCGCAAAAAGGAACAATATATATCTTGGTGTTTGAATAATAAATTTTGCAGCAGCAGCTTGAAACCTCCCTTGCGTTTGGGCTCTGTCTGTCATCCGCCGAATCTGTGCCTGATCTGTTTGTCTAAGTCTGGGTCGTCCCCATTCTCCCCCTGCAGCAGCCCGCGGCAAGTAAACATAATGTTCTTTCTGTAATTGTAGATTAATGATACCAAAATAAAAAATAAAAATAAATAAAAATAAAGAATGCCCTAGACTGGCTCATCAGTAGACTGGTTACAGCTGTGGAAACTATGTATAAATGTAAGCACATGCTGGTAGAAACTTACCAAAATGAAATACAAAAAGGAGTAAGAATTAAAAAAGAAAAAACAAATCCAGGAATCATAGGTCAGTTGCAACTGATATAACCATGTTTCTGAAATACCAGAAAGCATAAAAACAATGGAGCAAAATTACTGTTTGAGGTAATAATGGACACAAATTGTACAAAATTAATGGCAGACACCAAGCCAGAGACTCAGGAAGCTCAGAGATACCAAATGAGACAAACAGTGAAGAATCTATATGTAGGCATATCATATTCAGACTTCAGAAAACCAAAGACAAGGAGATAATATTGAAAGAATCCAAAGGGAAAACAAAACAGAACAACAAAACACCTTGCCTATACTAGAAAAGACGCAAACAGGAAAGGTGAGTGAAATATTTAAACTGTTGAAAGAGAAAAACCTAGGATTTTACATCCATCAAAAATTTCCTTCAGAAGTGTGGAAAAAAAAGAGGTCTTATCAAACAAATGCAAATGGGAGGAATTCACCACCAGCAGACCGGCACTGAAATAATATTTTTAAAAAGTGTGTCAGGGAGGAAACAATGATAAAGGTAAGTGTCATGGTCTGCATGTCTGTGTTCCCTTCAGATTCACATGTTGAATCCCTAACCCCCAGTGTGATGGTATTTGGAAGAGGGGCCTTCGGGAGACCATTCGGTTTATTTGACGTAATGACGGTGGTGCCTTCATGATGGCATAGTGCCCTCGTGAGATGAGGAAGAGACACAAGATCTTTCTGTCTCTCTTTGCCTGCATTAGCACCAACAAGGACAGGCAAGGCAGGCATACAACAGGAAGGTGGCCGTCTGCAAGCAAGGAAGAGGGCCCTCCCAGAACCCGAATCTACCAGAACCTTCCTCTTGGGCTTCCAGCCTCCAGACAGTTTGTTTAATCATTCAGTCCACAGTATTTTGTGATAGCAGCCCAGAAGACTAAGATGCTCAGAGCTCAGATCTCCCTAAAGGAAGGAAGAATGTCAGAGGAGAAATAAATGGAAGTAAATAAATATTATTGTCTTATTCTTACTTTATCTAATAGATAACTTATCAAAGTATTATTAGTAACAATGTATCAAGTGATTATATCTTATGGATAGTTGAAATGAATGGCAGGAGAGTTACAGGGACAGGAGGGAAGATTAGGGAACACTGTTTTAGAAAACTGGGCCACCAGTAAAGCATAACAGGGTGTCTGAGAGTGAAATGGGTTATAGATAGATGTTGCAAACTATAAAATAATTTTTACAGAAGAGCTTAATTGATATTTTAAGAGAAGAGGGAATGGAATCATGTAAAATCATATAAAACCTTAAAACCAGAGCGGGCAGAAAAAAGAAAGATACATCTTAGAAATTAAAGAACAGTGCAATGAATAGAAAATAGTTACAAACATAATAGATATTCACATGACTATGTCAATAATCTCTTTAAATGTGAATGGTCAAAATACACCAATAAAATACAATACCAGTGGTGGCAGCAAAACCAACTTCTTGCCAGCATCTTTTGGGCTTCCTTAAGCTCACCCTTCCTGCCATCTCTTGGTTCTTAACTATTTTTCTATTCTTGTTCTGTGGTCTTTTCTCGATTCTGTGGTTCCCTCAGTAATATTATTCAAATATATTCCTCTTTTATTATGGTACCTAAGGTTCCTTTCTGAACTTCCATGACAATTCCTATCTTAAATAGAATTTGTAACCATCCTGGTCTCTGGTTAAAAACAAGTTGACGCATTAGGAAAAACAAAACCTATGTGATAACATTTCTCCATAAATAAAATTCTGATTTAACGCATGTTAAGACATGCTTTGTTTTGACCGTGTCTCTGAAATACTGTATCACATGTGGGAATAAAATTAACCTTAGCACAAACAACTCTTTGCTAATCTAACTTGGTCTTTCAGTTTCATTTAGCAATTTTTTTTCTATAGGATGACAGTGTAATTCACTTTCTTGATAGTAAAAGGTATTGCTAGTGAGCATGAAAGTTAGATGGGGAAAAGGAAAATAAGCCACTTTCAGGTGAGGTGACAATTAGCCTGTAAAATGAGAGTGGCAAATTCACAAATATTTTACTGTTGAGATCCAGTGATTAACTGCTAATCAAACAATGTCAGCAAAACAATTCAAAAACTCTTTCATGGAAAGCAACCAAATCACGCTAAACTGAAATACAAAGCTAGTAGAAATAATACAAAATACTTCACAACAGGTCTTCCGGGATTAGATATTTAGTGAAATGATGTTGAATGAGACTTGTTCATTTTAATCACAGATATATTACTGTCTGTGGGTCAGACAAAGCTTGAATATTGATAAACTGAATGTTTTGTGGTTAAATATAATGAAACTTCAGAACTGTAATTTGAAGGATTTTCAGTTTTTTTAAAACTATTGTCTGTTTGAAACAAGTTAACACTTCCTTTTTCTCACTAAGATCTTGACCCAAGTTCACAGTCTGGTATGAAGCAGACAGTTTGAATCAATTTGACTGATTGTTGCTGTTACAAAAGTAAGGATATGATTTTATAGCTGTTCTCATTTCTGTCTTAAATCCAAAGCAAGGGTCCACTTTTGAGACTATGGAGCAATGGTTTTGTTCTCTAATTAAAATGCTAGACTAGCAAGGGTACCAGGGAATAGTTAGTCTAACAGATATTTGAGGGTTTAAAAAAAATTATTATTATTGCTAACTTTTAAAATTACATTAAAAGGATGTTTACCACATTGCAGGAAGCAATAAAAAAAATCACCTCTTCCTGAAGACCTTGAACTCTTGATGGCTGTTCTTTTTTTGATAATTTAATTTAATATATTTGTGGGCTATGTAGAAAGAGCCCAATGACCTTTATGTATTAGGGCAATTTATACACAATTAATTTGAAATAGTAAATATGAGCTATTATGTGAAATACATTCAAAGAGATGTTTTTAAAATGTATCTTTCTATTTGTATACAGAAATTGAAATGGGTGCTTCTTATTTCCAGGGACTGAATAATGTACATGCTAATCATTCAGTGACTGTAACCTTTGTTTATACCTATAACACAGCAACCACTATATATTAATCTCAAAGTTCCTAAGCTTTTGTGCACAAAAAGAGTAGAGTATTTACAGCATAATCCAACTTTCTCCAGCACTCATTTAATTTCCTAAGACTTCTCAACAAACATGAGAGTTGGACAGGTTTATAGCCTATGACTTTCCAGGTTAAAAATGGCCTAGACATTTGAGAAGGTGCTGGGTTCCACAATTACAATTATTTCCTATGTAATGCTTTCTTACAATAAATGACATATGTTGTTATGTGATTATTACATACACACACACACACACAAATGCAAAAATCAGAGATTACAAACTTTAGTATACCTTCTCCTTCCCTGAATTTTCCATTTCATCTTGCATTTAAATGTATCTCCTATCATTCACTCTTCAGTTTGTATTTTGTTTTAACCTTCATTTGTGACTTTCATTTTTTCTATTTCACTATTTGGTTCTGTAACATTCTGGCATCAAATCAGCTTATTACAAATAACTCATACTATATATCTCATACTACATATAACCCAAGTTTTGTTTTGCCTGAATAAATTTGATACCAGCCAGCAAATGTCACAGTTATGTATCCAATTTTCTTTTGACTGGGGGTCACCCAAGTATTCCTGTTGCTTTTTTTCTTTCACGTCTGATCTTTGCAGAGGCTATGCTTTTACTGGACCAAAGCCATATTGTATTGTCTTGGTTTGGGAACTTGGAGTCAGTCCACCAACTTTGATAACAGTTTTCAAGATAATTTTGGCTATACTAGGACTTTTGTATTTCTGTATGCATTTTAGAATTAGTATCACAACTCATTAAATGTTTTGGTGCTGGGATTTTGATAGAGATTTTAATGACTCTGTAGATCCTTTTGGGGAAATTTTACATTTTCATAAATTTCAGTCTGTCAATCCATGATCAAATGGAGAATTAAAGAAAACATCCTCTGACTAATAGAGAATTGTTTTAAAAAATAAAGCTAATGGCTTGTTTAATAGTCAGTAAAACTGCAAAAACATACATATGTCTTGGAATAGACTTTTGTTTCTTGCCAAGGGTACTAGATCTGTCCTCCTGACAGAACAATTACAAAGATGGACGAAACACAAGGGATAGCCATGTAGGTTTTGAAGAGCAGGCAGTGCAGTATTATGAAGAAGGAAAAAAATGAGGATATGCTGTGGATGTTTTAAGGCCCTTGTCTAGCTTGGATTAGCACATAGTCTACAGGCACACACCTGATCATCTACAGTTGCTCTCTTACAACACTAAACTATTTTTTCTACCTTTATCTTGCTGTTCACCATGTAAGAACTTATTCACTATGTAAGAATTCATTCACCATGTAAGAACTTGTTCGTTATGCTTCAGAAGATTGGAGACTGATGAGAATTAGGCTTGAGATGGATTAATGATTGTGCATTGAGCATTGACCCCCCTATACAGAATTCTATTTTTGTTAACAACCATTTGATCAATAAATATGAGAGATGCCCTCTCAAAAAAAAAAAAAAAACCGGAGTCAGGAGGTAAGAGAAATTTCTAACATATTCTTTAGTAATCAGACAATAACCCACTCTATTTTAAGGCAGGGCAAGCAGTCTTAACTAATATGTTCCCAGTGCTTGAGGGAATGACTATCTTGGAGAGAAACAAGATCAATAAATACCTTGTGTTAAGTTTATCTTACAGAATTATCTGGAGGATTGACTATGGATGAGGGCATACTGTCCTTCACTGGAGAAAGACATCATGAGACCACAAGTCAAGCCTATGCCCAACAACACCCCCCACTGGCCTTTGCCCCATTCTTGAAAACCTTAAAAGAGAGAATCCCCAGCCTTTTGGTGCACCTCCTCTCTGAGGTGCATACTTTCCTTTCTTTAAATGCATACTTTTAAATAAAGTTTTCTCACTCCTCAAAAAAAAAATTTATGTGATTGCTCTGTAATATGTTATTACTAATATCTGATAGTCAAAGAATGTTCATAGCTACAATTCAGTAGTCCTATGAGTACATGAAGATTAGATTTGTTTCATCCTCTTAATATTTGGTAACAAAGCATCCCTGGAGTTTTTGAAAGCTAAACTTAGGAGGGCAGTTTTCAAAAATCTAAAGTTTTAAAATTTCTGACATACATCATTATTTGAGTAATATTGAATATTAGCAAAAACAATCCTAGAAAAATCCCATACAGAAAAAAAAAATCCAGGTGTGCAAGCTCATGAAGTACACACTAGATTTAATATTTTACACAGAACTGTTAAAAGTTTTCTCATTTGATATTAATGAAGCTTAATATCTTCCTGTTCTATTTCCCCATGTAGAGAGGACTAAATTCTACCTACCCCCAAGAAATTGGCACTGATAAGTGAGAAAATCACCCAAGGCTCCCAAGGCAAACATTATACCCTGGAAATAAATTAAGCAACAGTAAACATCTGGAAGCAACAGTAAAAGTCTTTTAGTCCCTTGGGTACAACTGCAATCATTTGTTAGTAAACGATACTGTAGCAGTGTAGATGATGCACTTTTAAGAACGACTTTTACTCCCAAAGTGGAACTGAAACCTTAGGAGATTCCCACTGAATATTCAAAATATAATGAGATTTAAATCACATTTGGAATATGTCTGCTTTCTTTTCACTTTCCAGTTCTGTATTGATACTGTCTTGCCATTGGGTTTCAGCCCCAGGCAGATTCACTATGGATTCAATGAGACTGAAAAATGACAATGGAACATTCTTGGAGTGAAAGGATTTATACCCAACTTTATTCCCACAGTGTCAGGTCAGTCACTAGAATCCCATCCACTCAGAGTGGGTCTGCATGCAAGCCAGTCTCTGCCTCTGGGCCTCTCTATCCTCCCAGCCATCTCAGTCTCTCCTCAGCACTGCCGTCACTCAAGTCTCCGCTCTTCTGTAGCCATGCAGCAGCCTTGCAGCTGTGCCACTGTGTCTCCCAGAGCACTGGGTGGAGCTCTTTATATAGAGTCAATAGCAGCATACTGCCCACATGTGTGTAGTGAGTTAGCCGACCAGGGCTGTGAGAATCCTGACCATAGGAACCTTCACTTTATCCACAGATAACTTGTTTTCTATATATGAGTTTTACTTGGATTCAGAAGTGGGGAAATTAATCTCCTTTCATACCTTTTAATACCCACGAATAAAAGAGTATGAACTCTGAAAAAAAAAAATGAGGATATGAGCCCACCATTGCACTGGTTTCCTGCCTGTGATCTCGTTCTTGTCCTGACACAAGGATATGCAGTAAATCACCCAGTGGAGCCATCTCTTGCTAAGGAAGCACAGACACTATGTTTTGGGTTGTGAAGGCAACTGAATATAATGGGATAATTTATCAGAGAAGAGGGTTCTGGGAGGAAGTTAGGGAGTGGGGAGGAAGTGTACATGGGACTTGCTAAGGGATCTTGGGAGATGCCTGGACTGAGAGGCCAGGGACAGTCAATGCTGAAATGTTAACAAATTGGCCCAGCTGGAAAGAAGACATTTCATGGTATTGAGTGGAGACCCATGAAAATTCAATCCATGCCTAAAAATAGGCCGATGTTCTGGAATAAGGGCCATGCTCATCTTAGGAAAAATGATGCAAACCAAAGTTAAAGAGAAGGTTCTTAAAAAACATCCAAGATAAAAAAAATTCATGTAGAAAGCAATAGAAATAATTTACTTCTCATTAGAAATAATGGATGTCTGAGAAATGTTGATATTTTTTAAATGGTAGAAGAAAAAGATTCTGTTCAGACAGAATTCTAAATTCAGCAAAAAAAAAAAAAAAAAAATCATGTAGAATGAGGGTAAACCAAGATGTTCTCAGATGAATGAAAGCTGACTGAGTTACCAGCAGCATATGTGCCATATGAGAAGAAGGTCTTCAGGCTGAAGGGAAATGTCACCACATGGTAATTTTTATACAGAGGAAGAAATGAAGAATATTGGAAATGATAAATACACACATATCTCTTAGAACTAAAAAGTGAGTATAGAGACATAGCAACATACAAGGTCAATCTTCAAAAACTCATTTCTATATAGTAGTATATACATGCATGATTTTTTATGTTGGGAACTTTAAAACATCAGTGAGGAAAATCAGAGGAGACCAAAAGACTCGGGTGCGTATCCTATGTTCATGATTTGGAAGATTCAATATCAATAAGGTACTATTTCTCCCCAGACTGATCTACAGATTCAATGCAGTCCTGATTCACAGAAGACAAACATCTGGGGGATAGAAATAGATAAGATTAGTCTAAAATTTATATTGAATAGCAAATTAACCAGAGTACCCAAGAGTATGTTAAAAGAGAAGGAAAAGATGGATGACTCACACCATCTGATTTCAAAATGTACTATGAAGGTGCAGCGATCAAGACAGTGTAGCACTTGCAAAATGAGCACGCAGATACGAATAAAATGAATGGAGTCCAGAAACAAACTGCAATGGGCACAGGCAACTTGGCTGACAGAGACATTCTGTATCTCAACTGTCGCCCTACTGTATTCATTTGCCAAATTCATAGAACTGTGTATCTAAAAGGATTAATTTTGCCCTTGATAAATTTTATCTCCGTCAACATATATTTTTTAAAATATACAGCTGTTATATTAAGAATTTTGGGGTCCTATTGACATTCACCTCATAGGGTACGAAACAACATGAAATTGGCATAAATACTCTCAAAGATGGCAGAAGTATCAAATTATATACCACATTACTTTTGAATATAATTACTGATTTTGAATCAATACTGATGTTGAATTGATCGTTAGAGAATATAGATCCTGAAATTCAAAAATATCAATATTTTTCTGAATAATTTAAACAGTTTATTTAATTGGAAAAAAACAATTCAATGTTATAAGAGTAATGTAATTTTAGGAAGTAGGGCTTTAGCTATTGGAAAAATTTTTAGTCAGTATGGTTTCTGCACAAGTAGAGATAAAATAGTATATGAATTTGTGGAAAGGAAAATGGGGTAGATCTACAGAAAGACACAGAAATCTCTATTTGGTTTATATACTTTCTATCAGCACATTACACGGGCTACTTAAACAAGTAAATGAAGGTATTTTTTTTCAAAATAAAGGACATTATAGGTGAGTTGCATGTTCTTTTCATTAGTCAAACCTTAATTCATCTGTCCATTCCTTAGATTTATTCTGAAGTAAAGTTCTCTTTGACAGGAAGCACTTCCAAAAGTTCTCATCTCTCATTCTTTTAGTTCTTTTGCAACTAAACTTGGATTAGTTCATGTTTTTTCATATGAATAAAAACAGTATAAGGGAGGAAACAGTATAAGGGAGATTGTTCTTTGGACCTGAAGGAGGATTTGTCTTTCTTATTGTAAACTATTATCTTTTGGCTAATGAAGCATTTGCCATTTTCTCCCATATTTTGTGTTTCTTCTTATTTATATAATTTAGATGTTAAAACCTTAGTAAATGTTAAGTAATTAAATATAAACTCTGACAAATATGATATCTCCCATTAGAACTATATTGGAAGATATCTTTAATAACAGAAAAAAATTCCTAATTTAGAAATAGTTCACCTAATTTTAAATTTAGAAGACCGTCCCCCCTAAAATCATTCTGTTCAGCTATTATGAGGGGGGGGCAGCAAAGGTTATAAAGATGTTTATCATATATTCATGTCTAATTAGCATATTCACCTTAGGTATTGCTTTCGGGAAGTGTGCTGATTTGATGCAAACTGTACAGGGTAACAATTCAATAACCGCACTGTTTACGTTGCTGCGTTCTTATCGGCTGTGTTCCACAACATCAACATTTGATGGAGAGTTGGCGAAGCGTTATTAGAGAAGAGGTCAGGGATGGAAGGGTGAGCTGTGCACATGCGCTCTGGGAACCGGTGAGCCGCCCTTTTTGTTTGTCTGCCAGATAACGGGGATGGTGCTATTGCTTTTGAATTGAAATTCAACTGTGCTGACTCTGGCGTCACACTGAGCTGTGCTCACATTTAGACCTACTCATAACCTGTATTCCCCAGGGTAGTGTGTATCTGAATTTTCCCATTTGCAAGGCAGGAATACAAACTGTAAACCTTCCGCTTTTGAAAATGTGTTCCTTTTTATTTCATAATGCTATTCAGTTCTCATTTTGTGTGTATGTAATTAGTCTGGCCAGATGTTTATCATTTTATCAGTATTAAATGAATTATCTGCTTTCTTAATCTTCTTTATCATGTATTTCCCTTTTTTCCATTTATATCCATGTCTACCATTGTTACTACTTTCCATCTAACTTGCCTGAGTTTATTCTGCTTATCTTCTTCTGTCATGTTGACAATTATACTCAATTTTCCACATTTTCCTTTTCTAATGTAATATTAAAGGCTATATATTTTTGTGTAAATATTTTGGGCTGATTCTTAAAGTGTCACCTATAGTATTTAAACTGTTCACTCATATGCATTTTAAATTTCCACTTCAATTTCCTTTTTTGCTCCATCAAGTATTTTGAACTGATTTTAAGTTTACAAACATATAGGATATTTTAAGCTGTATTTTACATTGTATTTCTAACTTAATTATAAGCTGGTCTTAGGACATGGTCTTTTTAATGCCCATTATTTGTTGCGATTTAATTACAGACCTGGAGAAATTCTTCTTCAAAATTATCCTTGCTAAGATAAAGATTCTGATTCAAGGATTTAGAGTTCATATGTCTGAGAATTTACACTTAATGCACAGATATGTTAGTACACAAAATTATTCCTGAAAATATGTCCACTATCAGGAAGAAATAAAGTCCCTTCAACCTTAAATGATATGGAGCTAAAATCTGTATCAAATCAGCCTAAAGAATCAAGATAATGAATTTATGAATTTATTTACTCTCCCATGCTGATTAATTTATGCCTCTACAAGAACATGATGCCATATTTTGAGACACTTATTTTTATTTGTGAACATAAGACATTGAGCAGATATTCTTAAATTCGGCTGACAGGATGTTTCACTTATCTGTGCTCTGGGGTCAGATTGGGAGAACAAGGTGTGAACAGCAGAATGTTCCCTAAAGGATAGAGTAATAAATTTGGGAGCTGTGAAGAAAACATCTGTATAGCACTTATAGCACTTTTATACAGGAAATAGTGCCCCCCTTTTAATAACATTTATTAGAGAACAAAAGGAAAAGAAGGACATTGTCTACTGGCTTCTGATGAGAAGGCAAACTAAGTGAATGAATGGATACTTGCTACCCCCAGTATTTGATTTTGAGAGTTTGAATCATATGTTTGTGTGAAAATGTGGTTTGCTCTCCACAGGTACCATACAATCAAAAAAGAAGTTGACATCTAAAAAATCCAGCATAAAATCTCTAAGAATTAGTGGATTGTCAAAAGGTGATTGGGTCACAAGGAAGAGGGAAAGTTTTGGTACAAAGAAAAGGACGGGAACATTTTACAACTTTAAAATATTTTGGAATAGGAGATTTTAGCAAAGCACACTTGCTGTCTCTACACTGCCTTGGAAAAAGCATTACCTGCTGCGTCCCCAGGGCCAAGCAGCGCAATCCCACGGGCATCCTGACAGTATCAGGTGGGCGATGGGCACTAGGCCAGCTTCAGGTGATCAGAAAGTTCACGGAGTGTTCCCTCCTCCATGTGGGTTTGGAAGAGGCCAGGATCAAGTCATCTTTTAATGCCCAGGGCTTCCTGGCCTACCTCTGTTTTCCTTCTTACCTCACATTAGACGAAGGGTAGGATCTGAGCTGTGGCATCTCCCTCCAGACAGACACGTAACAGGAGGCACTCACAGAGAAATCAGAAACATGGAGGACTGCAGAAGTCCAATGGGAAGCAAAGAGCTGCCTGACAAGCACGAATCAGAGCCAAACCACACACAACTCTGCATTTTGATGCTGTAAAGGGAAAGATTTTTCTCTTAGTTTCTCTGCTTATTCACGTTATCTCCTTCCAAATCTATAAAGATCCAATCTATCAACTTTTTCTTTCCTTCCCTGTGATTTAATTCACACTTCCATAGCAATCCCTTCTCCTATGGCTGCACACATCTTAGTCTCGTGTAATAAAGCCCTCTTTGCAAACCGTATTTCTCTGGAGTTGCTCAGATCCTACCTTATCTTTCTTTTCATCACTAAGATTTTTGAAAAAAGAGTCAACATGGACTTTTTGTTTTACGCACTTTAATCTTCTTTCCCCAAAGTGGAATCATTACCCAAAATATTTCCAACTTCCAAGTCCATCAAAAAACTTAGTTCTTAATTTATATAACTTTTGGAAGTGTTCAGTACGTGAACATTTTTGACATTTTCTCACTTGTTTCAATGACAGCACTGTCACTTGACACTCTTTCCTAACAGACAACTCTTTTTTTAGCCTTTTTGCAAGACACTCTTTGGTGATGGTGTGTTTTTAGAATTTTCATCCTTGGATTTCTATGCCTTTTAAACTCATCTTGGACATATCATCTGGGACATTTGACTCATATTCCACCTAAAATTGATGATACACAAATCTTCATCTCCACCTCAAATCTCTCTGCTGAGCTTCAGGTCAATATTTACATTTGTTCTCCTGAGCAACTTCTCCCGGTGTCTGACACACATCTCAGATGCAGGATGCCCATGTCCATATGCATTGCTGGTTCAATCTCCCCCTCTCTGCCCTCTTCCTTGCAGTATCTTCTCAAAAAATGGCACCCCGTTTCATGCATTGCACCACCTAGGGGTTTCTCTGGGTTCCTTCATCTCTTTGTCCCCACATCAAACAGACTGCTAGATGGTTTCACTGTATCCACGTAATACCTTCAATTCTATTCCTACTCTTTACATGCTCCTGTTCTAGTTCCTTTCTTCCCTTTTTTACCTAAAAACTTCCATGTTGTCTGTCTCCAGTCCTGTCCTTATATTGTTATTTAGAACTTCTAGTCGATCTTTCTAAAATAAAAAATTGATCATGTCCATCCCATCTTTAAATTATTTTTAGGGGATTAAGAAAAATTGGTTTAAAACAGCTGCATGAAGCTGCTAAGATTCAGCCTGCCTTTACTTCGTATGTGCATATGAAACAAGAGATGCATATGTGCATATGAAACATTTGGGAAACAAGAGATGGCCTCTTGATAGTTTTCCATTTCTTAATGCTGTGACTACGCTCTTAATGTATCAGTCTTATGACTGAACATGAAGTAACTTTTAGGGCTCAGTCTCCCAGGCAGAGAGCTGCCACATTATTTAATCACATTTTCCTGGAAGCACATCTTCTGCTTGGTTGCTCAGGAGGTTGAGAGTAATGAAACTTATTTGTGACAGCCTTACTTTTCATTTCAAATCTTCAAGCAGCTCTTGAGGTCTAAACTATAATGATGCAATTTTGGAAAGCTTTTATGACTAACTTAAAATAATTGAAATTGGGCAGCGGAGCCAGGATGGCGGCGTGAGTAGAGCAGTGGAAATCTCCTCCCAAAAACACATAGAGCTATGAAAATATAACAAAGAAAAATCTTCCTAAAATAGAGACCACAGGACACAGGACAACATCCAGAACACATCCACACCTGCAAGAACCCAGCGCCTTGTGAAGGGGGTAAGATACAAGCCCCAGCCCCGCGGGACCCAAGCGCCCCTCCCCCCGGCTCCCGGCGGGTGGAGAGAAACCGGAGCGGTTTTTTTTTTTTTTTTTTTGGCGAGCGCTTTTTGGAAGCCTTAGAGGGACGGGCCCCCGTTGCTGGGGAGGCAGGGTGGCGGGACCGGTGAGGAGGTGCCTGGGAACGGCGCCGGAGGACAAAGAATATCCCGCGTTTCTCCCTGCGAGACCGGGGGGTGGGTGCCTGAGACCGGTGCCTGAGGACGGAGGAGGTCGCGCGTTTTTCCCCTTTTTTTTTTTTTCTCTTTTTGGCGAGCGCTTTTTGGAAGCCTTGAAGGGACGGGGACCCCAGTGCTAAGGAGGCACGGTGGCGGGACTGGTGAGCGGGTGGCTGGGACCGGCGCCTGAGGACAAAGAATATCCCCCGTTTTTCCCTGCGGGACCGGTGGGCGGGTGCCTGAGACCAGCACCTGAGGACGGAAGAAATCGCGCGCTTTTCCCCTTTTTTTCTCTCTTTTTGCCGAGTGCTTTTTGGAAGCCTTGAAAGGACAGGGACCCTGGTGCTAGGGAGACAGGGCAGCAGGACCAGTGAGCGGGTGCCTGGGACCGGCACCTGAGGTCAAAAAAAAAAAAAAAAAATCGCTTGTTTTTTCCTTTTTTTTCCTTTTTTTTTTTTCACTTTCTTTCTGTTCCCTCTCTCATTGTTGCTGTTGTTGTTTTGGTTTGGAGAGTGCTTTTTGGAAATCTTAAAGGGGCAGGACAGGTCACTTAGACCAGAGGCAGGGAATCTGGGGATCTCTGGGCACTCTAACCCCCTGGGCAGCAGGGAGCACAGAGGCCCCTTACGGAGATAAATAGTCTCCTGGCTGCTACCCCTCCAACGGGGCTCCACCATTTTGGAGGAACAGCCCCAGCCAGGCCAAGCCCACAGCAACAGCAGAGATAAACCCCAAAGCAACTGGGCAGGAAGCAGAAGCCCTGTCTGCGCACAGCTGCCCAACACAAGCCACTAGAGGTCGCTATTCTCCCAGGAAAAGGCTACAAACCAACAAGAAGGGAAGCTCTTCCAGCAGTCACTTGTACCAGCTCTGCAAACTATCTCTATCACCATGAAAAGGCAAAACTACAGGCAGACAAAGATCACAGAGACAACACCTGAGAAGGAGACAGACCTAACTAGTCCTCCTGAAAAAGAATTCAAAATAAAAATCATGAACATGCTGACAGAGATGCAGAAAAAAATGCAAGAGCAATGGGATGAGATGCAGAGAAAAATGCAAGAGCAGTGGGATGAAGTCCGGAAGGAGATCACAGATGTCAGGAAAGAGATCACAGAAGTGAAACAATCCCTGGAAGGATTTATAAGCAGAATGGATAAGATGCAAGAGGCCATTGAAGGAATAGAAGCCAGAGAACAGGAACGTATAGAAGCTGACATAGAGAGAGATAAAAGGATCTCCAGGAATGAAACAACACTAAGAGAAATATGTGACCAATACAAAAGGAAAAACATTCGTATTATAGGGATACCAGAAGAGGAAGAAAGAGGAAAAGGGATAGAAAGTGTCTTTGAAGAAATAATTGCTGAAAACTTCCCCAAACTGGGGGAGGAAATAATCGAACAGACCATGGAATTATACAGAACCCCCAACAGAAAGGATCCAAGGAGGACAACACCAAGACACATAATAATTAAAATGGCAAGGATCAAGGACAAGGAAAGAGTTTTAAAGGCAGCTAGAGAGAAAAAGGTCACCTATAAAGGAAAACCAATCAGGCTAACATCAGACTTCTCAACAGAAACCCTACAGGCCAGAAGAGAATGGCATGATATACTTAATGCAATGAAACAGAAGGGCCTTGAACCAAGGATACTGTATCCAGCACGACTATCATTTAAATATGATGGTGGGATCAAACAATTCCCAGACAAGCAAAAGCTGAGGGAATTTGCTTCCCACAAACCACTTCTACAGGGCATCCTACAGGGACTGCTCTAGATGGGAGCACCCCTAAAAAGAGCACAGAACAAAACACACAACATATGAAGAATGGAGGAGGAGGAATAAGAAGGGAGAGAAGAAAAGAATCTCCAGACAGTGTATATAACAGCTCAATAAGCGAGCTAAGTTAGGCAGTAAGATACTAAAGAAGCTAACCTTGAACCTTTGGTAACCACGAATCTAAAGCCTGCAATGGCAATAAGTACATATCTTTCAATAGTCACCCTAAATGTAAATGGACTTAATGCACCAATCAAAAGACATAGAGTAATAGAATGGATAAAAAAGCAAGACCCATCCATATGCTGCTTACAAGAAACTCACCTTAAACCCAAAGATAAGCATAGACTAAAAGTCAAGGGATGGAAAAACATATTTCAGGCAAACAACAGTGAGAAGAAAGCAGGGGTTGCAGTACTAATATCAGACAAAATAGACTTCAAAACAAAGAAAGTAACAAGAGATAAAGAAGGCCACTACATAATGATAAAGGGCTCAGTCCAACAAGAGGATATAACCATTCTAAATATATATGCACCCAATACAGGAGCACCAGCATATGTGAAGCAAATACTAACAGAACTAAAGAGGGAAATAGACTGCAATGCATTCATTGTAGGAGACTTCAACACACCACTCACCCCAAAGGATAGATCCACCGGGCAGAAAATAAGTAAAGACACACAGGCACTGAACAACACACTAGAACAGATGGACCTAATAGACATCTATAGAACTTTACATCCAAAAGCAACAGGATATACATTCTTCTCAAGTGCACATGGAACATTCTCCAGAATAGACCACATACTAGCTCACAAAAAGAGCCTCAGTAAATTCCACAATATTGAAATTCTACCAACCAATTTTTCAGACCACAAAGGTATGAAAGTAGAAATAAATTCTACAAAGAAAACAAAAAGGCTCACAAACACATGGAGGCTTAACAACATGCTACTAAATAATCAATGGATCAATGAACAAATCAAAATAGAGATCAAGGAATATATAGAAACAAATGACAACAACAACACTAAGCCCCAACTTCTGTGGGATGCAGCGAAAGCAGTCTCAAGAGGAAAGTATATAGCAATCCAGGCACACTTGAAGAAGGAAGAACAATCCCAAATGAATAGTCTAACATCACAATTATTAAAACTGGAAAAAGAAGAACAAATGAGGCCTAAAGTCAGCAGAAGGAGGGACATAATAAAGATCAGGGAAGAAATAAACAAAATTGAGAAGAATAAAACAATAGCAAAAATCAATGAAACCAAGAGCTGGTTCTTTGAGAAAATAAACAAAATAGATAAGCCTCTAGCCCAACTTATTAAGAGAAAAAGAGAGTCAACACAAATCAACATAATCAGAAATGAGAATGGAAAAATCACGACAGACTCCACAGAAATACAAAGAATTATTAAAGACTACTATGAAAACCTATATGCCAACAAGCTGGAAAACCTAGAAGAAATGGACAACTTCCTAGAAAAATACAACCTCCCAAGACTGACCAAGGAAGAAACACAAAAGTTAAACAAACCAATTACAAGCAAAGAAATTGAAACAGTAATCAAAAAACTACCCAAGAACAAAACCCCGCGGCCGGACGGATTTACCTTGGAATTTTATCAGACACACAGAGAAGACATAATACCCATTCTCCTTAAAGTGTTCCACAAAATAGAAGAAGAGGGAATACTCCCAAACTCATTCTATGAAGCCAACATCACCCTAATACCAAAACCAGGAAAAGACCCCACCATAAAACAAAACAAAAAAAAAAAAAAAAAAAAAAATTACAGACCAATATCCCTGATGAATGTAGATGCAAAAATACTCAATAAAATATTAGCAAACAGAATTCAACAGTATATCAAAAGGATCATACACCATGACCAAGTGGGGTTCATCCCAGGGATGCAAGGATGGTACAACATTCAAAAATCCATCAACATCATCCACCACATCAACAAAAAGAAAGACAAAAACCACATGATCATCTCCATAGATGCTGAAAAAGCATTTGACAAAATTCAACATCCATTCATGATAAAAACTCTCAGCAAAATGGGAATAGAGGGCAAGTACCTCAACATAATAAAGGCCATATATGATAAACCCACAGCCAGCATTATACTGAACAGCGAGAAGCTGAAAGCATTTCCACTGAGATCGGGAACCAGACAGGGATGCCCACTCTCCCCACTGTTATTTAACATAGTACTGGAGGTCCTAGCCACGGCAATCAGACAAAACAAAGAAATACAAGGAATCCAGATTGGTAAAGAAGAAGTTAAACTGTCACTATTTGCAGATGATATGATACTGTACATAAAAAACCCTAAAGACTCCACTCCAAAACTACTAGAACTGATATCGGAATACAGCAAAGTTGCAGGATACAAAATCAACACACAGAAATCTGTAGCTTTCCTATACACTAACAACGAATCAATAGAAAGAGAAATCAGGAAAACAATTCCATTCACCATTGCATCAAAAAGAATAAAATACCTAGGAATAAACCTAACCAAGGAAGTGAAAGACTTATACTCTGAAAACTACAAGTCACTCTTAAGAGAAATTAAAGGGGACACTAATAAATGGAAACTCATCCCATGCTCATGGCTAGGAAGAATTAATATCGTCAAAATGGCCATCCTGCCGAAAGCAATATACAAATTTGATGCAATCCCTCTCAAATTACCAGCAACATTCTTCAATGAATTGGAACAAATAATTCAAAAATTCATATGGAAACACCAAAGACCCCGAATAGCCAAAGCAATCCTGAAAAAGAAGAATAAAGTAGGGGGGATCTCACTCCCCAACTTCAAGCTCTACTACAAAGCCATAGTAATCAAGACAATTTGGTACTGGCACAAGAACAGAGCCACAGACCAGTGGAACAGATTAGAGACCCCAGAAATTAATCCAAACATATATGGTCAATTAATATTTGATAAAGGAGCCATGGACATACAATGGCAAAATGACAGTCTCTTCAACAGATGGTGCTGGCAAAACTGGACAGCTACATGTAGGAGAATGAAACTGGACCATTGTCTAACCCCATATACAAAGGTAAACTCAAAATGGATCAAAGACCTGAATGTAAGTCACGAAACCATTAAACTCTTGGAAAAAAACATAGGCAAAAACCTCTTAGACATAAACATGAGTGATCTCTTCTTGAACATATCTCCCCGGGCAAGGAAAACAACAGCAAAAATGAGCAAGTGGGACTACATTAAGCTGAAAAGCTTCTGTACAGCGAAAGACACCATCAATAGAACAAAAAGGAACCCTACAGTATGGGAGAATATATTTGAAAATGACACATCCGATAAAGGCTTGACGTCCAGAATATATAAAGAGCTCACACGCCTCAACAAACAAAAAACAAATAACCCAATTAAAAAATGGGCAGAGGAACTGAACAGACAGTTCTCCAAAAAAGAAATACAGATGGCCAAGAGACACATGAAAAGATGCTCCACATCGCTAATTATCAGAGAAATGCAAATTAAAACTACAATGAGGTATCACCTCACACCAGTAAGGATAGCTGCCATCCAAAAGACAAACAACAACAAATGTTGGCGAGGCTGTGGAGAAAGGGGAACCCTCCTACACTGCTGGTGGGAATGTAAATTAGTTCAACCATTGTGGAAAGCAGTATGGAGGTGCATCAAAATGCTCAAAACAGACCTACCATTTGACCCAGGAATTCCACTCCTAGGAATTTACCCTAAGAACGCAGCAATCAAGTTTGAGAAAGACAGATGCACTCCTATGTTTATCGCAGCACTATTTACAATAGCCAAGAATTGGAAGCAACCTAAATGTCCATCTGTAGATGAATGGATAAAGAAGATGTGGTACATATTCACAATGGAATACTACTCAGCCATAAGAAGTGGAAAAATCCAACCATTTGCAGCAACATGGATGGAGCTGGAGAGTATTATGCTCAGTGAAATAAGCCAAGCGGAGAAAGAGAAATACCAAATGATTTCACTCATCTGAGGAGTATAGGAACAAAGGAAAAACTGAAGGAACAAAACAGCAGCAGAATTACAGAACCCAAAAATGGACTAACAGGTACCAAAGGGAAAGGAACTGGGGAGGATGGGTGGGCAGGGAGGGATAAGGGGGGGGAAGAAAAAGGGGGGTATTAAGATTAGCATGCATGGGGGGGAGGGAGAAAGGGGAGGGTGGGCTGCACAACACAGAGAGGACAAGTAGTGACTCTACCACATTTTGCTAAGCTGATGGACAGTAACCGTAATGTGGTTGTTAGGGGGGACCTGATATAGGGGAGAGCATAGTAAACATAGTATTCTTCATGTAAGTGTAGATTAAAAATTTAAAAAAAAAAAAGAAAGAAAGAAAGAAAAGGGGGATTACTCCTTAACAGGATAAAACTATTGGTAAATCAAAGATCAACGCATGCTTTAAATATCCTTAATGTTGATCACTTAAAGGGTGTCAGATGATCAGCTATGGAGGTACTCTTTTCTGATAATATTCCTTTCTCTTAATTAAAAAAAAAAAAAAAAGCAGTTACTGTGTGCTGACCTCCAATGAGTTCTGCACAGTGGTATAGAGGGCATGTCAAAGTGTGGGCAAAGGGTCTGTTTGTTTCTACGCAGAAGATCAAGGCCTAGCTTGGATACCCAGAAAATGAACTAAGATACGATATGAGGAGGAGCTTCCGGCATCAGCACTCTCTGGAGGACTCGTGCCGGGGGATGATCATCAAAAAGCCTCCACAGGGATCCGGACGATGCTGCGGTTGTGGCTGCATCCAGCCCACCGTCTCCTGGACTTGCCATAGGAATGAGGAGGGAGATGTCTAGGCTGGCATGTGCATACAGTGAGACAACGAATTTGACTGGATCTGTACTGTTGGAACTCAACCAGGAGTTGGGAGGGGTGCAAGTTGTAGCACCCCAAAATCTCATGACTATAGACTATCTATGGTTAAAAGAACATATGGGATGTGAACAGATCCCAGAAATGGGCTGCTTTAATTTGTCTGATGGTTCAAGTACAGTTGGAAAATATCCATCATATCATAGATAAATTTTCACAAATGCCTAGGGTGCCTAAATGGTTTTCTTGGCTTCACTGGAGATGGCTGGTAATTATAGATTTGCTTTGTTTATGTCACCGTATTCCTATTATGTTAATATGTGTGTGCAAATTAGTTAGTAGTTTAAAACCTATACATACTTAAGGTACTATACAAGAAGATATGTCAAAGAAATAATCAATCCTCCCAAGTTTCCTTCATATGCTACATCTATAGCTTTTCTTCTTCCTTCCTAATTACAAACCTTAAATAGAATTCGTGCCTCATATCAAATTTACCGAGTATCATAATTCCTCCAGGTGGTAAAGATACCTCGAGACAAGTGCTGGGCATAGAAGCCACAGGGCATAAATCTGCAAAGAAGTAAAAAGCTAACCTTTGCAAACAATATGGCTTCTCTCTCACTTACCAACTTTACATTTCCCTGTATGGCCCCGGAAGATGACTGGTTAGCCAGAGACGGGTAAGATTCCTCAAGGGAGGAACAACCTAAGACAGGCACAGTCGCAGGGGGGCCATCAGGTGAGAATTTGGGGATCAACAGTGGTGAGGCTCAGAACCTCACCCCCCCTGCTTTGAGAGAAATCTTCTGCATCCGTGGATGTCTTGCTGCCCTTGTCTAGCCTGGATTAATACTTAGTCCATAGGCACACACCTGATCATCTGATCATCTACATTTGCCTTCTTACAGCACTAAACTATGTTTTCTACCTTTATCTTGCATCTACCTACCACTTCAGCATTTTATTAAAAATAAAAATAATAATAATAATAGGAGAAATGTGGGATCAACATATAAATCAAGTACAAAAATCAAATGAATATTCATATTTGACCTGATGGTTTATAGGTCATATTGCATGATCAAAACCGAAAGTTTCTGTGATGAATGCCCTTGTACTGTTCACCATGTAAGAATTTATTCACTCTGTAAGAATTCGTTCACCATGTAAGAACTTGTTCGTTATGCTTCAGAAGATTGGAGACTGACGAGAATTAGGCTTGAGATGGATTAATGATTGTACATTGAGCATTGACCCCCCTATACTGAATTTTATTGTTGTTAACAACCATTTGATCAATAAATATGAGAGATGCCCTCTCAAGAAAAAAAAAAAATAATAATTGAAATTGAAGTGCTTTACATTTTCTAAATGAAAATAAATGGCTAGACCACTTTATAAAAGAGTTTTAGCTGTTGCTTTTGCAAAAAAGCCAGTAAATATTCTTTCATATTCAGAGCTTTCTATGATTATGTCTTTTTTTTCATGTGTCTTTATTAGCTTGGATAAAGGTTATTTTGATTATGGTTATTTTAAATATGGGAATACTACATTTGAATATCAATACTTGTATTGTAATTTTAAATACAAGCCTAGATGTCCCATGGCATGTGTTTGACATCACCATATTGTCTTTCTCCACCTACAGACCTGGTTTTCATGTAAGGGCAAGTATGTTAAGGTACCATATAAAGACGGCACCTTCTTCTAAAGCATCGATTTTACTCAAAAGTTCTGGGAAAATATTATATAACACGTCTAACAATTTTGCTCTATTATAATCAAATATTCACATGCATTTTCAAGATGCATTCGCACAGCACAGTCAGATCATCAAGAAATTTCTTATTTCATTGGGCATTTCAAACCAATACACCAAGATTTTGGGTACAATTGACTTGCCTCTGATCCAGAGCTTGTTTTAAGTGAAAATATTTGAGAAAGTCTGTTTACTATAAGGAAGTTGTTTCGGTCTTTTCTCAGGCATCTTGTTCGGTTGAATTCTATGTTTTTTATGTAGGAATATGAATCAATAACCAGAAGCAGGGGGTAAATTTTCTAGTAGTTTAATTTAGAGAAAAGATTCACATGTATTAATTTGTGACTTCCTATGAAAAGATAAGACTAGATACCACACTACTATGCCAGGAGGAAGGAAACTGAATTTCTGGCTTCTGAGTCTCCATTTACGTCTCTGACACAGGGCATGTTACAACTGTAATGAATTTAATCTAACATTCCTCAAATTTAATCTTCTAGCTTTACAGGAGTGATTTTGGTGATGGACACCTCTAATTTTAACCATGTTTTTCCATATTTAAATGATAGGAAATTTTTTCCCAAATTAATCACAAATACAGACTATGGTCACATTCATTCTTTGGTTCTAGCTGAATCCACTTTTTCCTAAGAAATAGATGCCACCTGCATTGTATATCACAGTTACTCAAGAACTTTCAAAGCAGTTTTCATATTCTATTTTGGTCTTCTCTCTTCTTATCTCAGTAGCTCCAGTCATATCCGTTATTTCACATGTAAAGCATTTGAATCTGTTTAATGACCCAACCTGCTCTCCTATTTACTGCTTTAGATTGACAGACTCTGAAATTATCAAACCTATACATGAACAATAATTCTCAGAGTATGGTTTTACGAGTATAGAGTTAATGGAAGATTTCTCTCCTTCTATGCCACATGTTTAAAAGTATGATTACAACCTCGCTCCCAGTCCAGAATAGTCATACCCTAATAGTCTCCTCTATCTATGTTTATTTATTTTAATAGCCTTTTCCTCATCTACAATTCTTAAAATGTTCCATTTGTAAATTGGCTTAATATAATTTAAATTGCCATAATAGAGAATTTCTTGACTCAGTTCCAAATTAAAGTGCTGGAAAAAAATGGAAGCTCTAGCAATTTTAAATTGCTTTACCCTCAACCTGGCAATTAAAAATAATTGCCACGCTTTCAATTTTGTAAAGTTGCTCAGTCTGGATGTGGCTGAGATCCTGGTTTGTTAAAATACAAAGGAGAAAAAGTACATTACGTCTAATTATTACAAAGGTTTTAAGTAATAAAATTGTCTTGCTTGGGTAAAATCAGGTTTCTAATGCAACAGACTCTTTTAAATACTTCAAAAGACTTCCATTTAAGTAATTCAGTTCTGAGTAGAAATCAGCGGTGGTTTATTTATCAAAATGTTCAGAAAGAAATAGAATGTCAATCACGTTGTAGAGGGATTTCAGCCTTGAGTTACAGGACATAACAGGACTTACGGAGCCTTGGAAAGTCAGCTTCATAAACATCTACCAAGCTAGGTCCCATATCCCAATACAAAATAACCAGTAAAACAATGACTGTCCTTTAGTGAAAAAATTAGAGAAGGCCCTCATTTTGAAGTCATTAACTGCAAACAAATTATTTGGGCATAATTTAGACTAGCTAATACTTTTGGTCTTAGAAGTTCCCTTAAGTATCAGATTTACTGGAAACAGCTTATAGAGAATTATATTTTACTTAAAACACAAAGAGCTTGAAGAGAATGGGACTTTAGAACCATATAATCTGTATAACCTACAAATTATAAATATTAACCTGGTTAGTGAATGTACATTTCCATTTCTTCTAAAATCTTCTTTCACAATTTATAACAGTGGCTGTGAATATTCCCCATACTTTAATTTCATCCATATGGCTTGCCAGGTTTTTTCATGTGCTGCAATTCCCTCTTTATATTTGGACTTCCTTTAAAAAGTTTTGATAATACCATTCACGACTACCTACTGCCAACTCTTGCATTTTTGAACCTTAATATGTATGCAGAGCATAGCAATAAGTGCCTATAGGTAAACCGAAAGAACACAAAGCTCTAGAAATAAATGTTTGAAATGCAAAACTAGTTTGGCCTTTAATCAAACATTTATTAAGTGCTGACATAGGTGTGGTGCTCAGTGGGACACTAGATCAGAGTGCTTACAGTAATTTTGCATGCCAGGAAATGTGTATGGCTCAGGTGGTACGTTCGCCTTGGTTTGAAATTTTTTTAAACAAATGCTTTTCACTGGGTTTTTTGGCTCCAGTCAAACTGATGATTATTATTCTATCCATGTCTATTTTGGAGCTAAAGAAAAGGTTGAAGAAGTTTTATCTTAACCCATTTTTAAAGGGACAGAGGTCTGTTAGGAAGTGAATAACTGTATTTTAACATGCTTGATTATAAAAATAATGACAAATAATTACAACAATGACATGTATTATTTCCTTTAATTCCCCCCAAAAAAACTATAAATTTGCTACTGTTGTTATTCTAGTTTTTTAGTTGTGGTAAGAGAGTTTAGAAAAGGGTAACAGCATACTCAATACCTCATATCTGGTAAATGGAAGAAATGCGTTTGGGCCAGTCTCTTTCCCTGCAGAGTATGAGCATTTGACCAGTGATTCCTATATTATAATAAATGTGCTAAGGTACTAATGATATAACAATTTCTTTTAATTTTTGTTATAAATGTTTCCTTATTTATTGTCTCCCAATAATACTTGGAAAGGTGAATGAAAAACTTTGAAGCTGTTGAGGAATAGCTAACACTTTTGAGTTCAGAACATACAATTACGTGTATATTATGTTACTTTCATCAAATTATTTCATGCTTTAAGTAGTTTCTGAATTACAGCAGTTCAATATTATAGCTGTCTGGATGGGTCTTCCAGATTTTAGGTGGAGCTTCTCATTTTCCAGTTTTATTCCACAATCATGTCTTACTCTGAATTCTTTTGTATTATGTTTTTAAAAATTCAGAGAGCATGGAAAGAGCCCTCCAGTATTGGAAATGGCATTCAAGTTGAAGACAAATTTTAATTCTGTTTCTTACATCTTGAGCTACCTTAGAGGGATTAACTCAATTGTTTTGCAATAAAACAAGAACTTAGACTAAATGAAGACATTTCTAAGTATCGTTCTTGCTTTAAATGTAATTATGCCTCCTTAATCTAAATTGTTACTAATCATGAATTTAAAAAATAAATTGGGTCTATTATACAGGTATAAAGATACGTGAAAAAAATTTGAGTGGGGAACCGGATGGAGGGACGTTTGCTAAATGTGGATGAGCAAAAGGAAGAATGTGTCCACAGCGAGGAAGATGAGGACCTGACAACTGGGACAGCTGGGGGACGGCCCATGAACACCAGCCTTTCCAACTGTCGACCGATAACCCAGAGAAATAAGACCACACAGAATGGGGAATGTTGACTGTGAATTGATAACCACTAATTACCTTTTGCTTAAAAACAGGGTAGATTATACCTATTGTCATTCTAATTATTATTATTCATTTAAAATGGTTTATATTTTATTATAGGTCAAGATTTGTGGCAACTATAAAATTTGAATTAATCTATTTTTAGGGCCATGTTAAATCATGAATATGGAAAATTTTTGCAGAAACAAAATATTCCTGTATAAAGAAAACGGTTTTGTCAAAGAATAACAACCGTTTAATGTCCACCTGACATTGATATTTGTTGATCCCGGCCTCCCACCATATTCTTCAAAAAAGGACATGAAGAGGATGACACAAATGCCTAAAATAGACTGCTTAAAGAAAATAGTGGGACGAAAAGAGAAAGCAGAATAAATAATGCGATGTTATATGAGAAGGTGAGGTCTATAAATGTATCCTTCAAAATGGTAAAATTGGTTGACATTAAGCTGCACAGACATTTGCTGTCTTCATGTGTTTACTCATAGTAATTTTCTCCATCATTATATTGATCTCTTATGCTTTACAATGTTTTTAACCTATGAGGGTTATTATGTAAGTATTTTATAAAATATTACTTTTCCAAATGAAATTTAATCAACTTGGTCCCATGGAGAAAAATTTAATAGCCTTAAATAACAAGTCTCTCTTTAAAAAATTACTATTATGCACTAGAGAAAAATTTTCTGGAGTAGAAAAGAAATCACTACAGCAGCTTTAGTTTAAAGTATAAAGACACTGGAGCCAAAATAACATACAGTATGTTGAACTGCTAATTTTTTCCAATTACAAATTGGATCTCACAAAAATTGTCATTTAGTTTCCTATTTTCATTCACCAAGTGTGTAAAGACAATGGTCAGAAGAGGAGAAAGAGATTAGAATAATAAAGAAGTTACCATTTGAAATTATAGACTCCATGATATTTTGGAAATATAGATCCAAAATGGCCCAATAACTAATTCGTTAGGTATCTCCCCAAAACATATGCAATTTTCCAAGAATTTTCTTCTTTTGAAGCAGGTATTATTAATAATGAGTGTACAATTTATAAAAAAAGAATGAAACTGTGAAGAATACAAATAAAAATGTTCCAACTTGTCAGTAATGAATAAAATGCTCAGTACATGATGAGAGTATGTCACAACTATGTGGGAGACAGTTCGAAATTGTCCAAATGGCCAAATTTGAACAAAGAGAGCACTGATGACGATTGCAATGGACTAGAGCCCCACGAAAAATTAAGTCAGTATCCATGTGTCTATGCTGATTTAAAGAAATAATTAAGTATGCAAATCAGGGTAGAGGCATAGTTTCTCATTAAAGTAGAATTCCAATTCATAAATGGAGATTAAATAATAGAAATGCAATATCAACAACTGCTCACTACCACAGTAATATTTGCTGCAGGAAAAAATTATCAAAGGATGTTAAAATTAATATATGAAAGTATGATAAAAAACAGATTAATTGTATAGGCTCAAACTCTCCCCCAAAATACTTATTAATTATAAATGGAAAGTCATATGGAGAAACCTGTCCGGACCAGTTTCACCAAGTGATCAACGTTGATCTCATTGATAATAAAAAGTATCAATACAATCGACTGGTTGATGCTGTGCCCTGAGAACGATGCCATGTCATATCTGTGGTCTCTTAGCTAAAATTTATTCATGAAAACACATCAAACAAACACAGATCCAGCGACATCGGCAAAATAATTGGCCTGTGATATACAGACATGCCAATATCTTGAAGGAAAAATCTCTTTCCGATTGGAGATGATAAATGAGACATTAAATTAAATGCACTGTGGGTCTTTCTCCCAAACAAGACAACAGAAAGTGGTGTGTTCAGTGATGTCTGTGGATTAGTGAATAGTACTGTGTAAGTGTTAATTTCCTGATTTTGATGCTTTCATTTTGGTTATATAAGATACTAACAGTTGACAAGCTATACAAGGGAACTCTTTATCTGAGTTTTGCAACTTTTCATTATTCTGGAATTATTTCAAAATGCAAAGCTAAATTTTTTTTTCAAAGACAGTAACTTCTTGTTAACTTTTGCTTTGAGAATCTAATATAATTAGTCTTGCTCTTTGAAAAATGACCTGTACTAGGTTTTTTTCTATGCTATCCAAACATTAACTAATGTATCTCACTAACTATCCAATGCAGGATCAAAATAAACAAAAAAAGATAACCAATATTTTAAACAGTCATGTCTTAACATTTAAATAGGTGCTTTGAAAATAAAGGGAGAGAGGCCAGTTTCCTGTCCCAGGAGACTTCACAGTCTAGGAATAGGGAGGACATGTATGTCTGGAAAGTTCACTACATGAGATGCCCAAGCAACCTGTAGGTCAGCAAGTGCTTTGGTGTCCAGAGAAAAGCGTTCAGTGGGGAGATCCTGTCACAGCGCGCTGTTGGAGGGGTCACCCAAGCTTGCTTGTTTGTTTTAATTTTATGACCCTAGTTGTTTTATCTGGCATTTGGTAGGAGAAGGGGAGAGACTGAAAACCTTTCTGCTGTTCTGCCGTAACTTGAACCATCAACTGAGTCCGTTTGGTCCACGTTGCCCTCGAATTACACGCTTCACCAGAGCCTCCAGATACTTGATAGCCCTGCATCTTAACGGGATTGTTAAAGCCACAGTCATGTTTGATTCTAAAGGGCTTTATTTTCACTGATAGAAGTTGGACTCAATGAACTATACTTTTAATGAATATCTAATTTTTGAAACAAAACAGCTCTTTTCTATAAATGCGCATAGGATGGAGGGAATTTATGTATGTATGCTATCTATGTATACTTGTCTTAGATATGTACGTGTATGGATGATAGTAAAACAAACTTAGATAATCATAAACCAAGTCAGTATTCCACAAGTAAGTTTTTCTTACCCTTTTTTCAAATACACCTTCTTCATTAGTGCTCTAAGGAACACACGTGCACACACACACACACAATTTGCTTTTATAGCGCAATGAAGATACACTCCAACTTTGCTAATAGGCTGTCATTGTTTGACTAGATATTAAAAACATGATGGTACTTAGAAAAATCTGTATTTTATCTTTCTTCTCCATTTTTTAAAGGGATATCATTGCTTAGCTTCACACATTCTTGAAAAATAAATGCAACAAGACAAAAATTGCACTTCAGCATGAAAAACACAACAAAGAACAGTGTCATTTATCTCCTGTCAGAAAGCATTTTTGAAAACACATCATCCAACCTTGTGCAACTTCAAAGAAGTGATCATTTTTCAGTAAGAGAATTTCAAAAGCCTGTAGTATAAATATTTATCATCACACAAATGACTCTGCATACACGTTGAGCATAACAAACATGCTTTCCTGGTACATCTTATAACTAGGCAATCGTCAGAAACGTGCTTTTGTGCTGGGCATTTCAGGAATGTTTCCATATGGTACAGGGTGTAGCTGTGATTCCTATATAGTCGTTTGGAGACAGTTTGCTTCTACTCTGAACATAAACTTAAAAGAGTAACATTTTTGGTTTGTTTCTATTTATGCCAAGATGTCCTGCACATCGAATGCTATAAAGTGGAAAAGCTGCACTGCATTATTAGGAGTTGCGCATGGCTTATAGTGAGTGGGTTGGCATTTATATTTTCTTCAAATTGGTGTTTCTTTACATCACATGCTCATATTGAGATATAATAGGTTGGAAGAATAAATGCAATTTGAAACTGTATAAGAAGATATTAGTCAGCGAAGCCATTTTTTTCCTTCTTGTTTCAAGAACAGATATTCTGGCAAAGTCTGAGGACATCAATCAAGAATCAGATAATCGTTGTGTTCCAAACATTGGGTCTGCGTCACTGTTGACAGATGTCAACACCTTAAAATAACAATATCACCACAAATTTGCCCAGAGAGCATATTCTTCAAGACTTCCTTCAAGTAACAAAGTAAGTTCTGGTTTATTGGAGAGAAAGAAAACAACGATTAAATTCAAAGAACATGGAAGAAATTCAATTTAAATATTAGACATAATTACTTTTCCAGGTTTTAACTAACATATTTAGATGTACAGTACAGTTTTTATATATAAATTCACAAATAATGCTCCTCCATGTAGTGTCTAAGGCACTCTGTACGATGTTTTCCTCCCATAGGACAGAACAAAAAAGGTACTCTAATCAAAGGACAGTTCCCTGAATGTCAGCCTCTCCCTCCCTTGACAGGGGCATAAGAAAAGCAAATGCATAATGCCTGGCACATAGTAGCTAGTACCTTGAAGAAAACAAGTAACTTCATGCTTTTTCTTCACAGCAAGGACAATTTTTTTTTAAATACCTGTTGTGAACAGCTAGTTTTTCCTTTTGATTTTTTTTGTCTTTATTTCAATATATTGCTGACATTTTTGCAATAATTACACATTACTCTTACCAGTTGGATGGCTCTTGCCTGAGCTAGGTCGTGTGCTTGCACTCACACACGTGGTAAGACAGCTGCACGGGGCCTGCTCTCCAGCTCCCGAGAGCTCCCTACCTCCTGGGGCTTCTCTGCGCTGAAGGTTCCTGCCTCCCCATCAGCCCAAATGCCAGACGCCTTTTGCTCAAACCTGCACAGTCACCAGCTGTGGTGTCTCTCCCTGCTGTGCTGTGTTCTGGAAATGCCTCCTTGTAGCAAACTGGTAGGAGTAGGGCTCGCCTCCTTTATTCCCTGCCTCTCAGGGACCACAGTTCTGCTCTGCTTGTTAACGTGATGTCTAGGAAATGTTGATTCATAGGGATTATCTGGTTTCCAACTGATGAGAGAAGGAAAATTCAGCTCCTGACGGTATAGATGAGGGAACAAGGA
This sequence comes from Manis javanica, assembly GCF_040802235.1. Classification (NCBI taxonomy): domain Eukaryota; kingdom Metazoa; phylum Chordata; class Mammalia; order Pholidota; family Manidae; genus Manis; species Manis javanica. Next base: position 80,881,775 of record NC_133167.1, on the reverse strand, counting down.
GCAGATGCTTTAAATAAGTTGATGCCAACAAATATGACAACTTGGATGAAATAGACAAATTCTTCAACAATGCCATTGACATTTCAAAATACCATTTATAACATACTATGGATGAGGCAGACAGAAAAAGAAGTAAAGCATTTGAGTAGTTTTATGTCTGTCAAAGAAATAAAAAACACACATTATAAAAGCTTGCCCAAGAAGAAAACCCCAGATCAATTAGTAATTCTTCTTATCAGATAAGAAGAGATCCCTTCAGTTTTAAGTAAAATCTTCTAAAGAATAAAAATAGAGGGAGCACTTCCTAAATCTTTTTTAAGAGGCCAGTACGGTATGGTTACTAGAACCTGAAAAAGACAGTATGTCACAGGAAATTATGGACAAATTGTTTTATAATCATACACAAAAATCCTGAAGAAATAATCAATTCTACTACGGTGACGCCTAACAGGAATAAGTGACACCCGAGTGGGGTTCACCTCGGAAACACTTGGGTGATCTAACATTCAAAAATCAATGTACTTTACTTTTTAACAGAAAAATCATGCAGGAAAAGGATTGGACCAAAGGAAAGCTATCAGCATACAATGTGTGCTTAAATTTTTGCTACTTTTTAAAAATAGGATAAAAAGTTTCATTGTCATTTATTTCCTGACCAATCAGGAAAAATTGTATCAGTATTTATAGTAGCAGAAAAATACTTCAGGTATTTTTCCGATAAAACAGATAATTGAAGATCTCTTTACATTCAATATACTTTTATTTGTTTTGTATTTTTAGAGAATTCTTTATTTTTATTAAGCTGTTACACTTCATCTGGGGACGAGTTCATTGAATTGTTTCAAAAGGTGAAATATCATGCACCTTTATAAAATCATGTTTCTATTCTTCACTAAAAGTAAGGTCTGAAAAAAGAATTCTTATTTTTGATCAACTATGTACCTCCAGCACTTAGTAGACTGCCTAGGAGATAACAGGTGCTCAGTTAATGGTTTTGGGATGAGAAAACAAAGAAGTGGGACAAAATGATTTTCCCTGCCTGAAATAAAATTAACATTATATACTTACAAAGTGTTTAATATTAAGATACAGATATTGTCTTTTTTTCCAGAATGTTTTCCTGAATCTCACACTGCATTTTCTTATTCTTTTTCTCAGTTTCCTCTAATCTGTGAGAATTCCTTCATTTTCTCATTTTTTAAATCATTCTGACATTTTTAAAGAGTACTGATTAGTTATTGTGTAGAATGCCTTCAATATAGGTTTGTCTGATGTATTCTCACGATGGTGAGATTACGTATTTTTGTCAAGAATGCCACAGAAATGATGCTTGTACGTTGGGGGTTTGTCAGGACGTTGTCCTCAGGGTTTCATGACGCTGGCATACACTGACCTTGGTCACATGATTAAGGTTGGTATCTGTTAGGTTTCTCCTCTGTAAAGTTCCTGAATTTCCCTTTGTGGTTAATACATTTCAAACGAGGCAAATACTGTTCTTCCTCCAAGTTTCACTAACAATTTTAGCATCCACTGATGGATCGTATCTGCAACAATTACCGTGGTGGTGTTTGCCTAGTGGCAATTTTATATGACCCTCTTTCCTTCTATACTTATGAGCTGGGACTCTATAGTAAAGGAGAGCTGCTCTTTTCCTTTTATATATTTATGCAATTATTTGCATCAGCACAAATCCATGGATGTCTGTTTTCTTGTAGGGGGTAATCATAAATTACTATCATTATTTGCTTTTTCACTCAGCTCATCTCAGGTTTGTCCACTGGGAACATCTTAGGTCAGTCCTGCATCATGTGCCCACATGCTGGGCATTTCTGGCACCATAGGATGCTCATGGTCATCGATTATTTTCTCTGGCCCAGCCCTCTTCAAAGAGCCTTTGTTCTTCTTATTAGTGAATTATATGTAAAAACCAAGACCTGAGGGTTAATGTTTACCTTGCTACTGGTAGTCATTGTTTCTGGCCCATCTAAGAAGACAAAGCTGGGGAATAGATATCTAAGAATTTAGTACCAGATATGCCTTTATACGTGTCTGTATTTCTGCATGTGTGTGTGTGTGCGTGCATGTATGTGCCCTATCATGGGTTCATACTGATACCTCTACCTCCAATCCAACATAACACCATTCAATTTTTGCCTCTCCCCTTTCCTTACTTGCAATTTTTCTCCAACAGTGGGAAATTCAGCTTTCATTATCAACAGTGTAATACCTGTTCACTTCTATTAAGTATGTAATGTAATTCTACAACTGCTAACCCATTCCCCTATGAAAAACACACTTACTAACTCAACTGCAGTGTTGATGCGCAATTACCTTTGTCTCCAGGCTGACAGCATCATATCTAGATACTGTTGTCCGGTTACTTAGGTTCATTTTCTTACATTCCCACCACCTGCAGTGTGATTAAGTTACGTACTAAAAAAAAGTCTGGTTCATTTGTTGGTATTTTATTCCATTTTATTTCTTCTCCATATTGTAATTGGTTTAATATCTGCTTACTTAGGGGTATGTGAAACATTAGTATGGTTTTCAAGAATCAGTGCAGCATGAAAGATAGACTCAGAGAGGCAACCCCTCATTTCTGCGGCCCGGACACCATTTATTTCATCCTTTCCTCCATCCCTTTCCCTCTATTCCCTGCAGGTTTCTGACTTACTCCTCCTGCAATTCTAATGTACTAATGACCAGAAATTTGTGTGTTTTCTTATGTCCCTTTTTTCTTAAGTGGAGGGAAGTGTACTGTAGATTTTCTTTTGTTCTTTGCTTTTTTACTTTGTGGTATGTCCTGGAAATGCTTCAGTAACAGCTACAGAGATAGTCTCATTTCTTAGAGCTGTAGCCCTGTGGTGTGTGGGTCTCCACAAAGTCCAAGCATTCTCCTGTGTATGGGCATTTGAGTTGTTTCCAATGGTGTACAATGAAAACAGTGCTGCAGAACTTATACATATGCATTTTCAAAATTGTAGGTCTACCTTTGAGGTAGATTCCTAGAAGTAAAATTACTGACCGAATCATAAGTGCTGTGCATCTGTAGCTTTGTCCACATTACCAGATTTTTCTCCAGAAGGAATTCCCAGCAATCAGCCTGGATTCCCACCATTATATGAGATGCCTGTTTCCCCCCAATCTTATTTGTAATTGTTGCCAGTCTGATTAAAAATGGTATGTTGGTTTCCATTTGCATTTTTCTGACTATGAGTGCAAATGTGAAATTACTTTTATCTATCTGACAGCCATTTTTCACCTCTCATGATTTGCTTTTGAATGTATTTTGCCGTTTTTTTTCTATTGGGATTTGGTACTTTAACCCTCAATTTTAGAGATAACCTTATGCAATGTTGCCCATATCCATGGGGAGTTGTCACAAGATCCCCAGTAGAGGCCTGAAACTACAGATAGTCGTAACCCAAAATGTAGTATGCTTCTTCCTATAGATATGTGCCTATGATAGTTTGGTGTATAAATCAGGCAAAGGAGATTGACAACAGTAACTGATAGCAAAATAAAACAACTGTAGCAACACGCTGCAACATAAGTGATGTGAGTGTGGTCTCTCTCTCTCTCTCAAAATATCTCTCTGTGCTGCACTCACCCCTCTTCATCCTCAGATAAAGTGAGATGAGAAAGCACCAGATGAGAAAGCATTGACATGATGGATGGAGTGAGAGGTGGGGGAGGAGCATCTGCTTCTCCCTGCAGCTGAACTTGAGACTGGAAGGCAGGAGGCAACTGTGGGGCAGCTGCAGGGGCTGCTGTGTATTATGATATTAGCTCTGTGGTCTCTGTTGCAAATTTTGTCCAACTTGTTAGTTATCGTTCAACTTCTGTAATGGTGATTTTCATAGAACTTAGAAAAATGTTTATGTAGTCAAATTTATAAACCATTTTTACTGCCTCTAGTTTTGAGTCATAGTTTGAAAGCCTTTCCCTAAAACCTGATGAAAGGGATATTTATTCTTAACCTCTTCTAGCAATGGTAAGATTTCATGTTTACCATTTAGATACTATGTTCATTTGGAATGGAATTCATTCTTGTGTATGATGAGATATGTGTTTATGTTAACTTTTCCTAAATAATTACCCAGTTGTCCCAAAACCATTCATTTAAGAGTCCATCAGTCCGTCAAGGATGGGAAGCTCCATCTTAGTTATTTGCCCTCTTCTGGCACGTATTTAGGCCTGACTTCTCTGCCTCTTCAAGGTCTCTGTATCTGTCCATGTACCGGTCCACACTGTCTCCATAACAAAGTGAATCCAGTGTGTTTTTTTTATCCACCAGGGCTAGTCTCACCTTATAGTTGTTCTTTTCCATTTTTCTTTATCAAAATATTAAAAGTTTTAATCAAACATTAAATGCCATGTTGGTATTTTACAAAGCTTGGATTGAATTTATAAATTAGTTAGGAAGAATCACACCGTTTTAAATGTTGAGTCTATCTACCCAAGAGCAAGGTTTCTATTTCCACCTGTTTGAGTTCACTTTGGTGTCCATTAGGGATGTTTTTAAAATTTTCCTTGTACTGGAATATGAAATACAAGAAAATGTGCACATTTTTTGTTAAGTCTATTCCTCAGTAGTAAACCTTCTTTGGTGCTATTATAAATATGGTTTTCTCGATGATTATGTTCCCCAGGTGTTTATTTTTTCTGCTTATGAATTCAATTGAAGTCTGTATTTTAACATTTATCCTGTTTCACTGTATTATTTGCTTTTTGACTTTGTGCTATCACTGATCTCTGAGCTCAGTTTTCCAGATATACTGTCATGCCATCTGGAAATAGATTGTTTTACTCTCTCTTTAAATATTGATTTCTAAGTAATTTCACTTTCTAATTGTATTGGTTAATGCCTCAGTAAAAAAGTGTAATAGTAATAATAATAAAATGTTGAATAATAGGACTGAGCATCCTGCCTTGTGCCTGATCTTGGTGGAAATGCCTTTAGTTGGTTTTCCCTCTGGTTCAACCTCTATATAACTACTTACACTTGAATTCTCATGGATTTGTTTTAATTTTAATCATTTGATGTTTTTAATTTACTTATATCCTTGTTCCAAAAATTTGTTTAGGGCAGTGATATGTCTTTGTTTTTCATATCAAATAATTAAACATTTATTTGTCTAATGTCTAATGGAAAAATCACTGCATGAAGGGCTTATGTATTTCCTAAAATTATTATTCTCTGTAAATGATATCTTTCCACAGTATTCATTCTATCTGTATGCTTTCCATCACAAAAGAAAATAGCCATTTCTTTCCAGGGATGTGAGGCTTCATGTAATTTATTTGAAATAACCATATTTTAGAATTAAATTGAATATTCTTCAAAATGGCTCTTATTATATTTTTGGTTTTGTTTGTTTTATTTTTTCATTGGATTTAATTATGTCACAAGATGGACTTTCTGGATGACCAAGAGGATGCATTTGTTATTTAATAAAATTATTTTCAAGTAAATCGATGTGAAAACCAAAGTATCTTGGGTCATACACATTTGACTAAATTTAATCTCTGCCAATTTCATCCAAACTTAATCATTAATCACTTGATTTATTTTAATAGTAATTAAGGATAGTTTTAAGCTCTTCAGAAGTGATGTTTTAGCAACATTTTGCCTAAAAATACTGCATTCTACAGTTAATTCTATTAAAAAAAAAGATAATTTGTGTTGACTTGGCTTATCTTGGTGTTTAAGTACTTCCTTCAACCCATTGGAATTTTGAGAAAATGTGCTTACTCTTTAAGGTCCCTTGGTTATTTTTCTAGTATTTTCTATAGCATTTGTCATATAACCTTGGGGTCATGCAGTTTACTTAATTGGCAACAGAGTCTTGCAATAGGGGCTAAATTGATACAGAACATTTATTAGAATGATTAGTGTTTTTTTATGATAGAAGCAATGTCTGTTTACAAACATTTCTATAAAACTAAAGCTGCAAGGAAAGAAATGCATAAAAACGACTACTTTAAAAAGTTAATTATTTTTTATAAATATGCTCTGTGAAGTAATAAAGATTATGTAATTTTACAACCCTTTTGGTACCTGACTTTTTTCATGTAGAAACTAACATTTTTGGTTTCTACAAATGTACTTCATGACTACAGTTATGATTGAAATGAACTGTTTTTAAAAGAGGCCCAGTTAGTGGCAGACACTATTGATTGTAAATGAAAAATCTGAAAAAATGTAAAAACCAGAGTCATTGTCCGAACAGAATTTTTTTTTATACCCTCCCTACTGCCAATCATCCTAAAGTCCCAAAGGGCTAAGTTAGCACCAGGAATGGCCGGCGGTGGAAGACACCCCAGTCTCTCATCAGAGAAAGCAGTCCAGGAGCTGTGCCCAGACAGTCTTGTTGAGAGCCTAGCAGTGCAGTTAGTCTATTTTATGCTTTGGGCTCTTGTAATGGGATTATGATAACTTAAATAAAGATCATATATCTAACCTCATTCAGAGGTGCTTTAGAAAGAAAATCAAGATTATCTGATTTGTTAATAAAATTTTCCTGGAGCTGGGATTGCATTTAAAGCCCTTTGTGAGAATAACTTCTTATCCACTTAAAAAGATATTGTAAGCGGTCACTGCTATTTCTAATTCTGTTATCTGACAAGTTGAGAGGTACAATTTTATTAGACAATTTTGGGAAGATTATTTTCCTCCCAGTAGGAAATATTAACCCACATCAGGGTCAGGGTCAGGCTGTTTGCTCTTCCCAAGATGGCTTGCCAGGTCTCAGTGACCACTCACTGGGCTGCGCTGCTTCAAGGGCCCTCATTTAGAGCAAAGGCTAGACTGTATCCTGCCTCAGCTGCTGCCTTCAAATCAGGAGAGAAAACTACACGTGTGTGTATTATTCTATGTTATATTCATCTCTATTAATATTGTATGGTGTAATACATAATATATGTTTTCTGTAACTATACTTGTGTATATATATAATTACCCTGAACAAGTGTTTACACACGAGTTTGTAGTGTATATGATAAAGAAGTCATTGTAAAATCTAACAAAATAACGGTTTCAGGGTCTATAATGAAGCAAGGAGAGTCCAGTCAAGAATCAGGGATGTGCGGGAGTGGATAGCAATGCTTACCTGAGCCAATTAATCTTGTCTCTTTCCTACCCCATGCCCATTCAGGAACTACACATTAGTAGCTTGAAATCAACGATTTACACATAAGCCAACATTACACATCAGGATCCTCTGCGGCCCTTACTGCTGCCCCAGGACACTGTTGCTTAACATGTAGCAAAACTAAGGAACTGCTTAGTGATCCTCAGGAATGAGTGCCGGGCTAGAACTTCTCCTCCATCCCTGAGAGGGAAGGAATCTGAAGAGTGTCAGAGATGGTCACCAGGCAGAAACCACAGGCTTCCGTGCAGCTTTCAGGCGTCCCAGATGAGGTGAGGCCAGACCCACGGTTTCCCAGGGCGGAGGGTCAGCCCCACTACCTGGCTGGCTGCAAGCTCCAAGTAAATGGTGGCACTCACTCTTCCAGCTGCTCGGTCACAGTGTTTCCACGAGGAATGTCAAGGGCTCATGTTTTTAAAATGTTCATCCTCGATTCATACCACCTGCTTACATTTGCAATAAAGTTAATGATCCTTTTAAATCCAAGGTAGAGGGGAGACCTGATGTAAAGTTATTCATGGTGCAAATTGCTTTTGCGATGTTTTACTTAAAAAAAATGCCACACTATCTGCCCTAGGATATATTTCTTAAGTAAAGCTTATTCATAGACTTCACCAGTATTGAATAATAAGTTTTTAAAAACTGCTTTGAAATTCGTTTATATTTATACCTATATAGATATAGGTCTTGTCCTCGTATATGGCATTGACAGTCAACAGCAGAAAGAAAATATATTAAAAACTGCATTTTAAGTTATTAAAATTTTACATTTTTATTACAATTTTGCTCTGAATATTTCCACACCAAAACTCTTCCTGAGGTATAATCACATTAAGACTTATTATGTACCTAATGTTTTTTTTCTTAAGGTAGCATACTAGGTATTAACAAACACACAAGAAAAATTTAAATAAACTAATACACATTATTTTTAGAAAATGAGTATTTTCTGAAATGGTTTAAAATAAACAATATTGCACTTCTTTTTCATACATTTTATAGATATAGATATGTAACTTATTGATGGTCATTTAATGTTTATTGAACAGTTTCAGACTTACAGTATTATAAACATTTGCAGAGAAATCCTTTATATATATAAAATGAGTGTATATTTATGTATATATGTATATATATTTGCATGCTTGTGTTACTGTAAGTATAGGAAAAATTCTTAAAAGTCAAATTACTGTAAAATTTAAATAAATCCATACTGAATTAATTTATGTAATTAGCTTTCTATTCTACATATCAGCTTTCACACACATTTAAAAGGCTTGATGGGAAAACCTTTTGCAAGTGCAAATTTACTGTTTAACATCTCGTGTCTCAAGGACATAAATATCATATGCTAAATAAATCACATTATTTGGCAAAATAGTCATAAAATATAATGATAAAAACCATATATATTTTTAAGAATAATAGAAAACCACAATTTTATTCTCTGATGAAGCTTATGTAGAAAATAAAGGTGCATTCTTGTGTTGCAACTATGCAAGTGCACTACCTAAGGTTCTGAATATTATCAGTTTTAATTGGAGAAAATTTGGCCTTTAATTGGAGAAAATTGGACCAGGAAGAGAATTACCCAATTCCCAAAACACTATACCCAGTTCTTTTAGGAATTTTTTTTTTTAAGTAAAGTAATGTAGTCTAAGCTTGTTTCCCCATATGGGATATGGTTATTGAGAGTTGCTTCAATTTAAATATCCACATATGGTTCAGGAAGGCCTGAAAAAGCTATGAACATTTATTTAAATTAGTAACATGTGGAGATTTTTTGTTTAAATGACTACTTAAAATAATTTCAGGAAATAGGTTCATGAGGCCAATCAGACTGGTTGCCAAAATAACTCGATATTACAACTTTTCTTTTTCAAAATATATGTTAAATCTGGATAAAAAATTCTAGTTGCCTGTGATAATCTTAGACTGAATATTATAAGTTTTAATGATAGTCAAGAGACATATTGTTTTAAATAGTGATATTGTAATTTAAAATATACCTAGAAAGGCATTCAAATATGGAGGAAGAGGTAAAGTTGTCTCTTTTCACAGATAACATGATCTTATATGTTGAAGACTAAAGATTTTACCAACAAATCTGGCAGACCTAAGAAATGAATTCAGCAGTTATAGAACACAAATTCAACACATAAAAAGCAGTTACATTTCTATGTACTAACAATGAAAAATCTGACAAGGAAATTAAAAAAACAATACCATTTACAATAGCATAAGAAAGAACAGAATACCTAGGAATAAACACTGCTGGGAGAAATTAAAGAAGGACCAATACACTAGAGGAGACCCTGAGTTCATGGATTGGGAGATTTAATACTGTTAAAATATCAATACTTATTAATATTATAATTAATATAATAAGTACCAATATTAATACCACAGATTTGATGTAGTTCCTGTCAAAATCCAGACTGCAGAAACAGAAAAATATTTTCCTGAAATTCATATGGAATCTCAAGGGACTCTGTTTAGACAAAATGGTCTTGAAAAAGAACAGATTTGAATGATAAAACTCTTAGAGGATAAAAAAGGCAAAAATCTCTTGAATATGAACATGAGCAACTTTTTCCTGAATGCATCTCAATGGGACTGAACAAATGGGACTACATCATGCAAAAAAGCTTCTGTACAGCAAATGACACGATCAGCAGAACAAAAAGACATCCTACAGTATGGGAGAATATATTTGTAAATGACATATCTGACAAGGGGTTAACATCCAAAATATATAAAGAACTCATATGCCTCAGCACCCAAAAAACAAATAACCCTATTAAAAAATGGGTGGATGATATGAACAGACAATTCTCCAAGGAAGAAATTCAGATGGCCAACAGGCACATGAAAAGAAGCTTTACATCACTAATTATCAGGGAAATGCAAATTAAAACCACAATGAGATACCATCTCACGCCAGTTAGGATGGCCAACATAGAAAAGAATAAGAACAACAAGTGCTGGTGAGGATGCGGAGAAAGGGGAGCCCTGATACTCTGCTGGTGGGAATGTAAACTAGTTCAACCATTGTGGAAAGCAGTATGGAGGTTCTTAAAAAAACTCAAAATAGGGAGGCAGAGCCAAGATGGTGGCATGAGTAGAGCAGCAGAAATCTCCTCCCAAAACCACATATATCTAAGAAAATATAGCAAAGACAACTCTTCCTAAAATAGAGACCAGAGGACACAGGACAACATCCAGACCACATCCACACCTGCGAGAACCCAGCACATCGCAAAGGGGGTAAGATACAAGCCCTGGCCTGGTGGGACCCGAACGCCCCTCCCCCCAGCTCTGGGGGGGGGGGAAGAAGAGCGGTCTGAGCGGGAGGGAGAAGGAGCCCAGGACTGCTGAACACCCAGCCCCAGCCATCCGCACCAGAGTGCAGACACAGTGCACACGTGGGGTCCTGGATACTAGGGAAACAGGGTGGCAGGACTGGTGAGGTGACAGGGTGCCTGAGGCCGACGCCGGAGAAAAAAGAAACGAGAGTGGCCATTTTTTTTCTCCTCTTTTTTTTTTTTTGGCGAGTGCTTTTTGGAAGTCTTAAAGGGACAGGGACCCCAATACTAGGGAAACAGGGCAGCAAGACCAGTGAGTGGGTGCCTGAGACCGGCGACTGAGGACAAAGAAAATCGTGCATTTTTCATTTTTTTCTTTTTTTCTTTTTTTAATTATTTATTTAATTTTGTTGTTGTTGTTGCTGTTGTTTTGGTTTGGAGACTGCTTTTTGGAAGTCTTAAAGGGGCAGGACAGGACACTTAGTCCAGAGGCAGGGAATCTGGGGATCTCTGGGCACTCTAACCCCCTGGGCAGCAGGGAGCATGGAGGTCCCTTACGGAGATAAATAGCCTCCCGGCCACTCCCCCTCCAACGGGGCTCCACCCTTTTTGGAGCAGCAGCCAGGCAGGAAGCAGAAGCCCTGTCTATGTGCCCCTGTCAGCACGCAGCTGCCCAGCACAAACCGCTAGAGGTCGGAGTTCTCCCAGGAGAGGAAGGCCACAAACCAACAAGGAGGAAAGCTCTTCCAGCCGTCACTCGTACCAGCTCTGCAAACTATCTCTATCACCATGAAAAGGCAAAACTACAGGCAGACAAAGATCACAGAGTCAACCCCTGAGAAGGAGACAGACCTAATGAGTCTTCCTGAAAAAGAATTCAAAATAAAAATCATGAACATGTTGATGGAGACGCAGAGAAAAATGCAAGAGCAGTGGGATGAAGTCCGGAGGGAGATCACAGATGTCAGGAAGGAGATCACAGAAGTGAAACAAACCCTGAAAGGATGTATAAGCAGAATGGATAAGATGCAAGAGGCCATTGAAGGAATAGAAAACAGAGAACAGGAACGTATAGAAGCTGACATAGAGAGAGATAAAAGGATCTCCAGGAAAGAAACAATACTAAGAGAACTATGTGACCAATCCAAAAGGAGCAATATCTGTATTATAGGGGTACCAGAAGAAGAAGAGAGAGGAAAAGGGATAGAAAGTGTCTTTAAGGAAATAATTGCTGAAAACTTTCCCAAACTGGGGGAGGAAATAATCGAACAGACCACGGAAATACACAGAACCCCCAAAAGAAAGGATCCAAGGAGGACAACACCAAGACACATAATAATTAAAATGGCAAGGATCAAGGACAAGGAAAGAGTTTTAAAGGCAGCTAGAGAGAAAAAGGTCACCTATAAAGGAAAACCCATCAGGCTATTATCATCAGACTTCTCAACAAAAACCCTACAGGCCAGAAGAGAATGGCATAATATATTTAATTACAATGAAACAGAAGGGCCTTGAACCAATGATACTGTATCCAGCACGACTATCATTTAAATATGATGGCGGGATTAAACAATTCCCAGACAAGCAAAAGCTGAGAGAATTTGCTTCCCGCAAACCACCTCTACAGGGCATCTTACAGGGACTGCTCTAGATGGGAGCACTCCTAAGAAGAGCACAGAACAAAACACACAACATATGAAGAATGGAGGAGGAAGAATAAGAAGGGAGAGAAGAAAAGAATCTCCAGACAGTGTATATAACAGCTCAATAAGCGAGCTAAGTTAGGCAGTAAGATGCTAAAGAAGCTAACCTTGAACCTTTGGTAACCATGCATCTAAAGCCTGCAATGGCAATAAGTACATATCTCTCAATAGTCACCCTAAATGTAAATGGGCTTAATGCACCAATCAAAAGGCACAGAGTAATAGAATGGATAAAAAAGCAAGACCCATCTATATGCTGCTTAGAAGAAACTCACCTCAAACCCAAAGACATGCACAGACTAAAAGTCAAGGGATGGAAAAACATATTTCAGGCAAACAACAGTGAGAAGAAAGGAGGGGTTGCAGTACTAATATCAGACGAAATAAACTTCAAAACAAAGAAAGTAACAAGAGATAAAGAAGGACACTACATAATGATAAAGGGCTCAGTCCAACAAGAGGATATAACCATTATAAATATATATGCACCCAACACAGGAGCACCAGCATATGTGAAACAAATACTAACAGAACTAAAGGGGGAAATAGACTGCAATGCATTCATATTAGGAGACTTCAACACACCACTCACCCCAAAGGATAGATCCACCGGGCAGAAAATAAGTAAGGACACACAGGCACTGAACAACACACTAGAACAGATGGACCTAATAGACATCTATAGAACTCTACATCCAAAAGCAACAGGATATACATTCTTCTCAAGTGCACATGGAACATTCTCCAGAATAGACCACATACTAGCCCACAAAAAGAGCCTCAGTAAATTCCAAAATATTGAAATTCTACCAACCAGTTTTTCAGACCACAAAGGTATAAAACTAGAAATAAATTCTACAAAGAAAACAAAAAGGCTCACAAACACATGGAGGCTTAACAACATGCTTCTAAGTAATCAATGGATCAACGAACAAATCAAAACAGATATCAAGGAATATATAGAATAAAATGAAAACAACAACACAAAGCCCCAACTTTTGTGCTATGCAGAGAAAGTAGTTTTAAGAGGAAAGTATATAGCGATCCAGGCATACTTGAAGAAGGAAGAACAATCCCAAATGAATAGTCTAACATCACAGTTATCGAAACTGTAAAAAGAAGAACAAATGAGGCCTAAAGTCGGCAGAAGGAGGGACATAATAAAGATCAGAGAAGAAATAAACAAAATTGAGAAGAATAAAACAATAGCAAAAATCAACAAAACCAAGAGCTGGTTCTTTGAGAAAATAAACAAAATAGATAAGCCTCTAGCCAAACTTATTAGGAGAAAAAGAGAATCAACACAAATCAACAGAATCAGAAAGGAGAATGGAAAAATCATGACAGACTCCACAGAAATACACAAGAATTTGAATTTTGGAATTTGAAATTTGAAAGAATTATGAAAGACTACTATGAAAACCTATATGCCAACAAGCTGGAAAACACAGAAGAAATGGACAACTTCCTAGAAAAATACAACCTCCCACGACTGACCAAGGAAGAAACACAGAAGTTAAACAAATCAATTATGAGCAAAGAAATTGAAACGGTAATCAAAAAACTACCCAGGAACAAAACCCCGGGGCTGGACGGATTTACCTCGGAATTTTATCAGACACACAGAGAAGACATAATACCCATTCTCCTTAAAGTGTTCCAAAAAATAGAAGAGGAGCGAATACTCCCAAACTCATTCTATGAAGCCAACATCACCCCAATACCAAAACAAGGCAAAGACCCCACCAAAAAAAAAATTACAGACCAATATCCCTGATGAATGTAGATGCAAAAATACTAAATAAAATATTAGCAAACAGAATTCAACAGCATATCAAAAGGATCATACACCATGACCAACTGGGATTCATCCCAGGGATGCAAGGATGGTACAACATTCGAAAATCCATCAACATCATCCACCACATCAACAAAAAGAAAGACAAAAATCACCTGATCATCTCCATAGATGCTGGAAAAGCATTTGACAAAATTCAACATCCATTCATGATAAAAACTCTCAGCAAAATGGGAATAGCGGGCAAGTACCTCAACATAATAAAGGCCATATATCATAAACCCACAGCCAACAGTATACTGAACAGCGAGAAGCTGAAAGATTTTCCTCTGAGATCGGCAACCAGACAGGGATGCCCACTCTCCCCACTGTTATTTAACATAGTACTGGAGGTCCTAGCCACAGCAATCAGACAAAACAAAGAAATACAAGGAATACAGATTGGTAAAGAAGAAGTTAAACTGTCACTATTTGCAGATGATATGATATTGTACATAAAAAACTCTAAAGACTCCACTCCAAAACTACTAGAACTGATATCGGAATACAGCAAAGTTGCAGGATACAAAATTATCACACAGAAATCTGTTGCTTTCCTATACACTAACAATGAACCAATAGAAAGAGAAATCAGGAAAACAATTCCATTCACAATTGCATCAAAAAGAATAAAGTACCTAGGAATAAACCTAACCAAAGAAGTGAAAGACCTATACCCTGGAAACTACAAGTCACTCTTAAAAGAAATTAAAGGGGACACTAACAAATGGAAACTCATCCCATGCTCATGGCTAGGAAGAATTAATATCATCAAAATGGCCATCCTTCCCAAAGTAATATACACATTTGATGCAATCCCTATCAAATTACCAGCAACATTCCTCAATGAACTGGAACAAATAATTCAAAAATTCATATGGAAACACCAAAGACCCCAAATAGCCAAAGCAATCCTGAAAAAGAAGAATAAAGTAGGGGGGATCTCACTCCCCAACTTCAAGCTCTACTACAAAGCCATAGTAATGAAGACAATTTGGTACTGGCACAAGAACAGAGCCACAGACCAGTGGTACAGATTAGAGACTCCAGACATTAACCCAAACATATATGGTCAATTAATATTTGATAAAGGAGCCATGGACATACAATGGTGAAATGACAGTCTCTTCAACACATGGTGCTGGCAAAACTGGACAGCTACATATAGGAGAATGAAACTGGACCATTGGCTTACCCCATACACAAAAGTAAATTCAAAATGGATGAAAGACCTGAATGTAAGTCATGAAACCATAAAACTCTTAGAAAAAAACATAGGCAAAAACCTTTTAGACATAAACATGAGTGACCTCTTCTTGAACATATCTCCCTGGGCAAGGAAAACAACAGCAAAAATGAACAAGTGGGACTATATTAAGCTGTAAAGCTTCTGTACAGCAAAAGACACCATCAATAGAACAAGAAGGAACCCTACAGTATGGGAGAATATATTTGTAAATGACACATCCGATAAAGGCTTGACGTCCAGAATATATAAAGAGCTCACATGCCTCAACAAACAAAAACCAAATAATCCAATTAAAAAATGGGCAGAGGAACTGAACAGACAGTTCTCCAAAAAAGAAATACAGATGGCCAACAGACACATGAAAAGATGCTCCATATCGCTAATTATCAGAGAAATGCAAATTAAAACTACTATGAGATATCACCTCACACCAGAAAGGATGGCTGCCATCTAAAAGACAAACAACAGCAAATGTTGGTGAGGCTGTGGAGAAAGAGGAACCCTCCTACACTGCTGGTGGGAATGTAAATTAGTTCAACCATTGTGGAAAGCAGTATGGAGGTTAATCATAATGCTCAAAACACACCTACCATTTGATCCAGGAATTCCACTCCTAGGAATTTACCCTAAGAACGCAGCAATCAAGTTTGAGAAAGACAGATGCACCCCTATGTTTATCGCAGCACTATTTACAATAGCCAAGAAATGGAAGCAACCTAAGTGTCCATCAGCAGATGAATGGATAAAGAAGAAGATGTGGTACATATACACAATGGACTATTATTCAGCCATAAGAAGAAAACAAATCCTACCATTTGCAACAACATGGATGGAGCTAGAGAGTATTATGCTCAGTAAAATAAGCCAGGTGGAGAAAGAGAAGTACCAAATGATTTTACTCATTTGTGGAGCATAAGAACAAAACAAACCTGAAGGAACAAAACAGCAGCATACTTACAGGTCCCAAGAATGGACTAACAGTTGCCAAAGGGAAAGGGACTGGGGGTGGGATGGGTGAGAAGGGAGGGATAAGGGGAAAAAGGGGCCTTAAGATTAGCACACATAACCTGGGGGAAGGCAGTATAGCACAGAGAAGACAAGTAGTGATTCTATAGCATCTTACTATGCTGATGGACAGTGGCTGTAATGGGATATGTGGTGGGGACTTGATAATGGGGGGAATCTAGTAATCACAATGTTGCTCATGTAATTGTATATCAATGATATCAAAATTTAAAAAAATTAAAAATAATAACAAATTTGGAGCTATCACAAAGTTCCAAAAGGTATTTTACAAAGCTACAAAATCAAAACTGGCTGATAACAGTAGAAAGAAAACCATGTAGATCATTTGAATAGGGTAGAAGCTCCCAAAGTATACCCTCACATGTATGGTTAAATGGTTTGCGATAAGAATGTCAAGACCACTTAATGAGGAAAGGACAGTCTTTCCAATAAATGGTGCCTGGAAAACTGAATATTTCCCTGCAAAAGAGCAGCATTGGACACTTACTTGTACTATATACAAACTTTAAATCAAAATGGATCAAAGACATACATATAAGCACTGAAACTATGAAACTCTTAGAAGAAAGCATAAAGTAAAAGTTACAGGACCCTGGGTTTGGCAATGATTTCTTAGGGTTGACATCAGTACAGGTAACAAATGGAAAAAGGCCTCAGTAAATTGGCCTATGTCTAAATGAAAACTTCTGTGCATCACAAGACACATCGATAGAGTCTGAACACAATACCTGGAATGGGAGAAAAATATTTTCATATCCTACATCTGATAAAGGTTAATACCCGGACTCCATAAAGAACCCCTACAACTCACCCCAGACAAGCAAAAGACCTAATTTAAAAATGGGCAAAGGACTTGAATAAACATTTCTCCAAAGAAGAATGGCCAAAAAGCATATGCAAAGATGTTTAGCTTTGTTAATTATTAGGGAAACGTAAATCAAAACCACACTGAGGTACCAGCTCATATTTGTCAGGATGGCCACTATTAAGACAAACAAACCAAAGAAATTAAGTGTTGGCAAGCATGTGGAGAAATCAGAGCCCTTGTGCTCTGTTAGTAGGAATGTACAAGGATGCAGCCACTATGGGAAAAGTTATAGAGATTTCTCAAAAAATTCACAATAGAACTATCATGTGATCCAGCAATGTCACTTCTGGGTACACATCCAAAAGGACTGAAAGTGGAGGTGCAAAGAGCTGTATGCACCCATGTTCACAGTATCATCATTTGCAACAGCCAACAGGTGGAAGCAACTTGAGTCCATCGATAAGTACATAGATAAACAAAATTTGGCTTCTACATCAATAGAATAGTCTTCAGCACTGAAAAAAAAGAGGAAATTTTGACACAGGCACAACACTAATAAACCTTGAGGTCACAATGATATAGCAAATGAACCAATCACAAAAGGACAAATACTGTGTGACTCCACCTTTATGAAATACTTAGTGTTCGGAGACAAGAAGTGAAATGGTTGTTAAGAGGGTACAGGAGGCTAATGAGGAGATATATGCAACAGATACAGTTTCAGTTTTGCCAGATGAAGGGTTCTGTGAATGGACAGTAGGATGGTAGGAAAACAATATGAATGTGCTTAGCCACTTAACTGAACACTTAATAATGGGCAATCTGGTACATTTCATTTTATATATATTTTACCACAATTAAAAATTTTTAAATGATACTATTACCATTCACTTTTTGACATTGGGAGTTTAATATTCCAAGGAAATCATATGTTAAATTTATGTTAGGGACAGAAAAGCTTCCCTTCCTCATTGAAAAAAATTTTTTTTAAGTATTGTTATTATAAACATTAACATTTTTGAGAAAATGAGATGATTGGATGTAAATTAAAATTTTATTGCTTTTACATTAGAAAAAGAATCCAATGTTTTTGAAGTGATTTAATATTAAGCCTCTTATTTTTATTAACTTAGATAACATGAAACTTCTAGTTATAACTGTCGTGATCTGTTCCTGTTTTTAGATTTATCCATAGCATTCCACATGCATAAATTTGATGTACAAAAGTAAGACAGACTCCTTCACTATGGACTGAGTCACATCAACTGCACAGAACATAGTGAGGAAAGGTGAGTGAAAGCAAGTATAATATTTTTTGTATCAAATATATGAATTATCTTTCAGGGAAAGTTTTCTAAAGTCATATTTTAATTTAGTTTCTAATATTGACCTATTTTTATTTCACAAAAGAGCTAAATTAAACGTGAAATGTCTTCTTTAAACAGTATTTGAACACTTGAAATATCTAAAATTACAAGTTAGTGTTTCACTGTTTTGATACACATATTGACTGTTATATAAAGTCAGTGGCTCTGAGTGTATTTTTAATGATTAATATGGTTTTCTGGGTATGTTCCCCCTAAGAAAAAGCCTCTCTTTTTATTTCCCTATAGATCCTATACACACAGTAATGGGCATTTCTTTAATAATACTTTTATTATTACTTATAAAACTTATTGCATCATACAATAAAAGGCATCATGAAAATTTTTCTACTTATTGATTTTTTAAATATTTGGAATTTATTCAAGCATTTTCTTATTTCTCTTCCATGACATACAGTTTTTATTTTGAATTTTATAAATGCTCTAATTCCTTTGTTGATTTTGTAAGGTGAAAATCAGTCAAAATAATACACCAGTAAATTAGAAATGATTTCCAGTCTTAATCAGAATAGAATTTTCTTTCCTTTTGATAGCATATTTTAAAAGTACGAAAGTGAACCAATTCTGCAATTATTATTATTATACAAATTTGGGCTTCTCTTTTTATTCACAAATTTAAGAATAAACCTTCAACAGAAATTTTATCCCTCAGGTAAAGCATATTCTATCTTTTGAAAGAGAAGGTGAAACAATTAATTCTAGACTTTGGATTCAGTTTTCACAAATCTGCTTCATATTTACCAGTGAAGATTTTGTAAAGGGAAGGCAAAGTGTTTTGTTCTTAGTTTCTTATTATTCTGGAAAAATGTGTGGGATAGGATCTCTCTAGAATAATATTGTTTTACTTTAGGTGAGAAAGCAAAAAGGACCCAGAATTCTGAATTTATATTCTCAATGACAATAGAGGAAATGATTCATTAGACAATTACCAAATATGAGAATTTCTTCAAAGAAATGAAGTCTTGTATTTAAAGTTCTCCCTCTCTCTCCCCCTCCTCTTCCTTCTCTCTCTGTCTCCCTCTCTCCCTGAGGAAAGGCCTCATGAGGTCAGACCTAGAAGGTGGCCAGCTGTATACAAGCTAGGAAGAGAGCCCTCAGCAGAAATCGAATCAGCCAGCCCCTTGAACTTGGACTGCCATCCTCCAGAACTGTGAGAAGATGAATTTCTGTTGGGTAAGCCACCCAGTCTAAGGTATTTTATATGACAGCCTGAATTAACTAGTAGAGGGACTGCATCAATTTTTAAAATGTGGTGAATACTAAAGGCTACTTTGAATGAGTGTATCATGCAAACACTATAAACTCAGCTATTAATGTTAAAGTCATGTAATTCAGAAAAAAGTTTACTAAACAGATCAAGAATATTCTGGAACAACAAAATCTTGCAAGATAGATACAATTTAGAGCCAATTTTCCCAATAATACAAGTAATTACCATTAATCTTCAGTGAAGAAGGACAAAAGCCCAGTAACACAACACACCATGGAATGACAACTGATCTCATGTCAAACTATCAGGGTAGACATTCTTACCTAAAATTTTCCCATTAAAAATTCATTAATAACCTCAATTATACATAAGTCATTCTTAAGTTAACTAAACTCAGTGGAAATCAAGTAGACATTGCAAAGTTTTGTAGTTCAAACTTGACAAAACCCTGTGCCTAGACCCTCTTACACCACATACACACACACAATTACTGAATCAATCTAGTTTATATTTATTTTTACCCTGGATGCTAAAAATTTCTCAAATATGACTAAATTCATTACCATATGGATATTTGCCTGTTCTGTGAACCCAGGAAGTGAAAAGAGAGGATTTTTGCCAAAGTGGTTAGTCAGTAACCAACTATAGAAAACAAAACAGTTGGTTAGACTTTTTTAAACATGACTTTAATGAGTCGTTTTATATGACCTTGTCTGACAGCTGTCAACTGTTAATGGCCCATATGTAAGGAAATAAAATTACAGACTATAAATTTATTGAAGGAATGGAAAGCCATTTCTCTGTAGAAAGCTTTCAGTGATGCTGTCGGTGTCCCCCTCACAGTTCTGCATGCCTCATAAGACATATTTTGATCTCACATAATGAAAATAGTATAAATGGAAAATTGTCAATAATCCACTACTAATCATGGGTGCATTACTCATGCATAGATGCATTAATATCAACTTCACCTGCTCAATTCTTATCCTGATTTTATTCCTCTCTGCAGATTAACAGATTAAGAAGGACAAAGGAAAATAAAGAAGCTGCATTCAATGGAGAATTACTTATAATCAGAGCTCCACTTGATTTCAAGACTGTAGCTGAATCCTTTTCCGGAAAGGGTTGATATAAATTTAAGTGTTGGGCACCATATCGCCTATATTTCAGCTGCTCAATTCTGGCTTTGGTGAAAGGGCCATGGAAGGTAGACAGCACAGTGAGTGTGGTCCTATTCCAAGGAGGCTCTATTTATAAACATGTGACCATCCAGATCTGGACCAAGCCCTTGATTTGGTGACTCCTCTTCTGAAGGAACAGCGGTGTTGAAATTAGCAAGGGGGCTAAACAGAGGGCATGACACAGATTTGGTAAAAGATGTTGGTCCCTGTTGAAGAGGAAGACTGAGTTTCAGTCTAGTAATGTATCAGCCACTCAGAAGGGTGAAAAGACTGGAGAAGGACAATAGGGAACCCCTGCGTCCCTTCTCTAAGCTGTTTCTGCCCTTCGGGAATTTCAGGTGGCTGGGGGAGACACCTGAACACAGCTGTATATGATGAAAGGTGGCCTGTAATTCTGACACTAAAGCATAAAGGGATCTATGTAACTCCAGATGCAGGAATTATTTATGAATGAAACAAGAAGAATGCAGAGGACTCACTGAAGCTGCTGGTTTTGACCTGTCACTTGGCTTTGCTTCTCCTGGACCCTGGCCTTACAGCAGCCACTATGCCGAAGCTTGATTCCCTCACTGCTTTGTTCATAGGCCTGATTCCTATTCTGTATGCATGTGCACTACCTTGATTTAACTCAGCAGAAACACATCCTCTTCAGCATCTGAAACCCAGGATTATGGTATATACCTGAGAAAAGAAAGGGACTCTCCCGAACTGACCACACAGAACCAGAAACTGACAAGCAAAGGAGCACAGATTTTCTCCCAAGTACTGTGCCAATTGATTCACTAAAAGGGGTACTCAAGAGAAACTGGGAAATAACTGTAGAATCCATATATATTTTAGCTTATTTTTAAGCAAACATGATCTGTATGGGGTGCTCATGTAATATAGCAAATTAAATAATTTTCAAAAAATGTTTTGGTTGTCTTCATAAAATATTGAGAAAAAAAACACATGGAGGCAAAAAAAAAAATTCTGAACCAATGAGATCCCATCCAAAAAACTAGCTGTATTTTTTTTTAAAGAATAGTGCCTCTTTTCTGAGCCAGAAATATTGTCTTCTGAGTTTTCTACCAGCGCTACACATGTTTCCATGGCAAATAAGCAATAAAGAATAGGAAAAGAATATCAAATATTTTTTAAAAATTTGCCTGGCCAGAGTCATTCCTTCATGTGTTCCTTATGTACACATACAATAACTCTTCAGAAAGATAATATGCAGCAACCACGTGTTAGTTTCTGGGAATGTCACGTATTGTGGGTAAGGTGGACAATTAAATAAGCTAGTATGATATAGTGAGGAAGACGTGAGCTTTAGCAATCAAGATAATTCGATTATTCCATCTCTTAAATGACCATAAATCATTATAAATCCCCTCAAGTGAAGATTGCTTCAACAAATATTGGTTCCTATGACACCAGGCAGAGTGCTTGATGCTAAGTAACCAGCAGTAAACGTGAGTTTATAGTTCAGTGGAAGCAAGCTGCTGGCAGAAACAGGAGAGTGTCAGCCAGTATAATAATTGCAGGTGTAGTGGGAAAAAAAAGTGGGCGTGCACCCCACCCTCAGAGCCCAGAATGCTGCAAGACAAGGAAGAAACATCAAAGCTGAGATTTGAAACCCCCAGGTGCGTGGGGAGAAGGCACGGTGAGAAAGAGCACGTACTAGTCAGGGGACAGATAAAATATGACCCAACTCTAACTAGAATAAAAGGCAGTCTGTTCTTGCAGGCTGTACTCATGTGCTTAAGGAGGCAATAGGAAATCACTGGGCCTCCTGGAGACAGGCAGGGCTGCCCTGCTTAGAACAAACTGGGTTGGATTTCCTGGGGCTTGAGTTACTTGGGTCACTGTGGGCCTGGTGTTACTTGACTCTCTTTTAAGACAAATAAAAACAAACCTAAAGAACCCATTTATGGGCAGCAGTTAGGCTTTGGCAAAAATAGCTTTTATTGAAAGAGTCCATTCACTCTTTAGAGGCACTCATAACTACATGGTGGCTTTTCATCTTCTAGAGGAAAGGGAAGAGCATCAACTGTTCCATCCTCACCATTCAAACACCCGCACGCCGCCCCAAGGAGAAACATCAAGAAAAGCAATCTCCTTTACAATCTAAGCCGCTGTGCATACCAAGGGGGCCGTGGAGGGAAAGTTACGATAGGATATACACTTTATGGTTTACCCTGAGACATTTTTGGTATTTACAAATGGGTGCTGTTCAGATAACTGCAAAGAATCATTCTCATGAGAGATCCTAAAACTTTCTGGAGTTCATAAATCGCTAATAATTTTATGGAAATCAACACTTTACTGTGGCCCCCAAAATCCTTCCAGAGTATATTGCCCATGATCTGAGCTAAGACTAAAGTTTAATTCTCTTTACTATAAATTTTACTATTCATTTTTATTTAACAATGAATCTCTGTTTGCCACCAAAACACCAAAGACTGTTTCTGAAACTTTCCTTATAGGATAGTTGGCCTCTCAAAGCTTTTGAATCAAAATACTTCGGGCTTTATAACTTAAAAATATCCTTCTCATTCTGAATTATGGTTATTAGTGTTAACTGATTTCAACTCTTTGTGGTACTCACAAACACTGTTGCAATTTAATTGAAAAAGTTAAAGGTTCTTTTTCTATAGAGCAAATGAACCCTGCATTGGGATATAAAAGCTATAAACTGATATATATGTTGCAAATAGTAAATCAAATATATCAACTGTAGCTCCAAACAGCTGACTTACTAAGTGCGACAAATTATTTAAATTTTAATAGTTTAATGTTAATTTCATAAGTTTCTGACATTTGGAGGATTAGTGGAAGTTTATAGTCCAGTTAAAAATGATGACCAGAGAGGCATATGCCTATTTAATGCTATTTTTAAGTCATGACATAGAATTGACTCAGAAGAAAATAAATAACTTTATATTTGGTACATGACTTCTTTTAGAACTAAATCAGGAAACTGCTTATCGAAGTTTTATTGTTGCCTTTAGATATATAATAAATACATATTAATTTATAATACTTTCTTAAAATATGGTTTGTGGAAAGAGTGTGCCTAATGCAAAGCCCCTAATAAGGAGATAGGTAGTGACTAACTGAAAAAGTAGGACTACAGGAGTGTCTATAAATTCATAATTATCATTATTTAGCCTGAAGAAACCTCTTTTTAAGAACACCTTGAGGATTGCATGTCTTTTTCTATAACTGTTAAATTCTTACTTTAAGTGCAGGAAGTCAATTTCTTGGCTCTTCTATTCCTTATGTAAAGAACCATTTTTATATGGGCTGTATGTTTTGTGCTTTAACTGATATGTTTAATTAATTTATTGCATTTCAATCCAGTTGTTCAAATAAAACTTAAATTTTCTTCAAAATAGTCTACGATCATTAAGTTCTCTTATGAAAAGAAAACATAAGGAAACCCATCAAGTTTTAAGTTAAGGTATAACTTAATCAAACTCATTTTTCCCCTTATTTCTCTAAGCCCAGCAAGTGGAATGGGGTCCTTTGACCTGGACCACACCTTGTGAGCTTCACAGCACCTGTGTTAAGGGCCTACTGCAGGCAGCCCCTGTACCTTCCCAAGCAGGACTCAGCTCTGAATTCTTGTCCCCCAAACAAATGTGTACCTGAGGAGTGTGAAAGGAACATTACTGAAATTTCTTTAAGATTGGCTGGAGGGTGATGTCCCCAGAAAATATACCACCTTTTCCGTTTGAAAACGCATCTATAGATGTCTCTTACTGAAAGATTTGCTTTTCTCTCTTCTTCAAACTTTCTCCCCAAAAGACATTCCTTCTAAAAATCTCTGCAGTTGAGATGGATCCATTTCTCTCAGCCCAAGTATACCCATGCCACTGACCAGAGCCCTGGGTGTCACTGACCCTATGTTTTGTTAGGAAATTATGTACTTTTACTTGAACACAAATCTCTAGGGAATCTTCCCTTCCATTCCATGAAAATTTTCTAAATAGTGACAGAAAAAGTCAAGAAAATGTTTCATTTCAATTTTCATATTATTGTTATTATTACTAAGTACATAAGTGGAGAGAAGGGAAAGAAAAAATATTATAATAAATAATTGTCTCCATATTAAAAAGATATTTGTGTATTCTTTATGCATTCCATTTGCAAATGCCACACTCTTACTGTTGTCCCTGGTAAAATTCCTTTCAGTGTCTGCTTGAGACTTTATTTATTATGTCTACTTGATTCCCCTATTTGACTGTAAGAAACTTACCCTTCTTTGTATTCCAAGATTTAGTAGGTCAGAGTTAAATAACTGAAAATGTTCAGTTAAAGATTTAAAACTGCTCAGGGTCTGCTATGCTGCATGGCGAAAATGATAGTAGAAAGATGATCTATTTGCTTCAATCTACCAAGAAGGACACATTAGCTCTTCTTTGTAAAGTATTATAGATGATTTAGGAAAAAAGGACACAGGATTATGTTATGCTTAAAAAAAAAAGTTGACCTAGTAGATTTTTTCTGCCTAATTATCCAAGAAAATTTTTAAAACCCAAACCTTTTTACTAGCTGCTTTCCAGACTATTCAAAGACCTAATTACATGCCACCTTTCACAAGCAAAGTTCCCAGTGAGATGTGTAGCAATTTCTTTCTCTCATCTATGGCCTGTACTGTTTCTATGCCTGCTCTCCCCAGAACAATTGTTACTCTACCAGATTCATTTTCTTTTCATGCAATTTCTCAAACTAATGGGTGAGCTTCTTGCAGGCTGGGGTCATATTTTTACACCTCTCGTTATTCCAACCTTAGTTCACCTTTCCAATGTAAAAGGTGCTACGTGACAAAATCATCTCAAGTATAAATCTCTGCCACTATAATTCAGCGTCACCTGGTACTTTTGGTTAAAAATAGACAGTTACTGTCAACAACAAAATTTAAAACCTCTCCTTAAACCGTTATTCAGAAAATCAAATATTTCAGCTATGCCTTACACAGAAAGCAAAGAATTAGGATCATTTCTATAAACTGGGATTAAAACGTATGCAGTGCCCAAGTCGATATGATAGAACTGTCCCAATTTGTGCCATATGGACTTCTCCGTCCCAATGGAATTGTAGGCGTCCTGAAGTTCCAGGGGAATTATAGTTACAGGGCTTTAGGACACAAGAGGGAAGACCACAAGAAAAGATGAAAGAGAACCCATTCCTACAGGTTCAAATAGGACTCCTGCTATTTTTTGTGGTAGGAAGCTTATACCTGGGTAATCTATCTTTGTAACTACAGCTAACGTACAGGTTTTCTGATTATAGGAGTATTAAGGAAATAAAATGGTTTCTCACTAAATGGTACACAGATACACTGGGACAGATTTTTCCTCCAAAATACTTTAGACCACTTTGATAACCTTCATTTTGCTGAAGAACAGTTCTGCCAAATAATTTTAGAAAGAGCAAAACACATACATTCACAAATGTCCAAATGAACAGGAAATTTTATATAAGTAATGGGGATTTACAGTTATAGATCATGTTTACACATACTTTTCAGCTTTGAAGGTAAGCAAGTACTTTTCTGGGATTCAGAAAAAGATAAGAAGAAGTTAGTGTGTGGCTGATCACGTTCATGTCCACATGTGACACTAGCTAGGGCTGGTCTCAGACACCAGCTTTGTCATTATGATCTGCAAATCCCTGGAAAAGATTGGAAAAGATAAATAATAATTAGAACTGCCTCACTAGATTATTATTAAAATTAAATTTTAAAGCATACATAAAACTTTTTGCACAGAGCTGAATAGGCAGCAAATGCTAATTAGTATCAGTTATAGGGCCAGGGCACAGAAAGCCCCATCTCCCCCTCTATATCTAACATGTTCCTCTCAATAGATTGGCCTCTTGTGAATTTTATAAGTCTATGATTTGCAAATGTCTCTGCTGTAGACTGAAAAAAAAAAACAGGTAAATACCTGATGTCTTACCAGATTACCAGGTCACCAATGCTGTGAGCAGCTCAATTCAGCAATATGACAGAAACTAGATCAAAATTTGAACTCTTCAATGACTCCAATATCCTAAGTTCCATACTCCTTAAATGTACATTCTTTTCTCTGTAAATGTTCTTTTCCACTGTGAAATGTTCCTCTTTTCTATACTAAATACTGTTAAATCATAACTCATCATTTACCTCTAAAATAAAGTTGAGGTACTAATCTGATCCATCACATGGAAAGCAAACAAGAGTGCTACGTTTAACACTATGAAACATACCATGAGAGAAATTGTAGACTGCATGCGTAGTTGTGCAAAATAATTAGTGTAGGATGCCTGAAAGTTTTTATTAGTCTATTTTTATAAAGGGAATAAATTGGGAGGGGGGCTGGACTTTCTATAGTGTCCTAAGTAATACTCAGGACTATAAGCAGGTAAGTCCAATGTACTTTCATATCAATTAATTGAGTCAAGATGTTTTTTTTAGACAAAATGGAATATAGAGGACATACCAATCTAACCACATTCCTGTTTTAAAAATACTTCACAAATGCCATAGAAAAATGATAATTACAATAGTTTGCACCTTCTCTAGTGCTCAAAGCACTCCAGGCTCTCCAGTAAAGTTACCTTTCTTCACCCCATTTAAACCCTATAATTTGGCAATTATCATGGCAGTGTTATTAGACAACTGAGATTCTATGAGTTTAATGGCTTTCTAAAGCCATACAGCCAGTGGAAGGCAAGACTCAGATATAAACACTTGTCTATCTACTTACGAATCTCATGTCGCTTCTACTATGTAGGAAATTACTCTGTTTCAAAGAAGGAAAGGAAGAGTTTTGCTTTTTCCTCAATTATTTATAGAGGATAATGCTGTTATTTTTGTCTCATTAGATTCCATAGCTGTATGGAGAAGAATGTGTATGTTATTGAGTATGTCATTAATTAAAATAGATCTTTGATAATCTCGATTCATCTGATCTCTCTCCAGCCTACAGTGGAGGCTTAGTGGTGAGTGTTGATTACAGGGGCTTCATCACACCAAAGGGTAAGGAATCCTTCAGTGGCTGAAAAACAGAAATTGAACATGGAAGGAAATTTTTATCATTTTGTAATGCAATGTTCCTCTTTCTTATGGAAGTATAATTGACACACACTGTTGTATTAGTTTCAGGTATACACCATAGTGATTTGGCAGTTCTCTCCACCACAGTAAGTCTAGCTACCATCTCCATCACCACACAAAGCTGTTGATTGACCACATGGCCTATGCAGCACTTTACACGGCAATGTTCCTCCGTGTTCCTGATGATCATCTTTGCTCTGAAGTCTACGTTGTCTGGTATTATATACGACCACAGCTTACTTTTCATTAGAATTTGCAGAGTGTAATGGTTAATTTTATGTGTCAACTTGATTAGGCCAGAATAACTGGACCCAGGTACTTGGCTGCATCTGTGAGGGTGTTTCTGGAACTACATTAAACTCTGCTTGATAGACGAGGTGAAGCGGTCTCCGTCCCTCCTGAGGGGGCCTCGTTCAGTCTGTAAGGCATGATTAGAACAATGCTGAATAGGGGAGAAGTCTCCCTCTGCCTGTGTCTGACGTGAGGCACGGGTCTTTGGCCTCCGGGCTTGGATTAGAATGCACACAAACCAACTGGCTGGCTGGTTCTCAGGCCTTTGAACTGAGACCGGAACCATCCCACTGGCCCTCCTGGGCCTCCGGCTCGCTGACTGGAGATCCTGGGACTTCTCAGCTTCCATAACTACATGAGCCAATGCCTTAAAATATTTTACCTATTCATCTATCGATTGACTGATTGATAAGTATAATAAGTCTACCATCTGTCTATATCATCTATCTATATCCTGTCGGTTCTGTATCACTAGAGAACCCTCATTCATATGGTATGTATATTTTTCATTGTTTTCCTTTTAACTTGCCTGTAGTATAGATTTGCATTGAATTTCTTGTGGACAAAATAGACTTGGTTCATTTTCAAATCCACCCTGAAAATCCTTCTCTTTTTCATTGATGGCTCAAACCAGTGACATTCTGTGGAATTACTGGTATATTTGGATGGAAGACTAGCATTTTATTACTTGTTTTCGTCTTTGTTTCCTCTGCTTTTGTTCAACAGCTTCCACCATCCTGACTTCATTTGGGTCATTTGAACATGTTTTAGTTTTCAGCTTCCATTTATCTGTTGTGTTTCTTCACCATCTTGTGTTTCTATCTTGGTGCTGTTGCAGACTCGCTATTTAGTAGCTGCTCTGCAGACTGCAGGTTCTGTACTGAACTTTACATGGTCTGTTCGGAAGGAATGTGTTCCTGCTTTAAGTAGAATGTAGAAAATTTGCCCCTCTACAGGCTCCTTACCCGGTCCCCTTTTGCTGTGGCAGCCCTATTAATTACATACGCATATGTTGCAAACACCTTCAGACAATGTTAATTTTTTAGTTTCAACTGTCAACAGTACACTTAAAGAGTCATGAGGAGAGGAAAAGTCGATGACACTGAATGCATTCCTTCTTACTCTTGAAGTGAATGGAAAGATGGGTGTCAGCAAAGAAACAGAAAAGATAAAGAAAACCAAATGAATTTTATACAGAATCAGTGGATTTTTGCTACACCGAATATACTTACTTTAGAAACGCTAAGGAGGTAAGATTTACAGAAAACAGTGTCCGACTAGATGTACTATTTTAGGAGAAAGAACTTAATGATCACTAAGAGTATCCCACGCATTTGGGAGGCTGGAGTGCACAGGATGAGAAACAAGGTTTATTCTGTGTAGGAGAACTTGAATGCACGTTAGATATTGAACCTGAGCTGTCTGCAGGAATGGCAGCTGCCTTGCACAGAAGACACCGTCGGAAGAAGCCAAAGATGGTTGGTGAGTTCACACACTCACTTCTGCCAAATATTCTCCTTGTTTTTAAATATTTTAGATAGTGAACAGAAAGATACAAATTTGCTTAATCTACAGACATAGACCTTTTGAGATGAAAACTATTTAAAAAAATAAGTTATTTTACTGTAATATGAATGCGCATCTTAATCTCTTTAAGAGTCATTTCATACACACCAGTTTTGACCATGGTGGCATTGTTTCTGTGTTACAGACAGGAAGCCTGTCTTAGCCCATTTCTTCTTCTCTAATAATCAAAGGCCTCTATGTGGATTCATGGGGACACTATAGGCAATACCTCTGTTTATAAGTTCTGGAAGTGTGAAAAATATGCCTTCTTTGGGAAAATGAAGAAAGAATTTTCCAAAGAGGAAATATTGGCTTAGTTTTACCACATTTTAATTCATTAAATTGTGTACATGAGAGTAAACACAATTTGAGGTTAAATTAGGAATCCAGACAAGTTAAGGTAATGGGTAAATATGGATGCCCAGAAGTTGCTCAGACACTTTAATTCTGTAGCACATCCTAGTCTCAGAATATCCTTGCTTATCACCAGGGGACAACTGCCTTAGTGGATGTGTAAGGATTGGTGGGAAAACAGTGTAATAACCAAGCAGAGTGGTAATAATGTGTGTTAGTGCATTCTTCCCAAAGAAGAAAATGTAATTCCAAACAATGAGGGAAAAA
Source organism: Manis javanica (assembly GCF_040802235.1). Taxonomy (NCBI): domain Eukaryota; kingdom Metazoa; phylum Chordata; class Mammalia; order Pholidota; family Manidae; genus Manis; species Manis javanica. Next base: position 80,851,355 of record NC_133167.1, on the reverse strand, counting down.
GAGTTTGAGAAAAGTGCAGAAAAGAGAACTTGACATATAAAAGAAACAGGTTACGTGACAAGTCTTTTCTTTGGCTGTTGGCAGCCGTGCTCAGAAAATAGCGCCCCATGCAGGGCAGCCGGAAGGCCCCGAACTTCTTAATGACAAATCATCCCACACCACTAAACTACATGCTAATTGCGCCTTGGCATAAGGACCAATGAGACCTACCAAATGGTTATGCTAATAAGGCATATGGAGCCGCACCAACCAGGTCAGAGCATGAGAACTATATAAGCAAGCCTCTCCTTCCTCTCTGTGTCCTGCCCAACACATTTGTTTCACAAAGAGCTGAAGAATAAAGCTTTCTGCAGAAGAATCCTGCTGTTGTTGCGTGCTGTTCTTGCCGGCGAGGACGGGGCGCGCGACAAGTGGTGCCGAATCCCGGGAACCAGAACATCACCGGCACAGGGAGGACCCTTCAGACATCTGGAGAGGATTCAGAACTGCAGGTCAGAAGAAAGCCCGGAGGGGTAAGTTCCGAGAGGCCCCTGCTTTTTAAGATGATGGTTGATAGTTCTCTGTAAATAAGGAGGCACCATAGGGAATGCACCGTCATTAGTCACGGCGCTGCAGACAGCTCTCAAAGAGCGAAACTTGAAGGTCTCCAGCAAAGTCTTAGGATCTTTTGTGAAGGAGATAGACCGTGTGGCCCCCTGGTTCATTTGTTCAAGGTCCCTCTCAATCCCGAGCTGGGACAAACTGGAGAAAGATCTTGATAGAGAGGAGGAGGAAGGTAGCCTGAGGGGAGGCACCAGGCCCCTCTGGAAACTGATTAGAGCTTGTCTGCAAGATGAGAGATGTGAAAAAGTAATAAAAGAAGGTCAGAGAGCATTGACAGATATCCAAGAGAGCATGTCAGAAACGGAACGGGAAACAGAGAGCGCGCGCGGCCGAAAAAAGGCCACAAAAACGAAGGTAAAGAAACCTCAGAGTGAGGGAGAAAGCCCACCTAAGGCAAAAGCGAAAGAGCCCCGAGAAGCGAGTGACGATCGCCTCAGAGAAAATAGTAAATACCCCTGGAAAGAGTTGAGGGACCTCCAACTCTCCAATAGGGAATCTGAGGAGGAATTAACGTCCGCAGAGGAAGGAGAAGAAAATAAAACCGCAGAGTGTAGAAGTAAGGGAACCAGCAAAGTTGAAAAGCGGACCAAGGAAAAAATGAAAGCAGGGTGTCCCCCGACGCCCTTTGCCCCGCCACCTTACGTGAGTGGCGCACTCTCCTTTTGCCACCCAGATACTCTTCAAGCAATTAGACAAATGTTTCCTGTATTTGAGGATAACGGTGTACGCTCTCACCAGCCCCTAAGCCATAAACAAGTTAAGGAGTTAGCAGAATCCGTTCAGGCTTATAGAGTCAGTGCTAACTATACCATAGCACAAGTTGAGAGATTAACAGAGACAGCCATGACACCCGCAGACTGGCAATATGTAACTAAAGCATGCCTTTCTAGTATAGAGCAATACATAGAATGGAAGGCATTGTGGCATGATATCAGCATAACCCAAGCACGCGCAAACGCGGCCGAAGGACAGCCTGCGTAGTCATATGATATGCTGACGGGCCAAGGACAGTGGGTAGCCGACCAGACCGCCTTCCCCTTACAGGTATATGCACAAATAAACACGTGCGCCGCCAAGGCATGGAAAGCCCTCACCAACAAAGGAGAAGTATCAGGCAATTTAACAAAAATTATTCAGAGGCTGAGCGAGCCATTTTCTGACTTTGTCGCTCGTATGATGGAGGCCGCAGGCAGAATATTTAGAGATCAGGAACAAGCGATGCCCCTGGTAGAGCAATTAGTATTTGAACAATGTACCAAGGAATGCAGACAGGCGATAACACCCTAGAAACAGAAAGAGATACACGCTTGGTTGAAAGCCTGTAGAGAAATAGGAGGGCCACTCACCAACGCGGGCCTAGCTGCAGCCATATTACAGAGCCACAAACAAGCCAGGATCACTAACAGAAGTATTAAATGCTTTCACTAATCTGTCACGAGGCCTGTCCCAGTATCTTTCAAGAAACTGGTCCCAAGACTTCGATGGGACACTAGAAGAGCTGCGGCGAGAAATTATCCACATCAACTCCACCCGTCTAGATATCTCCGTAGCGGAAGGACTCTCTTCCTAGTTCCTCAGAGCTCTCTCCCACGTCAAGGAGTGGGCGGGCATGGCTGAGATGGGCGTGTTCATGCTTAGAGGTCTCATGCTCTTACTCTAGTTGTTATGCAGACTCCGCAACCAACATAAGCAAGACAAGGTGATCCTTGCTCAAGCCCTAATAGCGATAGACGTTGGCGCCTCTCCCCAAGTGTGGCTCAACATGCTTAAGAAGGAAGCTCAGCTTTAGCTTGAAGTAGCTCTTGCACCCTGAGCCCATGTGGCACTGCACCAGGCCCGAGTACCTCAATGCTTAATCACAGCTTTCTTTAAGAAGCTCATGGTGCAAGAGGGTTGAGAAAAAGGGTCCAAACCCTTTGTACCAAGCGGTCCCAACGCCAGCCAGAAGATGCGAGGCAAAGCACTGCAAGAGGCCTTGGACCCCTCTGAGAGGCATGCCTGACTGCATAGGAGTAGATGCCCAGAACCCCTCTCCAAAAAGGGGGCATCAAGAAGTATGATGGAGGTCAGGCCTCTGTCTCCGCCTCTGCTGGCAAGTTCCGCCTTGAGCTTCTGTTAGACAAAAAAGGGGGAGATGTTGGCAGCCGTGCTCAGAAAATAGCGCCCCATGCAGGGCAGCCGGAAGGCCCCGAACTTCCTAATGACAAATCATCCCACACCACTAAACTACATGCTAATTGCGCCTTGGCATAAGGACCAATGAGACCCACCAAATGGTTATGCTAATAAGGCATATGGAGCCGCACCAACCAGGTCAGAGCATGAGAACTATATAAGCAAGCCTCTCCTTCCCCTCTGTGTCCTGCCCAACACATTTGTTTCACAAAGAGCTGAAGAATAAAGCTTTCTGCAGAAGAATCCTGCTGTTGTTGCGTGCTGTTCTTGCCGGCGAGGACGGGGCGCGCGACATTTGGCTGAAATGTAAATTCGAGTGAAGGACTGCTGCTCGCTCATCTGTTTTTCCAGTTTCTCCCATGGCTCCAGCCTCCTTCCATGAGCCTGTGACCCCCACCTGGGCTTTGCAGGCTCAGCAAGTGCTCCAGACCTGCTGTGTCAAGATCCCAGTCTGCCCTCCTTCATTTCAGGACTTGATGAATCAGTTTAGACCAGACGTTAATGCCTGAAGTCAACTTATTCTCTCTCTGAGTACTATTTACATTTCAACTGTGAACAAAGTCACACAGAAAAGTTCATCTGTAAGATCATCACAGTTAAACAGCCAAAAATAATCATAGCTGCCCCTGTGCAGTGAAAATGGCATTCGTGTGTTGACAAAAGACCTTATGCAAACCCTTCCCCCGCCTGACAAAGTTTAGCATCAGCTCAAATAAACCTTCCTTAGTGAAGTCCCGGCTCTCATTTCCTAAAGGCGTCCCAAGTCTCTATCATATTACTCTAAGCTGCTGTCTTTATGGCACTCTTGGTAGGCTGAAATTATCTTGTTAATTGACTTTTTTTATTACTAGTTTTGTCACACTGGAATGTAAATTCCTTAACACCAGATCGTTCTGTATATGTTTTGTGTGTGTGTTTGTGTGTGTGTGTGTGTGTGTGCATGCATGCACATATGAATGTGTGTGTGTGTGTGTGTGTCAACTACAAAAATGACTGGCATATAGCATGTTTTCCATAAATATTTCTGAATAAATTTAACAGTTAAATAATTTGACAAGGAGTTTTGAGCACACTATTTATCTCAGTAATTTCATATATACTTTTCCTATGTAAATAAGCAAAAATTCAGAAAAAGCACTTTGGGTTTACATATCCATCTTAAAGTTCTCTATGACCCTGAAAATACAAAACAGGAAAGTTTCAAAATAGGAAAATGGTAGCAAATCATGATGCATCTATTATACAGCCATTAAGTATTTTATTAACATATGAAAGAGAAGATACAAGGAATATGCTTATTTTTGTTTTATTACACTTATTTATATTTTAGCCAGTGTTTCTTCTTTTCTACCAAAAGCTTTGTTTTCATAAAGTTCTAAAGATCCTTGTCACATATTAAGGAAACAGAAAGAATTTAACTCAGATAAGTCGAAGGAGCCATTTCATGCCCTCACTGCATACCTGTCACGATTAACCCCCTTAGATGTGGCAGGTCATCTGCTACACAGTATCCATGAAGAAGGACCTAGTACAGACCAGACATATCAGAAAACAGTCTTGAGTATTCATGAGGCAAATATAAAGGCAGGGTGGCTTGTCCCCATGCCCTGCAAGGCAGTCGGTGCTTATCACTAAGGAACTGCACTCATGACCCATTTGCAGGTAATCGCAAGGACATTTCTGGCCAGTGAGTGAATGGATACAGTGTGGTCTCAGTGGAGCATCTAAAGACTGGAATGAGATTTTCCTTCTGATAGGGAAACAGGTAATATTTAGCATAGTGGCTGTTCCATAACCTGGCCACCACATTACCACAGTGACAATGACACGTGAGCAACATGCACTGGGAAGTCACGTGCAGAAAATAGAATATTTGCCATGTGATGGCCCTGAGATGTGGGGACTGCTTGTTACTACAGCATAACCTGATCTGTCCTGGTGAAAACATTCACCTTTTCTTCTCTCTCTGCCTCAAGACCTTGTGGCATCCCTTCCGTAGTTCTGGACTGAAGATAGAGTTCTACAATATAGAGTATTTGTACAAGCTTCCATGGAACCTGGCTTGATGCAGTGTGGCTAACATAATTGCTATACACCATTGTGACAGCTTTACCTGCCACGTGTGACCCATGTGGCCATGTGACCCATGTTTTGTGCCCATTTAATACATCTCCAAGCTTAAACTATAAATTCTTTGACTTCTTGTAACATCTCCCTCCTGAGAAAAATCAAAGGGTTTAGAATGATTAGATAATTAATACGTATAATGTGCTAGAAGCCATCAAGGCTTCTAAAAAATCACTTGTAACTATTTATAACTGTGCTTTAGTCAAATGCAAAATTAGCTCATCCATCAGAAGAACCTTGTACAGCTATTCTGACCTGAAAAGATATAGGAGAGGTCCTTTGATACCTTTGAAAGTGATGTAGTTTTAAATGAGAACTTTAAAAATAGGTCAACGACGTGTCATTTCATCAATATTCTCAGCTATGCCAACTTTACATTTAGAGTTGAATGTGTTTAACCAGTTATGGGGCTCTAACACACTGTTTGACCTACAAGAAAGGATAAAGTTGGTGACAACTAAATTACAGAAGAAGAACATTTTTAAATAAATCTGCTCTGTTATAGATTGTAAATCTGTATTGTGGATACATATGACAACCATTTTTGTCAGGATAATACCGCAAGAGCCAAAATTAATCTTTCATCTCTTCCCTTGATGGGAAAAAAATGGGACTCTGGAAAGTGCACCGTGGATGAGAAGAAACTGTTAACATTTACTTTTAAAAGTTGTGACTGACATCCATCTAAGTGGAAGCATGTGTAGAGTCCCCAGTGTGTGAATTTTCCCCAAAATATTCTGTTATAAAGTATTCTAAACTGAATTGAATCTTGCGAACAAGTGTGATGAGGGAAATTAAGTTTAAAAAGAATAGAAAACAAGTGAAGGTCTTATAAACAACTCAGAAGTAAAACATAGTGCAAAAAAAACGTTGGTCAGATCACAATTTTTGAAAAGGAAGGAAATTACATTAAGTTGCAAAATATAAAGCATACTGTCATATATTAAATGTGAGTGGATTAGAAACTCCCATCAAAATTCAGAGCCTGAAAAGACTGTATAACAAAAATTCCTGAAATGGAAAAAAAGGTGGAAATTTCTCAGTAGTTAACATAGACAACTATACATAGACGTAGGCTAAAGTTGAGCAAAATGCAAGCACATATTAGGTAATAAGAGGTACAATGAAATCAGAAATAACCATTACAAATTTACATATATGAAGCATTGAAGTCAGGAGCATAAAGCATAAACTATTAGATCAAAAGGAGAACAGGATTTGAAAATTTTAAGTTTTAGTGGGAGGTTTCAGTATACCTCATTAGAATGGGAAAGATAATAATAAAAAAAGGTAAGAAAGAAAAAAATAGTTAAATTCTATATTTAATCAAACTGAATTATATATTTATAAAACCAGTTTCATATATCTATGTAGAACCAAATACTTTCCATATGTACATAGATCATTCTCCAAAAAAGGTAGCATAACTGGCCAAAATTTTTTCATTAATTAATTCAAAGGTGGATACTTAGCATAAATTATCAGATCAAAACATAATGAAATGAGAGATATGTAATAATAAATCACAGAAAAATATTGATTGCTTAGATATTAAGAAATTCACAACTAGACAAACCTTAGATCATTAAAGAATTTTAAGATGATACTAGATATTGCTACCATCTAGATAGATAGAAAACAGTGGGGTGGGATTCACTACACACCAAAATGCCTGTCACCACAACATTTTTTCCAAAATATAGATAGCTGCAAATATCTTTAATCCCAAAAAGAAAGACAAAAACAATTAAAAGAATAAATTACTCAGATTAAGAAGTAAGAAAGAAAACGATGATATGAAACAGGAAACAAAGAGATGGTACTAATATAAATAAACATTGTTATATTATTGAATAGAAAAAAATAGTACAAAGCATTAATACACTTGGAAGATGTTTCTTTGTAAACACAAAGAAATTAGTACCTTGAAAGTCTGAGTAATTTTTAAAAAGAGTGAAGAAAAGGCAGAATATGGGAAAGAGGACAGAGCTCTAGCCACAATGTTGGGAAAGTTTAAATAATTGTGAAAGAATATACCATGAAAATGGGAACACAGGACAGTCAGAGGAAATGCAGGATTCCTTAGCAAAATAATAATTCTCAACTGACTATTTGCCCATGAAGAAAGTCAGAGGGAGGCTGTCCCACGGTGATGCTGTCTTACCCTCCTCCTCTGTGCCTATTTTCTGCACCATATCTCACAAAAATAAACATAAATAAGGAAGTTTTATATTAAAATTCCCCCATTTCTTCCCTCATATCAGTAATTATTTTATGGGAGTCCCTGAACCTGTCTTTCCCTTTCTTTTTTCTCTTGCAGAAACTCCTAAATTCTGCTAACATAACATACTCAGGAAATTTAGACTATCGTCACTATTGCTATGATGTGACTTTTTTCTGTTTAGTGTTTTTTTAAATTTATTTTGTGCTTTTAATCCTGTCCTGTCTTTTCTGCTTCTCCCTTTATCATTCCGTATTATGGGAATTATTCTAGAAATTTAAGGGTTTGGGGGCCCACTGTCCCCACTCCAGGTATTTTCCTGTATGCTAGGATGATGCACTCCACAGTTTGGCCTATTTCCCCATATACTCTTTATGACTTCTGAATAACTTATTGTGAAGACATTCATTTCTTTTGTCTCAATGTTTATATAACATTTCTGACTTTTAACTTCCATTAGTGAAGATACAATGTCCATTGCCAAGCTGACTTAAAAGATAACTTGTTTTATTTTTGTCTATTTAGAAGTTTAAAATAATTTCTTTTTATCCTTAGATAAATTTTATCTAATGATACATTAAGGTGTGTTTCTTTCTTATCAATCAAGCCTGCAACTTACTGATCTTTATTATTTACACGAACGTTATACCCTATCTTCTATCTCGCTTTGAAACCCCTAATACTCACGTGCTAGGTATTCTGAATTTAGTAAAAAATATCTTCCTAAGCTTAAAATTTCTACATCGTCTATTTTTATTCTGACATGAGATAATTCTTGTATTTTATTTCCCAAAGCTTGTCTATGTCTCACCATTTAATGATTGCATTTCCTGAATATATTAATTTATAAATCCTATTTTAGTATTTATATGATTTTCTTATATATCTTAACTTGCAGTGTTATATTTTCTGTCCACATTCTCTATCTGTACATCTGATTCAGCCATTTTGGAGAGGTTTCTATCAGTCTAATCCTCCTTCTATAAACAAGTATAAAAGTTGGATGAAATACATACCACAGACATTTGACAGCATTGGAAAGTAACCAGCAGGGCACTGCTCTAGAAGCTGTGAGCCCTGAGAGATGAACGCGCTCCACAGAACTCCACATTCCTGCCAGTATTTTTCCTTTAGTGTATTTGCAATTGACTGTGTAGAATAGATCCAGAGCACAAAGCTAATATCTCACCGGTCTGAGGAAACATGTAGGATTGTACAATGATTAGAGAGGAAATTTTACAAAAGAAAAATACCACAGTATGTGGGGTGAAAAATGTACTACATAGGATTAAACATGAGTTAGATATCAGAGAAAAAATAAGCTAATGAACTTGAAGATACAGCAACAGAAACAGACCAACATAAAACACACAGAGGAAAAAACTGGAAAGGAAAGATCAGGCCATGAGTGAGATGTGGAGCCTTATACCTAAGTAACTGGAGTCTTCAAAGGTGGGAGAGGCAAAAAATTGTTTTGAAAAATTACAGTTGATGAAAATCAGAACTCTACAAATCCAAGAAGTTTGATAACCCAACACAAGAAATTTGAGGAAAACTATACCACAAAACATCATGATCCAATTGTTTTCAATCGATAATAAAAAGAAAATCTTAAACACAAAGAACAAAGACACACTGCATACAGAGTAACAGAGATAAGGAGGTCCAGAGACTTCTTGGGAGAATCAAGGCAAGCTAGAACAGCACCTTTACAGTACTAGCAGAAAAATAAAATGTCCAGTACAATTCTTTTTCTGGGGAAAATACCTCTCAAAAGCAAAATTAAATTAAGACTTTTGAACTCATTAAGCAAGCTCAATAACAATGCACATATGTATACATTACGTGTATACAAAATACAAAAATGTGTGTTATAAAATATATAATTATATAAAAATACATTATATAAATATATATATATAAAGTTAAAGATACAACAAGAGTAGCACCAAAGGATGGTCGGGGATAAACTGAAGTGTTTTAATGTCTTATACATAAAATGGCAAAATATCACTGTAGGTAGACTTCAAATATACTTCAAATCTTAAAGCAACCACTAAAATAACAAAAGTTATTAACGATTCAACAAAAATGACAACATGAAATCATGAAAATATCTATTTAATCTAAAAGAAGTCATCAGAAGAAGATGAGGAAGAAAAGGGTAGAACAAATAGAAAAAAGTAAGCAAATTGAAAATTGTTGGACTTAATCCCAGCCATATAAATAAACACAGTGAATGTAGATCCACAGCTCAAAGGCAGAGATTACCAGATTAGATCTAATAAAACTTAACAAGATGCAGCTGCATGCAGCCTATAAGCAACACACATTATTTAGAAAGACAAAATATGTTCATAATAAAAGAACAGAAAAGTAGATAATATATTAATACTAATTGAAAGGTAGCTGGAGAGGCTATATTAACATCAGAAAAAGTAGATTTCACAGTGAAAATACCTGTTAGCAGAGGTAATATGGGTCAATTCACAATGATACATGGCCAACCTTAAAAGTTTAATTGCTTCATCAAGGGCTTCAAAATACATGAAGTGAAAACTGATAAAACTGTAAGAGATGTAGATAAATTAACAATAATGTTCAAATATTTTAAAGCCTCTTTCTCAATAACTGACAGGACAAACAGCCACAAAGTATATAGAACACTGTCAATCAACTTGATCTAAGTGACATTTATGGAACTCCACTGAGAGCAAAAAAGGAATTCTTTTCAGGTACACACAGAACATTCACCAAGGAGCATAAGTGAGACATTAATGCAAAGGTCTCAATGAATGTAAATGCATTGATGAGCCACATGGTCTCCTCTTATAACAATGGAGCTAAATTAGAAATGAAAACAGGAAACATGTCTTCAAAAATCAAAATATCTGTAAGTTATATAACACAGTTCTAAGTAAACCATAGACTAAAAATTAAATCAAGAGATACTAGAAATTATTGTGAATGGAATAGAAATGAAACCACAACATAGCGAAGCTGATGGGCTGTCACTAACCCAGCACTTAAGGGCTGTTTCATAGCTGTAAGTGCGCGTATAACACCACAAGAGAGCTTCAACTTTACCCTTCCATGCCTAAAACTGGAGGAAACAACCCCAATGTCAGAATAAAAAAGCAACAATGGCAGATCATTAGAAATCAATGACATCTGCAAAAAGAACTCAGTTTACTCATGGGATCCCTTAAAAGAAGATTTTCTCCTTCCTTGGTATCAGAGTACTTCTTTCACCATTATAGGCTTGAAAATAATAAGTTTGGGCTGATCACTTTTTTAAAAATTATATTTTGTATATTATTATTTCCAAACTATGACATTTTCAATACAAGAATGGTAGAGACCCTAGCAATGTGGTAGATTGCTCATCAAAAATGTTCTCTGGTCTTATTTGCACAACATGATGATTCTCCTGTGAAGTAATTGGTCACTATTTTCCCTCCTCACAAATGAGTTAACATGGGGACTCGTTTGATCAACAGAATGTGGAGGATGACACTGTGCCAGGGCCAGCAAAGACTTTAAGAAGTCTCAGTGCTCATGCTGTCATATTCTTGGAGCCCTAAGCCACTGTGGTTTGAAGTCTGAGCTAAAGCCATAAAGGTGTGTGTGGAAGGGAATGCAGGCAAGCTGACCACCACCACCAGCAGAGACACCAGCGGAGTACAGAGGGACCATCCAGTCAACCCACACGATCATGAGAAATAATAAATTGTTCTTGTTTTAGGCTTTTACATTTTGAGGTATTTTGATATACAGCAGTAAGAAGTGATATAAACAATATTAGTTATTTTATGATTCAGAGAAACAAAACAACCCATATAAAATACATTATTGGGTAAGGATTTGTTTTATAGACATTATCCTACTTAATTTCACAATAAAATTTTAGTCAATAAATACGTGCTTAATCAATATATCTCATCTTCTACATGTGTATATCTTATATCTTTATCTTATACAACATGCTTAGTATATAAATTGTATTATAATACCTCTCTTTTATTATTCCCATTAAACCACCCATAAAATTGAAAACTCCATTGTTTTCATGTTATATTTAGTACAATTAGATCTTTAAAAACTCATAAAGTGTTCCTTGTTAGACTCCAGTTCCCAAGAGAAAAGATAATTTAAGAAGCTTTTTTGGTATGGCATTTGTTTGGACAATCAGCAAAGAGCTGACGTAAGCAATCACAAGAAACTTGAATGCCTAAAAGAAAAGCTCTTCTGGATGAAAAAAGATACACAAATATAGCCAAACTCAGTCTGACCTCTGCTTGCTTTTTCATGGTCATATTGACCTCTTTTATACACAGAGAGAAATTATTGCCAGTCTTTAAATGAACCATCTACTTCAATCCGTGTGCCTGCTTGTCCTTAAAGATCTACTCACTCTCACAGACCTCACCCCAGTATCCCCTTATTCACTCCCTTCTCACAAGGAATTGTTCATTTTTCCTCATTTTCCATAACTACAAATTTTACATTGTTTAGACTCTTAACACCATACTATGGGAATGGTTTACATTTCAGATTTCTGAATCTGTTATAAAACTCTATTGTTTGAGGACAGGATCTGTGACGTGTTTATTACTGCCTGATACTGGGGATAATGTAGGTTAGGTTACAAACAGAAATGCCATGAATGAATGAAATGATCGCAGAGAGCCCGCATAGGTAAATAATTAACTACTAAACTAGCATGCGTTAAAGTAATGCAGAGTACTTGAACAGGACATGAGAAAAAGTCATTCAAATGTGGTAGCTCTGCTGGTTTTCATCAAATTAATTTAGCAAAACAAGGAATGGGCTTCTAGATACAGTGTGAAGAAAAGTATTGATGTGTAGGTGGAATGAGATGACCCACAAATGTAGCTTCAATACAATGATGGAGGGAGCTGCTCGCCAAACAAGGCAGGTGCAGCTTGTGACCCTCTCATGTGAGATGTGATAAGGTGAGCTTTCATCACAAATGCTCTGCAGACACAACAATGTACCTCATAGGATCATGTTTTATTTTTTTTCATTTAAAGCATTTGAAAATGGTAAAATAATGTCCGCATAGTCCTAAAGTTGCCATACCATGGAATAAACTTTCAAACCCTAAAAATAAGAAGAAAACTTCCCGAAAACCTTCATATCACGTGCAACCTATGCTCTTAAACTTAATTTCCACTCTGTGAATGAACAGATACCCTTCTCCTAAAGTCAATGTAAATTAGAAGCTGCCTTTCTGGTGCTTTAGAAAAATCATTTGAGACAAAAATAAACCCTCGGGGCATCTCTGTAATGAAAAATAGGTTAAGTGAACAGAAGAGTACAAACAAAAGAACACAGGCAGCCATTCATTAGAGTCACACCTGTGGCACAGAACTTGAAGTCGGAAGCCTTCTTTTTTGTAAATAATGCATTGAGTCTCTCCTCTTTGTGGTTTCCATTGAACATACTTGATTGATTTTGTTGCTTGCTGAAATAAAATGTATCAGACAATCATCTCAGCAGGCCATTTCCCTGCTGTCCTTAGGAAGGAAAGGGCATTTGGGAGCACTGCACTACCTACAGCAAAACTGCAGGAGAATTGGGTTATGTAACAGTGAGTCTGCTACTAATAAATAATCTGACATGCAAAATTGACCTCCTGTTCAAGGTCAAAGTGGCTATTACTGCGGTGATGTAAAATTTATTTTCCTCACAATGGCAACTACAGGAACTCAAATAATTTGCTCTCTTTGTAGCCTTCAAACATAGGTAAGAAAGTGCGTTATCAAATCTGTAGATCAATTGACTATCAGAAGGGATGTGTAGGCAAAGATACTCACATGTAATAACAGCCAGTTGTTCTGAACATGTGAACTAGAGTCACCACAATTCTTATTTCTAGTACGTTTTGCTGCATTTGACTTATATGGGCCCCAAAATCTAGAATATTTAAAGAAGCTTGTATAAGTATTACATCAGAAAATAAAGTTCTACATGTAAGATATGTATTAGAATCAAAACTGAATTTGCATATACAAAAAAACAGTACTTAAAATTTATACTGGTTAATGTTAATTTCAAAATTTTAACAGAGATGAACCAACGCAAATATAGATCACATCCATACTAACATGTCCTCATTCCCAAATGGCAAGAGCTGACATCTTAAGAAATAAATGTTCAGTCTGAGGTTTGGTTGGATAGGAAAAGATGCAGACAAGAAACAATGATTCATGATCAATCCAACCTTCTCGCTGTCAGATAAAACCTGTTCACTCATCATTTCCAGTGGTTATGGGCTGGGGTACACACATCCTCCTCAAACCTAAGGTTTAATGTACTTCCAAAACACAGTCATCTTATGCTGATTTAATTAAGTATGTTGGAATTAGTATATGACAATTCAGAGGCCATCATCAGAAACATCAAAACTAAATCTCCCACAATTTTATACCGGCCAACCTGCCTTTGAAAACCCAGTATACTTGTGGTCTCGGTCACACCCCAGGCAGCTTGCTATCTTTCTCATCTTTGCTGTCTGTTCTTCAAACTCACCTGCTTGAGGTCATCAGTTATTTGCTTGTGACATCCTGGCTTCAGTCACAGTTAAGATGAAGAGCAAAGTTGGTTCTGTAATTCATTCCCATTGCATTCTGGGAGAGGTTTAAAACATAAAACACATAATGGTGTGCTTACAATGTGCTCTCTCCATCTCTTGTATTTGCTTCATTTTTCTCAGAATATGGACTTAATCGTGAAAAACAAAGAGAACTTGTCAGATTCAGTTCCATGTAATGAAGTAGCAAAGGCAACTTTGAGATAATTATGATGAAATAATATTTGACAAAGTATAAAGGGGTGCCTAACTCTCCTAGTTTTTACAGCTTTGTTGAGATACAGTTGACAAATAAAATTGTGATATGTTTAATGTGTACAACATGATGGTGATATCCATATACATTGTGAAATGATTCCCCCCATCAAGTTAGTTAGTATAACCCTCACCTCACTTTTAGTTTTTTTTTGTTTTCTTTTGCTAATGTGTTGTATGAGTTCTTGTACATTGTGGATATCAACTCCTAATATGATATGAGGTTTGTAAATATTTTATCCCATTCCATATATTGCCTTTTCATTTTGTTAATGGTTCTTGATGTCTAGTTTCATACATCTGGATCAGAAAAGGTACTTGATAAAATATAAGTCATCTTAAAGTTGTTAAAACTTGTTTTGTGGTCTAACAGCGATCTGTCCTGGAGAGTGTTCTGTGTGCGCTTGAGAAGAATGTGTACTCTGCTGTTACTGGGTGGAATATGATGTATACGCCTGTTAGGTTCATCTGGTCTAATGTGCACTTTAAATCTAATATTTCCTTATTGATTTCTGTCTGGATATTCCATCCATTGCTGAAAGTGGGGCACTGAAATCCCCTACAATTATTATCATGTTGTCTATTTCATTCTTCAGGTTTGTTCCTATTTGCTTTATATATTTTCAATGCACTATGTTTGGATGTGTAAATATTTACAAACTTTATATTCTCTTGAAAAATTGACCCTTTTATCATTATATATTGACCTTTTTCATCTCTTGTTACAGGTTTTGACTTAAAGTCTATATTGTCTGATATAAACACAGCTATTCCTGGTTTTATTTGGTTTTCATTTGTATGGAATTTTTCCCCCTATACATTCATTTTCTATGTGTCTATGTGCATTCTTAAAGGTAAGTGATTCTCCTATAGGCAGCATATAGTTGTGTCCTGTTTTGTATTTTTAATCTGTTCACTCTATATCTTTTGATTCTAGAATCTGGCCCATTTGCATTTAAAGTAATTAATGAGAGGTATGGATATCTACTGCATTTAAAGTAATTAATTACAGACATGTGCATCTACTGTAGGTTTTTGCTTTGTGGCTACTATAAGGCTTACATAAAATACCTTAGAGTTATGACAGTTGTTTTCAGTTAATAACACCTTAACTTTGAATGTATCCTAAATTGCTGCATTTATACTCCCCCCAACATTTTGTGTTTTTGATGTCATTATTTTCATCTTTTTATATTGCATATGCATTACCAAATTATTATAATTATAGTTGTTTATAATAATATTGTCTTTCAACCTTCACGGTAGAATTACATTATTTACTACCACCATTACAACATTAGAATATCTAGAATTTAGTTACATATTTACCTTTACCAATGAGTTTACATTTTCATGTTACTAATTGTGTCCTTTCATTCCAGCTTAAACAAGTCCCTTTAACATTTTTGTAAGGTAGGTCTTATGGGATGAATTCTTTAAGTCTTGTTTCTTGGGGAAACTCTCTATATCCCCTTCAATTCTGAAGGACAACTTTACCAGTGGAGTATTCTTACTTGGCAATTTTTTTTTTCATTTAGAAGAATGAAATGAACTCCCTTTTGGCCTGTCAAAGGGCAAAGTCTCTTCTGAAAATTCCAACGATTTTCAATGTGGTTTCCTCTTTTGTAACAAGTTACTTTATTCGTGCTGCTTTTAAGCTGCTCTCTCTCTTTTTTAAGCTTTTAACAATTTGATTGTACTATGTCTTGGTATAGATCTCTTTATTTCCATCTTCTTCTGAAATTATTCAGCCTCCAGTCTTCTCCTTCTGGGATCTCTTTAATATGTATATTGATCTATTTGATGGTGTTCTGTGAGTTCCTTATGGTGTCTTGATTCTTTTTTATTTCTGGTTTTATGATTAGATGAGTTCCACTGCCCTGTCTTAAGTTCACGGATCCTTTCTTCTGCTTCATCTAGTTGGCTGATGAATCTTTCTACTGAATCTTTCATTTCAATTATTGTATTCTCCAGCTCTATGACTTCCACTTGGTACTTGATTAAATTTTCTGTTTCTTTATTGAAATTCTCACTCCATCATGCGTTGGTCTCCTGATCTTAGTGTGTAGTTTTATGACCATTGCTTCAAACTCTTCTTCAGGTAACTTACTTATCTCCATTCTTCCAAAGATACGTTTGTGAAGACTTACCTTATTTTTCTGTTTGGTACATATTTCCTTGTTTCTTTACTTTCCTTGCCTCTTTGTGTTGCTTTCTCTCCCAGTTTTGATAGCCTGGTCTCATCTGAGAGGTAAAGCTCATAAACTAGCCCGGTCCAAGCTCTTGGCTGTCTCTCAAAGCTTTGCAATTGTCCAAGCCACCGTCTTTCTACCTAGAGGCTCCTACATGTTGAAGGTGGGCTAAAACCCGCCAGAGTCCCAAGGAAGGTGGTCATCACTAGTGCCAAGCTGCAGGACGGTTAGAAGCTGTGTCCTCAGGCAGCCACTAGGGAAGTACATAGTCAGACCTCCTCCGCGGAGAAACTGGGAGATGGGCATTTTGCCTCCTCTTTCTATGCCGAGCCTGGGCATGTCACCATGGGTGGTGCCCTGCTCTAAGTTCTCATGGCTGATACTACATTTGATCATTGATTTTGATGGTCCCTACCGAGGAGTCTTGGACTAAATAAAGGAGTCAATGAAAGGAAGTTGTAGGAGGTAATTTTAATCAAATGAAACTATGTGTTAAATCATTCAATTCACTTTCAGAACGGATGTAGTTTAATAACGTTTTATATAAAATCACCATTATCCTGCCTACAGTTTATTTTGTTGAAAGTATCTAAGACTTAAGAAAAACATGCAGGCAATTATGAGTTATATCTTTTGTATGCCTGTCTGAGGATATTAGATACATATAATAGCAGAAATTTCTTATTCAATGGTATTAAAAAAAACAGAACTCTAAAATCCTTATTAGATATTCTAAAAGTGTAATTGCCAGATTCAAAGCTGTGAGATTCATATCCAAATAAGTCTTTAATGTGAGTAAAACCAAAGGCATTTATGTTTAAATTCTAGTGTACAACAAATACTTACTGTTGTGATCTGTATTACTTAAATCTAACAACTCTGCAGAGGAACAGACCAGGTCAGCATTTACATGCACACACACACAGCCTTGTACACCCCAGGAGGTTCTGAGTATTCTCACACCTGTGTTCCTCTCCCCACATTCCTGCTGTGCGGCTGCACGTCCATCACCAATGGGAGGTCCAAGTACAGATGCTCCATCTTGGTGAGTCCGGTCCACACTGGCAGTGAGTCTGGATCATTTAAGCAAAACTATAGGTTGTTTTATTTCTTTTGACATCAAAATATCTTGTTTTCCCTTTTCAACTTTCCATTTAATAATAATAGCATATTGGGTTGTGTTTTAGCCTTTTTAAATCAAATATAAGTGGTAGAGCAATTGGTATGAAGTCTATATAGCAGCAATGGGAAAATAAAGAGGGTCTGGTGATTGCCCATGGTAATAGTGCATGTCTACGAAGGGTTATGTTACAGCGAGGAGATTATTTCAAATACCTCAAATAACATATATGAAGTTTTCTGGCTTTTTAAGCAATAAATTATAAAAATTATATTCGCTAGTCTATCTTCAAGTAGATTATATCAATACAGTCATGAGCCGTGTCTTAAATTTCTTCTGTGTTGCCTAACTTCCCAGTGCTGTATTCTGCACACACTACATGCCTACTTGACTCTTAAATTTCTGAATATAAGGCTATTTCTCAATAAACATGATTTCCTAGTCATTTTTGTTTTTACTTATTTTACTTGAATCAAATCATAATACAATCTGTACCCTTAACCACAAAATCAATTCAACTCTGAGTTGCTTTTTAGCAGGGAGACTGTTTGATTAATTACTCCCTAAGCTTGGTGTTCTGCATTCGATGTATTCTCTTTGTGAATCATTCCTAACAATACAATTTTATCTCCTTGCTTTATATGACAATAGACTTCAATGCCTTCGCTACAATAATCTCATGTCCAGTGTAACCTACAGAGTCTTAATTCAGCCTCATTGATTTGAGTGCTTTAACACAGGATAAATCAAGTTAAATACCACTGGCTTTTTAACTTTGAAAAATAACAAAAGGGCCCCCTGGCAGCTCATGAAGGAAGGAGAAACCTTATCTACTTAGGGTTTCCTTGTGGAAAATAATGGGATGACCAATGATTCGCTTATCTGTTCGTTTTTCTCAGCAGGAGCCTGCACCATGGCCAGTCTTCCTAAGTCACCTCATACACAGCTGCCACTTCAGAGCACCTGGGGGTGACCTAAGGTTGTGTGTCTCATACTTAAATTAATTCCACTGAAATGGTGTGGGAAAGCTTCAGTATGCATTTTATTGTTTTTTATTTTTGCCACCACAAAGGTGGATTCTATCAGACCCAGGTTAAGGTAATTGCTTGCTCAGCTATTGATTTATTTCTGCTAGTTTCTCAAATTACTACACTTTCAGAAATTTAGCATCCTTCTCTTGAATCAGACTCATCTAATCATAAAAATGCAAGTGATTCTTTATGAACAGGAATGTATGCTTTATTAATTATAAGAACAAAACAAAAATCCCTCCTTACAATCTCCATTTCCAAGAGTTATAAATCCAGGGTTCATCAGAATCATTTGGGAAGGTTTTTCGAACTACAAACGGGCAGAATCTCCTTTACACCTAAAGTCAGACCATCTGTTGTCAGTAGCCATAAATCCGTATACTTTAGACTTCTTTAAATCATTTTTTTAAGACAATCAACCTACCTGCATTTTGGAGACAGTTTTATTTCATGAAAATTAATTTAAATATTTGAGCTTTCAACCAGCAGAAAAAAAAATCTGCATGGTAAATTGGCAAGACATATTAAATAAAGGATAGTTTGAAAGCCATGGCAAGCCCCTTGATTTGCTTGCAAAAGATGGTCCTTCCTTGCTGGTACACAGCAGATAACATGTGTCCTGGATCAGGATACAAGTGGGCTAAATGAATCCGAACATTCTAAGTCTGTGGTTCAGGATTGCTTCTGGAATAAAAGGCATGGTTCTTCCTTATGGCTGCTTATCTAGTTTTCCATGGGATGGTCCCTATCACGCAGCTGCTGTAATGCTACTTGCTAGAAAATTCACAGGCCTTGAAGCAAGAAAGTTGGGAAGTCAGGCATGTTATGAAACTTCAGTTTACCCCAGTGGAAAAATTTGGATTATAAATACTAGACCCACCAATGTGCTGTTAGGTTTAAATTACATAATGTTGTTAGGTTTAAAGCAGGTAATTCTCTCAGACACATGGTTTAGGGAAATGTTAATTTCTTTCAGGACTCCCTTTCCGTATTGTATTTTGAGGTGGAATTATATAAATATTTAGATTTAATGCACAAAACATTTAGATTTTAAATATGCTTCTAGATTAACTTTTAATAAGATTATTCTACCCAATAATGAGAAATTGGACTAAAATCCAAGACATTTGCATAAGCAATAGTTTTTCACATTCAGTGATTCCAAATATACATGTTAAACATTCCTTCACTATCTTTTATATCATTTCTCTTTAGTATTTTTGCTATTTTGTTTATTATATTTTTATTCTCCTCAATCTTTATTCAATGTCTCTCATTAAATATAATAAACTTTATTACCCTTGACTCTTTATTGTACTTCCTTGGAAGTACCAACCTCTATTTATTTTACAATATTAATGAGGAAACTAGCATATATAATATGACAATAATGCCAATGACTCTTAAAAATTTTTTTTTATCAATTTCTTTTCTGTATTTGGTTAAATCTTACTACATATTTTCCTGTTTTATTTCCCCCTTTCTATTGAGAGAAGCCACATTTAATTATATAATCACAAGAGTTCAAAGTTTTTAAATACTTAAACATTCTTATTTAAGAATATATGGTACAAGCTGAAGTATTTTCTAATTTTTCTGTGGGTTTTGTTTTCAAAGAATTTTCATCAGCTTTTTCCTTGATATACTTTACCTTGTGTTAATGCAGAAAGATGCTTGTGTCGGCATTATGGCTTCTCAAAAACAGCTGTATGGACAGGAGAGGATTTTGGGTAACTTACAGGATTCCCAGTTCAAGAGCATTTCCTTATGTCTGTGGAGTGCAGCACGAATCCCTTAAATAGAATTGCGTTCAGGGGTTTGGGGAATATGGGCATATCTTTTACATTTTTTGGTTCTTCTTTGCTTTTTCAGGACACTTAACTTCCCTTTTTACTTTTTGGTTTCCCTTTACCATTGTGATGGCTACTCTTATATGTCAACCTGGCTAGACCCCAGTACCTGGTTATTCAGCCAAGTGCTGGTCTCGGCGTTGCTGTGAAAGCGTCCTGTAGAGGTGGCTAACGCTTCAGGTAAAGGAGATTCACCCTTGATGCTGGGAGTCATCCTTCCCCTTTGCTGGTAAGGCCGTGAGAGTGAAACGGCAGTTTCCCTGAGGAGGAAACCCTGCATGGAGGCTGCGTCACCAGCTCCAGTCCAGGAGTGCCCAGCCTGCCAGCTGACCTTCCAGGTTTCTCCATAATCACAAAGCCGGGTCCTTGAAATAGATTGCTTCAGCTACCAAATCGCAAATATTGCCCACTTTGCTACTTACTACCCTTTCTGCTAGAAGCAATGCCTTCCCAAGACTAAATCTGCGTTCTGTTAAAGCATAATTTTCAAAATATTAAAGTCATAATTAGGGTATAAATATACAGTGACTCCCATGTCAATGGCTACTATATTAATGAGGAAACTAATAAGACAATAGAATAATAATGGCAATGACTTTTCAAATAGGAGATAAGAAATGATATATATATATTTATGCATTTTATATTTAATTTTTTTTTCAGAGAGGCAAACATACAAACAAAAGAAGTGCTGGACTAAGATGAATAGTCTGATACAAAAGTACTAACTATATGTCCTCCAGGACAATAACTCCATAACCCTTGTTTTCTACTTAACAGAAATTATTTGCCTTTTTATTGCATAGATTCACTTACATCTGGAAAGCATTCTAAAAGTGAGCCTCTAATTTCAGTTATACTTATGTGGATTCTAATTAATAACAAATAGTACAAAATAGTTACATATCTTCAGAAACTCAAAGGACCCATCAGCTAGCATATTATTATCATCAGCTATGGTATTGAAATTCATCTTTTTGCCTTGATACCAAGACTCAGATGATTTCTTAATGCACCCATATACTCCTATGTCCCTTCCGATAGCAGTGCTTTGATCTGCCAGGTTTCAGGGGTTTTGCCTTTGGTGTAGGACTTTTCTGGGCCCTGATGACCTTAGGATCTCCACTCCCCTTTTTAAATAGGAAGGAGATAATGAAATTGGTGTTTAGTTTTCTAGTTACAAGAAATTTGGGGTTCATGGTATTCTGTTGCTTGATTGTGCTCAAGGTTTAAGTTCTGTGTGTTTTTTTTTGTTCTCCTTGCTGTTCTTTATGCCATTTTGTTTCATTTTGGCTTATGAAGTTGTGGGGAAAAGATTCTAATTTCTGCAGCTGCCATATTCTAGGGCAACCTTGGAGGCCAGACTGTGGCATGGATCTTTCCAGGTGTATTTACTGGTATTAAATAAAATCACACTACTTGGTGGGAAATACATGGATTTTGTCTACAGTTCCCTGAGACATCTCTCTCTACATTCTTTTGCTTGCATTTTGTTCATATATTCTCGTTAAGTTTTCTTGTAACTCTGCTGGATAGGTTCAGCCAGTTTTCAAGAGAGATGTAAGGTCCTTAAGAGTGTTTACAGCCATGTAGTCTCTGCTCCTGTGGCCAAGTCATTGTCTTTTAACCCTTTCCATTATAATTTTAATTATAAAAGGAAAGCCAGTGACCTGTGCTGAAGTGAGTCCTGCTTCAGCAAGTAAGTGCAGACGGCATGACTTCAGGCACAGAGAGAGGCACCCAAGGCAGCAGCCCCCTTGTGTGACCTCGACCGCGAGACTGAAGCCATCCACGCAGGATGTCAGAGAGGGGTTAGGTCACCGTCTCCCTCTCCGCCCCCTGCTCCTCACTGCCCAGAAACCACACTCACATGGTGCTATGAAAGCACTTGGCAGCTGTTTGACTATTAACCTCCTGAGGGAGATTCAAGACTCTCCTGGAATGGAGAAGAAAAATTCCAGAAGAATCATGGAATCTATCAGATGCAGACTGAGTAGCCTTCCCTGCCTGTTTTGCACTAGTTTTTTCTCTCATATCTCTCTGACATTTGGGGTCAACCTAGATGTTTTAAACATAATATTTTTACCTTTCTCCATGAGTCTGGCTCAAGGGTCTGAGATTTTCTCTTGTTTTCACTGCGTTCTGTCTGTCACCACATCAGTAAGGAAGGATGTGTGAAGACACTGAGCAAGCCCCACCCTTTCCCCAGTCTCTGTGAATTTATGGGTCAGCATGTAATAATTTAAAAAAAAATCAACTACATGATTCCACTTACATGAGGTATCTAATATAATCAAACCCATCAAAACAGAGAGTTGAACAGTGATTGCCAGGGGTTGGGGGAGGGAAATGGTGGGTTACTGCTCATCAGGTATAGTTTAGGGACACATGCTCCGGACAGCTGCTGTGTAACACTGTGCCTGCAGTTGACAACACTGAATTATACACGAAAATGGTTAAAAGAATAGTTATGTTGTGTTTTTACCACATACACAAAGCCACTGGTAAAATGCCATTTATAGATGGTAAAATAAATCAGTGAGAAAAAAATAGACATTTATTTAAATTGTTTAAATATATTTAAATTAATTATTAAACACAAATGTAATAATTAGAGCTATATATATAAAAATCAACATGTAAGAAAATTCCTGTTTTGATTAATATTCTACATGATAGTATGAATTTGGCACACATATATCAGGTTGGCCCTATAAATTTTGCTTAATTACAATAATAAACATAATTGGTATGTGTAACATTGGCAATTTACAATTATTTTATTCCTTTTAAGAAGTAAACTAAGTGAATCCTTTCTGATTGTTATATCCTTTTTACAATCTTTCTACGGATAGATATTTCAAATATATAATTACAGAACCACTACTTAATTTGCTGAGACACAAAACTACATTTTCTTCACCTAGAATTTTAGAAAATACGTTAAGAAAGCATTAAAATGTGTCTAATATAGGCTACTATTTTGAAGGAGGTTATTACTTACTTAATTGCTTCAAAATGCCTATCTCCTTTTTCCTTAATATTATTGTTAAGTATTTTGGTTGTTTTTTTGGCTTTTTTCAGGGAAAGGGCTTTGTTTTAATACACACATGGAGACCTGGTGACTATAAACCATGGTTCATTCGGTTTTATGGTTATATAGGAAAATAAAAAACTGTCATTTAAAACAACCGCTTTCCTACAGTGAGTGGTCACCAGCAGACCAAACAACCCCAGCAGTCCTTGGGCTCCCCTCCAAGGAATCTATGATGATAAAACTGTTTTCTTATTTATACTGAGAGGATACATGTCTTTTCCAAATGTATATGGAGTTTTCCAGCAGCTATGTGACAGGTCATATCACATTATAGAAGCAGGTAGGAGAATTCACAGCCCTCTTCTATTAAAGCAGACCTTGAAGAAATTTGATAATTGAAGCACAAGGCAGCTTTTCTCGTACATTTGAAAAATACAATTATATTAATTGAATGTGCTGTGTATTTGCAGTTAAATGAATTTGTTGTGTTTATTATTAAATAAGTTAACGTAAGTCATCTAAAAGTTTCTCTGTTTTAACTTCTAATGCAGTTAATAACAATAGTACTCATAGATATAAACAAAAGTTTCTTGAGTTCTTCACAAATATTTAAGTGTTCAAATAGGTCCTGAGACCTAGTTGAAAACTGGTATTCTAACCTACACAGTTCATGATTATCTTGAAACATAGGACAGATCATCATCCCTGTAAGAATTTTAATAACAGTACTACTAAGGTTCATTGTTTTATTATTGCTAATTTATTCTATTTTATTTTTAAGGATTTCACCCTCCATTTCCACCATGTGGTCATTTTGACCTATGAGAGTTGAGAGTATTGTTCTGTTTTAAGGAAGTTGCAGGTGTTGTAGTATAAAGCCCGTTGTCACCTAAAATGTGCTTTCTTTCCCCCCATCTCATCTAAATGCTCATATTAAGTAACACTGGTTCTTAATATTCTGGATTTGCTCCACAATTTATGTAGTTTTGCAGCATGGAGCTACAGTTGAGGACACATCAGTCAAACATGCGGTACACAGATTCAGTGGAAAAGGGAATTCTTGGTAACTGTGGAGAAAGAGAAATAGAGTCATGATCCAATTATCTTTTTTAACTTCGTGCTTTTTCCATTAACATCTCCTAATTAATGGTCCCATCATAAGAGGACAAAGTCAGACAGAGAGAGTATGCAGAAGGTGAGCCAGGAGTCTATGAAGAGACTATACAACTAAAGAGAAAGAGAGATGAGCTAAGATAAAACTTTTTGGGATTATTTATATAAAGCCATAGGAGATCCTTGGGAAAATCCATCACATGAAGTTACTGACCATATAAGAGACTTTAATGGCTATTGTTTAAACTGCTTTAAGTCACGCCAGATGACAATTCAATCCAGAAGTGAAGGATTTGTGGAGTTCATTTGTGTGTGAGACTGAGTGGCAATGTTTTTCTCAAAGGAGAATTTCAAAATGTTAAACCAATTCTCCACTGAATGGATAGGAGAGATCTACTTACGTCTGACCTCAGCTGTGTATCAATCACCATGTTCACTGAAGCCATACCAAGAAAAAGATTAAGCATTGAACACATCAGGTGAGCACAGAGCAGCTCAGCATTGACATTGCAAACTCATTTTCTTGTTTTAAGAAGATTACAGAAAGATGCAAACATTAAATTATTCTTCACCAGGACAGATAATGGTTCCCTAAGCTACAGTGTTTATAATAAAGATAGGAGGAAAATAAGCTTGTTTTCCAATCATTTTATTGTGATATATTCAGATACAATCTGAAATTGATTAATGACAGCCTTGTTGCTGATAGGTATGCTGGCTTATGTGGGTGATATTTTCCTCCACTGGGGATTTGTTTGTGATGTTTATGAGCATTACCTGCTCTAGGACACTCACTTTAAAATAAACATCTGTCTGCTTGGGATTTCAGAGATCACCCAGGTAGGACCCAAATCTATTTGTGGCTGAAATTTACATGAAGCTTTCATTGACTCTTAGGTGCGGTTTAACTTTCCCTACCACCCAAGGCTAAGCTGGTCCTTCTGCTGAGTTCTTAAGTTTGTCTCCCCAGGCAAACCCTGGGATTTTCCCTGTCCCCACACACATCTCATCAGAACCAAAGCTCAGAGTCGCTAAACACTGGCAGGGTTCTCAGAGAACCACAGGCTTCTGAGTTCACTTACCTCTATGGATTCCTGCTTTCATTCAGGGTTCAGCACACAGCAATCTCCTGTACATTCTTTTTAGCTTAGAGGTTTTTAAAAAATATTTTTATACTATGTACAGTGTTAAAACTGCTTTATAACTAATTCATTTTGCTTTATTAATATCAATAAATACAATTTTAGCTTCCTTCTTCTCAGGAATGTATATTAAAAAGCTAGAATAAGCGTGTTTGTCAATCTTCTCATTTTGCATTATGTTCTCATTTGTAGCATATGATTCCTCCATAAAGAAAGATGAATGACTGAGATACTGATGGCACTTTCAGATGAAAGCAAAGCTAGGGGCCTCTGCTATTCATGGCTTGCAATGAACCAACCTTTTTTCTCCCTCGGAAGCTTAAAAAAAAAACAGAAGAATTTGGAAAGAATTAGACAATCATAGAACCTACAGCTAATAAAAGGTCATGAGTAGTGTTTGGACTGGAGAGACCCCCTTGGGAGAATGTCCTAAAAATCCAGCTAAAAAAGCTACTTAGTAGCAAGAGAAATTAGGCATGAAAAGTACAGCTGAGAGCTGGGGTTCGTGGCCTTTTGAGTTACTCAGACTTGCCCTGCATAGAACTTCTATCTTGACTCCATTCAGTGAAGCACCATATGTTAAAGTCAAAAGTAATGTAAGCAAATCATGAGCCAGAAGCTATTCTAAGTGGGTCGGAAGGATATATTCCCATGGACATAAGAAATTGGCACAACAATTGTTGCCCTCTAAATACAGAAAACCAGGGAGAAGGGAAGTAAGTTAACTCATGTTCCTGAGACTGAGCAGCGAGCTGCCTCTGTGCATCTAGGGCGTGCAGCCCCTTTTGAGCCTATGCTGGGAACCACTACTATCCTGAGCCAGCATGTCCATTCCTTTTGTGCCCTTCAAAGAGAGTCCCTCACTATCTCCTGTGGGTCCTTACAGCACACATTCCTTTCCTTGTGCCCTTTTCTCACAAGCAGATCTCTCTGAACCCATCGTCATGTGTGTCCACACCACAGGAGCTTTCTTTGAGCTCGGGGCTCACCACACAGCCTTATGCTTCAGCTGTGCTCCTCTGCAGCAACCTAGATCTCTGGGCTCCCGAGGCCCTGTCCGGTCAGGGTTCACCATCACACCCAAGCGCTGGCACATAGGGTGGCTTTCTTAAAATAGTTGAAAGAAGTAAAAGCGATGAATGTTGCAATGCGTGGCAGAGGAGGAGAAGAAAACAAATGTTTCAGTTTACTAAGGAGAGGCCAGGCTACAGCCCATATAGTTTATTAATAGTTTGATTCAATAACTGAGTTTGGGGCACCAGTCTGCACACTCACTGCAGGCTGCGTGACCCCCAGCGAGACACAGGCCTCTGCTGGCCTCAGATGCTAGCAATGGAGACACAGTTAGTTACAGAAACAGTTACAGTAAGTCAGGCCACGTGTCTGAGCAGCAAATTTAAGGTTCCGAGGAGGGTGTGCAAAGTCATCATGAGGGCCAAGGGGAAATCACCAGAATTTTAAACTGCAGCTTAAAATATAAGTAAGTTTTAGCTGGTAGAAGAAGAGGGCAGAAAATGGCTCAGGCTAAGAAAGAGAAAGTGCAGAAGCTCCAAGACTGGAACCAGATATAAATGTGATCGGTACGTCTGTGATGGACAATCAGGATCTGCACAAGACCTCCACGCTGTTCCTACCCCCAAAGCTGTGGCCCCTGTGGTCCCGGAGCTCAACGGAAAACAGAATCCTAGGAGAAATGACTGCCCTTCTAGCTCTCCACACACCGCGGGAGTTAGCAAGGTCCCGCATGGACGAGTCCCTTCGAGAGAATTCTGTGGGCAGGGACGTGACGTTCCAAGGGCATCTGTCCCAAGGGCATCTGTCCCGGCTGCCCCTCGCCCTCTGACTGCACTACTCCCTCTAAGCTTGCTCCAGAGGGAAGGATGGAGTGAGAATTTTCAGGAAAGCTCACCACCCTTATTTCTGTCCTATATGTCTTCAATTCTCTCCTCTTGAGAAAGAAAAAACAGCCCTGACAGCTTTCACTTGGGAGCTGGTGTGGCCCCAAGAGCTGGACCGTGGCCCCTAAGAACTACGCTGTGGCGTTCTCCTCCTAAACACACTCAGCTCTGCAGGCCACATCACCAAAGGCAGACACTCTGTGACCACAGCCAGCGACGCAGGGACACCCCGGGGTGACGTTCCGGGAGCCCTGACAGAAGCAGGTGCCTTCGTGCAGCCCACGTGACTGGTCACTCCCGTCCACCCGCTCAGTGCGGGTGGAGCTGTTCTCACCGATCACAGCTTTGCCTCCTGTCACTCGCGCCTCTTTCAGCTAAAGAAAAATTACTAAGAAACCCACCTACTCTTACTTCCTGAAAGCACCCTGCTCAGAGAAAACCTCTGCTTCCTCAACGCTTGCAAAAATATTCAAAACAAGCCTTTACCAAGTCCCACCCAACCTTCTTTACAGAGTGATTATATCACAGGTGTGTTCCTGATGGTCTTTGGCTAAACATTCTGCTTACTCTCTGTATTTTATGAACTTCAACCTTTCCTCGTAAACACGGGAAGCTGTGAACTTTACGTGACAGATGGATTCTTAAACCAAATATCAAAAATCCTAAATTTAATCATTCACCCACAATCTTATTTATAGAACCTGATAAATGAATGTGCAGACATATTTCTCTAAAGGGGTTTTAATTGTTTTGCTTAATTATCAAGAAAGGAATACAGAGGGGCCATCCAACGTTAATTAAAGGCAAAAGACAAAGAGAAACCTTGCTTCTGATTTTAGAGATCCTTATAAAAAATAATACAAGTAAACAGGTTGGCATGTAGTAGACATGTGGAAGCAGTAGCTGGAGTTAAGCCTGATGAAAAGCAGAAATTATCTCATTAGAAGCCTTGTAAACCATTTCATGGTGTTTACACATTGTTCTACAGACAATGCAGAACAAAGGAGCAATATTAAGCTGGGCAAAGAGAGATGAGGTTTGCACTTTGAAGCATCTGTTTGGGCCAGCGTCCATCAGGGCATGAGAGATGCAGGTGGTTAGGAGGCGGCTGGGACAGTGGGATGGAGGGGATGGCCCAGGGGAAGCTGAGCTGCAGGGGTGGTGGGCCCAGTGGGTGTATGGTGGGAGCAAGTTCAGGAAGAGAGCATCAGTCACAAGTCATCAGACAGACAGGAGCTCCTTATAGACATGCTAGGTGAGGTAGTCTCAGCATCGTGAGGAGAGAATGTCTAAGAAAGCTTGCACAACGGGTCAGGAGTTTAGAAGAGAGGTCTGAGATAAGGTGGCTGCCCATTAACTGGCAGCACAAGGTGGTAGCTAAGGCAGGCATGAGCGTGCTCAGAGCTGAGGCAGGTGTAGGAACCTGTTGTGCCAGGCCCCGAGCAGAAATCCATGTGCAGGCTGGGCGCCAGGTAAGCACACATGCAGTGGCGGAGGGACAGAAAGCATGCCCTGCTGACAGACGTAAAATATTATGAGTTACATAGAGCCCAGGAGAAGCAAAGAAGAGCCACAGGGACAGGAAAGGGGAGATTTAGGGGACAGTTCTGAGGAATGTTGACATTCTCCTACCAGACTGAGGAAGAGAAATGTGGGACTTGGGTAGGCAGCATCAGGGGCAGAGGAAAGGCTTGGGAGTGATCCCACAGAGCAGGTGGGGGGTGGACTTGAGGGCAGGAGGAATGCTAGGGCCTGAGGCTGGAGTCCTGGTAGGTAAGTTATGGTTTTAAAAGGTTAAGTTGATGGTGACAGCAGTGTGGTTTGGTCTGACCCTGACTGGAGGAGTAAGCATGGTTAGAATCAGGTACTAATGGTCTGGAGGCAGGGATAAAGGACTTACAGACAGCAAATGTGCATGACCCTCCCAATGCCATTTTGGACAATGGTATATGATAAGGGCTTTTGAATAGTAACATTGATAGTGTATATCTGAATAATTGTATAATAATATAATGGTAGCATACACAGGTAAATCATAGGTACTATATGGTGTGCATTGTGCATGTATGCTGTATACATACATACATACATACATGTATACATGGATGATGGATAACAGTTCTTGTCTCTTTCTTCACATAGATGTTCTATTTCCCTCTGACATGTTTGTTGTTGAGAAGCCTCTGTCAGCCATTTTCCACTTATATTTGAAACATTGCATTTCTTTCTGAATTTTTTGACGTTATTGTGTGGCATTGAATTTTTGTAGTTTTACAAAGTGACAGGGTAGAAATTAGCTTTAGATATTCTGGGCTCATGTTGCCTCTCGGGAATATCTTGTCTTTCAATGGGTCTAAGCAAAATGCTTGTCACTGTTGCTTTGGAAGCTGCACTACCCCTTTGTCTTTACTCTCTGTAACTTCTACTAGGCATGTATTGATTTTTCCATTCCATCCTCCACATCTTAATTTCTTCTCCTGTTGCATGTTGAGCAAACAATCAATGGTCAGGTACACTAAGTTTGTTCTTAGTTGTGTCCAAACCATCCACTTATTTTATTACTGATATGACTATTTTTAATGTAAAGGTGTTTTATTTTTCTTTTCAAACTTTAAAAATATTGTGTTTCCTTCCTTTTTTATAATTGTCTTTATCGTTATAAATGCGCTAATTTTATCATCTCATTTAATTGTTCTGTTATCTTGATTCATTATGCATGATGCCTTTAGTTTATCAGAGATTATTTTGGGGCTAGTCTCTGACTCTACATCGTCATCTTCTGGATTGAAGATGGATCTGTTCAAATGAATTTTGCATTTGCTTTGGCCACGTGTTGAAGGCTCTTTCTGCCCTAGGACAACCTTTTGTGTTATTTATTCAGTGTAGAATTTCCTGAGAAACTTGGTAATACGTATTTACCTCACAAACTGAAGCCATAACTGTGATTCTAAAATTTCAAGCAGCTTAAGAAAGACATGCTTCCATTACATCTGACTTTTTCAGGATTCTGACTGTTTCCTGGACTACCTTTTACTGAATGTGTTTACCTTTACATAGAGGACTCAACTGCAATTCCCCAGAAGCAGCACTTCTCACCTGCTGGTTTGCATTTACCTTATTTTCTTCTGAACTCATCTATGCATTCGTAGATATAATAATTTACCCAATATTTTTAGACTGTTCTTTAACAGGAGGGTGTTTGGGTTATGTAGTTCATGGGAAAAATGGAAGTCTCATGACTTAGTTGTTAAGGTTGTCTTCTCATCTAATATTTGTATTTTATAGCAACAATGTGACAAAGTCAGTGTAACGTGCACCCTTATTTATAGAACCTCCTTTATTGTTGTTTCTTTACTTATTTGTGTTTCTGTGTTCCCTCAAACCTCTACAGCTGAAGCTCTTACACTTTCTAGACTGGAGGCAGACCACACGTGGAAGGTATGTTTTCTGCATTGAGGCTTACTGTGATGTGGTTGACAATCCCAACCCTGAAGCTGAGGAATAGAAAGAGTTTCTGACTCTGGGACACTCTGAACGCTAGTGAAAGTCTTCTCCCCTCTGCAGGTGCTGAAATGAACTCAATCCACCATCAATATTTTCCTTCTGACCCACCAGGGTCATTGAGATTGGGTCAACCCCCCAGAACCACAAGCAGAATTTGGAGAAGGGCAGTTTCTCTCAAGATGATTCACAAACTGTGTTATGGAATTCATTTTCGGAGAGGGAGCTGCCAGAAAGAGAGACCAGGGTTTTTAGCTCCCAGTTCCACAGAATCTGAATAATTTTGAATGTAAAAAAAAAAAAAAAAGTAAAACATAGTATTTTATGTTTTGGTTTTAACATACAGAGGCCACCAGCGTCAGTGCCCACCACAGAGTAAAGTGCTATCTGCAAATGGAAATGAACAAATGATAAATTAAGACATTAAAATGTATACTTAAAAGTAACCATATACTATTGTGTTAGCTGTATCAGAAATGAGAATACAAGTTAAATGTTACTGCAGGGAACAGAGAACCCCAGTGGCATGATGCCATGCTATCTCATACCTCAGCAGTGCTATAGCTAAGAGTCCAAAGGTACCACCTAGGAGCAAGTTCATTGGGGGATATTTTGTGAAACTGCTCCAGAAATCTCTTTCGAGCCAGGGTTGCTTGCCAGTTCACTGTTTGTCGTATATAAACTGAGATGGCAACTTAAAGTGGATTTGCTGTCAGCTTTTCCTCACGCGCGGGCCATGGGATACACTTTAATTGTCTCATTCATCACCATCCATCGTTGGCCAGCCACTTTCCCACCGAAACCACCCAACAGGCCATTTTAGTATGTTCTGTTTGGATTAAGCACAGAGAACACCACCATTAAAATAGAAATCTAATTTTTCAGATGCTAACACATTTTATAATGTGAATAGAATATTTTTTTAACAAATAAAAAGACAACCCCATTTAAAAGCTACTAAGGATTTTCATTGATTTCTCTTAACGAGCAGTCAACCCCTCACTCTCCCTTTCCACTCCATTTAATCAGTTAGAAAAGGCAAGTCTGCTTATTTTCAAAATCCTCATTTCCCAACAGTAAATTGAAAGCCAAGAAAACAATTATGGAAGAAGTGGCAGAGCAAAATGCGATAGTCATTCGTGGTATTTAAAGTGCTCCTGAACATACATTCTCAGTTGTGTCTTCTCATTTAAATGCTGTATACGTATGCCGTCAAAAGCCTCCAGTCCAGAATTTGAAGAATTGTTTTGACCTCCTTATAATATAACTAGTACAGAGTTCTCAACAAACAGCCTTTTTCTTTCAGAATCATAATTCTTGCAATAAAAAATAAAGGTAACTTACATAGTTTTGAATTGTAAGTATAATAGCTCAGTTTTTAGTCCATAGTTAGGGTTTTATGTATCCAAAGGGAATTCAGCAATTGGTCCATGAGCAAGGTGACTCAATAGAATTTTGTAATGTATGTCTTTGAAAAAAAAATTTAAGTCATCTCCATTTAATAATAATGCAGCTTTATTTTGAGAAGGATTTGTTTGCTTATTTTAAATCAGGACACAATTGAGGAAGACCATGATAATGTCTTTCAGATAAATAAAAAGGACACCACTGCATTCTTGTGTTGCCATCTCTGTTTAGTATCAATGAAGACACAGGCTCAGCAGTATAAAAGCAGTTGTCTGTTGATGCCCTAAATCTTATTTGTGCTCGGCGTTAGCAACAGCCTCAAGGCAACAATGAAGGTGTTTTCACAGTATTGCTCGGGAGTCTGTCAGCAATTATCATCGCCATTAATGGGAGCTCTATAGACAGTTTGACTCCCACCAGTTTGAAATGTGTACGTGAGAGTTCCGGCAACACTGCTTTCTGCAAGCTTTCTGCAGATCCAGTAGGAAATGCTTTCTACTCTGGACGTGTCTAAAACATGTTGAAATAACTGTGTGATCTGGTGAATGCACTCAACTATATATTTAGGTAACGACATTAATCAAAGTGGAGAAATTGTTCTCCTTCCCCCTCATTGCTCAGTTATCTTGAGGGATAACTCATTTCAAGTCTGTATGAATTAATACATCTCTAAAAGAACTGACATACTTGCACCACATGACTGGACTTAATACACCAAAATGCAGTGTCAGAAGTTTGTGTTTACAGTGTTGAGTCTTGATATTAGTCATCCATTGAGTTATTTGCAAGGCCCAGCACCACAGGAGACAATAGGTATGTCATGGTCAGCACAGCTCATGGGGTCCACTGGTATTATTACTGATGGTAATCAGACACTCGCTGTGTGAGCTCTGGGAAAGTCAGTTAGAGGAAGGATGGGCAGGCCCAAGGGAGCTCTGGAGAGGATGGTTTTTGAGATGAGCTTTAAACGATGAGCAGGTGTTACTACAGTGATAAAGGGATAAGGAAAAGATTTCAAAGGAGGAAATGTAATGTGGAAAAAGAAATCCTGTAGGAGCAGAAGTTACAGGCAATACTTGGGATTAGAAAAAGGTCATTGAGGCTGGCATGTGCAAGGTGGGAAGAGGCTGGAAAGGTAACAAAACTCAACGAAACTAAATAGCTGAAAAAAGAAATATTAACTTTTTCACACCTTTGTTACTGAGGGATTTGGGAGCAGTGCACCTGGTGCTTCTGGGCCAGCTCTTTTCTGCGGCTGCGGACCGGATGTTAGCAGGAGCTGCGTCTCCGAAAGGCTCGGTTAGGACCGGACTTGCTGCTTTCAGTGGGGTCCACTCACACAGGGTGGGAAGGGGCTCTCACTTCCTTGCCACACGGACCTTCCATAAACTGCTACGTATCCTCACAGCATGGCTGCTCACTTTCTTCAAAGCAAGAGACCCCAAAGAAGTAAGCAGGAAGCTGCAGCAACCTCCACAGCC
This sequence comes from Manis javanica, assembly GCF_040802235.1. NCBI lineage: Eukaryota > Metazoa > Chordata > Mammalia > Pholidota > Manidae > Manis > Manis javanica. The sequence continues at coordinate 80,817,586 of NC_133167.1, read as the reverse complement.
TGGTCTCCAAAGGTGCACATTGCCACTTGTGCTTCTTTTTATTCTTGGGAGTGATTCACTAAGTCCAGCCCACACTCAAGAGGAGAGGAAGTTGGCTCTGCCGCTGGAAAGGAAGAGCATGAGATAGTTTGTGGGCATATTTTAAAATACTGCCACAAATATGTAAATGTAATTGAGAAGGAGAATGATATGATCAGATTTGCATTTAGAAAAGGTTAATCCTGCCACTGTGTGGACACCACAGTAGAGCCAGAGAGGAGGGCAGACCATGGCAGCAACACAGTGAAAGCAGTTTGGACTGCAGCGGATGTGCGTGGATGGAGACAGGATTTTGGAGGCAAGTCGGTAAGACGCTGTGACGGAACGGTTGTGTGGGGAGACAAGGGAGTTGCCGTGAATGACTCCCAAGTGTGTGGCTTACTCAGTCCACAGTTCGTGATGCCATTTCTTTCCATGGAAAGCACCAGAAAAGAACATGCTTAAGTTCCACAGGCAGGAAGTTACAGGTTGGGAAGACTATGAATTCAATGGCCTTGATGCAGATGAGTGAGGTACAACTCAGAAGTCAGTTATATGGATTGGCTCCCAAAAGGTTGGTAATGTACAAATGCAAAAAAAAAATATTAGTGAAATAAACTTGCAAGACTGCATAGGTGACAATTAAGTCTATAATTTGCCTGAGCCCCTCTAAGTGTGGTAAGAGAGCTCTAAGAGGAAAAGGACCAGAACCAAAAAAAAAAATATAGTGTAGAGATACAACTTAAAAAGTGATATCAAGACTCACAGACTGTCCACTTTACCCATTTCTTTACTAAACAAATTCTGAGCTTTACTACATGGGAAGCAGTCCGCAGTGGCTGGGGTTTATGTCAGTGAATGGCGTGGGGTGCCTTGTTCCATCATCGCGTGTCCTAATTCACTGGAGTGTGCAGAGAGCAGAACTTGCAGATATGAGTCTAATGTGAAAAGTGCCATCAAAGAAAATAGATGAGGTGCCTAATTACACCCTAGGTCTCAGGAAAAATTTCTAGAGGACGTAAAGGGGGGTTTTGTGAAGGGGCTTTGTTGTGAGGCTGTGGTGGCCTTTATTCTTCTGGAACCTGGAAATGTCCCTCTCTGCATTCTGGCCCCAGGGGAGGGGGGCACTCACTGTATTCTGTCCGTAAGTCACAAGAACAGGCGCCTGGACCAAAGCTATTGAGTTAGAACGACTTCCCAGGACCTTCAGTCTGGGAATAGAGCCACAGGGACGTATTTGGCTGTGGAAAAGCAGGGCAGCAACAGGAGCCAGGCTCTGTTGCTGTGCAAAAGTCAAGGCTTTGCATAAAGGGGAGAAAGAATCAGGAGAGCGACAGGAGAGAAGCATCTGGGGCAGGGGTGAACACAAGGTCATATTACCTCTGGATCTCTCGGAGGCTGAGGGCTCAGTGTGGTTTGGAGAGGGATTGATTACTGGTCCTATTGCAACAGAAGGCTGGCATTGAATGTTACCAGGGCTAGTAAGTCTTAAAGCGGTAAAAGGGCTGAAATTATATACATGCAGCCTACATACCCATGTGTCTTCATCTGTGCAGATGTGTGTGTGCATAAGTATGCCAAAAAGAGCAGTAGGGACAGTAGTCTGCCCCCAGTCGGTATGGGGCAGAGAAAGCATTCCTAGCGACCTGTCGGTTCAAGGACAGAGGCAGGTGATGTGTGCAGACACTGAGGATCACACCTCAGCACATCAAGCAGCTGAAGGCTCGGAGTGTTCAGGGGTACGAGACGGGGAAGGAGGATGCGTCTGACAAAGGGTGAGGATATGGACTTCCCAGCACTGGAATGGTAGGGAGGAGGACCTCTGAGCCCGGTATGTGCATGGGTTTGTCAAAGGAAAAATTTTGTCATAAACTTCACAGATAAGCAAACTTTGGATCCTGCATCTTTTCAGCCTAGACCAAATATTTAAGGGTGGTGTGTTTGAAAGGAGAACTTCTTGCTTGGTGTTCAGCTTCTGGTTGCAGCCTGATTTCATCTCATGCCCTCCGAGGAGCTGGTTCTGTGCTCTACTCATGCTGTGTTTGAAACTAATTCCAACTTCATACATGGAGGTACTCATCCTTTCTTTTCCCATGTGCTGCTTTTCTTCTGATAGAAAGTGTCGATATCATTGTGGACCATCTTGCCACAGTCTTCTTGAGAACGTTTATGGATATATAATGTGTACACAGATATACACACACATACACATATGTAATCTTAATAGAATAAATAAATAAATCTTAATAAAACAAATAAAACTAAAATCATTCCTAGCTGCTTATTTATATGAATGAAGTTTTTCCTACCCTTTCAGAAGGGCACTTTTTAAAAATGCCTCCTCTTGAAATGGCAACATTTCGGTCATAATTCTCTCTCCCTTGCTGCAAGTTAATAACATTTGAGAAGTGCTTCAGGTAAAGTTTCCTCTGAAATTTTGTTTTTAACCAATTTCATGATTGAGACATCAGAGGGATGCTATCTTATGTCTGTGAAGCAAAGACAGGCGGTCATTTATTGTGGTGTGAAGAGCTGGTGTTAAAGAAAGAAAGGTGAAGAATGTTTGAAATAACCCCTGAGAAAATGAACTGACCAGAGAAATGGAGGGAGATCACAGGATAGCCTCACGAAATCTGCTTGATAGTAAAGATCACAGCATATTGTAGCAATAATCTCATCCTATTCCACCACCCACATTCTCAATACATCGCAGTTGTGCAGCCCCTAACCTGTGGGGAACTCATGCCTGCACACGTTGTGAGCTGCCCTTAGGTCTAAATTACAACAGCCCTGCTGGGATAGGGTCACAGTACCGCACGTCTTCTCGGATGCTGAGTGATCTTCCTGCCTCCCAAGGAAGGGTTTTACTTGTGCCTAAAGAATAAGATAGCACTCGTTTGTCCCCTTTAGAAAAAAGTAGATTTTAACTCATTCCTTTCTGTTCATCTTTTCCTTTAATCTCAGTCTCTAATTATCACTAGGTAATTTAAGTGGCAACATGACAGTTTCATAACTTTACTCCAAGTTTTGTCTGTTGCCATGCTACTGGCTCAGATGGGACCTCAGTGCCTACCAGAGCTGCCATATCTTGAACTGTGCTCTTCAGGATCATTAACAACCAAAAATGGCATAAAATTATAAAACACATTACTCTGCATTAACTATCCTCTTATCTTCCCCCGACCTCCATGCTTTCTTCTTGAGAACGTTTATGGATATATAATATGTGTACACAGATATACACACACATACACATATGTAATCTTAATAAAATAAATAAATAAAACTTAATAAAAAAATAAAACTAAAAATTTCCTCACTGCTTATTTATATGAGTGAAGTTTTTTTTTTTTATATTGAGTGTCTTTGGAGCCAGTCAATATACTTCTGCTGTGTGAGTGAATAAATTAGTGAGTGAGTGGACATGCAGACTATTTTATTTTTACTTAATATACCACAGCCATGCTTTTTCTCTATACTTGTTTGCAATAATGTCCATAATAATTTATTCTATAAATTTATCAGAGAGAGAAATATAATTCTTACATCCAGCTTTTTTCCTGTACTAAAAATAAATCATATTCTCCTGTTGTATACAAGTTCTAATCATATCACCCTCCACACTTAAGCAGGACCTTTCTCTAAATTCTTCTGGTTCTGTATCTAAGTGCAACACCTGCTATATCCAATCAAACATTACTAATTTACTTAGAAGCATGGACTTATTCTACCTCTGTTCACTGAAACTTACTGTCTATAAAAACAGCTTACAAATGTGCATTTGCTTTTTTATTGATATACAACAATATCTTAGCTTCAAATCGCATTTACTTTTGCATTATATTTTACAATTTTATTTACACCTTGGTAAATATATAATATCAGGATTTTTAGTAAAGTAATAATAATAATAGAATAATAATAATAGTTATTATTAATTGAGGACCCATAATGCCACATCTTGGGTAAGATCACATTCATATTACCTGATTTGCTTTGTACAACAGTTCTGAAAAAATGTGTGGCTTTATTCTTATTTTTAAAATTATATTATTTGCCTAACTTTTAGTAATATATGTATACATATATACATATCAAGTATATAGAATACTGAATGAACACCCAACTAAATTTAATTTCAATCAAAATTAATTTTGTGATAGAAATAGATTCATCAGGTGTCACTGAGGTCTCCTCATTCATCAGGTGTCACTGAGGTCTCCTCATTGCTTCTCAGAATTTGATCAGCTTCTGTCCAACCAAAGAAGCTCGGAGCCTTGAACAGATCATCTCAGTCATTGTAGGTCATCAGAGAGAGAGGGGAAAAAAAGCTAATGGGTATTCTTAGGACAAACTGTCATCCAAGTCCTGCAATGGCTCAGATGGGAGCTCCAAGAAGCAGGCTGGCAGGCATTTGATGGACTCCATATCACGGCCTGACAGTGTTTTCTCCTCTGCCATACCTGTATTTCTAAACTGTACTGCATGGTCCCTGATGGTGCCAGAGACGAACAATGAGCAGCAAAGAGAGAGAGATGAAAAGACGCTGTGTTGGAAAGAGAAGAGAACAGCCCTTCATCATTCCATCAGAGCCCCTGCTTTGTGAGCTGTCAATTGCTGTCAGTTGATAGAAGTGGACCAAGGGGGACCAAAAATTCATTAAGCATTCAGAATGTTCAGGACTCATAGTCAGCAAGAGGCAAAGAGTTTTTCTGTGTCAGCTCCTAACATGCTTTTCTCTCAGGTTGTTATAATATTATGTTAGACAACCAATAAACACTTTTAATCTTGTAAAGTGTATTAATGTGCCAAAAGTAATAAATCCAAGCCTCACTCTTTCTGATGAGATAAATAACTTGCCAGACTGTTTGAAGAAAATCAGGTGGTTTTCAAGTTTCCTTTGATCATACAGCCTGAACCTAATGCATAAAAGGTATACATGGTTGAGTTTCATGGAGAAGAGTTTTCGAAATACATTTTTTAAAGTTTCAAAATTTTCTGCTATTTTAACACACAAATGCAAGATTGACCAAAGTTTGGGTTATGTCAAAATCATTTTTCTCAACTAATTCCAATAGTTTGGGGAATTATATGTAAAATTGAAATCTCTAGTTTTCATGTCATGTTTTTACTCTGAGAATACAATGAATCATCCTGAGGTTCAGAGGATTTGTATGAGTAGTCATGGTGCAAACTGGAATTACAGATTGTTTTTAAATAATCTGATATTTTCTTTCTACTCTACAAATATGGCTCCACACGGCAATTGCCACAAAGGGGTTGGAAGCTGGGGGGGATCTAAGAATCAGAACACCAGAGCATAGCTCTCAACTTCTAACAGAGCATTGGCCAATCTTGAAACTATGTTGCTAAACAAAGATGAAGGGTTCTCACTGGGTTTCTCAACTCCATGCTAGCTAGGACTGTTTTTACATCATTGATTCCATGTTTTTGTATGCTGAATGTAAGAAAAGGACAGCAGTGGATCCCTGAGATAATTCACTCAATGCTGAGCAAAAATTAATCCTACATCTCCACTGATGTAGTCTCTAGTACATAATAAGTGTTCAATATATGCTGATACCTCCTTACCTATCTTCCCAACTTGAACTGTGAATATTGTAAGAGCTAAATCTGTTATGATTGCTGACATCTGCCAAATTCTCTGTATTTCTCATCATTGATTGGATCCTTTCCCTGCTATAAGAAATGACATCATGTGATTTTTTTTTGTCAGTTTTGATGGTGTGTGTGTGTGCAGGGGATGGGTAAGATAGATTTTTTTTACCATGAATGTATATTTAAATAAAGGTTTTAATTGAAAACAAAATGTCTTGCTCATAGATGTCCCAACAAAGACCATGTAATGTTACCTTATGTTCTAAGCTAAAAACTTTTCATTTCTTTTCTCTAATTATTGTTTTCATAATATATGAAGAATACAGAATGCTTCCCATACTTAGCTCTAGCCCTCTTGGGAGTATTGGAAATCTTTAAATTCTGCAGAAAATTAAGACAATGTAAGTCTTACTCTAAAGTTTTCTCTTATCTCTGTTATTTTATAATGAGTTCTCATTTTGAGCAGGGAGCATAAAAGAAGGTACAACAGGCTCCAGAGTGGAGTGAAGTCTCTGGAGACTACCTCACCTCATGCTGGAACGCCCCCGGCTTGTTCACCACTGCCCTGTCCTTGCTCAGCTCGTATCAAAGCAACACTTGATGCTTGATTTCACTGAGGGTTGTTCATTGAACCTAAGAGAGAGGTTTTTTTTCTTTTCCCCTTCAGGGAATAAGCCATCATCATACTGTAAGTGCTAAAAATTACAGTAAACTTCACAATATATTTTGGCCCAGTGTAGGAAGACTGTGACAGTTCACAAGACATCCCTGGAATCACATTTCATTTCTGTGTTGCACTTCAGTTTCACTACATAGCTATTGATTAGGACCAAGATATATAAATAATGCCAGTTTTAATAGTGGAATGGAAGTAAAATGTAAATACTGTAGGCTATATCTGTCATTCTTTCTATAAAAAAGGTCATCTCTGACAAAGAACTCTGTGGTTGTGGGGAGGCTCACATTATCAAAGGCTCATTTTGGGGGAGAAGGCTGATTCCAAAGAAGAAGAAATGCAGACAAACCACTGGGGGTGAGGGGGTAGGTCACGTTATATCACTCCTTTGGGTATCAGACTACAAAGGAAGAAAAATACATCTGAACTTAGTATAGCTATGTTACAGGAATGATGGAAATTGCATTTAATAATTATGGAACTATCATCTTTAAGAAAAAACTAATGATGCTATCTGCAGAAGGGGAGTATAGCAATAATAGTAGCTGATTTTCAAGGAGCATTCACAGCGCGGCAGATCCTCTGCTGAGCAAGTGGCTCTTGCTGTAATTGAGAGAAATGGTACCAATTCTTTCAGCTCATCCTCAGTCTTAACCAGCCCATAATTCATAGTATCATTAATTCTGTAGAAAGGAAATAGTTTTTTCCTCTTTTCTTTTCTGCTATTTCCTCACCATACAGAACAGTGTGTATGGCTCAAAGTTGGTGCTCAGCAAACACTTCAATGATCATCTAAAGTAATATGAAGCTCTTAAGGAAATTACAAAAGAGCAAAGGCATGGATACAATTCTGAGAATCATGTCTTAATAACATCTCTGCTGTGCAGTTAATACTAGACACCACTTATACGATGGTTGCTATGGCTAATGCAGGAACATTGTGAAACCAATCTTTTCACACCATTTCCTAATTTGTAACCTAATCTTAGAAAACTCATGTTGCTCAAGGTCACACAGCCAATAAGTCTTACAATAAAAACTTGAGTCCTGGAAATTTGGCTCCAAAACAGACCATCTCAACCATGGAGCCACGCTGCTTTCTAAAATAGACTGACTATGAGCTTACGGATGCAAAGTAAGTAAACAGATTTATAGGTGTTTAATCATTAATTATTGTTGCAAACTTTCATTTTGCAAAACATCCTTCCAAAAATCACTTGGGTTGTGATTATGATCCTTAGGAAAGGAGTTGGGAAATAAGAATAAAGAAAAAAGTGTGTAAAGCTATGAGATGTTTCCTTCAAAAGGCATTGCATTTTAAGAACACTTTTGGATGTGATTTTCATTTTTATAAAGCTATTTCAAAGTGAAGAGTCTATGCATAGGACAATGTGACCAAATCCAATTAAAATACGGAAGAAGAATAGACACCTATTTAAGATAGCTAATCATTTCTCAAACCATGCATCATTACCTCTGAGGAATGGCGGTGCCAGAAACCTGGGATATATAAGAATGAAGTCAAGTCAAGTCCATTATTTGCTTTGTTCTACCACCAAACTCTTCTCCTTGTAATAATAATAATATTCACAGTGAAGAAACTTAAGTGAACCTGTATAAATATAATTTTGTGGAAGGGGCTTTTATCAGTTTTTACAGATTCCACAGTTATTCACACCAATGCATAACAAAGTAAATCAGATTGATATACTGGCAACTCAAAAGTTTGTCCTTAATCATATAAAAGTAGCCGAAACATTGGTTGTAAAACTACTCTGTAGGAAGTTTTAACAACTCAAGGGTAACTCTGGCATGGTTCAGAACAGAGAGGATGCAGTGTTTGAGAAGGGGGCTTGAGGATGGAGCCAGATGTTAAAAGTTAATAGAAACAATAAGGTAGGGGACATAATTTAAGTCTCCACATGTTTTCCTAGTTTTGAATTATTTTGTTTCATTTCAATTGTTTGAAACAATCTAACACGTTAGATTATCTAGAACTATTAAGTAACAATGTTTCTATTTGTAAATACCTTCTGTTTAAATAGCAAAAATTATTACTTTCCTGAATAGAATCTAAAGGAAGTTTGATAGTCCTTTATAGTTTGCCTACCTGTGTTAATCTATCTGATAGATTGCAATGCTCAGAAAAATTTGAAAATAAGCACAATAAAAAGAACAGCAGCTCATTTATGTAGAATCTCTGAATTGTTCAAATCAATTTTATTTTTCCTTTTGGCAAATGTCTCTCATCAGCCTCAGATGTAGAATGCATTTCTCTCAGCAATAATAGCTCTCTAACAGCTGAAGATACAGCATGAACCCAAAGACTAATAGCAGCCTTAACATAAATCAGTTTTATTCCATGCAATAAGGCAAAGCCATTTTACTAATGGATCACAAGGATAGTAGGAGCATGACACAAATGTTAGTCTGAATTGAGTATAGTGGATGCCATTAGTTCTCTAGACTTTACTGCTAATGCCTATGTAAGCTGTTCAACAGATTGCATATCATATCAAATAGCTGTTTCTACTGTTCAAAATGGATGTTTTTAAGTGGCTTAACTTAAATCGTGGAACCCATAATGTTTGTGACCAAAAAGCCAAAGTTCACATTAAAGATGTCTTTGTTTATGTGTCCCTGTCTTCTGTATTTTCTAAGGGTGTTTCTGAATAGATAATTTCATTTAGAAGTTATTATTGATCACAAAATAAGAACCCAGAAGACACACATATATACCCAAAACCAATTCCAGAAGCCCCAGACAATGCCTTGTGTAATATAATAATTGACATTCCTTGAAATTGCTTATGTATGTAGACACAAACGTGCACTTAGTAGATGTAATAAGAGCTTTTACAACAGTTTAATTAAACAGCATATCCGTCATATACATTGTCTGCTTTGCAGAGAATTGTATAAATCTCTGGAAGCAGAGCAGGCAGTGCATGGCTTCTGCCTCCCCACCTGCTGATACAGAACTGTAAGTAAGCAGCAGCCAAAGGGGGAGAAAAATCTTTCATATTAGAAAATGATAAACGATACAATTTCCTATTCTCAGCACTTGTTGGTTCAGACCAAAATGGGTGTGTGCACTGTAATAATTGCACATTATCTCTGTGGGACTGAACTGTATCCTGCAACACCAAAGAAGGTGTTTTTCCCCAGGATGACAAAGTAGAGAGCATGTGGAATGGGTGTACATGGCTTACAGAAAACTTGAAATTCAAGTGATAACTTCCGTTAGATTTATGGCTTGGTCTTTTCTATGTACACGATTTTCCTGCATTTAAATAGGAGGAAAACAAAGAATTTACATTCACACTTTTTATCAATATGTTCTCCACTCTGCTTTGTGGTTCACTCAGAAACATCAGTAATTTGAAAAGAAATGTTTCCTCTTGTTCTGAGAAAGAAACAGCATGTTGATCAGTGACTTCATGCGATCGTTCAGCAAACCAGAGGCTGGCCTCAGGAGCCCATCACGGCCCTAAGGTCCCAACGTTGCCTAGTTGTCTAGGACTTAGGGAGGGAAAGGTCAAGGGTGAATTTCGGAAGTTAAAAGTAAAGAAGGCACGATTGTCACTTTCTTGGAGGAACCCTAAGAGCCGACGCTGTGACACTGATCCCATGACACGGTGATGCTGTGACACCTGACACCATCTTGGAGAGTACTTGCGAAGAAGAGGAGGGCTTTTCTCACTGGAAAGTGAGATCTGATTCAGCCTTTTCTTCTTAGGAGAAAAATGGACAGCAAGGCTGGCTCTCAGATCAGTCATTGACAGGGTGAGGGGTGTCCAGAGGAAATGCCAGCGTGGAAAAGTCCTCCTTCCTTACCTCTTAGGAGGGTGCCCCTTGGCAACTGCAGGGGTTGGAAAGGATGGTTTTCCACTCGCTAACTTTTCATGACTTCACAACGCTGTTCCACAGGTGGACATCTGAACAGGACCAGTTCAGGTGCGGGAGAGGAAATGCCAGCGTGGCACTGTCCACCTCGTTTCACGGGCTCCTGGGCCCCAGCCGCCTCCGTGGTCAGCGGGAGGGCCCAGCTCCCAGGCCTCCAGCAGGTTGGTCTCGGGCCCTGCGGGAGAGAGGGAGGGGCCAGCGAGGGGCTGCAGACTCATCCGCTTGCTTTCCTGAAATACTTTTTGGGTTCAGACCCCACCAGGGTGAATTTCAGGCTTTGCTTGTCTGCTCCATATTTCTCAGCTGGAGGAAGGGGGCGGAGTCAGCTAGGGAGACCGTTATCAGCAGGAATTGAGGATCTGTAGGATTCCCTTGCCTTCAGACAGCGGCATCTATTGCAAAGCTTCACATTTTGAAACAGTGGTTTCTGTTAATGCTTTTAAAAGTGAACACGTGTATTTCACAGAGGCTATGATTAATCCACATAAATAGGAAAATGGGTTTTTCTCTTATAACTCCACTATTAAGTTCCTTAGTGAAGTTGGGTGATGTTTACTACAACAGTCTATGAGCTATTTTTAAAATTCTGTGTGGCCCATTTTCCTAGAAATCTGCATACCTGAAAATCATGGCTATTATTCATATCTGTGTTTACCATATAAATTTAGAAATTTCCAGCACAGAATTTAAAGATTATTCTTGAAAATGATTTAAACATTTTTGAGTTATTCACAATGAAATCATAGGAGGTCCTTCTGGTAAGAGAACCTGAAGAGGTTGTCAATTCAGGTAATTTGTAGAAAACAAGTGTAAAATTAGTCAACGTTCGTCAAAAACAACATTTCAGGATTCTGGAAGAAAATTAGAAGCATTTATCTTTGAAAACCTGAAGAGAGCTGGAATGTGCCGTCTTCCTGTGGAGCTGCCTCCATCATGCCTCTACTCCGCCTGTAGGTGTAAATTGCAGCTTTGCCCAAGTGCGGCTGGCTGGAAAATACAGCAGCTTTGGTGCCAGCGATGGAAACTTCAGGCCAGAGACGGAGACGTGAAAATCCATGGCTCTGCTAACTAAACTGCAGATTTTGTTGGGAACACTCAGGAAAAAACAAGTTTATGGTCCTGGTTTAAGGCAAGAAATTGACCAGCCAGAAATTTAAGTGGGAATTTGGAAAGTTGCAAATTTTTTGGCATGTATTCTTATAATCACATTTTAAGCTAACATTTTAAACTAAGCTGTCCACACAACCCAGCCCAATTGCCAAACTGCATTGGCACAAGGAGTCCCAATTCCTGCAGATAGTGGGATTCAGAGACTTCAGGACAGGCTGCAGGCTGCAGCACTGCATGTGTGCCCAGGTGGCACACTGCTCACTCAGCAGAAGAGGGAAGCCTGGCCACCCTATGGTGTTTCAGTCCAAAGCCTTCAGCCATTTCCAAAATATGAAAAGGGTTGACCACTGGGGTTCCAAGCTGAAAAATAAAATAAGAATAAAAAATCAGTCAGATATTTATGTCTCTATATTGAGAGGGAAAAATGAAACATAATCCAGAGTTGTTAAAATAGTGCCTAAATGTCTAGCTTTCATCAAGAAAAGATAACAAATGTACAAAGAAATAGAAAATTCATACAGTACTGGGGATAAAACACAGTCAGCTTACCCTGACAAGATGGACTTACAAGTTGGATATAGCAGACAAAGCAGTTGTTACAAACATGGTCAGGAAATACATAAAAGGAAAGAAGAAATAAATATCAGCAGAAGTCAATGAAGTGGAAAACAGGAAAAAGCAAGATAATTGATGAAGCCAAAAATTTCTTTTGTGAGATCATCAAAATCAATAAATTGTTATCTACACTGACTAAAAAACAAAATAACAGTTACAAAAATGAAGAATGGAGACTGAAAGAGGCCATGACTACAGAAACTACATAAATTAAAAAGTCATAAGGGAATGTTATTATAAAAATATATGACAAAATTTTGCAACTTACATGAAATGGACAGGTTCTTAAAAAGAGGAAAATACCAAAAGTGTTGAAAAAGGAAATAGAAAATATGAACAGACCTCTGTCAGGTAAAGAAACTGAACACGTTTCTAGTGATAATGTAAACAGCAGGGCTACTTTGCAAAAACAGTTTAGCAGTTTCTTGAAATTAGACATAAATTTCTCATATGACCCAGCAATTTTACCCCTAAATATTTATATCAAGAGAAATGAAACATGTGTCAAAGACTTTTATAGAAATATTCATGGAAGCAATATTTATGATAGCTCCAAACTGGAAACCGTCCAGGTGGTAGGTTATTTATAGCTGCAGTACTAAGGTGTAATATGACTTGAGTGATCTCACCATGAGTCATGAATGTTCTTACGTTCTCAAATATATCCCTTGATTCTGCTACCAGTCTAAAACTACATAACCATGCAGTTAACTCTGATCCCCACTGTAGATATCTGCAGAACATATTTGCTCTGTGGATGCTGAACTTTCTCAGGACTTTAATGGGTAAAGATGTTGCAGGTGGAGGGTCGTCAGCTGGGGAGGGAGGAACTGTAAGAGCTGCAGGCACTCCCGGAGACCTTTTCCATGTGCTCCTTTTTTCTGTCTTAGTACATAAATGCCTTGGTTTCCTAACCCCATGGACATTGCCTTTGGCTTCTGTTAGAAGTTTTAATGTCCTTTTTCTTTTCGGAATTAATTATTGCTTGTTTGCATGCTCCTTCCTACTTCACCAGTGTTTAACCATTTATATATAGTCTGATAATGTATTCATAGTTCCTCAAACAAATATTTTTGTTTCCCTTTTTTATATTATAGGTTATAAAAGCAAAAAGTATATTTTTTGTACAGTGAATATTAGTACCATCAGTATTTATTTCCTCATTTAATCCTCAGAGAAACTGTGATGGAAGAACTATTATTATTCCTACTTTGATTAGGAGGAAACTGACTACTAGAGTTACTCAATAAATTACCCCAACTGATGTGTTAGTTTCTCTTGACATGAGGATTTTAACAAGGGTTGCTCTACCTCCAGATTTGCTCTCTTAACACTATATCATGATTTTGTTTTTAACAATGCAATGGGAAAGAGAACCTACCACAACAAAAATTCAAGTAATTCATAGTTGTGTTTGAGCCTGAAGCTACTGCTTGAATGTCAGATGGTGGCCATCTTCCTGGAATAGACTTGACTATAGGCTTTATCCCAGATGGATGATGTGTTTGATAGGGGGTAGGAAATCTGAGAAACGCAAACTGACTTAATAGACCATTTTAAGTAGATATAATAAGGTAAAATCAAAAGGTGAAAACAAAAATACCACATGAAATTAAAAGTCAATTTTCAATGATCTTAATGTTAAGTCATTAGACAATGAATTCATCAGCACTCTAATGAATTCAGTCATTAATATGACCATCTAATTTTTAAAATCACCTTGAACTGTGGTCACTCTTTAGAGGTTGATTCTCTATTTGTGATTCAAGGTACTTTCATACATCCATTTACTCAAGAAATACTGTGAAACTGTTGTTCTCATTATTTTTTCATTATTCCAAACACAAGGGATAGAACAGTGAATGAAAGAGACAAAAATTCTGTTCTCATGGAATTTATCTGCTAGTGAGACAAACAACAAAAATAGTTGGATTTATCTACCTGTGCATCTCTCTCTATCAATTATATATCTATCATTTCTACATTTACCATCTATCTCTATATCTTTCACTTAGTTCTCTGTCCACCTATCTGTCATCTATCTATCATCTATCTCTATATCTATTTATCATTGATCTATCATCTATCTATCTCTATAACTTAATCATCAATCATCTGTCTATTATCTATCATTATATCCATCCTCTATCTCTATATCTTTCTTTCATCTATTTGTCTCTCTGTCCATCTGTCATCTATCATCTATCATCTCTATACCTCTCTATCCATCTGTCTATCTATCATCTACTATCTATAATCTATCAACTATCACCTATTTATATCTCTGTCCATATATTTGTCATCTATCTATCTGGCACAGTATACTAGGAAATAGTAAATGCCATGAAAGTAAATGAGGCAAAGAAGACAGATACTAGAGCACTGAATGGGAATGCAGAGCAATTTTGGACAAAATGATCAGAGAAACCCCACTGAGACAACATTTAAGTAAAAACTGGAAGGCAGTGAACATGTTATCTATGACTGTTGTGGGGAAAAACACTTTCATCAGGGGAAACAGCAAGTTGGAGCTCTTCTTGGTAATTTCTGACAGAGCAAAGAAAACACTGGGACACGGCCAAGGAAAATGAGAGTGAGAGCTCATCAGTCAGTTAAGGGAGTGAGTCAATGATAAAGAGCCATAAAAGCTGGAGGAAAGTTCCCAGGGGTCATGAATGTCATCTGACTTGGATTTTAACAAGCGACACTAATGTGTTTGAGCAGGTTGAAGGATACACAGGAAGGGAGTCTGAGAGGTCATCCAGAGAGTCAAGGCAGCCAAGACAAGTGGCTTAGAACAGGGTGGTGTTCTGCAAGTGATGAGAAGTGACAAGATAGTCATTTTGTAGTAGAGGCAGCAGGACTCGGAGATGGACTGAATGTGAAGCAAGAGAGAGCAGTCAGGAGAGACACAATGGGTTTGGGCCTGAGGACCAGGGTATCATGGAGTCTCAATTACTCAGATGAAAAAGACTCATGGAAAAGCAGACTTGAGAGCAGAGCTGGCAGGTGTCACTGGAATGTGAGTTCAGATGCTTATCAGATACATAAGTGGATATGAATGTAGAAAGGTCTTCTAAATGAGTATACAAATAAATATATATAATTACTCACCATGCACAATTGGTCAAAGTAACAAGGCCAGTCCACATTAAAAAGAATGAAAATTGAAATGAACATTTTTGCAAATAATTTGTGACAATTCTTTACAATCCTTCCCATCAAGTAAAGAAAATGCTTCAGTAAGAATAAATGGATGGATTCTTGGGAAGATGGTGGCATGAGAAGTGAGGCAGAAAAATCCTCTCAAAACCACACAAAACATGAAAATACAACAAATACAACTAATTCTGAAAGAGATATCTGAAGACTACAGAACAGATGGCCTACATCTGGGGAGAAGAGAAGACGTCACAGGAAAGGGTAAAGTAGGAAAGTCATGATCCGGGGGGACCCTAGCACCTCCCCACACCAGCCCACAAGTGGGAGAAAGAGAAATGGAGTGGGAGGGAATAGAAACCTAGGACTGCTAAACAACCAGTCCTGGAGGTCTTCTCCAGGAGCAGGAACCCACATTACACGGTACTCTGGAGATCAGTGGGGTTGGAAAGCAAAGACGAGCAGAATACTTAGAAAGACTGTGATTCTAGTTGTTTGTGGAGATCAGGTGCCCACAACTGGCCACTCTGGGACAAAAGAAAGGTGGGCAGTTTGAAAGACTTCCCAATAGCATGAGGGGTGCTAAAGGGGTAAGAATTACACACAGCTGAGGAAGAAACAGAAAATCTGAACAGACCAATTACCAGCAACAAAATTGAATTGGTAATCAAAAAACTACCTAAGAACACAACTCCTGGAACAGATGACTTTACTGCTGAATTTTACCAAGCATTTAGTGAAGACCTAATACCCATCCTCCTTAAAGTTTCCAAAAAGTGGAAGAGGAAGGAATACCTCCAAACTCATTCTATGAGGCCAGCATCACTCTAGTACCAAAACCAGGCAAAGACACCACAAAAAAGAAAATTACAGACCAATATCCCTGATGAACATAAATGCAAAAATACTCAACAAAATATTAATAAACCAAATTCAAAAATACATCAAAAAGATCAACCATCATGATCAGGTAGGATTTTTTCCAGGGATGCAAGAATAGTACAATATTTGAAAATCCATGAACATCACATGCCACATCAATAAAAAGAAGGACAAAAATTGAATGATTATCTCAAAAGATGCTGAAAAAGCATTTGACAAAATTCAACATCCATTCATCATAAAAAACTCTCAGCAAAATGGGTATAGAGGACAAGTACCTCAACATAATAAAAACTGTATATGACAAACCCATAGCCAACCACATATTTAACCACAAAAAGCTGAAAACTTTTCCTTTAAGATTGGGAACAAGACAAGGATGCCCACTCTCACCACTTTTATTCAACATAATACTGGAAGTCCTAGCCACAACAATCAGACAACACAAAGAAATAAAAGGCATCCACATTGGTAAGAGGAAGTTAAACTGTCACTGTTTGCAGATGACATGATATTGTACATAAACAGTCCCTAAGGAATCCACCAAAAAGCTACCAGAACTAATAACTAAATTCAGCAAAGTTGTAGGATACAAAATTAATACACAGAAATTTGTGACATTCCTATATACTAATGATAAACTAGCAGAAAGAGAAATCAGGAAAACAAATCCATTTATAATTGCATGAAAAAGAATAAAATACCTAGGAATAAACCTAACCAAGGTGGTGGAAGACTACAAGACACTCATGAGAGAAATTAAAGAAGACACCAATAAATGGAAATACATCCCATGCTCATGGATTGGAAGAATTAATATTGTCAAAACGGCCATCCCGCCTGAAGCACATGAAAAGATGCTTCACAATGCTAATCATTAATGAAATGCAAAGTAAAACCGCAATGATATATCCACCAACAGCAGTTAGGAGGCCAGTACCCAAAAGACAAGCAACAACAAATGCTGGCGAAGATGTGGAGAAAGAGGAGCCCTCCTACACTGTTGGTTAGAATGTAAATTAGTTCAACCATTGTGGAAAACAGTATGGAAGTTCCTCAAAATCTAAAAATAGAAATACCATTTGACCCACTAATTCCACTCCTAGGAATTTACATGAAGAAAACAAGACCCCAGATTCAAAAATGAGGTGTGCACCCCTATGTTTATTACAGCACTATTTACAATAGCCAATATATGGAAGCAACCTAAGTGTCCATCAGTAAATGAATGGATAAAGAATATGTGGTACATATACACAACAACATGGATGGAGCTAGAGGGTATTATGCTCAGTGAAATAAGCCAAGCAGAGAAAGACAAGTACCAAATGATTTAATTCATTTGTGGAGTATAACAACAAAGCAAAACTGAAGGACCAAACAGCAGCAGAAGATTCCAAGAAGGTACTAGCAGTTCCCAGAGGGAAGGGGTTGCGGAGGCTGGATGGGGAGGGAGGTAGAAGGGGGTTAAGGGGCACTATAGTTATCACTCACAATATAGGTAGGTCACAGGGAAGGTAGTATAGCACAGAGAAGACAAATAATGACTGTAGCATCTTACTACGCTGATGGACAGTGACTGCAATGGGATGGAGGGTGGGAGACTTGATAACATGGGTGAATGTTGAAACCACAATGCTGTTCATGTGAAACCTTCCTAAGATTGTATATCAACGATACCTTAATTAAAAAATAGTATTGGGTTATAAACCAAAATATAAAATAAATATTCATGAGCCCATATTGATACACATACATTACTAAATAAATAAAGGGGAGGGAGAACAGAAACATCTCCCATGTAGAAGAAGCTATGAAGGAAACTCACCTTTTAGGAGGTAGATAATAACTCCTCCCTCCTTAAGTGTGGGCATATTGTGCATAGTGATTTCCTTTGAAAGAGGGCAGTATGGATACTGGGGAACTTTACAGTGAAAAAACCTGACAGATACTCCCTCAGCCAAGTGACCAGGATTAACATCAATAGTGGTAAGTCATTTTGATAGTATGCATCCTTTATGTGATGTGATGAAACTGGCATTTGAGATCTGGGTTCCTCCTCTGCAAACCCATGATCCCAGTCTAATTAGGAGCAAAATATCAGGCAAACTTCAGTTGAGGGGTATTATTATGAAATATTTTGCCAGAAACCCTCAAACCTGTCATGGTCATAAAGAACTAGGAGGATGTAAGAAACCATCACAACCGAAAGGTGCCTAAGGATTCATGATAACTAGATGCTGTGTGGTATCTTGGAATAGAAAAAGGTATAAACAAAGGAAATTTGAGTAAAGTATGGACTTTACTTTATAATGAAAAAAAAAAGAATAAATGAACGTTCTAGGGTTGTGCCGTGTAAGATGGAGGCCAAAATTGTGCCTTGTGTTAATGAAATTAAGCATTCAGGCAAACTCTATGATTAGAACTGAACCAGGTTTAATTATTCATTGTGCGGCAATATGCATATCACATGACAGCTCTCAGGGTTTGGAGAAATTCTCTGCTCAAAGAACAACAGTAAGCTTACTCAAATTTTTGTAAGATTTTAGCTTTCAGCCCTCACAGTTTCCTCTGCTAATTTAACCAGGTAGCAACTTGCTATTTTTTAAGTGAAAGAATACTACTGAGAACTCTATTTTTAAACAAGTCAAGAACACCATGACAACTCATGTCTTACTCTCTAAAATGGAAAGTTTAGTGGTAATTTTAAAAAGTGTTTGATACACTACATATATATTAAAAAGGAGGGCTTGAAATTTTGAAATCAAGAGAAATATGAGTGGTTTGAATGTATAAAATTGCATTCTATATTTTCTATTTAGAAACATAATTGCATATGACCTGAAGAGTAACAAGAAGTTCACTTAAAAGAGCTTTAAGTAATTCTTTTTATTCCATTAAGCAAAAGGGGAAAAACATACTTTTAACAATATTTTTCAATTGAGTGCAATTTAATGTATGATTATGAGGGACTCAGCTGGCAGCTGATACAAGAAAGAAGAAAAAAACTTACTTTTGGAAAACTCTGCCCTTCCTTACATTTGGGAAAACTAGCAGTAAATAATATTATGAGGTAAAATTAAGTATAAAAAGGTGGCTGTCCTTTATAACTTGTGAAAACCAATCACTGCTAAAGTATCCTCTTGTTTTAACTTACATATTAATATCTCTGATTTCATAAACAATGATAATTAAAGTAAAACCATATAAATTAAACAATGCAGATAACAAAAACACTTAAAAATCTCACATGTACTAGGTAATAATTGATAACGTCTTAAATAAATCACTTGTGTTATGTGCCCATTCAGATATGAAGTATATGTCTTGAATTTTTGTCATTACATTATTAAAATATTCTCTCCACAATTGGCATACAATGAATTATCTTAAATCTGTATTGTTTTGCATGATGGCAGAATAGGAGTTCTCAAGGGCTGTCCCCTCACAGAAACATGAATTTCAACAATCATTCATGCTTGAAAATACCTTCTCCACAGCTAAGGCATCCAGGGGAGAGATTAAAGCCCCTGAGTGGGGCACCCCAGTGTACCCCAGTGCCAGTCCAGCCCCCACAGTCCAGGAGCCAGGCCTGCACTTTCAGGCTCTGCCACCAAGCTCATGTCTGCAGCCCCGAGCTCTGAGCCTGCCCCAGGAAACTGAGGCTCCAAGCCAGGCCACCCCGAGGCCTCAGCAACAAGGCTGCCCTTGGTCTTGCCAGCTGGCTCCTCCAAAATCCCTGGATGGACTGACTGGTGAAGAACTTTCCCTGACAATCCAATGTGCAAAACCTGGAAGCACAGACATCAACGCAAGTCTGAGGATCAAAACTAATCAGGGAAATACGATGCCCTCAGATGAACCGAAGGAAGCATTAATAATGAACCCTAGAGAAATGGAGGTCTGAGAACTGCCTGACAAGGAATTCCCAATAATCGTCTTAAAGAAGTTCAGTGAGCGACAAGAGACATGAAAGAACAAAAAGATAAATTCAACAAAGAGAAAACAGTAACAAAAGGAATCGAACAAATTCTGGAGCTGAGGAACCTAATGGCTGAACTGAACATCCAGGAGGGAGGCTCAGCGGCTGCCTGGAGTAAGGAGAATCAGCTTGAATACACATCATTAGACTTCAAACACAAAAGGAAAAAAATGAAAAGGGAGAAGGGACTATGGGCCATTGTCACGTGAGCCAGTATGTACATTCTGGATTCCTACAAGTAGCAAAGAGAGAGAAAGGGGTGGAAAATGTATTAAAGAAATAATGCAGAAAATTCCCAAATCTTGAGAGGGCATGAACATCCTGGTCCATGAATCCTGCAGAACCCAGAGTACATTAAACATAAAGAGATCTCAGGAAATGTGAGCAAATTCTCAGAAGTCAAAGACAGAATTTTGAAAGCAGAGAGAAAGGCCAGTGCCATGTAGGAGTGAAGCCCCATGAGACCAGGAGGGGATTCAGTAGAACCCACACAGACCTTGAGATGGTGGAATGCTACATTCAAAGGGCTGAAAGGAAAAACTGCCAACCAAGGGTATTATAGCTAGAAAAGCTGTCCTTCAGCAAGGACAGAGGGAAGAGACCTTCCCAAGTGAAGCTCCTGGAATAGCTCACAACTAGAATGACCTCACCAAAAATGCAAAAATGCAAAAGCGAATTTTCAAGTTGAAGTAAAAAGAAGAACACAAACTAATAACATGAAAATGTAAGAACATATAAAACTCACTCTAAATGTAAAAATATAGTAAAGTCAGAACACTAATTATAAAATGGGTACTTAAAAAAATTTTAACTCTAGTATAAAAGCTAAAACATGAAAGTACTAAAATAACTATAGCTATAACTATAGGTTAGTAGATAGACAATATAAAAATAACAAAAATTGTAACATTGATAACATAAAATGTGGAGAGAGAAGTTGAAGTGCAGTTTTTTGTGTGTGTGATCAGAGGATGTCTTAAGCATAAAAGAAATGTTACAGCTATGAGATGTTTTACATAAACCCCCTGGTACCCCAAAGATAAAACCTGTAGTAGGAACAAAGAAAACAGAGAAAGAGAAAGAAATAAAAGGTTTTCACTACAAAAATCATCAAATCCCAAAGAAAGACAGAAGAAGTGGACAAGGATTATAAAATAGCCAGAAAAGTTAGCAACATGACAATAGCTAGTCCTTGCCTATCAGTAATTGCTTTATGTGTAAATCTGTTAAATTCTCCAATAAAAAGATGTAGAATGACTGAATTGATTTAAAAAAGAGAGGCCCAACTGTATGTTTCCTACATGATACTCATTTTATCATTAAGGACACATATAGGCAGAAAGTGAAGTGATAAAAATATATTCTATGCAGACATACAACAGTGTCTGTACTTATGTCAGATAAAATATCTGATTGGACTAAAAATATCAATTAAATGGCCTAAGGAAGGCAGTAATGGGAATGCCTTGATAGTTACTTAAGCTAATTTTAAAGACTAAAGACAATTTTTAAAAATTGTCTTACTTTAAAGATAATTTATTTTAAAGACTATTTTAAAAGTTAATTTTAATTTTATTTTAGATTGTGTACTTAAAACTGAAGGAAGTTTTCTGGTTTTGGTGTGCGTGTGAGACAAAAACACATGGGTTTCAGCCTCAGGAAAGCCAAGTTAAATGAGGAACTGGACTTGCGATGTGATCTTGGATAGATGATATCTTTCTGAACCTTCGTAATCCTTCTGTGAAAAAGGGGAAATTGAACATACCTCTCAGGTTTGTTGCATGATCTAATGAGTTGATGTAAACAGCATCTAGCACAGAGGAGAGACATAGTTATTTATCATTTATTTTTCCCTATAGTTAGCATCATAAACTCTGTTGAAGAGTGCACAATAATAGAATACTAAATTGTGTAGTGAAAATAAAAATTAAATTAGATGTTCATCCATGAGTGGCTTGAACAAACTCTTCTCTTTATACATTTCAATTGCTGGGAGGTGAAAACCAGCTGATCCAGTCTGTTCCTGACCCTTGGGTCCAACCTTTACCCAGTTTCCTACTATTCTGCCCAGACGTGACTTACTATTATGCAATTATTCTATTTTCGACAAGATTTTTACTTAGCGGTGCAGGAGTGAAACTTTTCAAGTGATTCCTGGTGGAACATTGAATTACGTTGAGACGCTTTTTCCCTGGAACCCCTCTCCCGGAGAGCCCATCCCGTAGTAGACTATCTTTCCAGGCTCCCTGCCTCTTGGCTTCCGGGTGAGGTTGACAGACCCGACGGAGCAGCGAGAGTAGCCAGGGTATTTATTCCTCCCCCCGCCTGGCCTCAGTTCGCCATGGCTGCCTTCTCCCTGAAAGCCACAGCTCCCGGGCAGCGTTTTGTCTCCATCTGTGCCCGCTGGCCCACCACATCCCAGGGAAGGGCCTATCTGTTAGACTTCCCGCTGTGAGGAGAGTGGACTACTCCACTCAGTGCACTACAGAGCGGAGGGGTGGGATTCATACAGCTCCTAAGTATTTCTTTTAAGTGGCGTTCCTGCTGGGACATAATCCTAGAGATAAAAGTGCAGCTACTTCAGGTTCAAGGAGAAAACACTGGGCAAAGCAAAACACATGGCATCAGGTTTTTGTTTTTTCAGTGTTACGAGTTCACTGTAGACTACTGATGGGTGTTAGGCGGTGGGACGGGCGCTGAGGGTCGATTTCCCGTCAGTGTGAATCTGTAATTCTTTACTATTCAATAGTGTCTGCTTTGAAGTCACGCTTCAGAATGTGAATGGTCACTAGCACCGTCATTTGGAAGCCTTCATGCTCATCCTCAGAGTAATGATATCCTGTCTAAGGCCACAGCATCTTCTCCAGTATCCCTGCGTTCCAGGGTGTTACATCTTCACAACAGTGAAACTCGCTGGTGGAAAGACTTATGAGTAAAATGCCGTGGCCAGATTCTGGAGACACAGTCCAAACATTAAAGGTGCATCAGTGACACAGTGACACTATATAAGAGGCTGAATGTATAACCAGAGCAAATAATGAATCAATGTGCTATTTAAACAAAAATCTGGATACTTTTGGTCTTCTAACATCATGTTTGGTTGTTTCTTTTCTTTAAATCTTCCTATCTTTTCTTTATTTTAGTGCTACAAATTGGACATCAACCTGTTGATTTGGGAGGTTGTTTTGTTTTTCACATAGTTTTAGAAAAACCATTTCACACTTATGCAAAAATGTGCCATATTCAGTCAAAAGGGTTTAAACTGGTGTTAATTCTAAAATAATTGATATTTACCAATTGATACACCAGCTTTTTTCTTTCTACCCTTGAACACTGTTGACCTTTTGGGTGAATTCAGTTTTAGCACTGGGTTTACAGTGAACCTTTTTTATTTAAATGTAGGCAATACACAAACCCAGAGTTTTTCAAATAATGGATATCTTATCATTGCAATGTGTTCATAATATAACTTTTGCAATTATCCACTTGTATTTTGTCTAAATAAAAGATAAACACAAGATGTTTGTCTAAATAAAAATAAAATATTTAAACAAAGTAGCCATATTTCATACTGAAAGAGCATTGAAAGTTTGAGTACAGTTGAATTATCCACATCTTGATTGGTTTGTTTCCCATGCTAAAAGATTTCTTGTAATGTTACTGCTTGATCTTTCCGTGACTCTGCCTTATTTTTGTTACATTACAATTATTATCATTACTTTTGTGGTCTGAAACGCTTGTTTCTTTCTTTGTGGAGCAACAGAGTTCAGGGATTATTGTTGTAGATTTATTCTACATCGTTTCTGTTCTTTTGTTCACACAAGGCCAGACATTTCTGAGAGACTTCAAAGAAGAGATTGGATTCCATTTAAAAGTGACATTTTCTGCGATAAACTCAGCACATATTAAAGGTGTGAAGAAAACCATACCATAGGGGAAAACTACACTCACGTTATGGAAAAAAATGAGAAATCACTGCTAATTCACAAGCACACACATAGAAAACAATGGGATTACTTACTTCCCCAAAGCCTCTCCTTTTTAGGCTTTTCTTCTTTCAGAAATAACAAATGTACGTGGATTCTAAAATGGGCAGTCATGAAGTGAAAGGATGATGAGGTTTTGTTTCAACCTAATTCAAAGAAGGCAAGGTTGATATTTGTAGATGAGATGTTGGTGTCCAGGAGAGAATTCATTTTCCGTGATTTTATAGTGGTTAATAATAAAAAAAATGTACTTGAGAAATGATTCTGAGATGTAGGTAAAGACGAATTTTCAAAGGCACTGCAACTTGAAAAGGGAGAGTGGTACTTAGATACACTGTGATTACTTTTTCTCTCCTCCTAAAGGGTCTTGCGGGAACACTGCAGTTGTGTAACTTTGACCAGTGCCTAGTTACTAATGCAGTTACTTTTGTCATGATTTCATATAATGAGATATCTCTTTCAGACATACAGTTTGAAAGAGGACATTACTATTGTTTCATCAATAGAAAAGCACTGAAATGTGATGGCAGACATTAGAACTACTGCTGGAGAAAGGCGTGTTCTGTGGGTCTCCCCAGGCGCCAGGCCTGCCTCGTGCACCCTCCCCCCTTGCTGATCCTGATGTGCAGCCCTTTGCTATGATAAACAATATCCGTGGGTTTTTTAAGTAAACAATTGCATTCTAAATCTGCGGTATCTTTGTTCAGAAAAAAATCAGTGCAATCATTGTAGTAATGTAATGTTGAATGTTGAAAAATATTTAACACAAAAGAGTTCAGATATTCCCTTGTTACTGACTGAAATATTTAGGTGAGAATATGAAAGTCTTAATGAATACATGAACACACCGCATAGTTAGTTATTCACTTGTGTTTCTGAATTTTGATCTGATACTTGAAAATATGCAGGCTCTACCTAAGTCACCAGTGGGAGCATCTTGGGTTCATCAGAGCACGTCTGTGACTGAGAGAAAACCGGAAACCTCATGAAGTGAGTTGGTTGTTGGAGGTGCACAGCCCTCAATATCTCTAAATTGTTGTGATATTTTTTGTACTTCTCAAGTATTTGTTCTTCCCTAATACAGTTTGTTTTAGTTTAAGAGATTCCCATCCCCAACCCCTGGGAAGAGAAAGGATTACTATATAAGCCAGGAGGATATAGTTATGACATTTTTAATATAAAAATAAATAATTAAAGATAATTTAAATGTAAGTTAGTAACAATAAATGAATATGCCATTTCGTGACACAGAATGTCACTTAGCCCACCCAGGGGCCTTCCTTTGTCCAACTGAGCGCAGCACCTTGGTTAGGAGGCTCTCTCAGGCCAGGCCTGGCAGCATCCACTCTGAGACCCAGGGTGGGAGTCACCTGTCCCTGCCCAGAAAGGCGGCACGTGGCTCCTTTCTGCAGGACACTGAATTTTGCAGCCCTCAGAGTCTTTTTCTCCCTGAGGACATCCCAGCCTCCGGGAAGAAATGACTGCGTGGTGAGCACGGCGCCCACACTGGCTCAGAAGCCGCCCGCCTCGCAGGGCCATCTGTCCCCTCCAGTCACCTTAGTGCTGCTCAGGAGGAAGCCCATCCACGGAACTGTCTTTGGAGAAACCCAAAGCCACGACTTCCGGTCAAGTCTCGGTCACCCACTTACCCTTTCCCCTCACACAGGTGGAGTGTATCCCTCAGGGGTCAGTTGATTTAAAAGCAATATTCCCTAGAAACAGTTTGTTCTTTTGAGGTTTCCAGAGCAGAGCTGGAGAGGTTAAGTGACTGGCAGAAACTCACACATGGGGAAGGGTCTATTGTACCCTACAAACAAATGTCTAGGCCAAGTTTGCTCTAATGGACTTTTTTTGGTTGTTGTTACAGCTAAAAAGATACAAGGCAAAAATCCCTTTGAACTTAATACATTTTATATAGACTTCAACATTTCACTTTTTGCTTATCTAAAAATAATGGGATGTGTTTT